>NC_081405.1:648061419-648775585 GCF_030272615.1 Cryptomeria japonica
TTTATTCAACAAGAATCATCCTTTATGCTAACTACCTCACTGAGGCACTAGAAATGAATGTCAATCCTATGGTATGTAAATCAATTCATCTATCAACAAACACTTTGAAGGTAATGGCTTTGATGAGTATCCAAGTTCTGCTGAATGTTTGGCCTTGTAGGATAATAATTTTAGTTAAAAGCTTCTTTACTTCTCAATGTAAATGAAATAAAAGGATAATAAATAAGTTATTGGAAATCATAGCATTTCTAAAGTTAGATTAAAGATATAATATGTGAAGTAGAAACTATCATGTTAACAGTAAAGGAACTAAATGATGGGTTCAAAGTTAAAAGAAATAAATAAATGAGGTATCATGGAATGTTTTTGATTACGGGAAAAATAGGTTTTGAAGGGACCCTGAAACCCTTTACATAAGAACCTTAAGAGATAAGAGCATTAAGAAACAAGACGGGTCAGACTGCAAAAAAACTAGCAAAGAACTAGGCAAAAGACAACACAAAAGCCCAACACAACCAGCAACAACTAGCAAAAAATAGAAAAAAGACAAATTACATAATGTTTTTAAGGGCATTAGCCAATTTCTTGCTAATCCCTTGCATTTCTTTGATATTATCCTTGAGAATTTGGGTTTCCTTGGAAGAGGCCAAGGCATCTTTTTTCATACTCGCCCTAGTCCTTTAAGTCTCACCTCCAGGAGCACTATCCACACTATCAGCCTCACTAGCAGCATCATCAACATCAAGGTCCACAACAAGCTTGGTAGGGCTAGGGACATCAAGGTATTTGGCAATTTCCTCCATGCTCTTGGTCACAAAGTTGAGGATATCCAGAATCAGAATCAAGAAGTTCTTCATGGCTGCCTTTCCTTCCTCCATCTTGCTGATCTGAACTTCCAGCTTCTCCACTTTTTGTCCATTACCTTTTTCCACTGCTCCAGTTTACTTCACCTTTTTGTCCCTACTCTTCCTACTGATTAGCATTTTATTCCATTTTATTAATTCTTTCATATACTCACCTATCAAAACCCAGACAAGCATCAGACTTGTTCTTGAGCTTATCCATAATAATCTCATCTCCAACTCTATCCTTTTCCTTGCTAGTATCCTCCTTATCCTTGTTTCGCTCAGTTTCCATTTCTCTTTCCTCCTAATTAATTTGGTTGTCCTGCTCCTCCATAGGTTGGTTGTTAAAATTACTAGTACTTGCATTGCTCGTAGGGTTGTTCTGATCAAAATCTTCCTCTTCTCCTCCTTCCTCTTCCCCACTTCCTCATCTTTCTATCTCTCCTCCCCGTTAGTAGCATCAATCTCCATATCACTTCCTTCTTTTCCCATATCCTCAGGATTAGCCTCTGTATCCTTATGTTTATGGCTCAAATCCGTGTCCTCAACTTTTTTCTCCATAGAGCCTTTTTTAGCCTTTTTACTCTATTTCTGTTCATGCTTACTGGTCCCAGGGCCCTCACTTTTCCTCTTGCCTTTCCCCCGCAACACTAACAGCCTTTTATTTTCCTGAATTTCCAAAATCTTACAATGCTTATAAATGAGAAAAATAAGGCCATAATGTAGCATAGGAGAAGAGGGGTTCTTACTGTGCTTGTTCAATGAGTGCGACAGGGACCTGAAAAGGTAATAAGGAAGAGACACCTTTCTCTCATGTCTAAAGTGGTTTAGAAGCACAAAGTGCTATGTATGGACCCTACTGAAACAACCCTCCACAATGATATACTCCATAATGGCATTAAGCACTAAAGAAATTGAGGCCAGTATGCGGCATACCTGTGACCGTTGAGATGAGGTTCACATCCATCTTGAATTTGACACCATGGATTTTGAAAGTACTATTTTTCCAGTTTTCAGTCACTTTAGTAACCACCAGGTTAACTCTGATTTTGTCATAATCCACCAATTTTTCCATGAATGGCATCATGAAACCCTTCTCCAACTTCGTCCATACCTTAGGCATATCTAGCCATCTAGAAATGTTATCAGGTTCCTCTCTTCTAAGATCACCTCCCATTCTTGAATTTGTTCTACAATTTTTCTTCTTCTTCAACTTCAAAGCAATCTTCCAGATGACACTCGGATTCTTGAAAATACACACCCACAAAGCATGCAATTTTTTAATATTCTTATTTGACACTCTGCCCTTCTGACAAGCTATCATTACCTTTCTAAATTTTGATGATTAATCATTAATACTACCATGATTAAAATGCAATCCTTCTTTCCCCATAATTTTGTCCTTTCTAATGATTTCTTTAATATTGAAATCAATATTATCTTCACCATTCCATATTCTTTGTTCTTCGGAAATAACGCCAAGGTTAGCAATACCATCTGCTATGGCATTTTTTTCCCTAAAAACATGCTCAATAATATTAGATTTAAAGCTAGTAATAATTTCCCTGGCCTTAAAAATGATATTTTCGATACACCATGAAGGCTCAACTTCACCCTTAAGGCATTTAATAATATTAAGAGAATCTCCCTCCAACCATAGTTTGTCATGATTGAGATTTTTAGCTATAATCAGAGTATTTAGGGTAGTCGAAGCTTCAGCATAATGACTAGTTTGGTTACCCAAAGGGCCAGCAATAGCCACAAGGCAACCTCCAGCAAAATTCTTGACAATGCCCCCATAACTAGCATTGTCAAGATTTTCCCTTAGAAGCCCCATCGAAACTGGCCTTGATCCATCCCTACGAAGGAAAGCACCAGAAAAGACCATCTCTACCTTTATCCTTGATGTTTCTAGTATTGGAAAGGTTCCATCTTTCATTAAAGTCTTCTTTAGCAGATAAACCAGTATCAATTCCATATAAGCATTCATGGATCCCTCTGTAGATTTTATCCACCACCACTTCAGGGTTTACACTTTTTTCCCTAAAAATCTTGTTCTTATGCTCCTTCAAGATGTTCTAGGTGGCAATAGGGAGAATAAGTTTCCAAAGCTCAACATTCTTAAAATTAGAGCTAGGGCAATACCATTGCTGCCAGAACTCTTCCAGTGAGTTCGGGAAAACCCAGCTCAACTTCCACTTATTAAGAATAATATTCCAAATATCCTAACTAAAATTGCACTGGTACAGGATATGGCAAGTGGACTCCTCCTCCCTATAGAAAAGAGAGCGCCTATTAGGAAAAGCATTTCCACACTTATGGAGATTATCAAGGGTTAGCACCTTATTTTGGATAAAAATCCAAAAGAAGATAGTAATTTTGGGAGCCAAATTCTTTATCCACACTTTCGCCCACAAAGGAATCTCTTCCAGAACTTTGTAATTAATAGAGATAGCTGAAGACACAAAATATCTCCCACCAGAAGTTTCCTTCCAAATCATACAATCCTCAGAATGCTCCATGAAGATTTTGGAAGAGAGAAAGGTCTCCAAAAATCTTCAGCCTAGACAAAACTAGCTAAACTCAATCCACTTACCATTTCTCTAGTAGTCCCTAACAGGTCTCCATACCTACTTTTAAACCAGTCTTTCCATTCATTAAGAATGGAGATTTCCTCCAGTGTTTATCCATAAACCATCTATCCTCCTAGAATTTGATAATTCTCCCATTCCCCAATTTCTACTTTCTTCTAGCAACAGCCCAAACTTTGGCCGTTTGAACAACATTCCAAATTGCAGAGCCTTCCAAAAGAAATGATTTATCCATAAATTCTTCATCAAATGGTTGCAAGTGAAGGTATTTCTTTTTCCAAATAGAATTCCATTCCCTTTCCTCCCCTTTCATTCTCCAAATTTGTGTAGCTAACAAGGCATTATTCATAGTCATAATGTTCCTTATTCCCAAACCCCCAAAAGCCTTAGGAGTGCAAATATTATCCCAGGCAATAAGGGGGATTCTATTTTTATCTTCCACTCCCAACCATAAGATTTTTTTTGAATTCTTTCAATGGCCTCAACAAACTTCCTAGGGATTTTAAACAGACTAAGGGCATAGATAGGCAGATTTTGAAGGGTAGCCTTAAGCATTGTCACCTTACCCACTTGGCTAAAGAGGGCTCCCTTCCACCCAACCAATTTGAAATTAAATCTATCAACCAGCTTCATCCAGAAATTCTCTAAAGGCTTTAAGCACAGAGGGAGACCTAAATAAGTAGAAGGAAACTCAACAATTTTATATCCAATGATCCTTTCAATCCTTCTTTGTCTATCTACAAGGGTGTTGATGAATAACAAAGAACTCTTATCCCAATTTATTTTTTGCCCAGAAGCAGCTTCATAGGAATCCATGACATTATTCATATTTCTCGCTTCTCTTATGGTAGCTTCTCCCATGGTAATAGAGTCATCAACAAACAGTTCATGAGTACAGGTTAAGTTGGATGAGGAAGGCTTAAGGCCTTTGAGTTTCCCTTCCTTGACACTTCTCATAATAAATCTACCCAAAATTTGTGCCAGGATAGTAAACAAGATAGGAGAGATAGGATCCCCCTATCTTAGACCTCTAGAACTTTTGAAGAAACTAGATGGAGATCCATTAATAATAACTGCAGAAGAGGTAGTACCAGTCAACTGAGAACATAGCTATATCACCTTTTCCCCAAACCCAAAAGCTTTCATAATTCTGAAAAGGAATTGCCAATTCACTCTTTCATAGGCCTTAGACATGTCCAGCTTAAGAAAAAAGCTCTATTTTTTAGCTACAGTTAGAGAATGAATATTCTCATGCATCGAAATGATGGAATCCAGAATTTGTCTACCAAGGACAAAACCATTTTGCTAGGGAGAAATAATGTGACTGAGTATATCTAGCATTCTAGAAGTGAGCACCTTAGATATTCTCTTGTAAATAGAGTTACAAAGACTGATAGGTCTAAACTTATTGAGAGAATCAGCTCCAGGGATCTTAGGAATGAGGACAATTAAGGTAGAATTGAGTTCTTTTAGAAGCCATCTAGATCCAAAGAGTTCTTTAACTCCATTACAAATGTCAATCTCCACAATATTCCAAATTTTTTGGAAGAAGAACATAGAGAATCCGTCCGGACCAAGAGACTTGTCTCCAAGAAAGGAAAACATAGCCTTTTTGATCTCCTTATTCGAATGGATCCTAGAGATATTTTTGTTGTCATCCTCATTTAAAATGGAAGGGATAGCTTGAGCTAGAAGGTCTTGATTTCTGATATCTAGAGAATCCACACCTCCCAAAAGATTACTAAAGAAATCCACAACTTCCTTTCTTATTTATTTTCATCAGACAGAATCCCCCTATTGCAGGATAAAGTGGATATCCTATTGGTCACTCTATGCTTAAGAGTAGTCACATGGAAAAACTGGGTATTTTTATCACCTTCCTTCAAATACAATACTCTTTATCTTTGTCTCCAAAAAATTTCTTCCTTAGAGATAATATCATGGTATTTGGAAAGCAGCTCATTTTTCAACATTCCTCAAATCCTCAGAAAGACCTTCCACTTGAATTTTATCTTGAACTTCTTTAATATCTGTCTTAATATTGGCTTTCATTTTAAAGATATCTCCAAAAGTCTCTTTATTCCAAATTTTGACTTTGGCTTTGATAATATTAAGCTTTTTGGCAATTCTAAATAAAGCAGTATCCTCAACCTCCAAATTCCACCATGCAGAAACAAATTTTTCCAAAGATGGGTGGGACAACCAAGCTTTTTCAAATCTTAAAGGTAAATTACACTTTGAGGAAGTAGAGTTGGTAGTAAAAGAGATAGGATAATGATGAAAACCAATCTTAATGATAGATGCCAAAGAACAATTATACTTAGAGAGCCAATCGGCAGAGATTAGGGATCTATCCAACCTAACTTGAATGAGATTAGGGCCAGTTCTTTTATTGGTCCAAGTATAATTAATCTCTTTGAGATCCACATCAATCAAAGCTTGATCATTAATAAAGTCCATGAGATCTTGTCCTCCCTTTAACTACAAAGGAATGCCTCCCATCTTTTCATCCTCTTTTAAAGGAGTATTGAAATCTCCCATAATCATCCATCTTTTATCAGAAAAACTTTGTCTCTCTTCTACGAGGATCCTCCAAAATTTAGCTCTTCCATCTTTAGAATTTGGTGCATAGATATTAGAGATAACCCAGATAAAGTTATTCTTAATATGCTCAAGCAAAATTGAGGTCCTTTTAACCCCTGAAGCAATTTCCTTACCTTTTATAGAATTTTGATTCCAAAAGATAGTGGTGCCTCCAGAGGCACCTTCCGAGCTTGTTCCAATTACACCATTATTTTTGAAAATTCTAATTCTTTCCACTTTATCCATACACATCTTAGTTTCCTGAATAAGAACTGCATCTAGTTTATGATCTCTAACAATATTACGCAACACATCCTTCTTGTGGGGGGTGTTCAACCCTCTGATATTCCATGAAATTATCTTCATACTTTAACCGGGGATAAGGCTAACTTAATGGAACTCCATGTTCCATCAGCATGGTTCTTCCAACTTTCTCGTTCCCTTTGATTCTTTAAAGAGGGTCTCCCCTATTTTTTGCTCTAACTTCCAACATCTACAACCTTCTTGTTCTTGCTTTTGGTTGAAATACCTCCATTGGGTCCTCCATTATTTGACTTGCCTTCTTTAATACCAAAAATCCTAGGATTTCCCTCATGACCCACTGTCTCCATGCTTTTGGGAGGATTTTTGCACTAGGAGTTCAGGATCATATTTCCAATCTGCTTAGGACTTCCATTGGTTAATAACAACAGAGGCACCGTTTTTGAGATATTACAGTCCTGAGCTTCATTAAATTCTTCCTTGTTTTCCTTATTATTAGATGAAGTTGAAGCATCATCATTAGGTAAATCATCATATTTACCCTGGATGATAAGTTCAACTTTCAAATCCACAAATTTAGTCTTTTGAGATAGGTCTTCGATACCATTCTCTTCCTCCTTGTTACATTCTTTTTGACTATTAGAATAGGCACAATCAGAGTTTTCCTTGTTATTGTTCATACCCTTCTTTTCCTCATTTTCCAACTCGGTCACTTCCTTCTTAGGGATAATCTTTGAAGGTGGAACATATTTTTTCCCTTTCATTTGCCATTTCTGCTTCAGGTTACTATCAGTTTTACTATTTTTACCCTTCTTGGACAGACAAGAATTCGCCCAATGACCCAACTTTTTTACAATAAAAACACATAAATGGGAGAGATTCATATTCGTGGAATGTTAACTACATATATATGTTGGAAATATGAAGGAATTGATTATGTGTTGCATTGATGTTTTTTCATTGTTGTCAACACTAGTTGTTATGGTTGTTTACCAGCTTCCGGTAGAAGAAGTGGATTGGGAAGATTATTAGTTGATTGTCACCGGTATGATCTGGATGATGGAATAAGTCTATATGGATGGTTCATATGCTTCTGAAGTATGTTTCAATCAGTTAGTATTGACTTGATGATTGGATTCTATCTTATGTTCTAGTAAGCCTACTTTGTAGGTCCGATAAGGGTTTCAATTGAAGATCTTTGATGTAATGCATAAGTGGTGTTGGTGCAACTTCTAGAAGGGATTTGGGATGTTGATGGTGATTGTGTTTGTGTCTTGATTAATTGGTTTTATTCCCTTGGTGTGTGTGGATCTAATTTAGATCCGGTGCTATCTAGGTTATGGATGGGTTTCATGAAATGTTGTGGTGGATCCTTCAGATGCGCTTCTAGGATGTTTTATTGATTGGATGATATTTGTTTGGTCTTAGGCCAACATGCTTTATGATTTTATTTCAGGATTATGTAATGGATCTATTGAATTATCATTAGGGTGGCTTACCTAATTGTTTAGGTCCAAGGCTTGTATAAATATTTGTAAGATCTCAATATAGATCATAAGGTAAGGAGTGAATAATGTAGTAATCATTTGTGCAGAGGATTTGGTCTATCATAGTTGATCGAGTTGGGTTTATGTAAGAGGTTTTAGACCTCTGGCATTGAGCTTAACTAGGACTGTAATCTTGCATGTTTGATTCTATCACAGGTAGTTCTTCTTTCCAGATTATTGTCCAAATACTTTGAGGTGGTTGACCTCTTCTGTAGTCAATGAGACTCCATCGTGATGAGTAGTGCACTCTAGGCAATATGCCTTCCTGTATGTGTAGGCCTATATTGTAATCATATACTTTCTACAAAAGTATCATCTCACTATGGGTAGGGTTTCCCATTGTGGTTTTTCCCTTTACCAGGTTTTCCGCATAAAAATTACGGTGTTATGTGTTATGGTTGCATGGTATTGATTCTTTGGTTTTCAATTATGCTTTAATGCTTTATTAGTTATTCTAGTAAAAGGTTTCAAGTGCTTTAATTCACATAATATGTTAACAACTGATTCACCCCCCCCTCTTAGTTGTTCATCGATTATCCTAACAATTGGTATCAGAGCCTAGTCCTCTTTTTGTAGAAGCATAAGTGCTTGAGGAAGTTCCTATGGCAACTAATAGTTCAGTTGTTGTTTACTAGAAGGACAACCCTAGGCTTGATGGAACAAACTCTGGAGTATGGAAAATTCAGATAGAGAATCATTTAAGATGCATTGGAAAAGAAATTTGGGAAATAACTCAAAATGGTTACACTCATCATGATCCGACATCTGGAAATCCTGCACTGGCAGACTTGGAAAAGAACATTGAAAATGATTGTAGAGCTAGAGAAGCCCTCTTAAGAGCCTTATCAGATCTGTAAATCATGGGATTGTCAAATAAGTCATTGGAAAAAGCTATATGGGACCAATTGGAGACTCTTAATGAAGGTGATCCCACTATTAAAATTGCAAAGCTAGAATGTTACCAAGTAAGATATGAAAGCTTGAATATGGAGGAAGATGAAATAATTTATGCATTCATGGAAAGGGTAAGTGAAATTGTACTAGGAATTTAGTGTTGTGGTGGATCTTCAAGCAAGGAAGAGATTATTTCAAAAGTATTAAGGGTTTTGCCACTGACATATAAGATGAAGGTAACTACAATTAATGAGCTAAGAACCATGCCTAATTCTTCTGTTAATAGAGATACTCTTGTTGAGAAGATATCTTCTTTTGAGCTTGAATAATTTGGTCCTCCAGCAGCTACAAAGTTTGATACTGAATTTAAGGAATCTACATCATCAACCAACAAGCAAGATTGGAAATTTTTGTATGCAAAGGAATTGGAAGAGATTAGGAAAGAAGATGAAGAGCTTGAGAAATTTGAAGCCCTATTTGCTAGAAGGATACCTAAAGGTCTGACAGGAAGTAAGTAAGAAGGAAAATATCCTTTGAAATATTTTGCATCTAATAGGATAGGTCATTTTGCTTCTAGATGTCCTGAAAGGAAATCAAAATTGGAAGAAAGAGCAAGAAGATCTTTTAAGCCTAACCCTGAATACCAGATCAAGCATAAGTACAAGAGAAACAAAAAATAATAATGCTACTATACTGATGAGAAAGGAGTAATTGATGACTTAGAGGAAGAACTGGCATGAGATTTAGCCAATAGATCTAGCAATGGAAAACATTGGGTATTCTATGCTATGAAGGAAGATGATCCAGAACTAGTTATGAAAAATAAGGAAAAGGCCCTTGCAACAAAAGTTGAAGACAAAGATGAATGGGTAATAGACAGTGGATGTTCTCATCATATGATAGGTGAGAAAAGAATGTTTCTAACCCTACAAGAATTTGATGGTGGTCAAGTTAGATTTGGAAATAACAAAGCATGCATGATCAAAGGAAGAGGAACCATTTCGTTGGATGGAAAGCATAACACTGACAATGTCTATTATGTTGAAGGTATAAAGCATAATCTTTTGAGTGTAGGACAATTGGTAGATAGAGGATTTCAATTACAATTCAAGGATGGAAAATGCAAAATCATTAGCAAATCAGGATTGGAGATTGCAACCGATACACAGACAAAAGGTAACATCTTTCATTTGAACTCTGGTGAAAAGACATGTTTGATTGCACATATTGATGAAAGTTGGCTATGGCATAAGAGGTTGTGCCATGCAAATTTTGATGCATTGTAAAGATCAGTTCAACTAAGGCAGTTAGATATTTACCTAAGATTGTTAAGCCTCATAATACGGTATGTAAAGAATGCCAAATGGGTAAGAAAACCAGAACTTCTTTTAAGAGCATACCTGGTAAATCTAATGATATTATTGATTTGATTCATATTGACCTATGTGATCCTGCTAATACAAGAAGCTTTCAAGGAGATATATATTTCATGTTAATCATTGATGACTATTCTAGAATGATGTGGGTTGCTTTTCTAAGGGAGAAATCTAAAGCCTTTGAGAAATTCAAGATCTTTAAAGATATGGTTGAGACAAAAACATGGATGAAAATCAAGTGTCTGAGATTAGATCAAGGTGGTGAATTCACATCCAATGAATTCAACAACTATTGTGAGAAAAATGACATTAGGAGATAGTTGTTTGCACCCTAGACACCTCAACAGAATGGCATTGTGGAAAGTAAGAACATAACCATTTTGGATGCAACCAGAATCATGATGATGGAAGCTAATTTGCCTCATATCTATTGGAGAGAAGCAGTAAGTACAATGTTTTATATATTCAACAAGGTTCATATCAAAGGAGATACCGGTAAGACACCTTATGAATTATGGTTTGGTCATTCCCCTACTCTTAAGTATTGCAGAATCTTTGGAAGTAAGTGTTATATCAAAAGAGATGATTCCATTGGAAAGTTTGACCCTAGATCTGATGAAGGAATATTTTTTGGTTATTCAACTAAGAGAAAAGCATATAGATATTTTAACAAAAGATTATAGAGAATTGTGGAGAGTGCTAATGTGAAACTGGATGAGCAGCACAAAGACCAAGCTAAATCTTATGACAGAGAACCAATAGTGGAAGTGATCATAACTGATCCAGTAATGCTTGTATCGGAACATAATACTAAAACAATTACCCCGACATCATTAGAAAACTCAACTGTAACTAAAGAGAAACACAGAGAACTTGAAAGTCAAAAAACACCAAGGTATGTAAGGCTAAATCATTCTGAAGATCAAATCATTGGAGACAAAAACAAGAGAGTTATGACAAGAAGTATATTGGAAAATTCAGAGGTATGTTTCATTTCTCAAATTGAACCGACATCTGTAATTGAAGCTTGTAACTTAGATGAATGTTAGATGAAAGATATGGAAGATGAATTAGATCTGATAGAAAAGAACAATACTTGGACTTTAATTCCCCGGTTTGAAAATAAGAATGTCATTGCAACTAAATGGGTTTTTATAAACAAACTAAATGAGGATGGACAAGTTGTAAGAAACAAGGCTAGATTGGTCTACAAAGGATATTCTTAGAAGGAAGGAATTGATTATGGTGAAACTTTTGCACCAGTAGCTAGAATTGAAGTTGTTAGACTATTTCTTGCTTATGCAACCTATAAGAACTATAAGGTCTATCAAATGGATGTTAAATGTGCATTTCTGAATGGAGAAATTGAAGAGGAAGTCTTTATTGAGAAACCTGATGGATTTTTACTAACAGGTGACAAAAATATGGTTTGTAGATTAAGGAAAGCCCTATATGGATTAAAACAGGGTCCTAGAGCTTGTTATCCAAGGTTGGATACGTATCTTTTGAAGCTTGATTTTATAAAAGGTAATGTTGACAATAACCTATATTATAAGATCACTAATGATGATATTCTGATTATTGAAGTATTTGTTGATGATATAATTTTTTGAGGTGAAGAAACATTGTGCATGGAATTCTTTGATAATATGAAGAGTGAATTTGAAATGTCTATGATTGGAGAAATAAGATTTTTTCTAGGTTTGCAGATTACTCAGACTGACAAAGGTATCTTTATTTGTCAAACTAAGTATCTAAGGGAATTATTAAAGAAATTTGGTTTGGAAAATTCCAAACCGGTTAGTACTCCCATGGTTACAAGTGAAAATTTGTTAATTAAAGATGTATCCCCTCTAGTAAATCCTACAAGATATAAATATATGATTGGTGGTTTGCTATATTTAACTCAGACTAGGCCAGATATAATGAATACAGTCAGTATTGTTTCAATATTTCAAAGTAATCCAAGAGAAAATCATGAAAGTGCAATAAAAAGAATATTCAGGTATTTGCAAGGAACAACTGAATATGGTTTATGGTACCCCAAAGATGATGAATTTAATTTATGTGCATATATAGATGTAGATTGGGCAGGTGATGTTGGTGACCAAAAGAGAATATCTGGTGGAGCATTATTTTTTTGGAAGAAGTTGGTTTCATGGATCAACAAGAAGCAGTCATGCATTTCTTTATCTACTATTGAAGCTGGATATGTTGCAACCACAACTAATTGCACTCAAGTTCTATGGATGAAGAAGATGTTGAAGGATATTCATGTGAGTTGTAATGATCTAGTTTTCATTCATTGTGATAACTCTAGAGCTATTACATATCAAAGAATCCATTATTTCACTCCAAGACTAAGCACATATCAATCAAGTATAACTTTTTGAAGGAAAAGGTGGAAGAAAAAGAAGCTAGATTGGTTTATATGAACACTAAAGAATAGATAGCAGACATCTTCACTAAACCTTTGTCCCAAGAATCATTTGAATATTTGAGAGACCAATTGGGGGTTTTTACCCCTTTGATAGAGACTTAAATAATGCAGATGTGCATCAGTTTGGTATGCATTATCAAATCTATCTTTTTCTCTAGATTGATGAAATAATGCTACTACTCAGGGGGAGTAGTCAACCTTGAGATTTAGAGTTTTCATATTCCGTTTGATATCTATGACATATCTTTGGCATTATTGTCAAATGGGGAGGAATATATGTGAAATGCCATTGCTATTTATTTTTCAGATTGATTGCACTCCTCAGGAGGAGTTTGGCCATATTTGGTGTTTTTATTTAGATTTGGTTCAAAGCTTCATTGCTATATCATTTTATGAGAGATTGTTGGTTGTTTTTCATAGAGGGAGACTTGTTTCGCATTTCTTGGCACTTGGATGTTTTTCACATCTATTGTTGTCATCAATTCCAAAGGGGGAGATTATTGGCAATATGATGGAATTGATTGTGTTGCATTGATGTTTTGTCATTTATGTCAACACTAGCTATTATGGTTGTTTACCGGCTTCTGGTAGAAGGATTGGATTGAGAATATTATCAGTTGATTGACACCGGTATGATCTGGATGATGGAATAAGTTTGTATGGATGGTTCATATGCTTCTGAAGTATGTTTTAGTTAGTTGGTATTGGCTTGATGATCGAATACTATCTTATGTTCTAGTAAGCTTGCTTTGTAGGTTCGGTAAGGGTTTCACCGATAGAGCTTTATTGAAAATATTTGATGTAATGCATAAGTGGTGTTAATGTAGCTTCTAGAAGGGATTCAGGATGCTGATGGTGATTGTGTTTGTGTCTTGATTGATTAGTGTCATTCCCTTGGCATGTGTGAATCTAATTTAGGTTCGGTGCTATCTAGGTTATGGACTGGTTTCATGAAACGTGTTGGTGGATCCTTCTGATGCATTTTTGGGAAGTTTTATTGATTGGATGATATTTGTTTGGTCTTAGGTTGACATTCTTTATGATTTTATTTCAGGATTATGTAATGAATCTATTGAAATATCATTTGGGTGGCCGACCTAATTGTTTAGGTCCAGGGCTTGTATAAATATTTGTAAGATCTCATTGTAGGTCATACAGGCAAGGAGAAAACAATGCAATCATCATTTGTGTAGAAGATTTGGTCAATCATAAGTGATCGATTTTGGTTTATGTAAGGTTATAGACCTCTGGTATTGAGCTTAATCGGAACTCTAATCTAGCATGTTTGATGCTATTGCATGAAGTTCTTCTTTCTCGATTGTCTTCCAAATATTTTGAGGTGGTTGACCTCTTCTGTAGTCAATGAGACTCCATTGTGATGAGCAGTGCACTCTAGGTAGTGTACCTTCCTATCTGTGTAGGCCCCTATTATAATCATATACTTTCTACAAAAGTATCATCTAATTGTGGGTAGGGTTTCCCACCGTGGTTTTTCCCTTTACTAGGTTTTCCATGTACAAACCATGGTGTTATGTGTTATGGCTGCATGGTATTGATTCTCTAGTTTTCAATTATGCTTTAATTCTTTATTAGTTATTCTGGTAAAAGTTTTCAAGTGCTTTAATCACATAATCTATTAACAACTGATTCAACCCCCCCTCTTAGTTGTTCACTGGTTATCCTAATAATATATACCTCCTTCTAATGGTTGGGTCGAGCTTAGTATGTAACAACTCTACATTTTTGTAAATAAGTGTGTTTAATAGTCATTTTGAAAAACAATCACACAGAAAATATATTAGTCTATTGATAAGTATTAGATAACTTCATCACTATTTTATATGTCTATTCCTTGAAATATTGTGTCCTTTAGATAAATATATATCCATAATTCTCCCCAACATTAATACCCAATGCATCCAACCTTTACTTTAAATGGATAGAAGTGATATTTGGTTGCTAATTTAGAGTAGTTTGTCCCCATCCTATGTTAGTCCCAACCAGTGTTGAGAGGGGAGGGTTGAATCAACACTTCATCAAATTTTCACAGTTAAACTTTTAACTTAAATCTGCATTCATCTAATATCCAACAATATACTTAATCACTGAAGTAAAATATGCAAGCATGAAAAGTTCACAATGAGACCAAGAATTTATCTCATGGAAACCCAAATGGGAGAAAACCACAGTGTGACTAGGAACTCACAAAAATTGTACTCTTCTAAAGTATGCCCGGTGAGGAGCCATCCTTGTTAGGAGATTAGAAAGACACTGTTAGGTGCCACCTGGTTAAGGGATTTTTCTCAAGGTTGGTTAGTGCCTCTAACTTGTTAAAGGTAGCCTGGTTAAAGGACTTAAGAACATCAATTAAGATGTCACCCTGTTAAGGGATTTATGTTGCAGTGGTTAGAAAGCAATAGATGGATGATTTGTTGAATTAGCTACTGATACCCTAATTAGATATCAATATGTATCACACTCAATCCACACTGGTAGTGTCTTCTTAGGACAACATTGGTTTTCTTCTTACACCTTTAGCTCTTCACTCAGTCGGTTGCTTGTCCCTCGGCACTGCACTCTGTTGATCCTCTAACCTTTGGCTCTCCACTCTACCAGTTCTTTTCCCTTTGTCTCTACACTCTGTCGATCTATCTCAAACTCACTCTACTATGCTAAAACCTTTTAGCACTTTTTTTCTCTCTGCTCTTCACTTTGGATTGCCTTCAACAAGATCTTCTTGTTGCAAATTTCAGGATTGAAATTTTCTAAATGAACTCAAGAACACTTTATACATTTTCTGTTGACACTTTCAAGAATTCCCTCAATCAAAGCAATCATGGATTTTGGAAGATTTCAAATTAAAAAATATCCCACTCTTTCTTTGTGCGCCTTACAACAATTCTACCAAGTGTTCAACAAAATTTGCCACCGCTTCTTCCAAAGATAGTAATTTCTAGGTCGTGTTCAATCAATTAAGTGCAAACCAAAAATATGTCGGTAATCATGCTTGACTGCATGATAACTAAAGTTGACCTTACCAACAAGTGATTTGGTGTAGACACAAGCTCACCAACTCATCTTTTGCCACCACAACTGAATAACCGATCACCGCTCCGAAATTTATGTGGATCACCTATCTTCCTTCTTTCATACTAGTGTATCGGTATGCCACTGCACTTCTTTATTACCGAATCATCCTTTGATTGTCAATTTGTTGTGCTAGCATCAAGTCTCTTCCCTTGTTTTCCAATGTGATTTCAGTTTACATACAACTTCAATTTTTCTTGCCTGAGTCAACTTTTGTGACTTCATCATCATCAGAGTGACTGATCTTTCTGAATGACAGACTGGTTGGCTTAGTCTATCTTTCCTTGAGCTGATTGAAACTTTGATCATTTGTTACTGATGTTATTTCCATGTGTTTGTAAGTCATCACTTTTTCTTACTGAAAGAACACCACTTTACCTATACCACTTCACCGGTTAGTGTCTTCACCGATAAGTGTTGCACATCAATGACAAATCTTAGCACATATACTAGTTCTTTGGATTAACCGATTTTGTCAATACCAACAATCCCACAATCTCCCCCTTTGGAATTGATGGAAAACACATTAGAATCCGGCTAATTAGTTGCATGTTCTCTTACTTCCTTCATCTTTGTACTAGTCTAGTCATTACTTCTACCCTGAGTAATGAATATATCACCCTGTCATTGGTAATACTTTGATGGAACAACTTCAACTCAATCACTCTAATCATATCTCCCCCTTTGACAACAATTCCAAAAAGTCCTTTCTGTAAACTTACAAGACTGCTCCCTCTAACCAGAGTAGTCCACACTCATCAATCTACTCTCTTTTTAAAAAAAAAAAACTTGAAATCATACCAGATTGATGTAGAGCCCTGTTTGCTGACTTTACTAAATAGAGGGGCATAACCCCCAACTTACCTCTAAGATAGTCAAAGGTGTCCTTCTGTAGTGGCATAGTGAAGATATCAACCACCTTTTCTTTTGTTGGTATGTACTCCAATGTCACTTTCTTTTCTTGAACTTGTTCCCTTAGATAGTGATATTTGATGGCTATATGCTTCGTTTTGGATTGCATCACTGGGTTCTTGGATATGCCAATGGCACTAGTGTTGTCACATTGAATCACTACCAGTCCAACCACTTTTTCTTGTATTCCTTCCAGTAGTTGCTTGATCCAAACTATCTATGTACAGTTGATTGCAACAGCTACATACTCAGCCTCAACTGTTGATTGAGATATGCAGTTTTGTTTCTTACTTGTCCAAGATACAATTTTGTCTCCTAGAAAGAATGCACCTCCACTAGTGCTCTTTCTGTCATCAATGTTCCCAACCCAATTTGAGTCAGTGAAGACACTTAAATTGAAGTCTCCCTTATGTGGATACTAGAGGCCATACTCATCAGTCACCTTTAGGTATCTGAATATTCTTTTGACTGCCACAATGTGAGTCCCTTTCAGATTTGCAAAAAATTTGGTAACCAAGCTAACATGTTGTGCTATGTCTAGTCTACTATGTACTGCATACGACAACTTACCGATCATGGACCAGTAAAGTGTCTCATTCACTTATTCAACCTCACTATATTTAGATAGGTTGCAACATGTAACCATTGGAGTTCCAACATGTTTGCAATCTTCCATTCCAAAAGTTTTCAAATTTCCCTTATGTACTTAGTTTGACTGATGAAGATGCCATTCTTTAGTTGAGAGACTTGCAGGCCAATTAAAAACTTTATCTCACCAATCATGGACATCTCAAATTCTTTCTTCATTTATTCTACAAAGCTTCTTCTCATCTCATCATCTCCCCCAATGATGATGTCATTTACAAAGATCTCAACAATTAGGTGTTTTCCTTTAGCTCGACTCTTCAGATACAGGTTATTGTTATCACTGGTTCTTTTGAACCCTATGCTTAGTAGATATTAGTGTAACTTCTCATACGAAGCTCTCGATTCTTTTTCCAACCCATATAGAGCCTTCTACAACCTGCATACCATATTCCTTCCATCTTTAGATGCAAACCCTTCTAGTTGTTGTATGTATACTTCTTCCTCTAACACCCCATTTAAGAATTCTAATTTGACATCCATTTGGTAAACTTAAAAAAATTTATAAGCAGCATAGGCCAACAAAATTCTAACCCCTTCCAGCCTGGCCACCATGCAAAGGTTTCTCCATAGTCCAAACCTTCTTCTTGAGCATAGCCCTTACAAACCAATCTTGGTTTGTTTCTTATCACTTTACCAATTTTATCCATTTTATTTCTGAACACCCACTTGGTGCCTATTACATTTTTGTTTTCCGGTCTGGGCACTAGAGTCCATGTATCATTTTTCTCAATTTGCTCCAGTTCCTCTTCCATGGCTTTGACCTAGTCATCATCTTTTAGAGCCTCCTTTGTTGTTTTGGGCTAAAAAATGGAGAGCATACAACTATTCTCTCTTTCTCTTCTTCTAGTTAGAACTTTTGCATCCTTGTCATCGATGATATTTTCTATAGCGCGATTATTTCTGACATACTTATCCAATACCAGTTCACTCCTCAAAGATTCTTCTATCGGTTGTGCAGGTTCTAATTAACAGGCTTCTTCATTAGCCACTTCAACAGGATCTTCTTCAATAGGTTCTACCAGTGCATTGTACTCAAACCCTTTATAGTCCTCTAGTTCACACTTACTATCTTGTTCATTTTTCTCAGAGTACTCATCTACTCTAACATTTGCACTTTCCACAATCTTACCGATCCTTTTGTTTAAACATCGGTATGCCTTACTTTTTGTTGATTAACCTAAGAAGGTTCTTTCATCAATCTTGGGATCAATTTTTCCAATGTACACATTTGTCTTGATATAGCACCTACTTCCAAATACTTTGAAATAACAAACATTAGGTGAGTATCCACTCCATAATTCATAGGGAGTTTTATTTGTCCCTTTCTTTACCTGTATCTAGTTCAAAGTGTATACAACAATGCTTATTGCTTCTCTCCAGAAGATATGGGGAATGTCCCTATGTATCATCAGTCCTTGCACAATCAATAAGAGTTATATTTCTTCTTTCAGCAACTCCATTCTACTGAGGTGTTCTGGGTGCAGACATTTGCCTCGTAATCCCCTGTTCCTCACAGTAATTCATGAACTCTTGAGAGGTGAACTCTCCTCCTCTATCTAATCTCAGACACTTCAAATTCTTACTTGTTCCTCTTTCTACTCGAGCCTTAAAAACCTTAAACATGTGAAAGGCTTCAAATTTTTCCTTCAAGAATACAACCCACATCATTCTTGAGAAGTCATCCACAAACAACATAAAATACCGGTCTCCATAGAAACTCTTGGTTCTCGTGGGACCACACAAGTCTATATGAATTAAGTCTAGCACATTTTTCAAATGAAAAATTTTTACTGCTAAAGCTAGACCCGGCCAACTTTCCTAGTTGACACTCTTTGCACATAGCATTTTCAGGTTTCACTATGTCAGGCATACCTCTAACATATTTTGCCTTACTGACTTTTTCTATGCTATCAAAGTTAACATGACACAATATTTTGTGCCACAACCAACTGTCTTCAACCTTAGCCATTAGACAACTATCTATGGTGGTGTCTAGATGAAACAGATTTCCTCTTGACTATTTACCAGTGGCAATCAGACTTCCTGATTTATCACTTATTTTACATATTCCTTCATTGAAATCTAACCTTTATTGTTAAGTTGTGCAACACTTAACAAACTATATTTTAACCCTTCTACCCAATAGACATCATCACAATTTGTCTTATCATTCAGGGCTATAGACCCCTCCCCTTTTACCACACAAGGAGCATCATTTCTAAATCTCACAGTTCCTCCATTGCAATCCTCCATGTTGAGGAATTTGTTTTTGTCACCGATCAATGCCATATATCCTTCCTCTATTTTGTCATCCTTGACTACCACAAATGCAATGCTATCTCCATCAGATCCTTCTAATTCTTCATCAATGACCCCTTCTTCTACAAGATAACACTCCTTCTTTCTCTTGTCCCTGTAGCCTTTGAAATTATCCTTCCTGTCTCTATCATTGTGAGAACATCTTGAAGCAATATGACCTATCTTATTACAGGACAACCACTTTAAGGGTAATTTACCTTTGTAATTTCCTTTTCCTCTTGGCAATCTTCTTGTCAATAGATCTTCAATTTCATCTTTCTCCTGTTCCTCAAATAGAAGATTGTCCTTGGTGCATGCATCATGGTGGCTTTGATGAGTCGAGAGTTACACTTACTATTCCCAAGGATCTGAGTTCCTGGATAGAAGAGACCCTTATGGCATATTGTGGTAGCCAGGTTCTCAGGATTTATCTAACCACATCATCCTCCTCAAGCTTTCCTCCAGCACTTTTAATAGAGTTTACTACATCCTTTATCCTCTTGCTATATTGCTCTATGTTTTCTCCTTCCTGCATCCTCATCTCATCATATTTTCCTCTCAGACTGTCTACTTTGGCCTTTTGAACATGAGGATCTCCCCCATAGACTGTCTTCATCTTATTCCATATCTTAAAATTTGTTTTCAAATCTTATACCTCAACAAACTCATTATCAGAAATAGTGCTAACTATCAGATCCATAGCAGCAGTATTATCTTTCCTTTCCTTGATTTGATCTAGATTAAGAGTCCTTGAAGGTTCATTATACTCTGTGATCACATGATTCTAGTAGTGTTCACCTAGAGATCTTAGATAAAGTTTCATTCTTCCTCACCATAAGGTGTAATTCTCTTTAGATAACTTAGGACCCTCCTTATGCATCATCTTGGATATTTCCTTAAACTGATTAAGCTTCTTCTGATTCTAAGGACCTGATGCTCTGATACCATTTCTTATTCCCAACCAGTGCTGAGAGGGGAGGGGTGAATCAACACTTGATCAAATTTTCACAATTAGACTTTTAACTTAAATCTGCATTCATCTAATATATAACAATATACTTAATCACTGAAGTAAAATATGCAAGAATGAAAAGTTGACAATGACACCAAGAAGCTATCTTGTGGAAACCCAAATGGGAGAAAACCACGATGTGAGTAGGAACTCACAAAATTTGTACTCCTTTGAAGTACAACCGGTGAGCAGTGATCCCTATTAGGAGATTACAAAGACACTGTTAGGTGCCACCTGGTTAAGGTATTTTTCTCAAGGTCCGTTAGTGGCTTTACCTTGTTAAAGGTAGCCTAGTCAAAGGACTTAAGAACATCAATTAATATGTCACACGATTAAGGGATTTTACAAAAGGGACCTATTAAAGTCCACCCAGTTAAGGGATTTATGTTGCAATGTTTAGAAAGCAATAGATGGATGATCTATTGAATTAGCTACTGATAGCTTGATCAAATATCAATATGCATCACACTCAATCCATACCGGTTGTGCCTTCTCTGCACAACATCGGTTTTCTTCTTACACCTTCGGCTCTTCACCAAGTCAGTCACCTATCCCTCTGCACTACACTTTGTCAATTCTCTGACCTCTGGCTCTCCACTCTGTCAGTTCTTTGTCCTTCGGCTCTGCACTCTGCTAATCTAACTCAAACTCACTCTACTATGCTAAAACATTTTAGCACTTCTTTTCTCTCTACTCTTCACTTTGGATCACCTTCAAAAAGACTTGCTTGTTGCAAATTTCATGATCAAAAATTTCTGAATGAACTCAAGAACACTTTATACATTTTCTACCGACACTTTCAGGCATTTCCTCAATCAAAGAAATCATGGATTTTGGAAAATTTCAAATTCAAAAATATCCCACTATTTCTTTGTGCACCTTACAACAATTATGCCAAGTGTTCAACAAAGTTTTCCACCGCATCTCTCAAAGATAGTTACTTCTAGGTCATGTTCAGTTAATTAAGTACAAACCAAAAAATCCATCGGTAATCATGCTTGATTGCATGATAATTGAAGTTGACCTTACCAACATGTGATTTGGTGTAGACACAAGCTCACCAACTCATCTTTTTCCACCACAACTAAATAACCGATCACCGGTCCAAAATTTATGGTGATCACCTATCTTCCTTCTATCATACCAGTGTACTGGTATGCCACTACACTTTTTATTACCAGTTCATCCTTTGATTGCCAGTTTGTTGTGCTAGGATCAAGTCTCTTCCCTTGTTTGCCAATGTGATTCCGGTTTGCATACAACTTCAATTTTTCTTGCTTGAGTCACCTTTTGTGACTTCATCATCATTAGAGTGACCGATCTTCCTGAATGATAGACTGGTTGGCTTAGTCTATCTTTCCTTGAGCTGATTGAACCTTTGATCATTCATTACCAATGTTGTTTCCATGTCTTTGTAAGTCATCACTTTTGCTTACTGAAAGAACACCACTTCATCGGTTAGTGTCTTCACTGGTAAGTGTTGGAGATCAATGAAAAATCTTAGCACATATACCAGTTCTCTAGATTAACCGGTTTTGTCAATGCCAACAATCCAATATCCTAGTCTCTTGTAGGAGACCTTACAAAATATTAAAAAAATAAGAGAGGATACCTGAAAATTGTTAATGATGTTAGTCTGAATTCTATAGACTGATGATGTCATGAATGTATATAGAATCTCTATGGTCCAAGGCCCTTATTTACACTTTTATGCAGGACAATGCAACATCTGTGTATGCCCTTTTGGAGCTATAATAGTTGCATCTGAGCTCTATTATTTAATTTCATGTTATTGTTGTTGGAATTGTGTTGTCATTGATGTCTACTAGTATAAGATGGCAACCGGTAAGGAAGAGTGTGTCATTCAACACAATGGCCATTAGAGTCACTAGCACACAAGCTAGTGTTTGACTTGTGTTGAAGAAATGGACAAGAGACTGATATGATATAACAACTGGTAAATGATAATATCTATAAGAGAGCAAGATGTTGGGCTGTTGATTGTGATGAAGAGGGGGAATGTTACCAAAATCACATCAACAATGGAGGTGAAGTATGGGCAAGACACCAATATACTATGTGGATGTGAAACTATAGGACTCCCACCTGATAAAGATGCAATCACCATTTGAAGAGATGACTGACAGTGAATGTGCCCAACTAGGTCACATATGTCTATTTGAAGAAATGTTGCTCAAACAAGGAAGCCACATTGGTGCATTGCAAGATGAAGATGACAAGGATCCACACCCACCGGTAAGTGGAGCTTATCTCCTATTATGCATGGAATGCATCATAGTTCTCAGAGATAAGATAAAATAGTTAAAGGCAAGTGTTTCTAGGCTCACACTAGATCAACAGGTGAAACACTAAGTTGCCTTAGGTACATGAGATTACAGATATGCACCAGATCAGATAGGTATTCAATGATGAGTTGCCAGTACAGAGATTGAAGGATATGTTTGTCACTTTGACAAACTTATTCATAGGAGAACCGGTCTATAGATGAAGAAGGCCAGTTTGAGTAGAAGTAGACAAATGGAGATTGGTGAAGGCTGATGACATGATGTCATCAATGTATTTACCGATAAGTATGTTCACTAATAATGTTGACAAAGTACAGATGTAGAAGTCTCCCATCTGATGAAGATGTGAATAAGGTAGGTTGGCATGTGTGTTGACAGGTTTAGGTGCTCCACCGAAAGAGAAGCAAAGTGCAAGGTTGAAGGTAGACTAGTTAGGGTATAATCGATAGGGTCTATGAGTCAGTAGATGAACCCGGGTCTGTGGTTGTGATGCAAAGCACCATAGTTCCAAACACATTCACTCAAGAACCCTTCAAGGTTCATTCCAAACTATTCATTTAAGGCAAGAAAGAAACTTCTCCATCAATATCAATCTATCATCATACTTTCATGAATGATACAGGGGTTCATTAATGTTGTCTCAAACATATCCAATCATTTATACCTTTGCAAACCATTAAACTTCATTGTTCATTGAAAGAATCCAATTCACTATCATCAAAGTGATTGTCATTCACATGACAGTTTCCTATACCTGCACACAGACATTAATAACTTTCAAATCCATGCATATTTGGAAGATCGCTTTAGTGAGGATATCAAAAACTAGGTTTCTAAATCCATATCACAAATTGAGAAAAATCCAATGGTTCATTGTGGATTTATGCCCCCTGTACTGAGACCTATTTTTACTATCATAGAAAAAACAAGAAATGTGCATGGCCAATCTGCCTAGGGCATCAAATATCTCCCAAAATACAAATCCATTTGATATGAAATAAAATCCATTTGAAAGCCTCTTTAATATACTCTCAGAATAACTAAGATTTATATTTTTACCATGGCTATAATTTGAGATATGAACAAGCCCTCCTACACACCTCCATTATTTATGGTTTTCAATCTGTTTTCACCAAAACTTACATAACTTTCTCAAAAATGAATGAAATCAACCCAAACCAAAAGAGAAGTAAATCTTAATCACACATATTTCTAATGAATCAATTTAGAGGTCATAAATATTTAATATGCATCTATACCATATGCTGCAACATGACTTTCAGAAAATATGGAAGTTGCAATCCATAAAACATCCATAACTTCTTTGTTTCTCAATGAAATCACTCCAAACCAAAACAAGAAGGAAGATAATTCAAAATACTATCTAACCATGATAATTATACATAGTTTCTAGGTTGTACAGGTCTATGCAAGGCCTGTAAATAATAAAGTAACAATGGAAACTATCAAAATGGCAAGCTTATGAATACACAAATTGTTCAAAATTGTTAACCTCCTTCTCATTCCCCTTGGTTCGACTAAATACAATATGTTATAGCATCTTGGTCAGTTTGGATGTTATAACTACCTCCAATACCTTTCAACTTCCCATTTACAACTTTTCCAAATGTTGCATTTTAACAACTTTTAACAAATTTTACATTTTTTGTCAAAATGGACTCAAACTTTGTTTAAACACTCTTGACACCTTACAATGGACCTTGAATGACCTTTTATAACTTGTATACCCTTCCGTGGGTCTTTTGACTCATTTTGACCATCTTGACCTATAAGGGCCTATATGGACAACTAGGACATAATCAAGACTTGCTTACATTTTTAGGATTCCAAGCCTTACAAATCATTCCAAATGGATTCAAATACATTATAAATGACCTTCAAATATCAATTATATTTCAAATGATGACTTTGACCATATATTTGCCTTACACCATGGGTGCTCCAGCACCAGGTTGGTCGGTGATCCTATCCAAACTAAGATAATTGACCTAGAAAAGATGGATTCCAACAAAGGGGCCACGTGGAAGTGAAGTGGCATGCATGCACAAGTTGGTGTGGCAAGTCAGTAAAGTTCTTGGCATCTGGTCCAACATTTATGACAACTGCAAAGCTCAAGGAATGAACATAGAGGATTGTGGCTGAAGATCAAGGAAGCAGTAGAGATCTAGTATAGACTGATCTTGTAGATCAAAGAGGATGAAGGAAACCACATCACACACATAATCGATTAGACAAAACGCTTCAAATCATGCTACAGATGACAAACATAAAGAAGACGTGGTTCGCAAGGTAAATAGTTAGGCGATGCTCATTGATTGAGTGTTGAACATCGATCAAGGAAATGATATCAAATTGGATATGATATGTCATGATGATCAAAGATCAGATTGAATGCAAATTTAGTGCATGGCAGAAACCCTAGCGTGCAAATATTCAAATTCACATTTAGGCAGGAAAATATGGCTATAAGAGTGAGAGCCAAAGATGTATTTGGTGTTGCTACATGAGAGAGTAAGGATAGTGAAGAAATCCAATCAGTCAAGTTCTCAATGTCAATCTGAGAAGAGACTGAGTGTGTGAGAGAGAACCAAGTTGAAGAGTTCAACCAACAAGAGTGAGTTAACCGGTAGTCTACCATTAAGCCTGACACATGAGTGCACCGGTGGCTATTGAACTAGCCTAGAAGATTGTATAGAAGATTACAGTGAACAAATAGTAATCTGAGAACCGAAAGTGATCAGATAGCAGATAACTAACAAAGTGAAGAACATTGGTGGTGTCTAGCAGCAATGTGACAAATGGGAAGCAGAAATGGTATAGAGAAGAACTGGTAGAGAAGGAGAAGATGTTGAACCAATATGGTTGTAATAGAGAGTGAGTTGCAATAGGAGATAAGGTTGCAGTAGAGAGAAGGTGAGCAGAGAATCGTCAGAGAATTGGAGAGAGGAGAACTGGTGAAGAGATTTGCATAAGTGTTTCAAAGTTCTTTTGTAACAAGGATACTACTTTTGTAATTGATTAGATTCATTTTAGATCACTAATATGGAGCTTGGTGTAGGGGTTGGTGCCCAAAAACTAGGGTTTGGTGCTCCTTGGGTTGGTGCCCTAAAGTAGGAGTGGTACTCTTTGGGTTGGTGCCCTAAATGTTGTAATCAAGGTTTTTCATTGTGAGGCTGGATCGGAGCAGTAGTCTCTAGTAGCACTTCTCATTGAGTTTTTTCCCGTCTTGGTTTTTCCCCATACATCTTGTGTTATGAGATGCCCCTTTTATGTGTGGTTGTATTTGTGTTATAATCCCCTCAAACCGATATGTATGGTTTATGTTAGATCAATTCATCGGTATACACACATAGGATGAAAAAGGGAAAAGATTTGGAAATCACTGATTCACCCCCCCTCTCAGTGACATATTGTGTTCATAAATTGGTATTAGAGCCTAGGTTCTCAGTTGATAAGCTTTATCTAGCTTGGGTAGATTATGGTATTTGAACACAATGGTTTGTTTTGTGTCAGTCCCTAATCTTGTATTTGATGGTTCAAATTATTCTGTTTGGAGTCGTAGGATGGAAGTCTACCTGTCCTCCCTTGGATTTGATGTATGGATGTCGGTTGTTAATGGCTGCCCTAGTAAATTGAGTCCTCCCACCGATTCAGATGTAGAAGGAAGAAAGTGGTGTAATGATGTAGCAATGAAGGCTATATTTTGTGGGCTCACAGATGATATCTCCTCATAGGTTGATAGATGAAAATCAACAAAGATTTTGTGGCATAGACTGAAAAAGCTCTATGGAAATGAGCCTACCACTATAGAACTGGTTTGTGAAGAAAAGATGAGAAATGCAACTCATGCATCTATAGATGATGAAGGAAGATCTGTTAGCAGTCGCAACAATGACAAAGAAGCAACTCACCTCTTCATGGCTCAAGAATCAAAAGATGAAAGACACACATCTAAGAATGATCATGCATGTCATTCCCACTGATGATATTTGTTTGGCAATGATAGTGAAGATGAAGAAGAAGAAGAAGTAGAAGTTGATCTTGAAGGGGAACTTGTAAGTACACTTGAAGAACTTAGTAGAGTGAGGAATGAATATAAGTTATTCAAGAATGTTGCAGTTGTGGAACAGAATTGGTTTATCAAAAGCCTTGAAGAATCTGAGAAATGTATCTTAGAGTTGAAGACTCAACAATAAGAAAACCAAGGAGTGTTGGTGTAATGATCTAACATATGAGTTAGAGGCCAAGGATAAAAAATATCAACAACTAGTAGGAGATATGGAGAGTCTCTGAAATGACCTTGAAAAATGTCAGGATGAGCTCAAGGTGAGAATTTGGTTTGATGGCAGTAGTGATGCCTTGGACAAGATGTTGAAAAAGAAAAAGAATTACAAGGATACTAGAGGATTAGGAAGTGGTGTCGGTGAATGCTCCACCAACAAGAATGTCTCCCACAATGACATTTTGTTTGTCTCCTCAAGTGGAGATAACAAGGTACATACATTCATTGTCTGGAATACTCCCTGGAAGAGGGATGGTCTAACCATAATCGGTGAAGACATAAAGAAAAGGATGAAGACTGGTGTTGCAAGAAAGAGCAACATTGCAGATCCCAAAGAAAAAGGGAAGATGGGAAAAGGCAGCTTCACTGGAAGAAAGAACATGAGAAGACAACAAAGAAGACCTCCTACTGGTAGAAGACAAGGAAATGCTACCACCCACAAAACAAAGCAAGTGTGGGAAAAGAAGAGATCAGATGGAAGATCTATAAAAAGTAGACAACCAAGGATCAACTCCCAAAGAAGAAAAAATGAAGATGCCAAACTAGTAAGATCACCTCATGTTTGGAAAAATAAATTTGTAAGTAATAAGTCCTCCTTCTCTACTTACTGCTTTGCATGTAATGAATATGGCCATAGGGAAGATGAGTGTAGAATGAAGTATAGGAATAGACAATATGCTCTTCCTAGAAACAATAATGTCATATGTTGGAGGTGTAATGACATTGGCCATAAAAGTCATAACTACAGAAGGATGAACTTGTAGTCACATGACAACTGATGTAGTAGCTATGCTCAACATGGAAATGGATATAGAGCATATGAGAGACAAAATGTTGTATGGAACAAAAGTAGAAGAGATTTTGTTCCTACAAGATCAAGAGGTCCACCAGTTCCAGTAGAAGGTTCCAATGGCATGACCATAAGTAGATGGTCAAACCGGTTTGACAAAAGGTCCTCCAATCTATTGGCAATGGGCCAGTGTCCCTCACGAGGATTGGCGACATGGTTTAATAGCCTATTGTGGATTCTATAAGTCTAGTGGTTGTATCGGGCATTAACAGGTCGATCTTTTGGTGCAATGACAACCCTAGCTTGTAACAAGTGCTATTAGAGCTTGGTAACAAGTTCAAATCATGTAGGCCATGATGAGTGATGCTGGGAGGGAGATTGTTGGAAGTGGGCCAATGTCCCTCATGAGGAATCACAACATGGTTTAATAGCCTCATATGGATTTTATAAGTCTGGTGGTTGTATCAGGCATTAACAAGTCGATCTTTGGGTGCAATGACAACCCTAGCTTGGAACACAATCATGTGTTTGGAATGCACGCTATTTGCTTCTACAATAATGTCTCCAGTCATGTGGTAGAATCTGGAAAAGAAAAGACAAATCGATAAAAGAAGGTAAAACCTGCTCCCAAGACTGAAAATGGGAAGAAGAAGGAAGAAAGTAGGACCATGGACCAGTATTATGCATTCAATGCATAGCTAATATCTACTAAGGCTTAAAGGAGATGCATAACCTTAGGGGAGTAACATATTGATCACATCATTCACCCCCTCAATGGAAGAGGACACATGGAAGAACAGGTTGTTGCCGGTATGAAGGAAGGAAATGAGATGGTGTGTGTAGTGCCTATCCTGACTACACACCTACAGATCAGAGATGGATCACTACTACATTTTTTAATGGATGGAAAAATTTACAATTGGTATTAGAAGAAAATTGACACAAAAAGGTAGGAGTTAGAGGTGTTGGAACCCTAAAATTTTCAAAATTTAGAGTTCCAGATTCATGCCAAAAAGCAGATTTCTATGTTCAATCATGTGTAACATCTATAATCAAGTAGGTTCATTCAATTCTAACTTTTAGAGACTAGGAGGTCAGCTTGAGGTTTGTATATGTTTTAGAAAATTCCAGAATCAAGCCAGGTATACCTTTTTGAACCATAATTCTTTTTCATCTCAACACTATCAGGTCAAATTAATTACTCCTTTGTATGTCATGTATATCTAAGGACCTACGTTTCAAATTTTGTATTCATATGAGGTTATTTGATATATTTTCTAAAGGAAATCTAAATACAAATTATCTGAATTTACAATATTCAATTCTAAATTCATATCTTTCGAGTCGAATATTAGTAAATCGTTTTGTAGGAGCATTAGTGAAGAAAATGGAGCTATCCAAAAGAGGGAAAGCCTTTATCCCACATTGTTTGTGGGATAGGCTCTTTTAACCTTTAAGTCCAAAGCGACTCACATGATAACTGTCAAAAGACAAATGGCTTTTGGCATGAAGAAGGCTAAACCTAGTGGACCTCATGCATATAGACATGTATCTCAAGGGAACGAAAGTTTTATGATAGATTAGCGAGGATAGAGGCTAAAGATCGAGCAAGTCAGTCAAATCTAATGGTTGGACGGATGATCCAATGGTGGTTGCTATACTGTAATGGGAAAGTGCACAACAAATACCTATCGTGGATCAGCAACAAAGCATGTGCACAAAAGGTGAGTTAACAATCGAGCAGGTTGAAGGTGGATCAACGACCATCACTATACCACAAGATGAAGATGCTCACTAGTTATCTCCCACGACATAGCGAGTGATGAGGTGGCAGGTCTAGGTGGTGAACAGGTGGATCCATGAGCAAACCAAAGGCTGACACATGGCATGGATGGATGAAGAGATAAAGAGTGAGAAATTTGAAAGAGATCCAATGGTTGTCGCTATTCTACTATGGAAAGTTGCATGATCAATACCTATCGCAGATCAGAAACAAAGAAGAGCCAAGGTCAATGGTGGGTCCAGCGGTGCTGAAGTGATAGATGAAGTAGTGCCCAGATGGACTTGCAAACCAATTCAGATGTAACAAGTGGCAGGGCATAGAAACAAAAAGCAGAGATAAAGAGTTGGTAGGTCTGAGGGAGATCGATGATTATTGCTATACCACGATAGGAAAGTGCATGATGGTTATTCATCATGGATCAACAACAAAGCATGTACAATAAAGAATGGGGTAAAGAGTGAGCTGATCATGGAAGATCCAATGGATATCGCTATACCATGATTGAAAGTTGAATGATCAATATCTATTGCAGATCAGCAACAACGAGGAAACAAATTGAAATGGTGGGTCTGATGGTGCTGAGGTCGTAGACCAGTGGTGATGAGCTGGTAGTCAGTTGGCACGTCATCAAATTCATAAAGTGACTTATCAAAAAAACCTTGGCTGTGGTAGATCTCTAAAAGGATTCACCGAAAGTATCAATTTCATCGACATAAAGAACATCGAAGAAATCAAAAGTGGTCTCGCCGATAAAATAAAAAGTATCAATGAAACTAGAGAATCGATAAGACATGTGAACAACTCGCTGGGGGAGGAAGTTTGGCTGAAAGAATAATACTGATTCATGGATATCATTATAAAGGGAAGTATTTTCTTTTATTTTATTTGATATAACAATATTTTTAGGGTAAATTATTATCTTATGTCAATGAATGTTATATTTGCACATTGTTTTCTTAAAAGAAATAACTTTGGTTTTGTTAAATTATTTTAAACAAGTGCTTATATAAAGATTATTGACTTCCAAACTAAAAGCTAAGGTGGAGTATGTTTAATTTTAAAATCAAGGAATTTGATTGGCTTATCTTGTGTGTAGGAGATAATGAGAAGATGATGGATATTTGTTAAGGAATTTTATCAAGGTGGAGAATAAAAGACACATGATTTACGTATCATTTAGTATTTTTAAGGATTCTCATTTGTAATCTATTATTAAACCAAAGGGTGTGTCCTTTGGAATGTAACTGTCTGTAGCTTTCTCTTCTGTGAATGAAAGGGTGTGTCATTTCATTTATGTCTTTTGATTGACATACTTATGGGGAGTCATTCTTATATGTAAAAGGAGGAGAGAGTCATAAGACCAAGAGACTGCTATAAGGATTGAATATCATTTTTTATTAGAGAAGTCTATAGGAAGAAGAAGTATCATTTTGTGCAAGCAATATATAATGGAGTATCTACAAGTGCAGCTTATGTATGCAATTATTTCTTGAAGATTAATATACAAGGTTCGTTGTTTCTTGTTTCCAAATATTATGTACACTTTTGTGTCTATGATTATCTTTGTCCTCTTGATAAATCTGTTTATAGATTTTCTATGATGTGAATCACATGTCGTTCCATTAGGTGAAAGATTGAGTTCTTATTGTTTGTGTAATGCGTACTGAACCTTCATACTTGATGAGAAATTGTCTCTTGAGTTGATAAGATATTTTATCCACAAAGTGTCATATATATATCCTTGGATAGAGGCACTGGTTTATTATTGATCTTTTAAGGTTTTGATCTGTATGCGTTCAAGGTCCTTGATAGAGAAATTTTCTTCCCAAATCCTATATGAATTGATCTATGCAGATTCCATTTAACTCTTGAAAGCAATTTCATTTTCAATATACATTCACAATCATTTGTTTTCAAAGCATTCGTTTAAAGCACATAATAAAGCATAGCTACAAAACAATAATTTGCCAGTTGTGTAAAATTTCTAAAAGGTTTAAATCCACTATAAATAACCTCTTTTGTTCTTGACAAGAAGAGGCATACCCACCTAGGTTCAGTGGAGCCTAAAGTGCAGAGGGATCTAATCCTTGACTATCCCTGTTCGTTGGCCAAGGCTGATTGGACTACTTGAGGATTTGGCAAGTCTTTTGGTTTTCCAATCTATTGTTTTGGGATCCAACTAGAGGAAGGTGCTCCAGTAGAAATAATGGACCGGTGAAGGAAACCGATATGTGTAGTAGGTTACCGATATGTATACTAACTAGTAGTACAAGTTGTGTAAGACAATGAGGTCCAGGATCATTGCATTAACTCTAGTAGCATGGAATGAGGAGTTTATGTCTCAGGTTGTGTTGATGAAGAACTGAATGACATATGTTGGAGTGATTGTTGATCATATAGGCATGCATGTTTTTCAGCTAACTAGTTTGATTTATGGCATGATGGTGATATTGTATGGTATTGTGTACACTTAGGATCATGTCATATGTTGTGGTGGAATTCATGGAATTGATAGATTATTAGTTGATCACATATGCACAACTCAACTGGTATATGGTGCATATTGAAGCTCTAGTTTTGAACCTAACAGGAAATGAGAACCTAAGATGTATGATGCAGGGGGAGTTGACAACCATGTTTTTTGATTTATATCAGACTTACTAGACACAGAGGGTGCGCAAGTGTCTATGGCTATACTAGTATTATTGTGCTTTTGGAAGTGTCTGGGGTTGTGAGATATTTCAATGTCTATCCAATTGAAATCACAACTAGACCACTAGGAGTGTTGTCTGTAAATAAGGAATGCTACCTGCACAAGAGAACCTACATTTGGTATCAGACAATATACAATTGTTATTGGTGTCAGCTTCAACACCTGATATGAGAAAATTGGGGTCAAAATGACTTCTACATATCAAAGGGGAGATGATGTAGTCTGACCGGTAGGTATGTTGTATTCACTAACACATGTGCCTTTAATTGGTTTCAGACTTGTATATGTATGTGGTTCCAATTTGCATATACACTTGGTTGTTGAGCAATTAGTGTCAATTGGTGGTTGAGCTCTCCATCTAAAGTGTTGTGAATTGAGAGGATGAAACATATGATGGTCAAAGGAGGAGAAGCATTTGGTAGAGAAAAAGGGGAGAGAAAATTATGTCAGTACTCGATACACACAATGAGGAGAGAAACCCTGACAGTGCCCTTTGCCATTATTGTGAAAGGAGGATAAATATTCTTTAGTATATTGCATACTACATGTGTGAGAATCCATGGATCACAAAAACAAGGAGAAAGAGAATCTGTAGTATGCTAGATACTACATCTATTGACATCAATGCCAAAGGGGGAGATTGTTGGCACTGTGTTGTCATTGATGTCAACCGGTATAGGATGGCAATCGATAAGGAAGAGTGTGTCATTCAACACAATGGACACTAGAGTCACTGGTACACAAGTTAGTGCTTGACTTGTGTTGAAGATATGGACAAGAGATTGGTATGATATAACAACCAATAAATGATGACATTTGTAAGAGGGGAAGATATTGGGTTGTTGATTGTGATGAAGAGGGGGAATGTTACCAAAATCACATCAACATTGGAGGTGAAGTATGGGAAAGTCAACGGTATGTTGTGTGGATGTGAAACTCTAGGACTACCACTGGATAAAGATGGAGTCACCATTTGAATAGATGAATGATAGTGAATATGCCCAACCAATTCACATGTGTCTATTTGAAGGTATGTTGCTCAAAGAGGGAAGCCACATTGGTGCATTGTAGGATGCAAATTACAAGGATCCACTCCCATCGGTAATTGCATCTTATCTCCTATTATGCATGGAATCCATCATAGTTATCAGAGATAAGATAAAATAGTTAAAGGCAAGTGTTTGAAGGCTCACACCAGATCAGTTGGTGAAACACTAAGTTGCCTTAGGTGCATGAGTTCAAGGATATGCACCGGATTAGCCGGGTAAACAATGATGAGTTGCCAGTACAGAGATTGAAGGATATTCTTGTCACTTTGATAAACTTATTGATAGGAGAACCAGTCTATAGATGAAGAAGGCAAGTTTGAGCAGAATCAGATAGATGGAGATTGGTGAAGGCTAATGACATGATGCCATCAAGGTGTTTACTTGTAAGTATGTCCACCAATAATGTTGACAAAGTATAGATGCGGAAGCCTTCCATCTGATGAAGATTTGCATGAGTCAGGTTGGCATGTGTGCTAGCCAGTTTAGGTGCTCCACTAGAAGAGAAGCAAAGTGCAAGGTTGAAGGAAAACAGGTTAGGGTATAACAGGAAGTGTCTGTGAATCGATAGATGATCCCGGGTGTGTGGTTGGTTGGTGATCCTATCCAAACCAACATAATCAACCTATAAAAGGTGGATGCCAACAAAGGGGCCATGTGGCTTAGGTCAAGTGGCATGCATGCACAGGTCGATGTGGTGAGTCGATAAAGTTGTTGGCATCTAGTCCAACATTTATGATGACTCTGAAGCTCAAGGAATGAAGGTAGAGGATTGCGGCTTGAGATCAAGAAAACAAATGAGATCCAATATAGAATGATCTTTTGGAATCAAATAGGATGAAGGAAATCCATCCCGCATGTGATCGATCAGACAAAAGGTCAAAAATGATGCTACAGACAACAAAAAGAAAGAAGACGTGGTTTGCAAGGTAAATAGTTGGGTGGCTCTCATTAATTGAATGTTGAACATCTATCAAGGACATGATATCAAATTGGATATGATATGTCGTGATGATCAAAGATAAGACCAAATGCAGATTCAGTGCATGGCAGAAATCCTAGCGTGCAAATGTTCAAACTCACGTTTAGGTAGGACAATATGGCTATAAGAGTACGACCCAAAGATGTAGTTGGTGCTGCTACATGAGAGAGTAAGGCTAGTGAAGAAAGCTAATCAATCAAGTGCTCAATGTCAATCTAGGAAGAGACTGAGTGTGTGAGAGAGAATTGGATTGAAGAGTTCAACCGACAAGAGTGAGTTAACCTGTAGTCTACCATTAAGCCTGAGAGAGGAGTGCATCAGTGGTGATTTAACCATCGTAGTAGATTGTAGAGAAGATTGTAGTGAAGAACCACTAAGCTAAGAACTGAAAGTGATTAGATAGCAGGCAACTGACAAAGTGAATAAGACTGGTGGTGTCTAGCAACAGTGTGACAGAGAGGAAGCAGAACTGGCAGAGAGAAGAACCGATAGAGAAGGAGAGGATGCTAAACTAGTATGGTTGCAGTAGAGAGTGACTTGCAATAGGAGATAAGGTTACAACAAAGAGAAGGTGAGCAGAGAACCGACAGAGAACTGGAGAGAGGAGAACCAATGAAGAGATTTGCATAAGTGTTACAAAGTTCTTTTGTAACAAGGGTATTACTTTTATAATTGATTACATTCATTGTAGATCACTGAGTTGGAGCTTGGTGCAGGGGTTGGTGCTCCTTGGGTCAGTGCCCTAAAATTAGGGGTTAGTGCTCCTTGGGCTGGTGCCGTAAAACAAGAGTGGTACTCCTTGGGTTGGTGCACTAAATGTTGTAACCAAGGTTTGGCATTGTGGGGCTAGGTTGGAGCAGTAGTCTCCAGCAGCACTTCTCACTGAGTTTTTTACCATCTTGGGTTTTTCTTGTACATCTAGTGTTATGAGATGCCCCTTTTATGTGTGGTTGCATTTGTGTTATACTCCCCTCAAACCGGTATGTTTGCTTTATGTTAGATCAGTTAATCAGTATACACACATAGAATAGAAAAGGGAAAAGATTCGGAAATCAATGATTCACCCCCCTTTCAGTGACATCTTGTGTTCAACAATTGGGACAGTGGGAGACAGTTGACTCCCACTATCCTTTCCTAGCTTTGGGGTACTAAACAAGCCCCAAATGGGAATGAGAGACAAATTGTCTTCCATTCTCCTTATAAGAGGAAAGTAAATAAAAAAATGTCAATAGACTTGCATAGTAGGAAATAGAAGTTATTGAAAACACGTGTATGTGACTCGATCTCTCCACTATAACTCCTCATTGTCTAGGACATGCATTTCTTGTGTTGGAAGTACTGTTTTCTCTTCATACTCATGCAAAATGGGTTATTCCAGAAAACCTTAAGGAGCTATCAACAATTTCTCAAACATGCATAGCTATTCACAAACAATAGCTATATGTGTTTTAGATTTTTATGCCTACCAATCACCTTTGCTAGAACATTTCTAAGCCTCATTATCAAATCAATTTTGCAATCCAAGCATTCAAGTGGAAAATACATTTCCTCGAAGATTATTTTTTTCTCAATCTGTCATGTCTTATCCATGATTCCATAATCAACTTTCTATTTGCTTAGGAAATCATCAATGACCCATTTGTCGCTTGATCCATTATTCTCCTCTTTTGCATAGCTTCTAGATCATCCCCTCCCCTTCCCCTCCATAGTCCATACTCTTCCTTCTCAAGTCATTTTTTGCATTCTCCCTTTCATCCAGACTTGTAGCCCTTATTGTGGAGGAGTCATGAAATTTTAAGAGCCACCACAACCTTTTTTCTTTTCCATGAGATTTATCATATGGAATGACATAAAAGACATGAACACCATGACAAATTAATGGTTGGCCATTTCCTACATACTTTCATCCCTCTCCTAATAATTACAAGTCATCTCCTAATGTAATATATTTCTCTCTTTTGACTAAATATCTATGTGCTTAGATGGACAAACATACCTTTTAAAGATAGTGCCATCAAGCATTATTTATGTTTGGTCTCCCATTTTGTTATATTTGCATTTATTTTGTTTAGTTTATTCCACCATTGTCCACCATGTAGGAATTTGATATAGGGATGTGACAAAGACACAAAGTGTTTTTTATAATTAAATTTTATTATAATTAAAAAGCGTTGAGTTAGTAATCTTGCCAAACAATGGTAGCAACATCATGCCACTACTTACATTCAAGCACTATATACATTTAATTCACTATACATGATATATCCCTAACCTTAGACTTATTGCTCAAAACCTCATCCAAAATGACCCTAGTTATTTATACCCTCCAATAAATTAGAAGTTCTATAATTTTTAGTTCCTACTAAAGGATTATTTATGCATCCACTTATATGAAAATTAATTTTTTAGTTGACCAATAGCATGAAGGAATTTAAGAAAAGCTTATGTGTGATTCTATAGTTCTAGAGTTTGTACATATTTGAATGATTTGAAAAAATCACTTCTTATTTTTTTCTTGGCTTATTTTCTAATAGTCATTGTAGAATTCATAGAAAAGAAATCTACCTTTTTACCTGACCAATAGCATCAAAGAATTAAAAAAATGTGATATGCAATAAAAAAAATCTAAGAAGATATGCATAAACCTTATCATTTTATTAAATGCAAGAAAGTACATGGCTAGATAGACTTGTGTACTTGATGAGGGATTCTAGGTAAAAGGGATTCTTGATGAGGGATGACATACTTTTGACCCAATGTGAGGGTTAAGATTTATATTAGGATATATATTGTGAAGCAAAGAAGAGGTTGTAGCCAATGAATTACACCTCTTGCATAAGAGAGAATCATTGAGAAAACAAAAACTTCGCGCAAGGAATGACATCAAATTATAAGGAAACACCACCCAAAAAAGGAAAATTAGATCCTTAGAAAGGGGAGAGAGAGAGAGAGAGAGGAATCATTGCCCCGAAGTCTAACGACAATGCGAAGAATTACACAACCTCTAAGGAGAGATTAAACATAAGCAAATGCACAAAGCACTCACATGAATAAATATTCAATGCAAGAAAAGACATTAAGATGTGTAAAATGCATCTCTAAAGAAGAGGCAACCTTCGAAGAGACAGAGAGAGAGAGAGAGAGAGAGAGAGAGAGAGAGAGAGAGAGAGAGAGAGAGAGAAGAAAGATCACAAAAAATACCCCAAGGAGGGATTTATCATAAAAGTCATATCATTTCATGCAAGAAAGGATATCAAAATATGAAATATGAAACCCTTAGAGGGAATAGTAATACTTTAAAGAGAAATAAAATACCACAAACTTTTGTAGCCAACTTGCATTCAATTTATTTATTTAAAGGACTACAAGAATATTAAAAAAATTCTTTAACTTAATACAAGGCTCAATATTATTATTTTTATCCTAAGTAGAGATATTAATGAATTGATTCTTAGTTTAAGAATATTAAGTTGTTGTATTTAATTTATTATATTAAAATATAAGTTTTGATTTTTTTTCTTTTAAATTTCACAATTGTTTATATATCAATTCTATTAGATTTCCACAATCTATGATCATGATAAACAACTTCTAGATTTGATTGTGTGCAAGTTTTAATCATCAACAATTCAAATCAAATTTAATTATCTTTATTAACCTTTTTGTTATTTATAATTTAATGAATATTTTATTAATTTTTTTATGTACAATCTATTTTAAAAATTATATACTATACCTAGAATTAAGTATTTTCAATTATTAGTTTTTTATTTCAATATTTATAAATTTAAATATATATTATTTAAATTAAGTTTTTTTAACAATTATTTCTTAAATTCAAGATTATCTAAAACTAAAATAGATAAAATTTAATTATATTTAAAAATAATATAAAAAAGACAATGTAAACATAAAAGACTAAGAATAACTAAAAATTCAAAACTTACATTTTAATATATATTAAAGTAAAAAGAAAATAATTTAATATTATTATAAGCTAAAAATTACTAAATATTTTTATATGTAATAGAAATAATAATATTAACATTTGCAATCTTTTATATGTATGTATGTCTGTGTGTGTAGACACCCAAATCTGTCCACTTAATTAAATGAATACTTAGTATTTATTTGATTATTTAAACAACATTCAACTATTGATAAAATTAATATTTAATTAATTCATTTGACCCTCTTCTCCTATTAATTAAATAAATTATTCAATTTTTTTAATTTAAATCATTAAGCCATATTCTGACAATTAATTAAATAAATAACACATATTTATTTAATTAACTCCCTCTTGCATTTAAATAAATTAATATTTAATTAAATCCCATCTCTAACATTAAATAAATAAATATTTACTTAAATTCCTAAATCCTTCACCCACTTGCACTTTCTAGAAAATGCAACTTGCATATTAACCGTTCTCCAAGTCATGTCTAAACCCGTATTATTAGCCTAGTAACCCTCTAAGTGTTTGCACATTCCTAAACTAAGGGATTAGGGAAGAATCACTTCTCAAAATATCTCAGCCTTTTACAAAGAATTACAAGTCTTCTCCCTTCCACAAGCAAGCCCACATGGGTCTTTGACTAATCTAACCCACCTTTAGCCCTTGCGCATTCCCCTAACCCTTGGTTAAAGACTTATCCCTTAACCTAACCATCCATGATAACCCTCAAGTCCCCTTAAGCATTAAAGGCTTTGGCCAATCTAACCCTTTAACCCTTGCACATTCCTTTACCCCTTGGATAAAAGCTTTATCCATTAACCTAACCACCCATGGTAACCATCGTGTCTCTTCAAGCATTTAATGCTTTGTCCCCCTCCTCTCAAGCCTTCCCTTGTTAACACTCATCAATATGTGATTGCCTTGAAGGGGAGCACATGGATCGAGGATCACCACTTCCTCAGACAATCCTAACCCTTCCTTAATCAATTCAATCTGAACCCTTCATTTGCCCATTTTCTCTATAAATAGGGCTTATTCCTTCATTGTTGACACACACACACACACAAGAGTTATCCATGCATTGTTATTTTGCTTAGATTTTGAATGATTTATGTTATGTTTTATCTCTTCCACTAGTTGGATTTGCTAAGTTGACATTAACACTTTGTTTGCATCATCACTCAGCACTTGACCATAATCAAGCATCTCCCATCCTCAATTTGACATCCCATTGTGCTAGTGCTCAAGCTAAGGGCATACATCAAATAACAACATGATCTTGGAGAGGAAGTGGACAAGGAGGTGGATCGGGGATAATTCATTTTGTTTATTTCCTAGCTAGCTTCTTGTTTACTAATATTACTCGTTATGTTTTGAAAGGGTTTGAGTTCATTATGTTTATGGTTGAGCATGTTATTTAGAGGATCTCATATTGCTTTTCCAGCAATCCCTGTTTTCATTGCATCATTTGATGAACCTGACATGAATCTTTTGGTATAGTTGCATCCACCAAATGAAGTTTTGGTATGGTGCAAGGTTAAGTCTACATATCTACTACATTTCTAAATCAATCTAAAAATTGAAAATAGAACATCTTAAATTCAAGAATACCTTTCCAAAGAGGTACAACTATTGGAATTTTCTTGTCTCGACTAGATTTGAGGTAGTGAAACATCCTTGTGTGCCATATAAACTGAAAGGAAGTAATTTGAAGAACACACTACTTGAATTGAATTTTTATTTTGATTTATTTTTCGTTGCTGTCCTGCTCGCTGAATGTAACGTAGAAATTGTCAACACCATTAGTTCTATTCCAATATGGATGCTTTTGACTGATGTTAAAAATGTATGCCATGATAAAATTTTGAATCCCACCAACATTGACTCTTGGATCATGCCTCAAACATGACTTCTCTTCTCCAAGTTTACACGAGTCTTTACCTTTGGCTATCGTGCCAAAGTTTTTTCTTATTATTAAGTTGTGTACTGTCAAAGAAGCCTCCATTACTTCTATTCTTTGTCAAGGTTAGAACTATCGAGGTAAGTATAAAACAAGAGCACGTCAATAGTATATATCGATATAACGTTTCGTACATTTGTTGTAGGCATGTTGCACGGAGCTTTTGGATCGCTATAGCTCCTCCAACTTGGTTGATATTCAGACAGAAGACCCTTTTCAAAGCTTTCATAATCCTTCCAAAGTTGTTCCACATTATGTGTTGGTATAAGTATAGCTGCTTGATAAGCTTTGCACATTCAAATGCCTTCTTAATCTCATCTCAACCATATTTGCCCCTACTTTCATCGACCTTGTGTATGAAACAAACATAACATTTGCCAAAATCCTTTATGCTTTGATTGGTGTCCATACCCTGTCAAAAGCTCACATTTTGAGCAGAGGCGAGAAGGATACCGTCAAAAGTTGTGGGATATAGTTTACACATGTCGATGGCATTTGGTTGAAATATTTTAGGTCCTTTTCAATTAATTCATTTTACAAATTGATGAGGTGACATCGTTTTAAGGCTTTGGCCTTTACGCCTGCCAGTTGTAGCTACTTTAAGAAGTTTCTAAAGCCTTCAACAAATCGTCCTTGTGCATATCCTACAATCTTTGCTTTCCATGATATGACACTCTTTTGAGGAATTCTATCAAAAATTTCACTTTTGTTGTTGTGCTTTCACGTTGTGCATTCACGTTTTGCAGAGAATTTGAATTTTCAATTACATAAATGCATTTTCTTTAAAGTCTTTTTTTGCGAGAAAAATAATAAGTGCACAAAATTTGCAAAGAAGAACAATAACACATAACACAGATTTACGTGGAAAAACCTGATAAAAATATACCAATAAAAAACTATGGGCAAATTATCTTTCGTATTGATTCTCAGGAATTATAGAGTTACAACAATCTTCAAAAACTGTACTTCAAAATGTGACTTCGAGTTGCAGAGGCCTATTTGAAGACATCTTACTAAATATAGTAAGCATGAATTGCACAACTACATGTAAAACATTGCTACCTAAAAAGACCATGCTGACTCAACCACTGTTAGATGGGAGTCCAAGATGACTCAACCACTGCAAGCTAAGAGCCCAATTTGGACTTCACATTCCAACATTCTCCTACTTGAAGTCAAATTTCAAACTCTGAAAAATTCCTCTACTAAAAGACCATTTCCAGTGTCGCCTATAATCACATAATACACAGACCAAGAGAAGTTCTACACCTAATGAACTTCTCTCTACTAATAGGTTTCATCATAATATTTGAAGGGTTAACATTAGTGTGAATCTTGGCTGATGAGATTTGTCCTCCTTCCATGACTTCACGAACAAAGTGATATTGAATATCAATATGCTTTGTTCTAGAATGTAATGTTGAGTTTTGTGCTAAGAATAAAGCACTTTGACTATCACAATGTAGTGCCATGTTATCTTGCTTCACTTGCAATCCATCCAAAAGTATATGAAGCCAAATTGCCTCCTGGCTAGCCTATGTTGTTGCCATATATTAGACCTCAGTAGTAGACAATGCCATCACTGTCTGCATTTTTGACACCTAACTAATAAAACCTCCAGCTAAAGAAAAAACATAACATGTTGTAGACTTTCTCTTAACTCTGTCTCCACCAAAATCTGCATCAACATACCCATTAACCTGAAGACTACTCCCACTATAATAGATAGCAGCATCTAAAGTGCCTCTCAAATGTCTGAGAATCCACTTCATAGTTGTCCAATGATCAATGCCAAGATTTGCCATGTACCTACTAACAACTCTAACTGCTTGTGCAATGTCTGGTCTAGTGCACACCATGGCAAACATAAGACTTCCTACTGTTGATGAGTATGGTACATGAGACATCTGTGTCTTCTCTACTTCTGTGATAAGGTGTTGTTCCTTAGATAATTTAATATGAATAGGAAATGGAGTACTAATTGGTTGTGCATTCTGTATATTGAAGCACTGCAGAACTTCTCCACATAAGTTTTCTATGACAACCATAATTTCCTATTATTTCTATCTATATATCCTCATTCCAACAATTTTATTTGCACTGCCTAAGTCCTTCATCTCAAACTCCCTAGCAAGCTGAGTTTTCAAATGGATGATTTTATACACGCTGAGACCTTCTATCAACATACAGTAGTAGAGTTATAAAATTGCCATCATTATACCTTTGAACATAGGCACACTAATCAACCTCACATCTAATAAAACCCAAGCTCAACATGAAGGAATCAAACCTCTTGTACTAACACTATGGTGCCTGTTTCAAACCATACAACGATTTTCTCAGCGTACAAACAAGATTCTCTTTGCCTCTTTCATCAAAACCTTTTGGTTGATGCATATTAATCTCCTTAGAGAGATCGCCATGCAGGAAGGTTGTTTTAACATCTAACTATTCTAACTCCAAATCAAGACTAGCAACAAGAGCTAAAACAACTCTGATTGTACTCAACTGTACAATAGGTGAAAAATTTCATCAAAATCAATACTAGATTTATGTATATACCCCTTGGCCACCAACTGAGATTTATATCTCTTCAAATTATCATTTAAATCTCTCTTCAACTTGAAGACCCCCTTGTTCCCAATAGCTTTTCTCCCCTTAGGCAATGACACAAGCTCCCATGTCTTGTTCTTATCTAGAGCTTCCATCTCCTCTTCCATAGAAACTCTCTATTTGCTTGCACATTCAACTTCACAAGCCTCCTAATATGAACTAGGTTCACCAACATCAGTAAGTAATGCATAAGCAAAATTACAAGTAAGAGAATACCTTACAGGTAGTTTGATTACTCTACTAGATCTCCTTAAAAAAGGTGATGATTCACCCTATCGATCAACTGGTTGTATTTCTTCGGATTGATCTTTATCCAATTGCTCTGCATCTGGTTGTTCTTCATTGAGCACATCTAGATGATCATCAGGGTTTTCCACCTCTACTAGAATAACTTCCATACCTTGTTCTTCACCTCTTTGCATTGATTTTTCATTAAAATAAAAATCTTGGCTAACAATAATCCTGTGGGAAGTAGTATCTCACAATCTTTACCCCTTTGTACCTTCTACATAGCCACGAAAAATACATTTTGTGGACTTCTTATCCAGCTTATTTATATTCTCTTTAGGAATATGTACCTAAGCATTACAACCAAAAATATGGAGGAAGGAGTTATCAACTAGTTTATCTTTCCATATTTCCTCTAGAATTCTATTGTCAAGAGCAGTAATGGGAGATCTATTGATTAGGAAACAATTTGTATTTACATCCTCACCCCAAAATTTCTACTCCAAACCAGCAATACTCAACATGCATCTGGCTCACTCCATAATTGTAGGATTGATGCATTTAGCAACTCTAGTTTTTTGTTGTGTCCTAGCGACCATCAATTGCCTTGCATTTCCATGGTCACTGCAAAATTGGTTAAATTATGCTAAACAAAACTCACCTCCATTATCAGTTCTAAGAGATTTTATTGTCTTACCTTTATGATTCTCTACCAGAGCCCTAAACCTCTTAAAACAAGAAAACACTTTAGATTTCTACTTGAGAAGATAAATCCACACCTTACGGAAATAATCATCTATAAATGAAACAAAATATGATGAACCGCCAATAGATGTTATAAGAGATTCCCAAGTATTTGAACAAATTAGATCTAATACATCTTTTCTTTTAGTAATACTATTAGAAAAACTCATTCTATTATGTTTCCAAGCAAACAATGTTCACAAATACTTCCATCTTTAGATTTTGTACCTGTGAGAAGATTTTTGTCTAGCAGTACCTTGACACCTCATTCGCTCATATGACCTAGCCTTTGATGTCAGGTTGATAATGAGTCCATCTCTGCATTAGATACTATTGGTGTAATTATTTATTCATGTTGGATATAATTACACTTTACTTAAGTTTACTTAGGTATATGCACCACATTAGAGTTTGCATATGAGACACTTAGGGAGATGTGCATACATTGGGAGTGTGTATGTAGGAGAATTTCCACCTTTTATCGTGTGATCTTATTATTACTTCATCATATCCATTTATTGTGGGATGATAATTCCAACTTTGGTGGGTAATCCACCTCATGTGGAATTGAAGAAATCAACAGTGAGGAGGGACCTCAAGGAGATCAATCCAAACCGGTCAACAAGAGTAAACACAACGGAACACACAGATATGATGGAGGCAATGTGGTGCAGGAGCACCTAGTTTTGAGTCCAGTTTCTTCATTTTGGTGTGTTTGTTCATAGGATGGTTTGAAGTGGTGAATAATAGTCTTCTCTTAGGTCTTCAATTGTTTTTGTAATTCTTTGGTAGGTTGAAAGTCCTTAGGACAATGCATTTGCTCAATTTTGACTTGTAAGCCCTTGTAAGCCTAAAATGGCAAAATCTTGCATTTTGATAATAAATGCCTTGAATAGCCTTGTTTGGCATTGGGAAATGTTAATGTAATGTTTTTTAGTCATCCTAGATGGTTTTGAGGAGAAAAAAAATCATGTAAGGCAAAAATGAACTTTTTGGCAAAAGTTGTCAAAGTTGCTTGACAACTTTTTGCAACGTTGAGCAACTTTTTGCATTTTTGAGCTAAGGGTTGGATAGGAAATCAATGGAGAGTTAGTTAGGATAAAAATGGCATATTAAATCCCTGTGAGTGAATGTAATGTGGTTGTTGAATGCCTGGAGTTGATTGGAATACAATTTGTGACCATTTTTTAAGTTTTACATTGCATTTTTCAAGAATTAGAGCAACAATCTGTACTTAATGGATTGATTGCATTGTTGTACTTTATTTTTTGTTTTTTACATGTTCTTATAGTGCTCAAGAAGAAATTTGGTTAGTTTATTTGTAGGTTTGAATTAAGTTTTCAATTTTGCAAGCTCTCAGCCTGAGTAAGGGTTTGAGAGGCCCAAACATGCTTCCATCTTGAAGTCCTTTGAGTTCTTCTCAATAGCCCTTGGGACTCTATCCATGGAACCTTTTTATAGTGTATATAGCTTTTATTTTTCTTTCTATGTCATTGAAAGGCCAATGAGCATCATTTCCTAGGTGATCTTTTTCATAGCTCAGTTAGGAAATGAATGAGATTATGAAAGTGTTTGTAGGAATGAGAAGGGTTGGAGTTGTAGAGTGTTTGGGATGAACAAGTGGTGTGTGGAAAAACATATGTGTGAATTTGGAGGTGTGGCAGATCAAGGAATACACCTAACCCTTGGAAAAACACCAAAACAAGCCTAAAACCACCTAAAACAAGCATTTCTCAAGTTTTGTACTTGTACGGTCATACCGAGATTCCTAAATTCATAAATTGGAAAGTACTTCCAAAAGGGTATCTTGATCAGCAAAGATTTTGTGTGGGTCTTTGGAGAAATTGGGATAAAATCCACAAAAATCAGTTAGGTAGGGCTAATTGGGGCTGCAGGGCTACTAGGCCTAGATAATAGGAAAAGGAAGGAGCGATGGGGAAATGAATCAAACCCTTATTCAAAACCATTTGATTATCCTTGAAAAACACCCCAAACACCTACTCCAACCTCTGCATGCATTTGTTAAGAGTTTGAGAGTGTAAGGTTGGATTTACCCTTGTGAATCCCAACCATGCTTGAGCAACTAGTGAGCACATCTGGATTGGGAGCACTCATAGAGAGTTGAGATGTCTAAATTGATTAGTAGACTAGTTGAAAAATGAATAAAGTCCACTAACACCTAACTGTGCTTAAACAAGGAATGAACTCTCTTTGAGTATACCTCCCCATCATAGTGGTATCAGAGCTTCCAAGATTTGGGACAAAGCCAACTTATAATAGACACTGAATCATTATTGAGAATAGTTTCAGGATGGTGACCAATGCAGAGCTAGCAAAGAAGGTGGAAGACCATGAAGAAGAAAATAGGCTCCTTGGAGAAATATTGCTACAACTAGAGAGCAAACTAGATGTAGTTGAAGATAAAACTGAGAAAGTTACAATCAAGGTTAATGAGGGGAAGGGAAAAGAAGTTTTAGAAGAGGATAGGACTTCTAAACTAGACCCTATTCTACCTGAAGAACCTTCCCTTAAATCCATTAAAGTCTTAGGAGGAAAATCCCTTGAAGGAGTGCCACTTTTTTGTGGATAAATGGAGCCTGAGGTAGTCCTGGAATGGATAGAGGGATTGGAGAATCACTTTGAATGTGATGGAATCAGGGAGGCACAAGAGGTGAAGGTGGCCAAGTCTAGATTGAGAGGGGCAACATTGACTTGGTGGAAATTTAGTCAATAAGAGAGGCAAAAAGAGGGCAAGAACCCCATAGCTACTTGGAAGGGCATGTTAGCCAAGGTGAAAGAGGCATACATCCCTAAAGATTATGAGATCGAGTTGCACAAGAGGAGACAAAATTTGAGGCAAAGAGACTTAGATGTGAGTAGCTATACTAAGAAATTTCAGAAGTTGTGTCTGAGATCCAAGGTGATAGAGGATGAGAACATCAAGGTGGCCAGATACTTAAATGGATTGAGATGGAATATTCAAGAGGAATTAAGCTTGTTATGCCCCAACATCATGCACAAATGCTATCAGTTGACACTAAGAGTGGAGGAAAAGAGAAAAGAGAAACAAGAAAAAAGAAACAGAGGTAGAGGTAGGGGAAGAGATGGTAGAGGTCAGAGAGGTAGTTTTGGTGGAAGAAGTGTAGACCAAATATCCCAAGGGGAATCCAAGTTGGTTGAGAAAAGTGGGGATTCCAATAGCAAGAGAAGCTATAGAGGAAGGGGATCTAGCAACTCTAGTAGAGGAAGGTCTAGTGGATCAAGAAGAGGGTCCTATTTTGCCACCATGAAGTGCTACAACTGCCATCAACTTGGACACTCGACCTATAGATGTCTTGAGAAGTCTTCTTCATCCCAAGGAGGTGAGAGGAGAGTAAATTATGCTCAAGAGGATGCAAAAAACATGAAAGAATCAGAAGTAAGTTTAGATTCAGAGGTTGGAGAGAATCTCATGATAAGGAGAGTCTTGATCAAAGAACTGGTTAAGGAAGAACCTAGCCAAAGGAGATCCTTGTTCAGAATAAAATGTAAGATCATGGGAAAGGTATGTAGAGTGGTAGTGGATTTAGGATCCACAAATAATATAGTGTCAGAGAAAGCGGCGAGAAAGCTCAATTTGCCATGAATACCACATAATGATCCCTATAGAGTTACATGGTTTAGCAAGGGGTAGCATGTTCTTGTAAATGAACAAACTTGGGTTGAGTTCACCATTGGAGGTTACAAAGATAAAATCTTGTGTGATATCTTTCCCATGGATGCTTGCCACCTACTCCTAGGTAGGCCATGGCAGTTTGACATAAAGGAAATACATCAAGGAGAGAAGAATGCTTATACCTTCCAAAAGGATGGAACCACCTACAAAATCCAGTCCATAGGAGACCAAGTAGAGGGCAGATCCAAAGGTCCTAATGTGTTGATAGTTGGTGAGAAAGAGTTCATAAACACACTAAAGGAGGGAGAAGGAGTGGGGTTTTCCATTGTTGTGAAGCCAAAAGAGGATAGCAGGGAGAAGAAGGTGAGCATTCCTAAAGAAGTGCAGTAGGTTCTATATCAGCTTGAGGAAATCATTAGTGATGGAATACTAGCTACATTGCCTCCTCAACATGCCATAAGTCATCAAATTGACTTGATACCCAGAGCTTCTTTACCCAGTAAGGCAGCTTATAAAATGACATCGGATCAAAACAAGGAGATAGCCAAGCAAATACAAGAAATCTTAGATAATGGAGTAATCAAGAAGAGCACCATACCATGTGCAGTACCCACCGTTTTGGCTCCAAAGAAGGGAGGTACTTGGAGACTTTGCACTGACTCTAGAGCCATAAACTGGATTACCATCAGCTATAGATTTCCCATCCCAAGAATTGAAGACTTGATGGATTGTTTGGGAGGTGCTAAATACTGCACCAAGATAGATCTTAAGAGTGGTTACCACCAAATCACAATAAAGGAGGGTGATGAATGGAAGACATCCTTCAAGACTACAGAAGGACTCTATGAATGGCTTGTTATGCCATTTGGACTCACAAATGCCCCTAGCACATTCATGAGACTCATGAATGAAGTACTCAAGGACTACATTGGTATATTTGATGTTGTCTACTTAGATGAAATTTTAATTTTTATCATGTTTAAAGATGAGCATCTTAAGCATATAGAAATTGTCTTGAGTAAACTATGTGATGAACAACTAACCATCAATTTGGAGAAATGTGAGTTTATGAAATAAGAATTGGTGTATCTTGGGTTTGTAGTCTCAAGAAATGATTTGAAGATGGATACCTATAAGGTAGAAGCCATAATCAGTTGTCCCACACCTAGGACATCAATTGAAGTGAGAAATTTCCATGGCTTGGCTCAGTTTTATAGAAAGTTCATCAGAGGGTTCAATGAAATATGTGCACCCATGCTTGAGACAATCAAGGGAGGTGTGAGAACAAAGTTTGTATGGACCAAGGAAGCATAAAGAGGTTTTGATCTCTTGAAGACAAAGTTGGCTACTCAACCGGTACTTATCCTACCAAGCTTTGACAAACTCTCCACAATTGAATGTGATGCAAGCAACATAGCAGTTGGAGCATTTTTGAGTCAAGACAACAGACCGCTTGCCTTCTTTAGTGAGAAAATCAATGATGAAAAGAAAAGGTATTCCTCCTATGATTTGGAATTTTATATACTTTTCCAATCAATTAGGAAATGGAGGCATTATTTGCTACCTAAGGAATTTATGGTTTACACTGATAATCAAGCTCTTAGCTTTCTTAATTCTCAAGAAAAGTTAAACCATAGGCATATTAAATGGGTAGAGTATTTGTAGTAATATACATTTACCATCAAACACAAGAAAGGACAATGTAATAAGGTAGCTAATGCATTGAGTAGGAGGTTACTAACAGTGCAATAAGTGCAATTCAAAGGCATTGGAGTGGATAGCTTCAAGAATTTGTATGAAGAAGATGAAGATTTTGTTGTTGCCTACAAGGTTTACCAAGGGTTTGGAAACCATTTTCACAGTGAATATGTAGATTACACCTTCCAAGATGGCCTTTTGTTCAAAGGAGGACAACTATGTGTGTCTAAAGGGTCTATGAGAGAAACCTTGATAGAAGAGAAGCATAATGGGTTCTTGAGTGGACATTTTGGTTTGAACAAGACTTTGGAACTTGTCCAAAGATTCTACTTTTGGCCTAAAATGCAAAGAGATACCAGAAGATATGTGGAGCAATGTGTGGTTATCCAAAGAGCTAAGGTTACATCTTCCAATGCTGGTCTTTATCAGCCTTTACCTATTCCCAACTGGCCATGGGAGTGTGCAAGTATGGACTTTATGGTTGGTTTGCCAAAAACCAAATCAGGTTTTGATAGCATCTATGTTGTGGTACATAGGTTTAGTAAGATGGCTCATTTTATTTGATGCAAGGTCACTCATGATGCCAGCCACATTGCTCACTTTTTTTTTAGAGAGGTTATTAGGATTGATGGTTTACCTATCAGCATTGTGTCATATAGGGATGCAAAGTTTATTGGTCATTTTTGGAAGACTTTGTGGAAAAGATTAGGTACTAATTTGTCTTTCAGTTCAACCTATCATCCCCAAATGGATGGTCAAACTAAGGTGGTCAATAGAACACTTGGGAATTTACTTAGATGCCTAACTAAAGAGTATGGTCAAGCTTGGGATCAGATCATCCATCAAGCTAAGTTTTCTTACAATGATAGTGTGAATAGGTCCACCAGTAAAAGTCCTTTTGAGGTGGTGTATGGCATTCATCCTAGAGGATTTTTGGAGCTCAGAGATGTGGGAAAGATGGGATAGCATAGTGGACATTCTTTGGACATGGCCCAATCAATGCAAGAGGTTCATGAGAAGGTTAGGACAGCCTTATTGGACACTACTCAAAAGATCAAAGATAAAATGGATGAGAAAAGAAAAGATATCCAATTTCTTGTTGGTGACATGGTGATGGTTCATTTGAACAAGGCAATACTTCAGAAAGGTATCCCTAGTAAGCTTCAAATGAAGAGGATAGGTCCTTGCAAAGTTTTGACCAAGTATGGCATCAATGCATACAAGGTAGCCTTACCCGGTGATATGGCTTTGTCACCCATTTTCGATGTGGCACATTTAGTGCAGTATAAGGGCACACTTCCTGTAGAAAATACTAGAGTTTTAGAGGTCTCTCAAGCACTTTCAGACCTATCCTTACCAGCTGCACCCATTCCCCAAGTCGAGAAGGTGTTAGATTATAGAATTTTGAAGAAAACAAGGTGTCATGCCTATGAAGTGTGATACCTATAGCTGCAACACAAAACACTCAATAGATCATTACAAGCATGGTTAGCAAATTTAAAACAAAGGAAGCTAAAACCATGGCAAAGTGATCTATCACCTCCTAAGAGATGCGAGTGTGGATTTTCTCTCAGATCTAAATAAGCAGATTCCAGTGACTTGACTACACCTAGATGGAAGATTTGAAATGAAAAATGATACAATTAAGCTAGAAAAGATAATGATTAAGCTACATATTTCAACAATTATGCTAGAAAATGATCAAATTAAGCTAGATCTAAGATGCAATTGCTTATAATAACAATGCTCAAATGATATACTAAGAGATATATGCCTATAGTAACAATGCATAAGATGAAAATGAGATGGGATGACTATTGCTCCAAAATGGGGGATATTTATAGGATTTTCAAGGCCAGGGGTGAGGTGGCAGGAATCAATGGTCAAGATTGAGTTTGAAGATATCAATGGTGAAATTGGAGGAGATTGGTGAAGAGGTTGGTGGAAAGGGAACATTTTCCATCTCTATGGTGATAAGTGTCAATAATATTTTCTCATGAGAGGGCAAGTGTCTAAGGAAAGGGGACATGTGGCCCAAGGATTCCATGTGTCTCAAGGGAAGAGTATCCACACCATAGGAGGTTAGGATAAGGAGGTTAAGATGTGCAAGCTAAGGTAGGTTTATTTAAACCCAGGGTTAGATGGAATGGGTTAGGTTTAGAAGTGGTTAGGTTAGGTGGTTAGAAGTTAGGAGGGATGTGGGTAATTTGAATTTAAAAATTCAAATAATGGGAAAAGACTAATTAACTTTCAATAGCTCATAAATTTATTTTCTTTAATTAATTAGAAGATTAGAAGAAATGAATTTAAATAGGGAGGAGGATTAATTAATTTAAATTAACTAATCAAAGGGGATTATTGGAATGAACCTATTAAATAAATCCTTAGATTTATCAATAAGTAGATGAGTGGAATAATTTAATCAAATTCCTAATGAATTTATTTAAATTGGGGAGGGGGATTAGTTAAATAATTGCTTATTCAATTAATTATCGTCAAACCATTTATAGGTGTATACACAAGGCATACCACCTATATGGAGCACTTGGTCAAGTGGTAGCACCTTCTAGCATCAGAGGCTACTTGGATACCTAAGGCAAACCTCCCTAATCATGGAGTTCCATTTTCTTTTCTACTTGAAGGAGTCACTTGAGTTCTTTTCTTTGGGGGAATATGGTGCAGGAGCACCTAGTTTTGAGTCCAGTTTCTTCGTTTTTGTGTTTTTTGTTCATAGGATGGTTTGGAGTGGTGAATAAGAGTCTTCTCTTATGTCTTCATATGTGTTTTTAATTATTTGGTAGGTTGAAAGTCCTTAGGACAATGCATTTGCTCAATTTTGGCTTATAAGCCCTTGTAAGCCTAAAATGGCAAAATCTTGCATTTTGATCAAAAATGCCTTGAATAGCCTTGTTTGGCATTGGAAAATGTTAATTTAATGTTTTTTAGTCATCCTAGATGGTTTTGAGGAGAAAACAAAGAATGTAAGGCAAAAATGCACTTTTTGGCAAAAGTTGTCAAAGTTGCTTGACAACTTTTTGCAACGTTGAGCAACATTTTGCATTTTTTAGCAACGAGTTGGTTAGGAAACTGATGGATAGTTAGTTAGGAAAAAAATGGCATATAAAATCCATGAGAATGAATGTAATGTGGTTGTTGAATGCTTGGAGTTGATTGGAATACAATTTGTGACCATTTCTGAAGTTTTACATTGCATTTTTCAAAAATTAGAGCACCAATCCATACTTAATGGACTGATTGCATTGTTGTAATTTGTTTTTTGTTTTTTACATGTTCTTGTAGTGCTAATAAATAAATTTTGTTAGTTTATTTTCAGGTTTGAATTGAGTTTTCAATTTTGCAAGCTCTTGGCCTGAGCAAGGGTTTGAGAGGCCCAAACATGGTTCCAGCTTGAAGTCCTTTGAGTTCTTATCAATATCCCTTGGGAATAAAGTCATGGAACCTTTGTATAGTGTATATAGCTTTTATTTTCCTTTGGAGTTCATTGAAAGGCCAATGAGCATCATTTCCTAGGCGAGCTCATGTATAGCCCGGTTAGGAAATGAATGAGATTATGCAAGTGTTTGTAGAAATGAGTAGGGTTGGGGTTGTAGAGTGTTTGGGATGAACAAGTGGTTTGTGGAAGAATGTATGTGTGAATTTGGAGGTGTGGTAGATCAAGAAAGACACCTAACCCTTGGAAAAAGACCAAAACAAGCCTAAAACCACCTAAAACAAGCATTTCTTGGGTTCCATACCTGTACAGTCAAATTGAGATTCCTAAATTCATAAATTGGAGAGTACTTCCAAAAGGGTATCCTGATCAGCAAATATTTTGTGTGTGTCTTTGGAGAAATTGGGAGAACATCTACAAAAACCAGTTAGGTAGGGCTAATTGGAGTTGTAGGGCTACTAGGCCTAGAAAATAGGAAAAGGAAGGAGTGATGGGGAAATGAATCAAACCCTCATTCAAAACCAGTTGATTATCCTTTAAATACACCCCAAACACCTACTCCAACCTCTGCAAGCATTTTTTAGGAGTTAGAGAGTGTAAGGTTGGATTTACCCTCGTGAATCCCAACCGTGCTTGAGCAACTAGTGAGCACATCTGGATTGGGAGCACTCATAGAGAGTTGAGGTGTCTAAATTGATTAGTAGACTAGTTGAACAATGAATGAAGCCCACTAGGACAACATGTGACTTCCCTTAAACAAGGAATGAACTCTCTTTGAGTATGCGTCCCCATCACAATGCAGAACAGATAGTTTTCTTGCATGAAATTTGATTACATGCAATTGGTAACAATCGAGTTACAACATACCGGCACACGAGCCTAGTAGAATAGGTCACAACTGAGACCTTGAATCAAAATATCTATCTTCTAGGCACAGTCTATCTATTTGATACTTTGATTGATTCTAATCGATTACATTCTAAAGCATGATTACAAATATATATATCGATCCAAAGGATCCAGTCGGCCCAAAAAGGATCAAAACCCAAAGAACAAGACCTAACATGCAAAATGAACAAGGTCAGCCTCTGCCAAGAGATTCCTTTAAAAAATCCAAAGGATGTAACGGAGATCGTAGGAAAAGGTCAACTGCACATCAAGAAACATCGAGATCAATGCTCAAGGCTCCACAAGCTTCAGAATGGGTTTCGGTAGATCACCATAATGGGCTCAGGTAGCCGGTAACAAAGGAAAAACCAGTAAAAAGAAACTTACATGGAAACCAATAATGATATCTTATTGGTAAGTGATTCAATTGAGATGTGCTTTGAAAGAAAGAAAGATGATCAAGTCTTCAAGTAGAATCCAACTCCATAGGATCCAGTGAGCCAAAACCAGGACACACAGAAAGCAAATTGAAACTGCAAAAAAAAATTAAAAAAAAACAAAATGTTTTTGGTTGATGCAAGATTGTTGTGAACCGGGGATGCTCCTACATCAGACATCCAAGATTATTGAAAATAAGCCTCTCACTTTGCTAGGGTTAGAGGGAAACCAAGGCGGTCTACCTCTGCTAGAGAAATCCATGATGAATCTTCAACTAGTCTTCTCTTCCACTTCATGAGATATTCTTTGTACTAACTGTTTTGAGTACTACACCCAATCCTACTATCCAAAATCTCTTCAATCTAATCTAGTTCCTTCCGGGCAATTGTTTCTCAAGGTCTGCAACACTATCCTGACTAAATTTTTTTTCATGGTACTCATGAAGATCTGCAATGTGGAATATAGGTGAAATACTTTGACTATCTGGTAGCCCTACTTCATATGCATTTCCATAACTAAACTTCCTCAAAATCTTACAGGGTCCAAACTTCTTCATCTACAACTTATTATAAGTTCCAACTGAGAATCTCTCTTTTCTCATGTATACCATCACTTCATCACCAACTTCAAATTCCTTATGTCTCATCTTCTCATCTTCCTTCTCCTTATATTTGTTGTTCATGTCTTCCAAATGCTTTTTAACCTGAATATGCAATGCTACCATGTGATCTACAAATTCTTTTGCTTCTGAAGTCTTCCAGTCTTCATTGCTAATGTCTCTCAATTCTGCTATTCCTCTAGGATGCACTCTGGTAACGATCTCAAAAGGTGTTTTTCTAGTACTTCTATTCACTGAATTGTTATAGGAAAACTCTGCTTGTGCAAGGATAAAATCCCAACTTCTGGTTTTATCTCCCACTAAACATCTCAACAAGTTTCCCAAACTCCTGTTAACTACTTTTGTCTATCCATTAGTCTGTGGATGAAAAGTAGAACTAGAATTCAAGTCTGTCTTCATCTTCTTCGAAAGTGTTCTCCACAAATAGCCAACAAACTTGGTGTCTCTATCTAAAACTATGCTCTTAGGTAATCCATGCAATCTCACCACTTCTTTGAAAAATAGGTCTGCTACATGTAATGCATCTGATGTATTCTTAGAAGGTATGAAATGAGCCATCTTTGAAAATACATCCACTACCACAAATATATAATCATTCCATCTCAGTGTCTTAGGCAATCCAAGTACAAAATCCATACTTATATTCTTCCAAGGTCTTACTAGTACTGTCAAATGTTTATACATTCTCACATTCTAACTACTACCTTTTGCAACTTGACAAACTCTACAAATCTACACATATCTCTTAACATCCTTATGAATCTAGGGCCAAAATTACTATTCACTCATGAATGCAACTATTTTATCAATGCCAAAATGTCCAGCTAAACCTCCGCTATGTTTCTCTTTGATTAGGTTCTCTCTCATGGAACTCTTAGGTATGCATAACTGAACTCTCTTGAATAACATCCCATCATGAATGAACTAATCTAGCCATTTGATCCTATCAACCATAACCGGTTCTCTACATGATTTCCAAGGTTCTACAAAATCCGGGTCTTCATCATAGAAGGTCTTCAAATATTCAAAACCTAATACTGTCACTCTTATCTCTATCAGCAAATTCCTTCTCCTACTCAATGCATCAACAAATTTGTTAGATTCCCACTTCTATGTTTCAACACAAATGTGTAACTCTACAATAATTCTACCCATCTCATATGTCTCTGATTCAAATTACTCTGATTGTTCAAATACTACAAAGCTTGAGGATCTATATACAACACAAACTCCTTAGGCAACAAGTAGTGTCTCCATTTCTTCAAGGCTTGAACTATGGCATAAAATTCCTGATCATACACTGAATATCTCTTTCGGGCATCATTAAATTTCTCACTGAAATAGGCTACTATTGTCCCTTCTTGACTCAAAACTACTCCTATTGTTGTTCCACTTGCATCACAATTCACTTGGAATACTTTATTGAAATCTGATAAAGCTAACACAGGATGCTCAGTCACTTTCAGCTTCAACAATTCAAAACTTTTGTTTGCTCCGATGGTCCACTTGAATTCCTTCTGATCTCCTCTCATGGTCTCAGTCATAGGGTTACAAACTGAACTAAAATTTCTGATAAACTTCTGATAAAAACTAGCCAATCCATGAAATGATCTTACCTCTCCAATGCTTTCTAGTGTAGGCCACTCAACAATGGTTTTCACTTTCTCAGGGTCCATCTTCAAACCATCCTCAGATATCACAAATCCTAAATAGAATAACTCATCCTTCATGAAAGTACACTTCTTGATATTTATCATCATCTTTTCTTGTCTCAATCTCTACAAAACTTGTCTTAACTGCAAAAAATTCTCTTCTTTTGTTCTACTAAAAATCAGAATGTCATCCAAATACACAATAACAAAATTACCCAGGAATTTCTTTAATACCTCATTCATCAGCCTCATGAAAGTGCTTGGTGCATTAGTCAATCGAAAAGGCATCACCAACCATTCATATAGTCCTTTGTTTGTCTTAAATGTTGCTTCCACTCATCACCTTCTTTGATCCTAATCTGATGATATCCACTATTCAAATCTATCTTTGTAAAGTATTTTTCTCCACTCAAATAGTCCATTATCTCATCCATCCTAGGCAAAGGAAACCAGTATTTCACTATGATCTTGTTTATTACTCTTGAATTGGTACACATCCTCCATTATCCATTCTTCTTAGGTGCTAATACTACTAGTACTACACAAGGGCTCAAACTCTCCCTGGTCAAACCTTTCTTCAACAACTCCTACACTTGTCTATTTAGTTCTTCATTCTCTGTCAGTGTCAACTAGTGTGCAACTTTGTTAGGAAAACTAGCTCTAGGAACCAAGTCCATGCAATGACTAATACTTCTAACAGGTGGCAATCCATTAGGTACATTATCTGAAATGATGTCCTCATATTCTATCAGCAAATCTCTTATCTATGTTGCGTGTTCTCCTTCTAGTACCAGTCTCTCAGTCTTCTTATGTATTAAGGCAAATTTCACATTCTCATGTCTCATTCCATCCATGAATTTCCTTCTGTCTACTAAACAGATCCTGGTATTTGTACAGACTTCACTCTTCAAAGGTTCCTTCAAAGGTAACAAGGTTTACTTCATCCCATTGGCCACAATAGTGTATGTATTCTTCCTCCCATCATGTATTGCATGTTTATCAAACTACCAAGGTCTTCCCAACAAAAGATGACAAATATCCATAGGCATAATATCACACAAAAATTCATAATGATAATTCTCAATTTTCAATTTTACCAAACACTATTCACTTACTAACAACTTATGTTCATCCTGAACCCATGCTATCTGATAAGGCTTAGGGTGTTTCAATCTCTCTAATTTCAACTTATTCACCATCTCCTTTGAAACTAGATTATCTAAACTACCACTATCAATAACAACTTTACAACACCCACCAGATACCTCACATCTGGTCTCGAGCAGGTTCTTCCTCTGCAAGGGTTCTTCATCTCCTCTAGTATGACACAAAGCTCTCCTTATTATCAATAGTTCTCCATCTTCCGGTTTATTATCTAATATGGTGGGGTTTTCTTCCACCACTTCTACTCTTCTGGTAGCCTCTTTCTTCTTACATTCAAATGAACGGTGTCCTTCTTCTTCACACTTAGAGAAGGTTCCTCTAAATGTCTTATTGTCTTGTCTTCCAAATTTCTCAATCCGGTAACCATCTGGTTCTCTCCTTTGGTAGAAATTTGTATCATCCTTCCAGTATTAGTTATCTGATCTGTACCAGTTCCTCTTCCTCGATATATCCTCTTCCTCCTTGAAATATTCCTTTGGTAAACCTTCCACCTCTAACTCTCTTTATCTCCTCATGTCTTTTATTCAATTTCTCTTCAGCCTTTAGTGCATACTGGTAAGCCTCTTTAACACTCTTTAATTTGATCATACTGAATTCATCTTATATAGACATCTACAATCCATTCAAATATCTTACAATCTATTCAACTTCATCATCAACATGTCCGTATTTGATGTTCAATTTATAAAATGCTTCAGTGTACTTCTTCACACTAGATTCCTCTGTCTCAGGTTTTGCAATTTCTGGAACAAATCCACTTGATAATTCGTTGGGTCAAACTTTTTATTTTAACTTAGCAATCATCCGATCCCATGTCTTAGTCTTTTCTTTACCTCTTCTTTGTCTATCAACAAATAAATTCCGCCACCAAAGAGATGCATGACCTTTCAACCGGGTACAAGAATATTTCACCTTCCTCTCTTCTGCAGTGTTTTCAAAATCGAAATACTTCTCCATCTTTGAAATTAAATCCATCAATTCATGTGAATCTAACTTCCCATCATATTCCAGTGGGCTAAAATGAGGTTTAGTGTTTGCCCTACTCAAAACCCTTAAAAACCCTTCTTCATCTAGATCAACTACTGGTAGGTTCACTTGTTCTACTAGGGCTTCTTATCCTTCATCTTTTCTTACAACTTCAATATATCAGCCTCTTCTCTGGGCCGTCTCCACGACTTCTAACTGGGTTGCTATTCCTTGCAACATCTCCATCATAGCAGGGTCTGCAATCTGATGAACTCCACCATTCCTAGTTCCTCTCTGTGCCATTGATTCACACTAGTCCTCTGCAATTGCAGGTCGGATCTACAATTTGCACCTTATAAAAAAATTCAGGACACACAACCTCTGGAATGAAAATTTTCTTTGATACCACTTGAAGTAGTCACCAGTGAGGAGGGACCTCAAGGAGATTAGTCCAGACCGGTCAGCAAGAGTAAACACAATAGAACACATAGATAGGATGGAGGAAATGTAGAACATAGAGTTTAATTGCATAAAATTTGATTAAATCCAACCAGTAACAATTGGGTTACAACGTACTGGCACACAGGCCTAGTAGAATAGGTCACAACCGTGACCTTGAATCGAAAGATCTATCTTCTAGGCACAGTCTATCTATCTAATACTTTGATTGATTCTAATTGATTACATTCTAAAGCATGATTACAAATATATATATATATATATATATAGATCGATCCAAAGGATCCAGTCGGCCCAAAAAGGATCAAAACCTGAAGAACAAGACCTAATGTGCAAAATAAACAAGGTCAGCCTTCACCATGAGATTCCTCTGAAAAATCTAAAGGATGAAACATAGATCATGGGAAAAGGTTGGCCACATGTCAAGAAACATCAAGATCAATGCTCAAGGCTCCACAAGCTTTAGAATGGGTTCTTGTATATCACCAGAATAGGTCTCAAGCAACCAGTAACAAGAAACTATCATGGAAACCAGTAGCGATATCTTGTCAGTAAGTGATCCAATTGAGATGCAATTTGAAAGAAAGAAATATTATCAAGTCTTCAAGTAGAATCCAAATCCACGGGATCCAATGAGCCAAAACAAGGACACATAGAAAGAAAATAGAAACTGCAAACAAAAAATAAAACATAAAAGAAAATGTTTTTGGTTGATGCAAGATTGTTGTGAACTGGGGATGCTCCAGCATCAGGAATATTTTACTATTTCTCCTACTACCTCTACCTACCCTTTCATCTCATTGAACCATGTGTCATCATTGTGTGCTCTCTTGTCTCTTAGCCTTGCCTTTATAAGCAAGCTCATCTACATTGTATGTAATAACTCTTGATGATCTAGTTGATCAGTATTTTGTGATTGATTAAGAGTAAAGTTTATTCTTATCAATCTATTTTGTCTCTCTTATTGTGCTATTCAATGTGCTCTTGATCTTGGCTATTTTCAAAAAATTCTCACATGGTATCAGATCCATTGGGGCTTCATTGAGTAGTCATTTTTTGAGAGCTTTTGGAGGCTTCGATTTCGGATTTTGGGAGCTTATCTTTTTTGGTGCATCCTATGGTGATTTGGACATCACAATTTAGTCTGGTAGGCCATTTCCATAAATTTTGAGTATAAACTCAGCCTATTTTAGAGAAAATCAGATTTGGAGGAAAAAATTAGCCAATTTGGCTAAGTACGGTATAGATTTATTTAAAAAATATTAATAATTAGTTTTTTTTTCTGTGAATTTTTTTTAAAAAAAATATAGTAATAATTCACAGTTTTTTAGGAGAATAATTGTACAAGTTTTTTTTTGAAAAAGTCTTTAAAAAAAAAGAAACAAAAAAAAAAATTATAGGGTGGTTAAACCCCGTTGCCCCTGACCCCCGTACCATTGCATTAATTTTGCAAGGATTTTTTTTGTGTGGCAACCATATCATGCCATCCATCCACTGCTCCATACTCTGACCCCACCTCATAGGCTTCCTCACCATGTCCACCATCGGTTTCTAGCTGCTTCTCCCATTGTCATCTGCATCTGCTGACTCGACCTACTCCTGTTCGCTCCCTCCGACCACTGCTTACCTTTTTGATGTCTTTCCCTACTCTACCCTCGTGTCTCTTAGCATGCTTTCTACTCTCAACGCCTACATAGTCACTCCTCCCCATCGACTGCTCCACATCTCCGACACCCTGTTGTCCCGTACCTCGATGGTAACAACCACAACTCGTCCACCTCTGCCAAAGTTGTCACTTTGCCAGTCCTCGGCGAGCCCACGCCTGCCAGTTGATGACACACAGAGATGACTGATTTGCCTGGGAGGCAATTATTTTTCAAGACAAACCTGCCAGCTAGGAGACACGTGTCATCTCATGATTCACCCAAGTAAGCTTTTTCCCAACTCAGCACCATGTGGCACCTTCTAATTCACCCACGTAGAATATGACATTGACAATCAATGATACAGCCTACCCAGTTGGCAAGCCAAGTCATTGACTTGACTATATGCCACATAATTTGCTGACTCATCCACCACGTGCACCACCACATCATCCATCTGGAATCAGTAACCATGCATTGTCATCTTGCCATGTGTTAGCCTGGTCAACGCCACGTCATCATGTTTGTATAGTATGGACACCATGCAGGGTGAAGGTGAAGGTCTTGTGATGGCCAAACAGGCATCAAGTTTAAGCCCGTTGAATGCTGACATCAGCATTGCATCAACTTTTTTTAGAAAATTTGGAGCCCCCTCTCATTGAGTTTTTGATTTCGTAGTTCAACTTCAAGAGGCCATATCTTGCTCATTTTTGCTCCTTTTTTGGTGCAATTTTTTTTTTATTTGGGCGAATTTTTCATGGTCTTCATAGTGGTGGAGGAATTTTATAATTTTGATAGATAAAGCTTTCATAATTTGCAATTTTTTATGACTATACCTATCTAATCATCAATTTTGCAACTTCAGAGGCCTCCTTTGGAGTCATGCAACCTCCTTTTCAAGTGTCATTTTTTTTGAAAGTTCATAATTTTTTGTCTACTTTCATAATCAGCCATTAGTTTGCAGTGTTTTTGAGTAGAAATTGTACTTTCATTATTTAGTCATTTTTGGCATATTTGGTACTTGTATTTTTCTTGGATCTCAATTTAGATCACTTGCAGTATTTTTTGGGGTCTCTTATAGCCTATTTGAGGAAGTTTTAAAGTTGAAATCAAAATTCCAATTTGCCATTTTTTGCAAGTGGCCCATTGTACATGCACTAAGTATAAAGTGCCAAATCATCCATTTGGTAGGGGGGGGGCAGGGTTCTTGATTGAGTAATTTGGGGGAGTGTCTTGTGTGATTGTTCCTCTCTTTATCTTTTTTTTTTTTCATTTTGGTGCTATGGGTTCAACTAAATTTCTACTTTTAACTCCACATAATTATGCATGATGGAAGATTAAGGCATGTAGTAAACTAATGGAAAAAGGACTCATTCATTATGTAATAGAACTATAATAGCACCACTTGATCCTAAGGATGATCTTAATTCTGAAGCTAAATGACTCACTAAAAATTGTATGGCACTTGGAACATTGAGAAAGTATGCATCAGATGACCTCATTTTTCACATTGAGAAGTGTACACCAATTAAAGAGGCTTGCGATATTTATGAGAAATTGTATGGTCAAGTTGATGAGATTAAGGGATACAAGCTTGATAGTGAACTCACAACATTGGATCCCAAGGATTTTGATACAATCCAAGATTTTATCACAAAAGAAAATGATCTAAGAAAAAAGGTAAAGGATTGTGGCATTGACAAAAAGGATGCTCAATTGGTTTACAACTTGTTGGACAAGCTTCCATTAGAGTATGCAGCCTTTGTATCTAGCTTTCACACCCATTGATTGGCTCAAGGTGCCTCCTACACTCCACCATCCTTTGATGAATTTATGGAGATGTTTATTATTGAGCAATCTAAGTTGACCAAGATGGGGATTCTCAATTCTTCAAAGTCACAAGCTTTGGTGGCTAATAAAGGGAATCAAAGCAATCAAGGAAAAGGAAATAACCAAAAGCAACCTAAGTCTAAACCACAACAAGATTGAGCATAATCATTATCTCCACAACAAGGTGATTCTACATCCTCACCTAAGAGGAAATCAAATAAGGACAATCTTTTTTGTGCATATTGCAAGAAGTCAGGACATGATTAACAACATTGTTACAAGAAGGATATTAATGGATTGAAAAATCTTCTTGAGAATAAAAAAATCAGTTTGCCTTCTATAATGTCTACTTCAGCTTCTTCCAAAGAAAAGGATAAAGGAAAGGATCAATCTTTTGGGACAGATAAAGGAAAGGGACAGTCTCTTTGTGCTACTACAAATCATGATTCAGGGAGATGGCTTCTAGATTCAGGGGTTTCTCATCATATGGAATCTTCACAGTCTATGTTCTCTTCATTTGAGCCTTTCACCATGCTGCAATTTTTTATGGGCAATCATACATACATGGATGTGATTGGGAAAGGATTTATTTCCCTTGGGGATAGCTCCTTCTATGATGTGTTGTGTGTACCCGATTTGACAAACAATCTTCTTTCCATCTATCAAATCACACATGGGGCAACAAGGAAAACTGTGGAGTTCACACCTGATTCAGTTATCATTAGAGACTTGGAGACTAGAGCTATCATTGTGACTGTGGTGGTGGATAATGCATCTCAGTTGTACTCCTTTTCACATTTTGGTCCTTTTGATGAGGTTGATTCTTCATATGTTGATGATTTATATTTTTCAGGAGAAATTTGGGTACTTGAACTTGGGGATTCTCACAGGTTACCCCATTCTTGACCCTTGCATTTCATCTCCTCCTATTGATATCGCACCACCTATTGCACCTGATGATGGAGATAGTGCGACAGATTTTATTTCTTGTGATTCAATGCAATAGGATATTCCATGTCTTCCAACTTCAGTTCATTGGGATGACTACTTAACAGACATTGCAAGTTTGTTTGTGGAGTCAACCTTGCATATTTGGGAGACATCATTGATGATTTTCATCTTCTCTTTAATGAAGATGACCCTTCTTCAATTGTTGCGAGAGAACACTCTAACCCTCTTGTTCATTATTTTGGCTTGATGATTCATCATCCTTTGTTGTCATTGATGAAACACTCACACACACACATATGATTATATTTGACTACCGGTGTAACTTCAATTGTTTACACTATCAGCTGGTATACTTAGTGGTTAATCTCTAACTAATACTTTGTGTTAACTGAAATGTGTATAAGACACAACCTATGGTTATACTAAGTCGACATCATGATGAAGATCAAGATGGACATCAAGCAAAGATTCAAGGACAACGATTCATATGTTTTATTCAAACCGGTATTAATTGTTCCAACTAGTATTTGTTGATTTTTGTGATCAGGTTACTAGCACTGTCTGCTTGGCAACAATTATTGTGATAAGTTATGGTTACTTGTCCAAATACACTACACCTACAAAATTGTGTTATTATCTCTTAAGGCCGACATGAAATCATAAGGCCTATATATTGACATCACAGTGAATTATGTTATGTGTGATATATGATAAGTGAAAGTGTTATGTTGTGAGAAGTTAAGTTGTAGAATATGCAGAAGAGTAGTGTTGAATATGCTTATAAGGATATGATCAAGCAAGTATTGTGCTACTCAGAACAGATCAACCATTCTTGTTGTTTTCTAACCATTACAGCAGAATCAAATCCCCTAATCGGGTAAGCTCTAACAAGATTCAATGTATAAATCCTTTAATAGGGTGATCCATTAGTTTGGATTCTGAAATCCTCCACCGAGGTTACTCCTAACAGGGTACTACTCCTAACAGGGTATAAGCTTATAATCAAGCTTTGGGATCTCTAACAAGATTCGCTCCTAGCAGAGCACTTTGTAGACCTTAACCGGCCAGTTATCTATTACTACAAATAGTTAACTTGTGAGTTCCATCTCACTGTGGTTTTTACCTATTTCGGTTTTCCATGTACAAACACTTGTGTTATGGTGGATGCTTTACTTTTCATGGATGTTGTTATATCATTTTGGATTACATGCATTGTGTTTAAAAGCTTTGTTAAGTTCATCTAGCGGTTAGTGTTTAAAGTAGTTTTGTTTTTGATGTCACTCATTCACCCCCCCTCTCAATGCTTTTCAAGTCCATCAATTGGTATCAAAGCCTAACTTCTTTTAAGCCTAATCTCTTAGAAGGGAGCCTTGAAACCACAATGGGGGAAATGAGCTACTCTGAGATGGCTAGAGAACTAGAAGCCAACAAAAAAGAGCTTGAAAACCTAAGGGTCAAACTGAAAGCTTCTCAAGTCAAAAGGAGAGAGATAACTAAAAAACTATTAGAGATATCTGATAATAGTTCTTTAGATGAAGCCAATATTGATTCTTTAGCAAAGGAAGCTTAAAAGTTAAATGGTGAGAAATTGAATTTGAGGAGAGAGCTAGAAGGTCTTACTATCTGCATGAGTCGGGAACTAGAAGCTAGAAGAGCTATTGAAGATCTTGTCAAAGAAAGAGATCAAGAGATTGTCAAGATCAAGTGGGAAAATGCCACTATGCATGAGCATTTGATTGCTAAAAGAGAAGAAAAGGAGAACCTGCAGCTAGATCTTGAACTTGCACCATCTCTGAAAGAAAACATGTCTAAACATAAAGAAGATCTCACGAAACAACTTACTGAAGCCAATGAGAAATTGGTGAAGTTCAGTAGAAGTTTTACCATGCTAAAAGAACAAGTTCAATCACAAAGAATGAAGGGTGATGTCTCAGGACTTGGTTTTCACACAACTGATAAAGGTGAATCCTCTAGTACAAAGAGCAACAATCTTAAGAAAAAATCTACTCCTAATATCAACAAGCCTATTGGTAAGAAGGTATTTAAACTTGTTTGTTTTGTTTTGCCATAAACCTGGTCACACTGCAAATGTTTGTAGAGACAAACCTAACAAAAATGCAAGTTACAATACTAATGCTAGGTATGTGTCCAAGAAATTTGAAGGTCATTGCTTCACATGTGGAATATATGGACATAGATATGTTGAGTGTAGATATGGAGCAAAAAATCTTGTACCACACATGCATCCAAGACCAAATGGTGACCAGATGAGGAACTTTAACAGTGGGGTAAACCTGAATTGGCAAAAACCCTATGGCAACTGGTTTAGTCCATTTGAGATGGAAAAGGCAACAAATGTTATTTGTACCATCTGTAACAAATTTGGTCATGTGGCTATGAACTACAAAATAAGAATAGGAAGAGGAAATGTAGGACCTTGGAGATCATTTGGTATGTCCTGTTATCATTGTAACAAAGCAGGGCACTTAGCAAAATTCTGTAGATCTAGAAATAACAAATCGGTCAACTCTTCTAAAGATCAGAAGGGAAAGCAGAAAGTTAATGTTGAAGAAACTAGAGAGCAAAGGAATAAAATTTGGAAGAAGAAAAGTGATGAGACACCTGAAGAAGAAATTGTTCCTTCACCTAGTGAAGAGAACCCTGAATCGGTGACTTAAGCCTTTTAATATGGCTAAGGGGATCTTAATGGTTAAAATTCATCTAGACCCCTTATGAAAAATGAGCAGGAAAATAATTTTGAAACATGAAATTTTGGTGACTTTTTGTCAATATGTTATCAACCGGCTTTTTCTTTTAGCAATGAAATTAGGGTTTGTAACCCTAAACAGGAGAGCATTTAATGCAGTAGGTAAGAGGATAAAAGTGAGTTTTACTTTGTCATTTTTACCCTAATGCATTCAAGAAAGAAATTTGGAGCACTTGCTGAGCTGAGAAAGATTGTTTTTGTTGTTAATTACCAAATTGTTTCGTGATTTGTGAAATTAAGTTGAATTAAAGGTTGCAAAAGGTCGAACTAGTGTGCACTTGGGCATTTCAACCGGTAAATGGGGCAACATGTGCGAAACAAGGTATTTCTTTGAACATACTACTTTGAATCTTGTTCATCTAGAATGGCATCAACTTCAAAGTTTGTAGAGAGGTTAATGATTACTTCTGAGCCTATGGAAGCTCTAAAAGTAGACCAAATTGTGTCATATAATGCATTGTCGCATGTTCCAAGTGAAGTTTTGGTCGAAGGTGATTTGTCTAGTTATATTGAATGCAAGCTAGAAGACTTAGGGTCTCTATACATTTACACACAGTTGAAATCACTTTGTGATGAGAATGGTAAGATTAAGTCAAAGTATGCTAGGATTTTTGAAAAGGGTTTTCATAATGCATCTTATTTTCTTGAAGATTTCGAAGAAGCACGTATCAGAATAATTTTGAGTCGAGCTCATGGAGAAAGCATGTATTTAGAAAGAACTCAAACAATTACAAAGGAAGCCATTCAGGTTGTGACTGGCTATTTCTCAATCGGTGAAGTACCTGAGTTAAGGAGAATTTATAAGGATACTATCTTCAACTTAACTGATTCTACATCTGATGGGCGTGATTTTTTTGTTAACAACATTAAAGACCCTGCATTAAAACTAGCAACAATGGTGATAGGATACCGAGTATTTTACTCTAGTAGACTTAATAGTGTTCCATCTGCAGTAGTTCATACAACTCATAGAATGATTGTTGATAATGCAAATTATGATCTCTATGACGCTATCAGGAGACAATTGTTTCTGAATTTGCAATCTATCAAGAAGGATAGTGGGTTGAAATTCAAGTTTGGTCATCTATTAGTTGGTCTATTCTTTTACTTTCAAAAATTTCTACCAGGAATTGGAGGCATTGAGTGGTCAAAAGACTCACCAATCTCAGCACAAATTAAGAACAACATCAATGTTGTAAAGAATACTTTCTCTAATGCCATGAATAAGTATTTCAATGAGTTCTAACAGAAACTGTGTATGAGAATGAGACTACTAGAAGAAGTGGTAAAACACTTTGAAAAGGATATAATCTTCACTGTTACCACTGATTTTTTCCTAATGCAAGCAATTGAGCCAAGAGAGGAAGAAATGGAAGACATGAGTTATGATGTAAACTATGATCTACTAGTTGGTTATGCTAATACCCTATTAGCATCACCTAAAGACAAAAAGAAGGAAAAATGGACATTGTGGTAGTCCAAGATGCACCTACACAAACCAGTACGACACCTGTTAAAAGTGAAAGATGAAAGAATAAAAAGTCTGATAAAGCATCTCCAGCAAAAAAGAGTACTAGGGTTACCAGGAGTGTCCTAACCAAAAAGGAACCAGAACCCAAAGTATATATTACGAAGGAGACAAAGAAGAGACGTAGAAAATTAATTTTCCAACAAGTCTGAGGGAACAGATTCTGATGAAGAACCAAAGAAGGTAAAAGAAACTGATAGAATATCCAAGAAGGTAAAGGTAGTGCCAAAGGCAACTACACCTATTGATATAGTTGCTTACAAACCAGATACCCATTTTGAAAGAACAATGAAGACACTAGGGAAGAATAGGTTTGATAATGTCAAAGAATATTTTGATTCCTTCATTCAAGATGAGAAAGAGCAAGTGATTCAATAGGTAATCACTCATTTGTGTCATTACAATATATTTCCACATGATCTGGAAAAGGTTATTTCAATCTCTTTGTATAATATTCTTTTAGATAAATGGGAGGAAGCTATAAATGTGGAAAAAGAAATTATTGATGAAATATTTGTACAATATTTTCGCAATTTATCTACGGATGGAATTAGAGCTTTAGGGTATCAGTACAAAGCACATTTTTATTTTAAAGCAAGAATATTGAAGCTTCTCAATGGTAAAAGGGAAATTATTGAAATCGAAACACATCAGATAGCCTGTGGAATTAAAAAGATGGAAGAACTCATCTATTCTTCTAAGAATAAGAATAAAGAAGAGGTAGATGATGATGTTAATAGACCAAAAATAAATGATGTAGAGATTATTCAACCTGATGAGGTCTATCCTCTCAAGAAAAAGGATGATTCCATTAGTCATATTGTTGATGATGTTCAAAACATAGTTGACCTATCTGGAGATAACACTGCACCAGATATGGAGCCTCCGACAAATGCTGATGAATAGGTTACCTTAGTTGAACAACTGGCAACTTAACTAAAAGTGGACAATCCACTAGCAATAAAACAATTGGAGAAACCCCAATCTCCACTGGTCATTCAAGTAATTTAGAAGGAGCCTATTGAAAATATTGTCACACAGTCCTCTAGAGAGGAAACGGAGAAAAATATAAAGAAAGAAATCATTAAGGTTGTATCCTCTGAACCAACAAAGCATAAGCAACTTGATGAGGATTATGATGATTACCTAAGTATTTTAGGAGCTATTGATATGAACAATTTGAGTGCATCAGAAATGATGAAGATCGCAAGTGTCATGCAATATAGAACGCATAAGAAGAGACTAAAAGAGAAATAGGTTGAAGCAGAGACAATTTAGACTGTGATGGATATTTTATCTGGTCTACTACCAGAAACATGTATAACACATCTATCTACAACTATTAGCAAACTTGGTCAGTTAGTTGCAGATGCATCTGATCAAATCAAGTCACTAGAAGATCTTGCTCAACAATATGCTAAAAAGAGTCACAAGAAGAAATATGGAGAAAAACTGGCAAAGGATATTGATAGTGGAAAAATGGCTCTATCTCACAATAAAAGTCTATTGAGTAAAGTTGTTGAAACGAGAGGAAAGTATCTTTCTTCTACCTCCAATGTTACTTTCTTTTATGCTAACATTTCAAAAAGTCAAACTAAAATAGAGCAATAAATCGAAAGGATATGCAAGGCATATGTCCCACTCCAGGACTCCATACATGCCTATAACAAGTTTGTAGATGATTTGTATAACAAACTGGATAGCTATGATTCTGAGAAGGAAAAGAGACTCTGATCTCTTAAAGACCTCAAAATTTTGCTCACATCACAAGTAGACATACTTTAGAGAACCTACTCCAATGCAAAAGCTATTCTTGCAACCCCTAAAACTAGCACACTGGACTCAATTGAATAATTTCATTCACAGATGTTGTCTACATTTGAGTATACTAAGAACATACTAGAATCATGGGAAAATTCTTTGTCATAGATTAAGAATAGATTCAATGCTATTTTTATGAGATTAGCTAATGCATGAACTTTTTCAGTTAATGTTGTATGTGTTGAACACTTTGATATGGATTTTCTATATATATGTATATATTTTACTTTTTCAATTTGGCATTGTTGTCAAAGGGGGAGTAGAAATATGTATGTATGTATGTGTCCTTTTGAAAATTTTGTATGATGTATGCATTAAGGGGGAGCATGAGTATATGTGTAAATTTGTTGTGCATGCACACTTAGTGGTATTATTGTAAAATTTTCTAAGTGTTGCCATCAATGCTGAAGGGGGAGATTGTTGGCTTGATGATGATTCATCATTTGTTGTCATTGATGAAACACTCACACACACACATGCAATTATATTTGACTACCAGTGTAACTTCAATTGTTTACACTATCAACTGGTATACTTAGTTGTTAATCTCTAACCGGTACTTTGTGTTAACTGGTATGTGCATAAGAGACAACCTATGGTTATACTAATTCGGCATCATGATGAAGAGCAAGATGGAGATCAAGCGAAGTTTCAAGGAAAAAATTTCATATGTTTTATTCAAACCAGTATTAATTGTTCCAACCGATATTTTTTTATTTTTGTGATGAGTTACTAACACCGACTGCTTGGCAGAAACTATTGTAATGAGTTATGGTTACTTGTTCAGATACACTACACCTAGGAAATTGTGTTATGATTTCTTAAGGTTGACATGAAATCATAAGGCCTATATATTGACATCACAGTAAATTATGTTATGTGTGATATATGATAAGTGAAAGTGTTATGTTGTGAGAAGTTAAGTTGCAGAATATGCAAAAGAGCGGTGTTGAATATTCTTAGAAGGATTTGATCAAGCAAGTATTGTGCTACTTAGAATAGATCAACCATTCTTGTTGTTTTCTAACCATTACAGCATAATCAAATCCCCTAACCGAGTAAGCTCTAACAAGCTTCAATGTATAAATCCTTTAACAAGGTGATCCATTAGTTTGGATTCTGAAATCCTCCACTGAGGTTACTCCTAACAGGGTATAAGCTTCTAATCAAGATTTGGGATCTCTAACAAAATTCACTCCTAGTAGAGCACTTTGTAGACCTTAACCAGTTAGTAATTTATTACTGCAAATAGTTAACTTGTGAGTTCCATCTCACCGTGGTTTTTACCTATTTGGGTTTTCCACATACAAACACTTGTGTTATGGTGGATGCTTTACTTTTTGTGGATGTTGTCATATCATTTTGGATTACATGCATTGTGTTTAAAAGCTTTGTTAAGTTCATCTACCGGTTAGTGTGTAAAGTAGTTTGGTTTTTGGTTTCACTGATTCACCCCCCCTCTCAGTGCTTTTCAAGTCCATCACATTCTCTATATGATCATTCTTTTGAGGTTGGCATGATTGTGGATTCTTATGAACAAAAATTGGAGGAGGTCTCTTTATCTTTAGAGGAGACATGTGAGTCTTTGGATATTGTTCTACATTAATCTCCACTAGATATTGGAGTGCCTTTTTCAATAGTGTGGATCAATACAACACCTTTGGAGGGGGTGACCTTCATCATCGACATGGGGACACTTGAGTAGTTTTTAGAGACTTCATTCATCATGATTTTTTTCCCACCTCTTCCCTTCATGATTGGGGAGACTTCATGGATACACCTTTGGTTTTGTTTCTTCCTAAGGGGAGGAATGTTGTTCAATGTTTGTGGAGAAGTTTCTTCATTCATCTTTGAGCTTCTATCATTGGTGCAGATTCTACATTGAGGGTGGGCTACTTGGTCTCTCTTCTTCTCTCATATGGGGGGACATTTTCCTCACATGGGGTTTTGTCCTTCTCATACTTCTTTGAGAGTCCCTTTGTATATATTTTTCATCTCCCTCTTGTGGGAGGGTTTTTTCCCATTGGGTTTTTCTCTCTTTCCCCACTTTATGGGAGATTGCATTTGCACTTGTACATGGGTACCTAACATGGCCATGTAGTTGGGACCCATCTTGCATTTCTTAGTTGCATTGTAGAATTAAGTGTATTCTCATAAGTTTCCCTTAAGGGGGGGTGTTGGTGTAATTATTTATTCTTGTTGGATATAATTACACTTTACTTAAGTTTACTTAGGTACATGCACCACATTGCAGTTTGCATATGAGACACTTAGGGAGATGTGAATACATTGGGAGTGTGTATGTAAGAGAATTTCCACCTTTTATTTGTGATCTTGTTGTTACTTTATCATATCCACTTATTGTGGGATGATAATTCCACCTTTGATGGGTGATCCACCTCATGTGAAATATTTTACTTTTTCTCCTACCTACCTCTACCTACCCTTGTATCTCATTGAGCCACATGTCATCATTGTGTTCTCTCTTATCTCTTAGTCTTGCCTTTATAAGTAGGCTCATCTACATTGTATGTAATAACTCTTGATTATCCAGTTGATCAATATTTTTCTATTGATTAAGAATATAGTTTATTCTTATCAATCTATTTTGTCTCTCTTATTGTGTTATTCAATGTGCTATTGATCTTGGCTATTTTCAACAAATTCTCATAGATACCACAACAACCTCTCCAATGTTAGTTTTTCCAACCAACCTATATAGATTGCAAACTATCTCTCTCTTCAGTACAACCAAAACTCCCTTTGTTACCTTGTGACAACTATTTTCACCACTGAATCAATAGCCTTGTTCATCAAACACTCCAAGTGAAAGTATTTTTTTCTTTAAACGAGGTACATTCTTAACATGTTGAATAGTTCTAATTACTCCATCAAACATCTTGATTCTTACCTTTCCTTCACCAACAACCTCACATGGGTTTGTTGGTATTATGGATGTGTTGCATTAGTTTTGTCATTGATGTCAACACTTATCCTTCTGGAGATCTACATTGTTGATTTAGCATTATGGTTATATTGGTTTACCATTGAACCGACACATTTGTGTTCACTAGCAAGGTCAGTGACTTATGCACAGTCACTAGTATATTGTTCACCAACATAGATGATAATTTGTTATCATCTGGAGATCACTTGATTATGTCAAAGACATGGTTTGAATACTTGGTTTTGGTGTTTTAGTTATTGGTCTAATCGGGTTGACATATTTGTTGTTATTAGTAGATTGGTCTAGGTTATGGACCGGTATGCGTTATCTATTCCAGATCATCACAACACGTTATGGAGATGATTTATTGATTGAAAATTGTTGTAAATGTATTGAGCTGACATGATGCATCACATCAAGACTTATTTGTAATTGATTTAATTGTAATATTCTTAGTGAGCCGACCTACACATTTGGTCTTAGGTTTTGTATATATGTAAGATCTCATTTGTGAGATGAAAAATAGGATATATTTATGGTATGGTATTGTAACATGGTATGTGAAAATATTGAAGATCATATGAGCAAACCATAGAGAAGGTTCAAGGAAGATTTGAAGGTGTTTATCAGAGCTTAATCGGTACTGAATCCAGCATTGGAGATGCTATTTTGAGAAGTACATTATTCTAGTATTTAACCATCCTACTGTAGTCATTGCAACTCCCATTTTGAGCAGTGTGCTCTAGGCGATCGACCTTTCTGCATGTACAGACCCCATTTGTATAAACATACTATCTGCATTAGTATCATCTAATTGCAGGTAAGGTTTCCCACCGTGATTTTTCCCCTTACAGGGTTTCCACATCAAAATCTCTATGTTATGTGTTGCGGATGTTGTTTCTCTTTCTGTTTCATGCATTAAGTTTTACTGGTATTGATATTAACTGTTAATCTATTAAACAACAATAAGTTTGGTTTACTGGTATTAACTATCAAGTTTGATTAAGTTATAATTTGGTTGAAATTCATTGACAAATGATTCACCCCCCCCCCCCCCTTTCAGGTGCCCTTTCGGTTCATAACATGGTTGTCATTTCCCATGTAAACCATACCTCCATCACAAAATTGCTAAGTAGAGAACTAGTCTATGTGTGGTGTCATATGAAAGGAAGCATCAAATTCAAGAATCCAAACATGAAGTAAAGATTAGCAGTTAATACCTCTCCATCTTCCAATGGTGTTTGAAATTCTGCACTATTGGTTTCTTTTGGCAACCTACAATCCTTCTTGACATGTCCATTTTTTTCCATGATTCCAACACTTTACCTTTTTCTGCCCCTTGGATTTGGACCTGATTTGTCCATGCTCAGTATTTTCTCTTTCCTGACTTCAGCCTCTTGCAAAAAGGGCTTCGTTTGAGGAGGATCCTTGAGATGTCTTTCACCTTGAATCTTCAAAGATGAAAGCAACCATTGCATCTTCAAAGACTAGCTTCCCACTCATTGTGGAATTACTAAGAGCCATAACCAACTGATCCCAACTATCTGGCAAGGAGAAAAGTAATGTTGGTGTTTTATCTTCTTCATCAATTTTCACACCCACTGAAGCCAACTTTCTTGTTAGTGTGTTGAAATCATTCAGATGATCTGTGATAGATGAATTATCATGCATCCTAAAATTACACAATTATCTCCATACAAGAATTTTGCTTTCTAATGACTTCATCTCATACAGCTTTGCAAGCTTATTCCACAAGTCATGAGAATATTTCTCCCCTGCAACATTTAAAAGAACTAAACCTGCTAGAGATAACTGGATTGTTTCTCTACCCATCCTCTCCATGGTATTCCAATCTCCTATGATCATATTTGCAGGTTTTGATGATACTCCTTTAAGAGCTCTATAACATCCATCCTTCACTAGCAAAGCTTGAATCTTAAGCTTCCATCTAGAGAAAAATTCAAACCATCCAACTTATGTACCTCAAATTTGGTAACACTATTTCTAGCCATTGCTCACTTCTCAGAACAAACAACTTCTACACAAATAACTTATGTTCTGATACCAATTGTGAGAAAAATAATAAGTGCAAAAAATTTGCAAAGAAGAATAATAACACAACACACCAATTTACATGGAAAAACCTAGTAAAAATATACCAGTGAAAAACAACAAGCAAATTACCTTTTGTATTGATTCTTAAGAATTACAAAGTTACAACTATCTTCAAAAATTGTACTTCAAAACATGACTTTGAGTTGCATAAAACACCTGATTTGTAGAGTCCTACTTAAAGACATCTTATTAAATATAGTAAGTATGACTTGCACAACTACATGTAAAACACATGTCAGAATTACTATTTATAGAAAGTTTCCTAACAATACTCTATTTATAGTAAGCCTCAAAAAAATTGTGCCTCTGGCAAGAGACCTCATGGCCTGTTGCCTAACAACAAGTGTCTAGCGACGCACTAGTGGGTAATCCATGATGACGCAACCACTGCTATCTAAAAAGTGCATGATGACTCAACCACTTCTAGATGGGAGTCCAAGATGACTCAACCACTGCAAGCTAAGAGCCCAATTTGGACTTCACATTCCAATGTTTTCAACAAATCCACTGTATGCATATCCTTCTATCATTTCATTCCATGATATGACATCTCTTTGAGGATTATTGTAAAATGATTCACATTCACTATCTATTCGTACACAAACTAGCTCCAAGTGCCCCTTCTTGGCACAAACAATTAGGTTTTCATTGTATCTGTTTGTCTTCAAACTAGCAGTTGAATATAATTGTAGTTGGTTTCTTACAACTAGATTCCACAAAAAAATTCAACATTGATGGGAATTGGATTTGGAGGCATTTTTATTATTGCATGGCATATTACACTTGATGGCAATTTTATTGTTATAAACAACATGGCATTAAAACGGTTGGGCCCATGTTCATCTCCTTCTTGTTGGATAGTGAAGTTGTTGGCAGGATTGCTTAGCTCTTTAACTAGGAGTTTGCCTTCATTGCTAGGTTCATTAATATATTCATTCATTTATGATCAACAAAAATTTTATTTTGTGTAGATGTCATTGTTGCTTGATCGATTTGTTTTTCATGCTTTTTTTATTTAAAAACATCCCATTTGGTTGTATTTCATTACTACCTGCTACATTTACTTATGTGGTTATTGAAACATCGAGCCATGGACTTGATTGGCATTCATAGTAGCAATGTTAGATGATTTTGTGGTTCTTGTTATGAATTGATGGTACCGAGGGCATTTTGGTTGTGATGTAAGCATGTTTTGATAATCTTTGAATGATGCACTCATGGCATGAATGCTATAAGTGTTAGGGTTTCAAGCAGATCCGAAGCAAATATGAACTAACAATTATATGTAGATTTAAATACAAAAGATAAAGGAATAAAAATATGACACAGATAACACAGAGATTTAACATGGTTCACCCAGAATGGGTTACGTCCACCATACATAGTCGTCCAATCTTTCTTATTATCCAGCAAAAAGTACATCAACATTACAATGCCTTAAGCATCCCAACAACTTATAACATGTGTTTTTAGGGCAACAAACAAAGTCAGCCTTTTTAGGGTTTTATTACAATGTTGGTTTTCATCAACAAAAAAAGAATGGCAAAATTTTTTTTTCAAGGGGGCTACCACCCCTGAACCCTCGTAGTGGGCTACACCTGCTTTGGGGGTTGCCACCCCCAAACCCCCACCCAGGGCCCAGCCTGGCCCCGGACCTTGGCAAGGATACGTGCTGAGTGTACAGTACTTTGGCGATCAGTCACCACATTTCAACAATCTCCCACTTGGAGACTGATACTACATGACACCACTATACATGCAACATCCACTGGATAAAACACTAGGACTCGACTGGTATAAATTCCATAGTTATCAATCAAGAAGACCAACAGAAACTGATGAAGAAATCAACTTCTCTTGTGGAACTACCTTTGTGAACATATCGGTAGGATTCTCACTTGTGTGAATTTTCTCAAGCCGTAATTGACCCTCCTCCAAAATGGTCTGGATGAAGTGGTACCTGAGCTAAATGTGCTTTGTCCTTGAATGAAAAGCAAAGTTCTTCACAAGATGAATGGCACTCTGGCTATTAGTATACAATGGGTGATTCTCCTGTGTCTAACCCAATTCCTCCAGAAAACATTGTAACCAAATCATCTCCTTGTTGGCTTCTATAGCAACAACATACTCAACTTCAGTGGTTGAAAGTGCAACAACGTTTTGCAGCCTAGAAATCCAACTGACTGCAGTTCCCCCTATAGTAAAAGCATACCCTGTAGTGCTCCTCCATGAATCAATATCACCTGGAGAGTCAACAAATCCACTCAGAGCAACATTAGATCCTTTAAAACATAATGCCTTCATAGTGGCTCCTTTCAAATATTGAAGGATCCATTTCATAGCATTCCAATGTTCCATACCCGGATTACTCATAAACCTACTCACAACTCCCACTGCATGTGCAATATCTGGCCTTGTGCATACTATTGCATACATCAAACTACCAACAACTGATGAATACGAGATGTTAGACATTTTCTTTACCTCTTCCTGTGCCTTTGGGCACATCTCCTTAGTGAATTTGAAATGACTAGCCAAAGGTGTACTAATTGCTTTTGCATCCTGCATGTTAAATCTTTTCAACACCTTCTTTACATACTCACTTTAAGACAAATTCAAGGTTCTATTTTTTCTGTCCTGTGTAATCCTCATACCCAGAATTTGCTTAGCTGCACCCAAATCCTTCATAGCGAATGACCTGGCTAATTTATGTTTAAGATCATTTATGTGTTCCATGTTAGACCCAACAAGAAGCATGTCATCAACATAAAGCAACAGAATAATATAACTTCCATTATCCAATCTCTTAAAATATACACAATGATCAAAATGACATCTATGATAACCGTGTTCAGCCATGAAGCTATCAAATTTTAAATACCATTGTTGAGGTGCTTGCTTTAGGCCATACAAACTTTTCTTCAACCTGCACACCAAGTTCTCCTTACCTTTGACCTCATATCCCTATGGTTGCAACATGTAAATTTCCTCCTCCAAATCTCCATGGAGAAAAGTTGTTTTCACATCTAACTATTCAAGATGTAAATCATCTATAGCCACAAGACTAAGTACAGTTCTAATTGAAGTCATTTTTACAACTGGAGAAAATATTTCATCATAATCTATACCCTTTTTCTATGCAAAACCTTTTACCACAAGTCTGGCCTTATATCTTTTTTGACCTCCTTCCTCCTCCTTTAGCCAATAAACCCATTTGTTAGGCAAGGCTCCTTTTTCTGTAGGTAAAGGGACTAAGTCCCAAGTCTTATTTTTCATCAAGGACTCCATCTCCTCTTTCATGCCTAGCTCCCACTATTGTTTGGCATCCACCTGCATTGCTTATTCATATTCTTTTGGTTCACCAGAATCAATTAATAATATAGAATACAAAGAAGGAGAAAATATTTAAGGGGGTCTACTTGACCTTGTAGAACATCTAACACTTGTAGGAGTTTGTGGGACATTTTGTTGTTATTGAGCATCAGGTACCTGTGGCATTTCATTTTTAGGAATCTCATCCAACACCACATATTCTTGCTTGTCCTATTCATGCTTCTTTTCCTGCATCTATTCTTTATACATAACCTTCTCATTGAATATAAAATCTCTACTTCTAGTTATTTTCTTATTTTCAAAATCCCATAATTGATAGCCATATTCATCTATCCCATATCCAATGAAGGTACATTTCTGAGATTTAGCATCAAGCTTGGTTCTGTTTTCTTTATCAACATGGACAAAAGCTTCACAACCAAAGGTTTTCAGAAAAGAATAATTTACCTTTTTACCAGTCCATGCCTCCTCTAGAATACCACCATCCAAAGGGGTTGATGGTCCTCTATTTATCAAATAGATAGTAGTATGTACAACATTTGCCCAAAAATGTAAGGGCAATCCAGCATACAATCTCATGCTCCTCGCGCATTCCATGATAGTCCTATTCATTCTCTCTGACACACCATTTTCCTATGGAGTTCCTGGAACTGTCTTCTGCTTTCTAATACCATTTAAGGAGTAGTAATCTTCAAATACCTTACTACAATACTCACCTCCATTATCTGATCTAAGACACTTCAACCTTTTTCCTATCTCATTCTCAACCAAAGCTTTCCATTTCTTAAAAGTTTCAAAAACATCTGATTTTTGTTTTAGGAAATACACCCATGTTTTTTTGGTTGAGTCATCAATAAAAATAACATAATAACAAGAGCCACTAAGAGATGATACTTGAGCTGGTCCCCATACATCTGAATGCACAAGCTCTAACTTCTCACTCTTCTTCTCTTTCCCAACCTTGAGAAATCTGACTCTTTTCTATTTGCCATAAACATAGTTTTCATAGAAGTCTAAATCAATCTTCTTTAGTCCTGGCAAGAGATTTTTGGAGTGAAGAATTTTCATCCCTTTCTCACTCATGTGCCCAAGCCTATGGTGCCACATTATCAAATCTGTTCTTGCACCATCTATTGTTGTTGTCCCTGTAGTAACTTTATCTGTAGCAGCTAAGGTAGAGTAAGCGTTACTAGTACACATATATAATGTGCCTACCTTCGCACCTTTAGCTACTACTAATGAGCCTTTACTAACCTTCCAGATAGTGTCTAAGAAGGTAACTATGTAACCTTCACTACCTAGTTGCCTTGCAGAAATTAAATTTCTTCTTAAGTTAGGAACATGTCTTACCTCCTGCAGAAACCAGTCATTACCATTCTACAACTTGATCTTTATCTTTCCTTTTCCAACAATTTGACAAGGCTCATCATCACCCAAATATACCTATCCAAAATCACCTTGAACATAATCTAGAAAATCTTTTCTGTGGGGTGTAGCATGAAATGAAGCCTCAGAATCTATTACCCAGGAATCATTAACATTATCCAAACATAAGATTAAAGCATCTTGTAAAGTATTACTTGCAATATCAACTTCCTTACTGTTGTTTTCATTTTTGTCTCCTTCTTTGTTTTTTCGAGACCAACAGTCTTTCTTTAGATGATGAGGCTTTCCACAGTACCAGCAATCTTTCTTTCCTCTAGATTGAGAGCGTCCTTTCTTTGACTTCCCTCATGACTTCTCATTCCAAGGACCTTTTCCTCTTTCCTTTGATCTTTCTCTATTCTCCACATTCAAAACACTACTTGATGATGTTGGAGTCTCACCTGTGCTTTTCCTTCGCATTTCCTCACTTAGGATAACACCACCAATATCATCAAATACCAAAGTATTTTTTCCAGAGACAAAGTTACTTACAGCCATAACCAAGCTATTGTAGCTTTCTGGTAAAGAACATAAAATCAAGAGAGCCCTAACCTCTTCTGCAAAAGTAATTTTTACTGAAGACAATTGACTGGTAATTATATTAAATTCATTTAATTGCTCTGCTACAAATCCTCCCTCACTCATTTTCAAATTAAACAAATGCTTCATAAGAAATACCTTATTCGAAGCCGAGGGTTTCTCATACAACTTAGCCAATGTCGCCATCAAATCTATAGTCATTTTTGCTTCTATTATATTGAAAGCTACAGATAGTGCAAGACACAATCGAATGGATCCCAGTGCCTTTCTATCTAAAATGTCCCATTCTTCATCTGACATTGTGGTCACTTTCTTTGCCTTTCCTTCTAATGGTCGCCACAAATCCTTTTAATATAGGTAATCCTCCATTTGCATTTTCCATAACTGATCATTCTGGCCATTAAACATTTTGACCTTGAATTTGGAATCCTCCATTGCTCGCACTCAAATCTGAAAGTCCTACCAATTTATAGAAAACCTCGCTCTAATACCAATTGTTAGGGTTTCACGTAGATCCAAAGTAAATATGAACTAACAATTATATGCAGATTTAAATACAAAAGATAAAGGAATAAAATAGGACACAGATAACACAGAGATTTAATGTGGTTCACCCAGAATGGGTTACCTCCACCATACACAGTCGTCCAATCTTTCTTATTATCTAGCAAAAAGTACATCATCATTACAATACCTGAAGCATCTCAGCCACTTATAACATGTGTTTTTAGGGCAACAAACAAAGTCGGCCTTTTTAGGGTTTTATTACAATGTTAGTTTTCATCAACAAAAAAAATGGCAAATTTTTTTTTTCTCGGGGGCTACTGCCCCCAAACCTCCATAGCAGGCCTCGCCCACTTTAAGGGCTGCCGCCCCCAAATCCCCGAACGGGGCCTGGCCCAGCCCTGGACCCTAGGAAGGATATGTGTTGAGTGTACAATACTTTGCTGATCAATCGCCACATTTAAACAATAAGGCCTTGGGATTTATTCCATATTTGCAATGGCCGATTTTCTCGGTGTTGTTGAAGTCATTAGCTATGATTTGAAAATCTCTACTTGCTGAGTACATTGATAGCAAAGCTTGCATATTGATTGGACGCACATGACATGTGCTTTTGTAAGTATTGAAATAATTTCATTAAATCAATTTTCAAACTTCCTTTGATTTTTGCTAACTCTCATCTAACAAAGATGCAGATGCAGGGTATCAAGGAGGATTTCTAACAAGTTGTGTTTGTAGGTTTTCAAGGTGTCAAATTTGAAATCTATTCTTTAAAATCATTTAATGGTGAAAATTGTTCAAACCTAGGATAGGCAACTTGAGTTTTGCAAAAAATTATTTAAACCAAACAATCAATTGGTCATTTTTTAAGGTTTAAAATGAAGAATCAAATTGTCATTCTTAAGTTTTAAAACAAAAAATCAATTGGTCATTTTTTGGGTTTAAAAAGAATAATCTATTTGTCATTTTTAGGTTTAAAACAAACAATCAATTTGTCATTTTAGGAGTTTGAAACAAACAATCAATTTGTCATTTTTTGGGTTTAAAACGAACAATCAATTTTTCATTTTGGGATTGAGAACTCACTTTAATCTTGTGAGTGGTAAAAAAAAACACGATGCTTTTCGCTCTTCATTTCAAGAAAACAACGTTATTGATTTTATGCTTTCTTACAAATGGTAAAAAGAACAAACACGTTTTGTGATGTTGGCATAAAAATAATCTTCATACATGATTCACGACTACAAAACTTATTTTTTTCTATGAAAGGGATAAAAAGAACAAGTGTACATTGTGATTGGTGCATTTGCACATTCTGTTAGCATAAAAGCCATTTTTATTTTTAGAAAAGGTCTGCCAAGGGACACATCACCCTTGGGACAACCTTAAGTGGTAAATCCTTTGAGCCGCTATAGAAATCAAGTGAGAGCTAAAGATGTAACCTTAGGTGTATCTATTCCTATAGTATAACTTTTTGAAAGGACGTATGGGCCCCACAGTGAGTTAATAGGATCTTAAGTGAGCCACTATAGGATGAACTTACATCTAAAGTCATCGAACATTACTAAAACCTTTGTAGTGTAGAGATCCACCCATTCTATTGATTGAGTTTTGTGGTAGTTTCATTGCAAGGGCATAGCTGGTTTTTCCCCCAAGATACTCAACGTACATGTTTCCTTGAGCTAAGATATAAATTTTTAGGTTGTACAATTTTTTTTCAACTTTCAAAAAGAGGGTGATTGGGTCATCCTTATTGTCCTGGAGGTCCTTATATATCCACTCTCGCAAAGATGAAAATACAACACACTCCTTAAAGTGTTGCATATCTTGGATATTGTTGGATATTTCTATTGCTAGGATATGTTGTTGTCATTGATGTCAACATAATCTTGTGATTTTCTCCAATGATTGTAGATTGAGAAGATCTTATGATCCAGTTTTGTAGTTTTGGTGCTTTGTAGAGCTCGATATTTCCTCTAGTGTGATCATATCTTGAGTTGATATTTTGTGAGATTGTCTAGAGTGGTCTTGTGTATCATCATTTTAGATGGTTTGTGATTTGGCGCTCTGCAAGTTATCTTTATTCATGATAATTGCTAATTGGTTTTGTTCTTGAGCTTTTAGACGTTAACAGATGAAGATTTGATAAGTGGTGTTGGTGCAGCTATTTCTGATGATTCTTATGTACTTTTTGGTGTTTCCTACTCATTTCCTATTTGTTCTAGTGATCTACATTGATTGTTGTGCTAGTTTTTTATGGTTTCTATAAACTAGTGATGATTTTTGTTATGTGCAGTATTTTTGGTGGTGTAGTGTGTTGTGGTTGATCTTGGTGTGATTTTTGGTGGAAAGCATTTGGGAATTTGAATTAGGTCCATTTTATGTATGTGAAGTGGAAAATTGGATCCTAGTGACTCCCCACCTAGGAGAGAGAAAGGAAGCCACTAGGATGATTTTCACTTGGAAGGACTTTACATTCAAAAGAGGGGCTTGAATCCACTAGATCCAAATCCAATGGAAACAAGGATGTGAATTCCAAGTCGATTGCAAGCGTTGAAGAGTGATTTACCCTCTTTTGTAAATGACAAAGTTGATTTGTTAACTATGTAGAAGAGAGAGATGAAATGAGTGAAATGAAGGGTTACCAATTCGAGATGGCGTTGTAACCTCGGATATGAGATATCTAGTCTGGTACCGATCTATCTTGCGAATTTAAGGAGAAGTTGTTGGGACCTATTGAAAGTGTCCACGATCCTCCAAAAAATCTATAAAATGAAAAGGGTTTATTTGTCTCTACAAATGAAGCACAAACCTGCAAGTATAGTTGCACACCTGCAACCTACACACAGAAAAGAGGGGAAGAAGGGTTGTGGATGGGGCTTTGCCTTAGTCAAACCCTAGTTGAGGAATCAACCTTGAAAGAAAGTAATTGCAAATGATTGAATGTAAACAATGGAAATGTATACCTTGTAGATCTGCAAATTTATTGATAATGGTTGCTTTGCTTCTTGAATGTAATCATAAATGTTGTATGCAATGGCATGTAATGTGACAGAACCTTAACACACACATATGCTTGCCAATGAATGTTGTGAATGTTTCTCCATTGGATGAATAAAGAAGACACATGAAGAAGAAGACTTGATGAATGCTTGAAGACTCAAATACTCAAATTTCTCCTATTGTGTATATTTCCTCCTTTGTCTCTTTTGTATTTCCCCTTCATGTATATGCAAATGGGAGGACCAACTCCCTTTTATACATGCCTCAAAGGATTAATTCACAAAAGGTTGCATCAGGGAAGTTTAGTATCCCAAAATGCAAATAGGACTGGAGGGACCTACCTTGGGATCACCCTAATAGGGGGGGACTGGGGCGCCATGCCCCTGTTCTAGGGGAAAGGGGTGCCATGCCCTTGTCCTACCCTATATTGGGATCTAGATAGGGTCCTAAGATCATCTCAAGGATTTAACAAGGAGAGGTTCAAGGTGGAAATGCAAAGAGAAGTCCTGGTTGGGAAGGAAGATTCTATCACCAAGGTGAGGACCTCAAATGTGGTTAAGATTTCTAGGGTCACAATTTTATGACACTACATTTAGCCTCCACTTTAGCGGGAGTATGGCTTATGCCAGTACTATCGATAAAGCAGAAGAAATAGAGATGAAGATGAGAGATGCAGAGAAAGATCACAAGGAGCATAAGACATCACTAATCTTGAGGAACAAAAGCCCCCAATCTTAGGATCTTAACTCACTCAAACATATGCAAGAACACACAAAAAAAAATAAAGCACAAAAGACACACAACAAAGACAAGACACAAGACCACAAACCAGCTAGCCAAAGAGGCCTCGATACTTAAATGTCTCAACAACTAATTGAAACACAAAGATAAATTCCATCACATAAACACCCATAATCACATAAAAGAGAAAAGTTGACATCAGCTATGAACCATCAATAGTGAAAAATGGGTTCATGAGAGGAAGGAGAGAGAGGACTTGAATACACACTTTGGTGATCCATGAGAAGAAAGGATAACAAGAGAGAAACCATGGAAATCTTGCCCCTAAAACTAGGTGATCCATGGAGAGAAGGATATGGAAATATAGCCTCCAGAGTCTGTCTGAGTGAACCATGTAAGGGAGAAGAGTGAGAATACTATTAGTTCCACCCAATCTCAAGCATGTGTGTGTGCAAGTGAACATCAAAGCCCTCATAGGAGTCTATACCCGAGTATGCTATAACCTATATAGAATGTATAGTACAAGTGTCAAAAAGGTGTGATATCTCTCTCCAAGAGTGTGTGCTCTAGTTCCGAGAATATTCACCCTAAATAAGAAAAAGTGGCATCATCTCGCTCTAAAAGTCTATGCTCTAGTTCTGAGACTCACCCACTGTACAAGAGAAAAAGCAGTGTTACCTCACTCTAAGAGTTTGTGCTCTAGTTCTGACGATGACCTACTGTACAAGGAAAAGGTGATGACATCTCTCTCTAAGAGTCTGTGCTCTTGTTCTGAGAATGACCCATTATACAAGGAAAAAATAGTGTCATGTCGCTCTAAGAGTTTGTGCTCTAGTTCTGAGAATGACCCACTATACAATGCATGAGAGAAGTATAGTACAAAGAAGTAGTGTGGGTGCCCCCTTTAATATGTCAACATAGGTTGATGTTGATATCTTAAGGAAAGTAGAACAAGGATACCTACCTTCATCATAAAGAGGGTATCCACTATGCAACAATGCCATAAATACAAGGAAGAGAGAGAATACTCTTCAAGCAAGGATAAGATAGTTGAAAAGAGATATCATGTTATAAATGTAAAGGAGATCCTTGGAGGAGAAGAGATCTTTGTTCAAAATACATCTACCCCCAAGAGGAGTTGTCTTAGATAAATATAACATCTTCTAGAATGAAGCACAAAAGAGAACAAGAATGCAATCCGTCCTCCTATTTCTAGGTGAAAGGGATTCTTGATGAAGGATGACTCACTATTTAACCCAATGGGGATAGGTGAATTTATTATAGATGTATATTACCAAGTGTGAAATAAATTATAGTCAAGGACTTATACCTCTTGTATAAGAGTGAACCCTTGAGTGGACAACAACGATTCCACACAAGGAATGATATCAAGTAATAAAACTCACACCATCCACAACATAGGAAAGAGTGGATCCTTAGAGATAGAGAGAGAAATAAATCATTGCCCCCCAAGTGTAGGGGCAATGAGAAGAGCTTACATATTCTTCTAGAGAGATATTAAACATAAGCAAATGCACAATGTACTTTCATGAATGCATAGAAGGAAAGACATTAATATATGTAAAATACATGTCTCAAGAAGTGGTAATCTTCAAAAGGAAGAGAGAAAAAGCATCACATATTCCCCAAGGGGGATTAATCATAAAAGCATAACATTGTAAGACATGAAAATTACATATGACAAATGCAGCCCCTAAAGGAAACAATGGTACATGAGAAAAAGGAGGGAAAATAGTTGCCTCCCAAGTGAGGAAGACAAAGAGAAACAATACACATCTTATAATGGTGAGTATTAGAAAATGATATGCCTTCCTAGTGGAACAAATCCCTGCAAGGAAGGGATACATACTTCTCAAGAGATCATTCCATGCCAAGGGGCATATCCTACTTGCTAATAATCAAGACCGTAGAAGAGGTATGTTTCCAAGAGAATGAAGGAAAGAGAAAAAGAGAACTACCCATTAAAGAAAATGCTCTTCAGCAAAGGTAAAAACCCAAGAACAATTATATGCTCACATAGGAATGATTCTTATGCTAGAAAAGAGATCTAATAATATATAATGCACCAAGCTAGAGATGAATATAAAGAGAAATGAATTTCATGTTTCTACCCCAAAGTATGTAAATTTGAAACAACACCACCACAAATGATAAAGATCCCCCAACTAAGTTGACTATTTATGTGATAAGGGTGAGGAGTAACATGAAGAGAAAAGAAGTGCTAAGGCACTATTTTGATGTCAAGGAAGACAACTATATCTATTGTAAGAGAAATTTGAGCAATGCCATATTGCTTTTGAAAAAAAATCTTGAATGCATAACATTTCCCAAGAGAATGTCAATGTGAATCATGAAAATGCAATATTCAATACCTTTCATTATCTTAAGATTCTTGTTTTTATTTTGAGGAGGAAAGGAAATGTTCTTATCATACTTCAATCTCCAATAGATTCTTGCATCCAATCTTTCAGGGTGATAGATATTGTCTTGAAATAAAGGAGAAGAATTAGTAGAAGGAGGTTTATCATCCATAATTCTAATTTTGCCACTATCTATGCCATCTTGAATAGATTTTTTAAAATAAGGGCAATCATCAGCATTATGGTCATGGGTTTGATGAAATGAACAAAAAGAACATTTTGAGGAAGAAGCATTCTTGTGGGATCCTTTAATTTGTTGTTTGTTAAGATAATTTTCCAAATTTTGGAGTGTAAGGAGTTCATCCATAGAAAGAGGAGCATCATTTCCTAGGCCTTTTGTAGTAGTTTTTGTAGGAAGATTTATAGGGACATGAATTCCTTGCTCAAACTTCCCAATTCCTTGTCCTTTAAAACCTTGTTTTGTGATTAAATGAAAGACGTGACTATTAGAATGTTGCAATTGACTAGATGGAGGAACAGGATCATGAATTTCTTTGAAATCTGATATATAAGGGGGAAGAAAAGGATTTGTAGATGAAGAAGGAGTATCATGTGAAATGAACATCTCCTTTCCTTTATCAAGCTTATTCTTTGTGGGAGATTGGGGATGAATAGCTTCATTATCTAGAAGCTCATTTTTAGTTATTTCTATGTGAGGGGAAAGAACATGAATAAATTGCATGAAATCATCATCCCTACATATACTTTGATGGAAGATAAGTCTTAGGGGAATAAGGAGGATATAAAGATGTAAGAATGTTAATGTTTTGGTTTTTCCCCCCTTGCTCAAGGGTATGTGTAGAAGAAGATGGGTCCTTGTCACTTTCCAATGCTTGCACTTGTTTAAAGAAATCATTGGTTAAAGCATTAGGTCTCATCTCATCCACATAAGATACCTTAGGAGAGGGACAAGGTTTAGGATATACAAAATACTTAAGGTGATTAACATAGGGAATGCATTTTGTTAACTACATCACCATAATGCAACATAAATTATACATGAAAGCTTGGAGATCTAATTGAAAAGAAAATAATTTGGAAATCCTAACAACACAATATGACCAAGTGCTAAGAATAAAGAGAAGCGACAAGAAATGAGGTTAACTCATATCTGACACATGATTGTAGTAAATATATGTGAAAAATAATGTAATCGTATGTGAAAGAGAAAGTAAATCCAATTGACTAATTGCCATTGAAAGTTTCTTATTCTAAATCTTAAATTTCTGGAAAAGAAGATCTAAAATTAGGACCTTCTTATGAAAGTTAATTGAAATTTTGAATTTGATGAAAGTTGAATTTGTGTGTGAGAGAAAGGAAGCCACTAGGATGATTTTCACTTGAAAGGACTTTACATTCAAAAGAGGGACTTGAATCCACTATATCCAAATCAAGGGGAAACAAGGATGTGAAATCCAAGTGGATTGCAAGGGTTGAAGTGTGATTTACCCTATTTTTTAAATGAGAAAGTTGACTTGTTAACTATGTAGAAGAGAGAGATGAAATGAGTGAAATGAGGGGTTACCGGTTCGAGATCGCATTGTAACTTCGGATCTCAGATACCTAGTTTGGTATGGATCTATCCTGCAAATCTAAGGAGAAGTTGTAAGGACCGTGGTGAAAGTGTCCACGGTCCTCCAAAAAATTTGTGAAACAAAAAGGGTTTCTCCGTCTCTGCAAATGAAGCCCAAACCTACAATTACAGCTACACAGCTACAACCTACACATAGAAAAGAGGGGAAGAAGGGTTGTGGATAGGGGTTTTCCATAGTCAAACCCCAGTTGAGGAATCAACCTTGAAAGAAATTAATTGCAAATTCTTGAATGTAAACAATGAAAATGTATACCTTGTAGATCAACAATTTATTGATAATGGTTGCTTTGCTTCTTGAATGTAATCACAAATGTTGTATGTAATGGCATGTAACATGACAAAACCCTAACACACACACATATGCTTGCCAATGAATGTTGTGAATGTTTCTCCAATGGATGAATGAAGAAAACATATGAAGAAGAAGACTTGATGAATTCTTGAAGACTCAAATACTCAAACTTCGCCTATTGTGTATATTTCCTCCTTTGTCTCTTTTGTATCGCCCCTTCATGTATATGCAAATGAGAGGACCAACTCCCTTTTATACATTTCGCAGAGGATTAATTTGCCAAAGGCCGACATCAGGGAAGTTTGAAATCTTGAAATGCAGATAGGAGTGGAGAGACCTATCTTGGGACCACCCTAAGAGGGGGGATAGGGGCACCACGCCCCTGTCCTACCCTATCTTGGGGTCCAGATAGGGTCCTGAGATCACATTAGGGCTTTAACAAGGAGAGGTTCAAGGTGGAAATGCAGAGAGAAGTCCCAATTGGGAAGGAAGATGTTGTCGCCAAGGTGAGGACCTCAAATATGGTTAAAATTTCTAGGGTCACAATTTTATGACACTACAATATGTAAATCATTATATTGCTATGTTGGTCAATCTTTGTATCATGTGATGTAATTTTGTAATTGTGAGTTGAGTGTTTAGCTAATCTTGTTGTGAAGGTTGATGAATTGTATATATAGCTGATATTGTCATGTAATCTAGGTGTAGAGGTTGTGTCTACATTATCAGAGAGTGGTGTATGTGTGATCAAGTGATTCATCTTTTAGTGTTGTGATTAAGGAGAGATTGGTGTTGTTGAGTAGACAACTATGCTTAAGGAGAGCTACAATCAGGCATTTGGAGATGCTATTGTTTCAGTTCATTTCTTTCGGATTGTAGTCTAAATCTTGTTTTAAGTCAATGAGACTTTCTTGAGGGTTGTAGCCTTCCAAGTCATTATCTTTTGAGCAGTGAGCTATAGGCAGTGTGCATGAATGCATGTGCATTCCCCATTGTAATATTTTCACATACTACTACACAGTATCATCTTACTATGGGTAGGTTCCCACCATGGTTTTTCCCTTAATCAGGTTTCCATGTCAAAATATTGTGTCGTGTGTTGTTCTTTCAATTTACTTATCTTTGTTGTTACTGCAGTTTATCAAATCGGTATTTGTGATTAAGTTTGTAGATCCGATGAAGACTGATTCACTCCCCCTCTCAGTTTTCCTTCATTGTTGCTACCAACAACATATTGGATTCAAAGAAGCATCATGCATGGGCTGAAATTACTACAATTGGCCATGCTTAGGGATAAAAAGTGAGTTATTTGTCTTCATTTGTTTAGACCAGTGGAAATTTGGGCTGAATTTTTCCTAAGAACATACACATTTCATTGAATTCATTTCAAAGTTACTCTACCAAGAATAGATGTGTTTATGAGCTTGATGTGTCTTCTTGTCAAAATCAAACATTCAAAACAATTACATATCAACAACTAAGCAAAATAAAACCTCAACCAAGAACAAAATTACACAAACACCAATGCTTAGGGTTTGGAAGACTCTCAAATATATCAATAAATCTATCTATGACCATTTTAAGAAGAAGAAGCCTAGTGAAAAGAAAGTCCAGAAAAGAAGAAGTTTTGTGTATAGAAACTGTAAACTCTTATTGAAACATCGGGCATTTATACACTATTATCAAGACTTTGAAAATGGTTTTACAACAGATTTTAAGCTAGAACCTTTTAGGTCACAAGATTTTTTTTAAAGAAGAGTCTTATCACAATCATGTAATATAACAATGCATTCCACCATCCTATACATGGGGGCTTCACTAGCTAGGCAATTTTATATTACATGCATTCATATTGGGGGTTTAATATCCCAAAAATGAGGGTACAATATATTTACTATCGATGAAAATAGGGGTTTTTTAAATTTGATCTATGAAAAAATACAATATTTGGCAAAAATAGGGGGGCTTTTAATTTAGGTTGTGTATTGAGAGGGGGAGACAAAAAAGGAGTTTAGGGCAATATTTTTTGAAAATAGGGGTAATCTTTAATATGCCATGAATGCACGTGCTATAACCCAAGTTCACTAAGTGAAACCCTCGTGATCCTGTATTCCACAACCAAAAATATCCTACTAGAAACTCCAAAGTTTGCGCTTATAGTGAGAATCCATCACCAAATCACAATACATTCAACTTTCAACATTTAAAGAGTTTTGTCCTTAGTCTTTTCAAATATTTCACATCTTATCAACAGATCAACTTTTTAGTATATCTCTAACATCTAGGATTAATCATCCTAAGAGGTGATACTAGTCATCTATGGTAGGTAAAACTAACTCATGAGTGCATCCTCTCATAGTTAGATAGCTTGTGAGTGTCAATCACAACACTCGCTATACCTTACCTCAAAATTGTTGTATACAAAACTAGAGATCTTAAGAGTACTTTATTGATAAACTTGTAATCTTGAGAATCATTCCTCACACCAACCAATTCATCAAACCATTTTAGTCAAACACTAGAGCTATAGAAAGAGAGATTGTCAGATTCGTCACAATCCCACTTTCTTAAAATAAATTTTCACATGGCCAAGACTAGATCCATGAGGTGTAAGCAAGTAGAATCACAACATCACTCAGAGGATGATGAAATCGTAAATCATTTTCACCATAAATAATTCAGAGGAGAAGAAGATTCACAAACACATACACAAGAGGAAATAGAAGAGGCAAATAGTAATCCTAGGTTCAACAAAATCTTTGACATGATCCTCAAAGGGAATGAAAATACTCACTTTCTCAAACTTGCACAAGAAGGTGTAAAACTCCCTCCTTACTATGATGTTTCCCAAGTTGTAGAAATATTTGATCAAGCGAAAAGTAGTAAACATCAGAATAGGGATCAAAACGATAGCAGGAAACAAAATACCCTTAACTATGACAACAATCAATACCAACATGATGGCCATGATTATATCCCACCCCCAACATAAAGATAGATATGTTGGCATTATGGAAGAATTGATTATGTGTTGCATTGATGTTTTTTCATTGATGTCAACACTAGCTATTATGGATGGTTACCGACAGACAGGTTTTGGTTACCACCATAAGATCTAGTGTTATTGGCATAAGAGATTATCTGTTGCACACTTCCAACATGTTTTGGATCTATGGAATGTGATTGGTTGGATGTGATACGTTCTTCTAGAACATGTTTTGGTCAGTTAGTATTGGCTTGGTATTGGATACTATCATACACTCTTGTAAACCCTTACCGACATTGGTTTAAGGCATTACCGATAGAGCTTTCATTGAGGAATCGTGACAGGATGCATAAGTGGTGTTCGTGTGGCTTCTAGATGGATTTAAGGATACTGAAGATGTTCCTTGATCATGCTTCAACTACTTGAAGACATTGCTTTGGCGTGGTTGACCCATAATAGGTCTGGTACCTATCTAGGTTATGGACCTATATCATGATAAAGTGTACTCTATACATTACCAGGATGTTTTAGGAGGATTTATGGATTTTTTTTGGTCTTAAACCGACATGGAATATCATTGTAATATGGAATTATGTAATGATCTTATTGTAATATCTTTTAGGTGGCCAACCTAATTAGTTTAGGTCTTAGGTTTGGTATAAATGAATGTAAGATCTCATTGTAGATCATGGTGTGGTGTGGTGTGGAAATAAAAAGTGTATCATGGTCATGAATTGTAATATCATATGCGAAGGATAAGGTCGATTATAGGTGATCGAATTGGGATTAAGGAAGAGGTCAAAGGCCTTCGGTATTGAGCTTAACCGGGGCTATAATCAAGCATGGTAGATGCTATCTCTGGTAGTTCACTTTATTGGATTGTTGTCCATTTATCTTCAAGTGGTTTTAAGCTTTGAAGTCATGAGACTCCTTTTGTAATGAGAAGTACACTCTAGGCAGTGTGCCTTCCTCCATGTGTAGGCCCCTCATTGCATCACATACTTTCTGTAGAAGTATCATTTGACTATGGGTAGGCTTCCCATCATGATTTTTTCCTTTCCAATTTTTCCATGTACAAATTGTGGTGTTATGTGGTATGGTTGCTTTTCATTGATTATTTGTTTAATTGTTGAGTTACATTGTTTATTGGTATCTATGTCTACCAACATTTGTTTTTGCTTTACCAACATTTGAATGTTTATGTGCTTTGGTTTAAGGTTGTATTGTGGATTAAATGTTATAACTGTTAACAATTGATTTAGCCCCCCCCCCGCTCTTAGTTGTTCACCAGTTATCCTAACAATTGGTATCAGAGCTTTGGTCCTCTTTTCCATAAGCTTAACCGCTTGAGGTAGATCCTATGGCAACTAAAACTTCTAATCCATTGACAAATATTTTTAAAAGAGAAATCCCTAAGCTTGATGGAACAAATTATGGGATATGGAAAATTCCAATGGAGACTCATCTTATATGTCTTGGCAAGGGTATTTGGGAGATCAGTAAGAAAGGATACACACCTTATGATCTGACATCTGGCAATCCTGCTCCTACACACTTGGATAAGAATATTAAAAAGGATTGCAGAGCTAGAGAAGCCCTCTTGTGTGCACCTACTAATCACTAGATCATGGGACTAACTAATAAATCATTAGCAAAGGTAATGTGGGACAAATTGAAAACTCTAAATGAAGGTGACCCTACTATCAATATTGCTAAACATGATGGTTATTGAGTAAGATACGAAAACTTGAAAATGGAAGATAATGAGAAAATTGTTGTATTTATGGAAAGAGTAAATGAGATTTTTATGGGAATTCAATGTTGTGGAGGATTTCTAAATGAAGATGAAATAGTTTCCAAAGTCTTGGGAGCCCTTCCACCGAATTACAAGATGAAGGCAACTGCAATTAATGAGTTAAGAACAATGGAGAACACTTCAATTAATAGAGACATTCTGATTGGGAAATTATCTTCTTTTGAGCTTGAAGAATTTGGATCTTCTGGAGCTATAAATTCTGAACCTACTTTTCATGCATCATCATCATCATCATCATCATCTACCAACAAAAGTGATTGGAAAGCCCTATATGCAAAATAATTGGAAGACATGAGGAAAGAAGATGAAGAACTTGAGCAACTTGAAGCCTTATTTTTTAGAAGAGTATCTACAGGACCAACTAGAAGAAAGTATGAAGGAAAAGCACCTTTTAAATGTTTTGCATGTAATAAGATTGGTCATTTTGCATCTAGATGTCCTGAAAGGAATGTAAGGTTTGAGGAAAGAGTTAAGAAATCTTTTAAGCCAAACCAAAATAGATATAGATTCAAGAAAAGTAAATAGTGCTACATAGAAGATGAGGAAGGAGTAACTGATGACTCTAGAGATGAACCGATAGAAGACTTTGCTAGTGGATTCGACAATGGAAAGGAATGGATGTTATATGCCTTAAAGGAAGATGAACTAGAACTGGACATCAAGAATGAAGAAAAGGCCTTGGAAGCTGTAGCGCCGTAAATTGTACGCACTTGCTAGGGTGGTACAATTTCACACCTAGTTTAGCACCTGCCTTAGTGCATTTTACATTTTGCATTGCATTTCTCCTTTAGCACTTAATTAATCAAATTAATTAGGTCTAAGGTCCTATTTCATCGTCTTCTACATCATAAAGTTGGGCCCTTTCATTGAAGCATGCCCTTTTCATTTTATTCCTCCAATACATCACTCAATCAAAAACCCTAATTAAGTCCTATTTCGAACTTGGGGGCTTGGTTTCGGGGTCAAAATATCTCAAAATCACCTATAACTTCGGGATTCTCTCTAAAATCATCATATCCGACGGCCCTGAAAATTTGGTGAAAAGTTGTCAGGACCGTGGCGCTCGGAGTGCACATGGTCCTGGACATTTTTCCTGAAATTTTAGGAGCACAATCCAATCACAAAATAAAGATTAACCCCAAGAAATTGGTGGGATATTCAATCTCTAGGTCGGCCAAAAGACGAAATTATGACCTAGGGTTTCCTACATAAGAGCTCTCTTTCCTCATTTGATAGGATCCGATTTTTGTTTTCAAGAACCTCATATGCAGCGAAAGAGCAGATCTTTGAAGACTTCAACAACATTCAACATCCCTCTATCAAGCACTTATCAAATTCATTCATCCACTTAGGGCTTGGAAGGCATTGAAGAACAATAGGAGATTACCAACTGAAGATTGGCTTGTACTCCTCCCTTGAGGGTTGGGTATGATTTCATGTTGTTTTCATGTCTTTGCATAAAGCTTCAATATATCCTTTATTCATGCTTTAGATCACTTTGCATCTTGATTTAGAGCATTTACATTGTCATTTACAAGCAATTAGGGTTTACTTTCTAGGTTGCTCTAGTTCACTTTCTTGCATTTTAGGACCTTGCACACACACTAGGTCTGCACACACAATACATTTTACAAAACAACTTGGCTATTCATGGAGGTGGAAATCACCGAAGTGGGGGTTTGACTAAGGCAAAACCCTATATAGCCGCCCATACACCCTTTTCAGATATCAGTGCAGGTTTTGGGACTCGGACGACGCTGCAGGATACAGATCCGGAGAGAACAGGTCGAGATAGCACTCTGCATCAAATTGCAGAGCAAAAGACTGGGACAGGGGCGTTGGGCGCCCTGGTCCTACCAGGACAGGGGCGCTGGGTGCCCTGGTCCCTGGGACAGAAGTGCTGGGCGCCCTGGTCCTCCGGATAGACAGCATTTTCGACAGTTTCCGACAGTGTTCCAGAGTGCAAAACAGCAGTTTCCGGTGTAGTTTTTAGGATAGAATCAGGACAGTGGCGCCCGCGCCCTCGTCCCGAACATTTTCAGTCCAATTTTGACTCCGAGTACACATCTGCATTCTTATTTCATCCTTGTATTTACAGCTGTTCATTGTTTAATCTCAATTCTGCAATCTTGTTAGTAGTTCATACTTGCATCTTGGGATTAGGGTTTGAACTTGCATCATTTGATCTTCCAATTTCAACAAGGGAATAGAAATCCTAATAGCTATCCCATGGCTCTCTCTTTCACAAAAAGAAGTAGCCAATTGTGTGATATCTCTAGGCTCTTTCGTATTCCGTAATGTGTGTCAAAAGGTAGGATTAGGGCATGTTAACCTAGTCTCGCTTTTTCCCCTACACAGAAGCAAAAGTTGAAGATAAGGATGAATGGGTAATTGATAGTGGATGCTCACATCATATGATTGGAGATAAAGGGAAATTTTTGTCCCTGCAAGAATACAATGGTGGTCAGGTCAGATTTGGAGATAAGAAGGCATGTATGATCAAAGGTAGAGATATTATTTCTTTGGATGGCAAGCATAATACTGATAATGTATATTATGTAGAAGGTTTAAAGCATAATCTTTTGAGTCTTCATCAATTGGTTAATAAGGGTTTCCAACTTCAGTTTAAAGATAGAAAATACAAAATCATTAACAAGACTGGTTTGGAGATTGCAACCAGTATTTAGACAAGAAGTAATATCTTCAACTTGAACACTAGTAATAAGACATGCTTAATTGCTCATATTCATGAGAGTTGGTTATGACATAAGAGGTTGCATCATGTTAATTTTGATTGTATTGTTAAGATCAATTCAACTAAGGCAGATAGATATATACCTAATATTATGAAGCCTCATAATCCGATATGTAAGGAATGCCAACTAGGTAAGCAAGTTAGAAGTTCTTTTAAGAGCATACATGATAAATATAATGTACTTGATTTGGTTCAAATTGACTTATGTGGTCTAGCAAGGACTAGAAGCTTTCTAGGTGATAGGTATTTCATGCTGATTATTGATGACTATTCTAGAATGATGTGGGTGACTTTTCTAATGGAGAAGTTTGAAGCTTTTGAGAAATTCAAGATTTTTTAAAGTGAAGGTTGAAAGTAAAACTCAATTGAAAATTAAATGTCTAAGATCAAATCAAGGAGATGAGTTAACTTCTCATGAATTTAACAATTATTGTGAGACAAATGGGATTAGGAGACAACTATCTACACCTAGGACTCCTCAGCAACATGGACTAGTGGAAAGAAAGAACAGAACCATTTTGGATGCAACAAGATCTATGATGATCGAAGCCAAATTACCTCATCTCTACTGAAGAGAAGTTGTGAGTACAATATTCTAAACATTCAACGGAGTTCAAATCAAAGGTAAAACTGATAAGACCCCTTATGAACTATGGTTTGGACATACACCTACTGTTAAATATTTTAGAATTTTTGGAAGTAAATGCTATATCCAAAGATATGATTCAATTGGAAATTTTGATCCTAGATGTGATGAAGGGATATTTCTTGGATACTCAATTCAGAGAAAAGCATATAGATGTTATAATAAAAGATTACAAAAAATTGTTGAGAATGCTAATGTCAAAGTGGATGAGTAGTACAAAAATCATTCTATATCATATGACAGGGAACCGGTAGTGGAAATCATCATAACTGAACTGACAATGCCTCAACTAGTACAGGAAGCTGAGATAGTTACACCAGCATAATCAAAAAATTCAACTATGACTAATGATCAGATAAGTGAACCTGAAGTTCAAAAGACACCAAGGTATGTAAGATTAAATCATTCTGATGATCAAATCATTGGAGATAATAACAACGAAGTTATGACTAGAAGGAAACTGGCTAATGAAGAGGTATGTCTTATTTCACAAATTGAACTAGCAACTGTTATTGAAGCTTGTAAGGATAAACATTGGTTAAAGGCTATGGAAGATGAATTAGATTAGATAGAGAAGAATGAAACTTGGACTTTAGTTCCCTAGCCTAAAAGTAAGAATGTTATTGGAACTAAATGGGTTTTTTAGGAATAAACTAAATGAGGATGGTCAAGTTGTAAGAAACAAGGTTAGATTAGTTTGTAAAGGACATTCTCAAATGGAAGGAATTGATTATGGTGACATTTGCACCTATAGCTAGAATTGAAATTGTTAGACTATTTCTTGCCTATGCAGCTTATAAGAACTATAAGGTTTATCAAATGGGTGTTGAATGTGCATTTTTGAATGGTGAGCTTGAGGAAGAAGTATACATTGAGCAGCCTGATGGATTTTTGCTGACACATGATAAAGATATGGTTTGCACATTGAAGAAATCTTTATATGGTTTGAAACAAGCTCCTAGAGATTGGTATGCAAGGTTGGATAAATATCTTTTGAACCTTGGTTTTACTAAAGGCAGTGTTGATAGTGATTTATATTATAAGATCACTAATGATGATATTTTGATTATTGAAGTATTTATTGATGATATCATTTTTGGAGGAGAAGATAAACTGTTCATGGAATTTGCTAACAACATGAAGAATGAATTTGACATGTCCATGATTGGTGAGATGAAATTTTTCTTAGGTTTGCAGATTACTCAAACTAACAAAGGAATTTTTATCTATCAAACTAAGTATCTGAGGTAATTGTTGAAAAAGTTTTCTATGGATAATTCCAAACTGGTAAGTACTCCTATGGTGACAAGTGAGAAATTATCTATCAAGAATACTTCTACACCAGTAAATCCAACAAGGTATAAGTCTATGATTGGTGGTCTGTTATATCTAACTTAGACTAGACTTGATATTATGAATGCAATAAGTATTGTTTCAAGATATCAAAGTAATCCTAAAGAAAATCATGAATGTGTAGTAAAGAGAATATTCTGGTATTTGCAAGGAACAACAAAATATGGCCTATGGCATTCCAAAAATGATGATTTCACTTTATGTGCATATACTGACTCAGATTGGGCAGGTGATACTGATGAAAGGAAGAGCACTTCTAGTGGAGCTTTCTTTCTTGAAATAAATTAGTTTCATGGATCAACAAAAAATAGTCATGCATTTCTTTATCTACTACAGAAGTTGAGTATGTTGTAGCAACAACTAATTGCACTCAAGTCTTGTGGATGAAGCAAATGTTGAAGGATATCAGGGTAAATTGTAGTGAACCAATAGTTATCTACTATGATAACTTTGCAGCTATTGACATGTATAAAAATATGGTATTTCACTCTAATACTAAGCATATATCAATAAAGTACAACTTTCTAAAGGACAAGTAGAAGAAAAGGAAATCAAATTGGTTTATGTGAGAACTAAAGAATAGATTGCAGATATATTCACTAAATCATTGTCTAAGGAATCATTTGAGTATTTGAGAGATAGGTTAGGGGTTTCTGCCTCTTCAACAGAGACTTGATTGATGCACTTTTGTCACCAGTCCAACATGCATTATCAGAAATATTATTCATTCTGGCACTGATGAGTGGTGCTACTACTCAGGAGGAGGAGTCAGCATTGAGGTTTACATTATTCCTTTGATATTTTTGTTATAATTTTGGCATTGATGTCAAAGGGGGAGAGATATTGATGTGAAAATAAAGAAAAAGGAGTTGTGTACATTAGGGGGAGGGATTTATTCATAACTTTACAGAGATATCATTCACATAGATTGTTGGTTGTCTTCTAAGAGAGGGATTGTTTGTCACTTCTTGGTACTTAGATGTTTTTCACATCTAGTGTTTCCATCAATGCCAAAGGGGGAGATTGTTGGAATTATGGAGGAATTTATTATGTGTTGCATTGATGTTTTGTCATTGATGTCAACACTAGATATTATGGATGGTTACCGACAAATAGGTTTTGGTTACCGACATAAGAGATTATTTGTTGGACACATCTGACATGTTTTGGATCTATGGAATGTGATTGGTTACATGTGATACGTGCTTCTAGACCATGTTTTGGTCAGTTGGTATTGGCTTGGTATTGGATACTATCATACACTCTTGTAAACCCTTACCGGAATTGGTTTAAGGATTTACCGATAGAGCTTTCACTGAGGAATCATGATAGGATGCATAAGTGTTGTTGGTGCGACTTCTCGACGGATTTCAGGATGCTGAAGATGTTCCTTGATCATGCTTCAACTACTTGAAGACATTGCTTTAGTGTGGTGGACCAAGAATAAGTCCAGTACCTATCTATGTTATGGACCGATATCATGATAATGTGTACTCTACATGTTACCGGGATGTTTCAGGAGGATTTATGGATTTGTTTTGGTCTTAATCTGACATGGCATATCATTGTAATATGGAATTATGTAATGATATTATTGTAATATCTTTTAGATGGCTGACCTAATTGGTTTAGGTCTTAGGGCTAGTATAAATGAATGTAAGATTTCATTGTAGATCATGGTGTGGTGTAGAAATAAAAAGTGTATCATGGTCATGAATTATAATATCATATGTGAAGGATTAGATCAATCATAGGTGATCGAATTGGGATTAAAGAAGAGCTCAAAGGCCTCCAGTATTGAGCTTAATTGGGACTATAATCAGGCATGGTAGGTGCTATCTCTGGCAGTTCACTTTATCGGATTGTTGTCCATGTTAGAGTAATGGGGTCTTTACTTGATTAATTAAACGATATTTGTTTAATTAATTAAGTTCCCCTTTATCTCTTTTACACTTAAGCTAACATTAGGTGCATAATAATTAATTCTTTTATTAATTATTATGTGCAAGCCTAGGGTTTTCCCTTTTGGGGTTTCTTGACCTATTAGAGGTTGAATTATTTCTTTTGTATTATAATTCTATTACACATTTTTTTGAATACATAGCTCTCATATTCTTGAGCATTTTTCCCGTGTTTATGTTTTTCTCTGTTGCTTCCTTGATTCTCCTTGTAACAGGTTTATTCTGTTGAGCCACTTTCATACTTTTGACTTTCAATTGACAAAGGTTCAAATTTTCAATAGGTAGGAAAGTCTGATTATACATGAGCTCCCAACAAGGCATCATGGTCCCAATTAGGTGCCATGGTCCCACTTTGGTGCCCTAGTCCTCCCAGGGCACCATGGTCTAACTAGGGTGTCCTATGCTAGAATTTCGGAGGAATTGATTATGTGTTGCATTGATATCAACACTAGCTTGTTTAGTTGTCAATCAGGTTTCGGTAGAGTTGTTGGACTTTGATGATGATAATAATATTTGTCTCAGGTTTCTCTGATTGGTGGAAGTGGTTTGGTTTGGTTATTCATGTTATTCAAATGCGTGTCACATTCAGTTGGTTTAGGATTTGGTAATCCGAAAGCTATCATATGTTCTAGTAAGCCTTTTGGTTACTGATAAGGGTTCTACCGATAGAGCTTTGTGGAAGATATTTTGATGGACTCGATAAGTGGTGTTGCTACAAATTCTATAAGGTTTTCAGGATGTTGATGGTTATCTTGTTCTTGTTCTAGTTGATCAGTGGTGTTGCATTTGATTTATGGTAACCTATTTTAGGTCCGGACTTAATGCTATTATGTCAGGTTATAGACCAATTTATGTAACGTGATGGTGGATGCTCCCAATGCATTACTGGTTGGATTTATTGTTTGGTTAATGTTGTTTTGGTCTTAGGCCGACTTGAATTATCATTGATTTGTGGGTTTATGTAATGGATTGAAAGTATTATCTCTTAGGTGGCTGACCTAATTGTTTAGGTCCTAGATTGGTATAAATATGGTATACTATCTCTTTGTAGATGATAGGATAACGGTCAAGGATGGTTATGCAATTATCTGTGTATGAATAAAGTTGTAATCATAGGCAGAGGATTTGGTCAATCATAGGTAATTGAATTGGGTTTGTGAAAGAGGTTTAAGACCTTTGGTATTAAGCTTAACCAGAAATGTACTCAGGCATAGGAGATGTTGTTCTAGCAGTTCAATCTTCATTCTAGATTGTAGCCTAAAGTTTTCTATAGTCAGTGAGGCTCCTTTTGTGATGAGAAGTGCATTCTAGGTTGTTGGCCTTCTTGCATGTGCAGACCCCTTATTGTAATATTTATTTATCTATTCATAGATAGATATTGTGGGTCTCAAATCCCACCGTGCTTTTTCCTCATTGAGGTCTTTCACATATAAATCTATGGTGCTATAGTGTTCATCTTTTTGGTTGCATTATTACTTATTATTATCTTCTTTTATGTTTACCATTTGCTCAATTATTGTGTTAATAAGGTTAAAATTAATCATTCTGATAGAACACTAATTCACCCCCCCTCTCTCAATGTTCTTGGATCCCAACATCCTAGTCCTCCCAGAGCACCTTGGTCCTTCTTTGGCACTTTGGTCCCTGAAAAGGGTGACCAAGGATGGTCAAATGATTAGGCTTTTAGTGTTGAGTTGATTGATTGGATGACTTTGTGTTTATGTGTCATGCATTAATCTGCATCAGTATAACAATTAACTATTAAAACTATCTACCAACATACTTAACTATTTTACCGGTATTAAGCTTTACGTTGGTTAATTTTTTTTTGGTTTGAATTTATTAGACAACTCATTCACCCCCCCCCCCCTCTCAGTTATCTCTAGGACCTAACAATTGGTATCAGAGCTTAGTCCTCTTTTGTAGAAGTTTAACAACTTGAGGAGATACAATGTCTACTAACTATTTTAGGAAGGACAGTCCTAAACTTGATTGAACCAACTATGGAATATGGAAGATCAGGATGGAGACACATCTAAATTTCATTGGAAAAGACATCTAGGAAGTTACAAACAAAGGTTATACTGCTACTATACCAGGTTAGCCCAGTCTAGCTAACTTGACAAAAGATGAAGAAAATGATTGCAAAGTAAGAGAAGCACTAAGAGAAGCACTTTTGAGTGTATTATCAAATCAAAAAATCATGGGACTATCAGATAGGTCTACTACTAAAGCTATTTGGGATCATTTGGAAACACTAAATGAAGGAGATTCTACAGTCAAAATTGCAAAACTTGAAATCTTTCGGGTCAGGTATGAACATCTGAAAATCGAAGAAGATGAAAGGATTTATGCTTTTACGGAAAGAGTAAATGAAATTGTTTTGGGTATTAAATGTTGTGGAGGAAACTTAATTGAGGATGAAATTGTTTCAAAAGTTTTAAGAGGATTGCCACTGGCATATAAAATGAAGGTTACTGCTATAAATGAGTTGAGAACAATGCCTAATGCATCAGTAACTAGGGATACATTGATTGGGAAACTTTCAGCTTTTGAAATTGAAGAATTTGGTCCTATTGCTACTATAAAGATAGATTTAGCCTTTAAAGCATCAACATCATCTGCTCCATCATTTGACAAATCTGATTGGAAAGCCTTTTATGCAAGAGAAATTGAAGAAAGCGGGAAAGAAAATGAAGAACTTGAAGAACTTGAAGCACTATTTGCATGGAAAATGCCTAAAGGTCCAATTGGAAGTAAGTATGAAGGTAAAGAACCCTTTAAATGTTTTAACTACAATAAGATTGGTCATATGGCTTTGAGATGCCCTAATAGACATGCTAGACTAAGAGAAGAAGATAGAAGAACATAAAAGCCTAATCTTGAATATCAGAGATATAGATTTAAGAAGAACAAAGACAAATCTTGTTACATTGCTGATGAAGGTGTGACTGATGATTCTGATGAGTATCTGACAGAGAATGGATGGGTTTTTGTTGCTATAACAGAAGATCAACCGACACCTACTGCTCAACCAATAGAACAAGCCCTAGCAGCTAAAGTTGAAGTAAAGGATAAATGGATCATTGACTCAGGATGCTCACATCATATGATAGGAGACAAAGGTAAATTCTTGAACTTTCAAGAATACAATGGAGGTTTAGTAAGATTTGGAGATGACAAAGCCTATTCAATCAAAGGTAAGGGTGTAATATCTCTTAATGGTAAGCATAACACTGACAATGTTTACTATGTTGAAGGATTAAAGCATAATCTTTTAAGTGTTGGTCAATTAGTTGAGAAAGGATATCAGTTACAATTCAAAAATGGAAAATGCAAAATCATGAATAGAATTGGTTTGGAAATTGCAACCGGTAATCAGACTAGAGGTAATATCTTTCATTTGAATAACAATGAAAAGACATGCTTGATTGCACATATAGATGAAAGTTGGTAATGGCATAAGAGACTCTGTCATGTAAACTTTGATTGCATGGTAAAGATCAGTACTACTAAGGCAGTTAGAGATTTACCTAAAATTGTCAAACCTCAGAATACAGTATGTAAGGAATGTCAATTTGGAAAACAAGTTAGAGCTAGTTTCAAAAGTATTCCAGAAAAATCCAATAATGCTCTTGATTTGATTCACACTAATTTATGTGGTATAACTAGAACTAAAAGCTTACAAGGTGATAGATATTTCATGCTAATCATTGATGACTATTCTAGAATGTGTTGGGTTACTTTTCTCAGAGAAAAATCATAAGCACTTGGAAAGTTCAAACTGTTCAAAGCAATGGTTGAAAATAAAACCGGTAAGAAAATCAAATTCTTAAGATTAGATCAAGGAGGAGAATTCACATCTAAGGACTTTAATACATTCTGTGAAGTGAATGGAATCAGAAGACAACTATTAGCACCTTGGACACCATAGCAAAATGGAGTTGTTGAAAGGAAAAATAGAACTATCTTGGATGTAGCAAGAAGTATGTTATCAGAAGCAAATTTACCACGTGTATTGGAGAGAAGTAGTTAGTACAGTGGTCTATACATTCAACAAAGTTCACATCAAAGGTGAAACTGGTAAGACCCCTCATGAACTATGGTTTGGTAATACTCCTACTCTTAAGTATTTCAAAATTTTCGGAACTAAATGTTATATCAGAAGAGATGAGTATATTGGCAAATTTGATCCTAGAAGTGATGAAGGAATATTTCTTGGCTATCCATCTAAGAGCAAGGTGTTAGGCCCAATATGGAAAGCTAATGTACTGAGAGGGGAGGGGTGAATCAGTACTTAAAATCCTTTTATCAACAATATTTTTGCTGTTACGTATAAACCAAAAACTGTTGCAACATAACATAAAGCTAAAACAAATAAATAACAATCATACATGATTCACTCCATAACACATATATTTTGGTTACGTAGAAACTCTTGGTTAGAGAGAAAAACTATGGTGGAGATAGCACCCACAACTTCACTACTGCAATAATAAAGGTTGCTCGGTTAGAGCTACATGTTCAGCTATTTCTGATAGCTTACCTTGTTAGGAGTATCAAGATCTGTTAGATCTACCTTGCTAAAGGATTTTACAACACTTAAACTAAATGTTGCACCTGGTTAGAGGCTTTACAATTTATAGACTTAGTTAGAGTCTTTTACCCTGTTAAAGGTTTCTCTTACAACTTCAAAATATTTCAATAAAATCTTTACAAATATCTACAACTTTACATCTGGAATGTTATAGCAGATTCTATGTGCTCAAAATAAGATTACCTTGCTTATAGCATACCTCGGTAACCCATAAAGTAACTTGGTAAACCCTTCTATTTACTCTGTTCTTTGACTATTCTCTAAAATCCTTCTCGGTGACCTTTGTGTCTCTATAACAATCATAACACTTAGTTCTTCCTTATGTATCACACATGTCTTGCTTCATACACCTCTCTATATCTCTATCTATCACCCTTTTATCCTTAATCCATGCTGTATAAATAGATCTCTTATGTTGGTGATCTGATTCATTGCTTCGATCTTACAAACATGATTTATCGAATGAATAACTATATAAAATATTTCATTGGTTAGATGACCTCAAAATCATACACAATCTTTAAGTACAATTTCCAATGTGATAACGGTTTTATGTTCCTCGATCTTGTAACATGTTTTCCCATGTGTGTCTAGATTCAATGACTCTGGTAACATGTTTCACTCGGTGTATATCAACTTGGTGTATCATTATTTCTTCTTGGTAGACATGGAATGATACTTGGTAGACAGCTTGGTACATACTGGGCTCTGTGACTACTTTCTTCTATAACTGACTGTTCTGTGCATACCGACTGAATGTTTCGATAGTAGTAACTGACTAGAGTATATAGAATGACATTGGATATAAAACTAATGGCAACTTGATAAGTAGTAACAATCTCCCCTTTTGATATTAGTTGAGATGTTTGACAAAACTACTTTCAAGTCATAACTCAAAAATCTATATACTTACAAAATTTGAATAAACAAACAGTCTATACATTAGTCAATGAAATAGTATATTTAGATATACTCCCCTTATCAATATACTGTACAAAACTCTGATTTTGCATGCTTGGTGATCAATGCTCTGTGATAACTGTTCGGTTCACTGCTCTGTTCTCTATTCCAAATTGACTCTGACTCTATTTTGCTCAGTATATACTCCCCTTGTATACTACATTCCCCTGTATACTTTGATATGATACTCACTCCCCCTTTTTGACAAACATCAAAACTTAGTTACCATTCGGTGGTGGCAACTAGTCAAAGATGGATTTATACTTTGTCCTTGCATTAGTGAGAGTGGTAGAGAGGGCATCCTTAACACTGTCCATGAGGGAATTCTGCACTTGAATGTTAGCTAACAATGAAATTAGTCCATTTAAGGTGCTTCCCTCTTGTTGAGTGGATAGGGAGGTAGCTTTGTTGATCTACTCTTGGAGGGATGAAAGATGAGGAAGGAATAATGTTTGAAGTGTCCTTATGTCCATCCTTATCTTGTGTTTTTCATTCCTTAGGTCCAATTATTGATCCATGAGCTGTTGTAGCTAGGTATAAAAATTCTGAATGAAATGTGGCTCAGTGGTCAACTTATTAGAGAGATTGGTGATCTCTTTCTCAATTGCTTCTATTTTATTCTTGATGTCCTTAATGAATAGAGAGAATGTACAGAGTTTCTGAAATAAATAAATAATGTGCTTGAGTTGAGGGGACAACTCAACAATAAATTTGACAAGTTTAACTTTGCCAATGGCAATAGCTTTTTGTACCTCTTCAATCATTTTTGTAGTGAGCTCCTTGTCTTTTAACTTGCTCAAATATTTGGATGCATCTACTCCAGATGTCTCTATCTTGGTTAGGAGTTCATCTAGTTGAATGTGGATGGCTGCATCTTTGGTTACTGTAGCTTCAGGTAGCATATCGGTTAAGAGTGCTTTCACCTTCTAAAGTACTTTATTTTTCTTTTGAATAGCCATTTGCTTCTCCTGTTTAGCTTTGGCTTTACATAGTTCACTGAATTCAATGAGTGCTTGCCCTTTTAATTTGGATATATCAACATTGGGTAACACTATTGGTTTTGACAAATCTAATTTGAAACTATGCTTTTTCATCTTCCTTTCTTTGCCTTTCATCAGTTGGACTAAAACAATGGCTTGTGAGGCTTGTTGACCCTCAGTAGGTTGCTCAATAGAGGCAACACTTTGGTCAGTTTCTTTAGCCTCTGTAGTGTCCTTTGGTGTCTCTAAGCTTGGTGTCTCAGTTGCAACATTTTCAATGCTGGAAGGAGCTTGAGAGGTCTGTTCTTGAGAAGTAGCTTCTCTTACAATTGATTTGTGACCTTCTATGCCTTGCTCCGTATCCTTAGGGGTCTTGGTCAAAATAGGTTGATTGACCGGAGGATAGGGCTGAACTTGTTCCAAAACTTATTCACTGGATACAAGCTAGGCATAAGCATTTCCTGTTAGGCCCAATATAGAAAGCTAATGTATTGAGAGGGGAGGGGTGAATCAGTACTTCAAATCCTTTTCTTAACAATATCTTTACTGTTATGCATGAATTGAATAGTGCAGTAACATAATATAATGCTAAAATAAATAAATAACAATCATACATGATTCACTCCATAAAACATATATTTTGGTTATGCAGAAACTCTTGGTTAGAGAGAAAAATTGCAGTGGGGATGGCACCCACAACTTCACTACTGCAATAATAAAGGTTGCTTGGTTAGAGCTATATGTTTAGCTATTTTTGATAGCTTACCCTATTAGGAGTATCAAGATCTATTAGATCTACCTTGCTAAAGGATTTTACAACACTTAATCTAATTGTTGCCCTTTGTTAGAGGCTTTATAATTTATAGACTTCATTAGAGTCTTTTACCCTATTAAAGGTTTCTCTTACAACTTCAAAATATTACAATAAAATCATTACAAATATCTGCAACTTTACATCTAGATGTTATAGCAGATTCTATGTGCTCAGAATAAGATTACCATGCTTATAGCATACCTCGGTAACCCATATAGTAACTCAGTAAACCCTTCTATTTACTTTGTTCTTTGACTGTTCTCTAAAATCCTTCTCGGTGACCTCTGTGTCTCTATAACTATCATAACACTTAGTGCTTTCACATGTCTTGCTTCATATATTTCTTTACCTTCCTTTCTGTCATACTACATGTATATATTTGATCTTAATCCATGTTGTATAAATAGATCTCTTATGTTGGTGATCCATTCATTGCTTCGATCTTACAAACATGTTTTATTGAATGAATAACCATGCAAAATATTTCATTGGTTAGATGACCTCAAAATCATACACAATCTTTAAGTGCAATTTCCAATGTGGTAATGGTTCTATGTTCCTTGATCTTGTAACACATTTTCATATGTATGTCCAGGTTCAATGAATCTAGTAACATGTTTCACTTGATGTATATTAACTCGCTGTGTCATCTTTGCTGCTCGGTAGACATGGAATGATACTTGGTAGACAGCTCAGTGCATACTGGGCTCTTCACTACTTTCTTCTATAACCGATTGGACTATGTGTACCGACTGAATATTTTGGTAGAGATAACCGGTTAGAGTATATAGAATAACTTTGAACATAAAACTAATGGCAACTTGATAAGTAGTAACAATCTCCTCTGTTGACATTAGTTGAGATGTTTGACAAAACTACTTGCAAAGTCATAACTCAATAATCTATATACTTTGCAAAATTTGACTATACTGATAGTATATACAATAGTCCATGAAATAGTAAATCCAGATATACTCCCCTTATCAATATACTATACAAAACTCTAATTTTGTATGCTCGGTGATCAATGATCAGTGTGTTGCACTTGTTCTTTGCTTATTGTTCTATTCACTGCTCGGTTCACTACTCTTGGATACTCTTCTTACTCTGCTCGGTATACTCCCCTTGTATACTACTCTCCTTTTGTTTGATACTATACTTTGATGCTTTGAATACTATATCACTCCCCCTTTTTGACAAACATCAAAATTTAGCTACCATTCAGTGGTGGCAATTGGTCAGAAATGGATTTGTACTTTGTCCGTGCTTCGGTGAGAGTGATGGAGAGGGCATCCTTTACACTGTCCATTAAAGAATTATGCACTTGAATATCAGCCAATAATGATATTAAGCCATCTAAAGTGCTTCCCTCTTGTGTAGTAGATAAGTATGTGGCTCGGTTGATCTGTTCTTGGATAGATGAAAGATGAGGAAGGAATAATGTCTAAAGTGTCATTATGTCCATCCTAATCTTGTGTTCATCATTTCTTAGGTCCAATTGTTGAGCCATGAGCTGTTGTAACTTTGTATAGAAATTATGAACTAAATTGGGCTCTATGGTCAACTTATTTGAGAGATCAGTGATCTCTTTCTCAATTGCTTCTTTTTTATTTTTGATGTCTTTAATGAATAAAGAAAATGTACAAAGTTTCTAAAATAAATAATGAATGTGCTTGAGTTGAGGGGTCAACTCAGCAATAAATTTGACAAGTTTAACTTTGCCAATAGGTATAGCTTTTTGTACCTCTTCTATCATTTTTGCAGTGAACTCCTTGTCTTTTAGCTTGCTCAAATATTCAGATGCATCTACTCCAGATGTCTCTATCTTGGTTAGGAGTTCATCCAGTTTAATGTGGATGGCTACATCTTTGGTTATTGTAGCTTCAGGTAGCATATCTGTTAAGAGTGCTTTCACCTTTTGAAGTACTTTATTTTTCTTTTGAATAGCCATTTTCTTCTCTTGTTCGGCCTTTGCTTTGCATAGTTCACCGAAATCAATGAGTGCTTGCCCCTTTAATTTGGATATATCAACATTGGGCAACACTATTGGTTTTGACAAATCTACTTTGAAACTATGCCTTTTCATCTTCTTTTCTTTTCCTTTCACTGATTGAACTAAGACAATGGCTTGTGAGGCTTGATGACCCTCGGTAGGTTGCTTGGTAGAGGCAACACTTTGGTCGATTTCTTTGGCCTCTGTAGTGTCCTTTGGTGTCTCGATACTCAATGTCTCAATTGCAACATTTTCAGTGCTAGAAGGATCTTGAGACGTCTGTTCTTGAGTAGTACCTTCTCCTACTGTAGACTTGTGACCTTCAGTGCCTTGATCTATATCCTGAGGGGCTTCGGTTGAGATAGGTTGATTGACTGGTGGATAAGGCTGAACTTGTTCCAAGATTGATTCACTGGATACAAGTTTTACATATGCATTGCCTTCTACCATTTCCTATTCAGGTGCCTATGTATCCATGATATCTTCATCTATTTGAATGGTGTCAGTAGGGTCTTGCTCAGTAACATCAAGATCATGCTTGGTGACATCAACTATTTCAACTTCAACTTGCTCACCGACATCCTTGTTTCTAAAGATTTCCTACCACTTTTCTTTTGTCTCATTTTCCACTTCAATATACAGCCCATTCATCAGTTTCAAGGCTTTTTGTTTGACGAGGAACTTTGTGTGGTAGGTTGTCAGATGTTATTTTATTTCAGCTACCGACATGTCAGGAAAGAGATGTACCAAACTTCTTTCTCTAATCTATTTCTCCGAGTCCAGGGCATATTGCCACCTGTTATCAATATGTGCATATAATTCTTTTGGAAGAGAATTAGAGACTTCTAATGGGACCAATCAGAATTTTAGAAGTGTGCAGATGACAGCTTCTTCTATTTGTCTCTTTTCATCTTCATTTCTGGATTCATACTTAATATATCTGAATCCTCCAAATCCACCATATTCACTTAGATTAGTACAAAAATTTGCAACACTATGTACATTTACCTTCCTGCTCTTGACAATCTGAAATTTGCTTACATCCTTAGATTTCGTGTCACTGGACTCTTTTGCCAAAATGAGTCTCCAAGTAGATTTCTTGTAAGTTTTTGTTACCTTGGGAATAGTAACACTCTTTGTTTTCTTACTTGGTGAAGCTGTAGATGCTCTAGTGTTAGGTCGCTTTGTTGGAGGAGTCAGTGAGGCCTTTGATGTATCCTATTTCTTTCTTTTCAACACTTTTCCCTTAGGCAATTTAGTGCTCAATGTTATAGCTACCTCTTGGGCTTCAAATTCCTCTTCGGTAATGGCTATAGTGCCTTTGACAGGTGTGGAGGAAGAATCTTCCCCAAATTTCTTAGATAATGCCTTTATCATCTTTGTTGCCTTTCTTGTAGCTTTGGGTACTACAATGCTCATTTTTACTTTTTCCTTCACTTCTTCATAGGTTACATACCTCAGCTCGATAGCATGTCTTGGCAATGTAAGAAATGCATCAATTTGTTGTTGTGTGATGTCAAAATCAATCTCATAACCCATAGGTGACAAAGATTGAGTTCTTGGTTCCACAACATTCACATAATAGTAATCAGTGTCTACTTCAAAACATATGTCATCTTTGTATTTCTCCACTAGCTTGGGTGGAATCCGGTACCTGTTATGCATTTTCTCTTGAAACTTACTAAAGTAATCATCCATAATATCATTGAAATTATCACCTAGCTTCTTGATGAAGTCATTGATTTGATGGGTGATTGGTCGATGTAGTTCCCAAACAACTTTACCGACCGATGGAAAGAATTTTTCAAAATAGAAAAACATGCATACAAGTAGTGATCCAAACTTTAGTGTATTAGCCCAGTTGTTCTTCCTCGGCTTCCTGATGGTGTTCAGATTCTCAAACAGGTTTTTCAGCAACACCTCACATAAATCAATTTCCATTCCCTTTTTCACAATTTTGTATGCTAGGTCTACTGTTGCACAAGGTACACTATTTTCCCTTGCCGATTGGAAGAAACAGTAACCTATTACTCTAATGGAAAATTTTAGTTCTGCATTCGTGACATTGTTCAATTTTAGTCCTCTGCAATCTGATTCCACTCCAATTAAACTAATCAATTCCTTCTATGATATCATCTTTTGAGCTCGGTCATGATCATAAATAGGGTAACTGGTAATCAGATGAATGATTTCCTTGGTAATCTTAAATGGTTTCTCTTCTAGCCACATGAAGTCATCATGAACTCTGCTCAGAACAAACTTGACCCACTAGGGTTTGAATACATAGGGATAGGTTAGGGCTTTAGTTAATCCCTTGATCTTAATGTGCTCATACTTGCTATCCAGTTTTCCATCGGTTCACAATTCATCATAGGTGTCTTTGATTTCAACGTGACTAAGTTCTTCAACATGAAATTTGGTGAAGAATCTCACATCCTTGACTAATAACACTCTATCCGGGATAAGTGAAAATACGGTTTTGTCATCCAGTTTAGATGCAACTTTGGGAGTTAAAGAGTATTTTAGTGAGGGCTTTTCAACATTCTTAACAACGATGGGATCTTAGATCTTAGGTGCCATTTGTAGATTTAAGATAAAAACTAACAAAAGATCCTTAGGGTTTGAGGATTTTCAAATGACTGATGCTTTACACTTAGCAGATAATAGCAACTTGATATGATTGGTAAACTAGCTTAACAATGCATAGAGATTAATGTAAATACCTTGAATTTTTCTTTGTAGGAGGTTTGACCACCTTAGATTCACTTTGCTCTGCTCTCTCGAAAACTAGGTAAGTAAAAAATGACTGTGTAAATGTTTTAAGTACACAGTATACCTTATTGGGCTCCATGCAGGTTAGGTCAAAAACATTAAATGCACTCAGTTCCACTAAACTTTCTTTCCTTTTTTTGCACTTCAACTGAGTAACCAAACTTCCTTCATTTATTGACTTGACAGGTTTCCTATATTCACCAACTTGATAGGTTTCTTGTATAGTGCTCCAAGAGACTTTGATAGAATTTCAAACTTACTACTACATCTTAACTATGCAGATTTTGAATTAAGTACATAATAAAATAGGAACTGTTAAGATTTATCCTTGAGAGAATGCAGTCCCTTCATACCTTTACTGATTAATTTGGAATAGGAGCACCTAACTCGGTAGGTAAGGTGCTTTCTTAATTTGACACAATTTCCTTCTTTTTCCAAATCATTTTTACTTTTTCTTTTATTTCCTCAGTGTCTTTTCTAGGTTGATCTCTACAATCTGCATCCAAGTGTCCTACTTTGTGACAATGAAAACATGCCATACCAAGATTTCTCCATGATCTTCGGTTGTTCATCCCAAACCTTATAAAGCAGTTGGCACTTATATGTCCACATCTTCCACAACATTCACACCATATCCTTTTATTGTAATCCCATGGTATTGTAGAATATTGTTGGTTAAGATCTCTATGAGTTCGGTAGCTTCCAGTATTTTCTCAATGTACATACCACATATAGTTCTTTTGCTTCAACCAACACTTCTCGGTACTGTGTCCATATCTATTGCAGTTTTTACAAAAACCTTTGAATTTTGCCTTCTGATAATTGTTAACAGACTTTGTCCTACGTTGATTAGATGTGTGACCATATTTATTGCAATTATAACAATAACCTTTGGACTTAGTGACATTCGGTTGCTTACCTTTTTTGATTTGGCACATGTTGGTAGTGTGACCTTGATTTCCATAGTAGTTGCAAATAGGCTTCTTTCTTTTGATGTTCTTCTTGATTCCAGCTTGCTTTGATGATTCTCCTCTCTCGGTAGTATAGATTCCCTTCTCGATAGAGTCTCTTCTTTTGTAACTGAGTCCTGCATCTTTGTTGGGCCATCTTGTATTCAGTTACTCATCCAACATATTTGATGCTTCATGACTCTTCTTTAGTGTTTCTTTGGATTTCTTCTCTATTTCAAGTTCATTGGTCAACCTTGATACCTCAAATTTCAATGCTTGATTCTCACCATCTTTCAGATTTGCTTCATGATGTGCATAACCTAGTTGATCTGATAGGTTTTATTGAATTCCAGTCAACCTTGTGATTTCATCATTGTTATCAGATACTAAGGCTTCAAGTTGTTGTTTCTCTCTTTCTAGATCTCTTACTTTATCCTTAGTTGTCCTTAATGCATCAAGATTTTTAGTCATCTGTGTGCTGAAATGTTCATGTTATCTTTTCATTGCTTTTAGTTGATCAGCCAGTGCTTTGTTCTTTTCTTTCAATACTCCAATCATTTCTTTAGTCTCTTCAGATATACTATTCCTAGATGATGTCTCAATTTGTTCCACTAACTCTTGAGAGTCCCGCAAATCATCAGATAATCTTCTTCTCATTTTCAGAGATTTTTTCATTTGCCTTTGCATGTCTACAATCACTTGATTAGCATGATCCAACTCTTCTTGCAGATACACAATCTTTCAAGATTGTTTATAGCCTTCTTTGATAAGATCTTTCTCTTTAGGCAGTTAAAAACTTTTCCAAGATTGAAGCTCAGATACCAATTGTTAGGCCCAAAATGGAAAGCTAATGTACTAAGAGGGGAGGGGTGAATCAGTACTTCAAATCCTTTTCTTAACAATATCTTTACTCTTATGCATGAACTCGGTGCAGTAACATAATATAATGCTAAAACAAATAAATAACAATCATACATGATTCACTCCATAAAACATATATTTTGGTTACGCAAAAACTCTTGGTTAGAGAGAAAAATTGTGGTGGGGATGGCACCCACAACTTCACTACTGCAATAATAAAGGTTGCTCGGTTAGAGCTACATGTTTAGCTATTTCTAATAGCTTACCTTGTTAGGAGTATCAAGATCTGTTAGATCTACCTTGCTAAAGGATTTTCCAACACTTAATCTAAATGATGCACTTGGTTAGAGGCTTTACAATTTATAGATTTGATTAGAGTCTTTTACCCTGTTAAAGGTTTGTCTTACAACTTCAAAATATTACAATAAAATCATTACAAATATCTACAACTTTACATCTGTAATGTTATAGAAGATTCTATGTGCTCAGAATAAGATTACCTTGCTTATAGCCTACCTCGGTAACCCATATAGTAACTTGGTAAACCCTTATGTTTACTCTATTCTTTGACTATTCTCTGACATCCTTCTCGGTGACCTCTGTGTCTTTGTAACAGTCATAACACTTAGTGCTTTCACATGTCTTGCTTCATATATTTCTATATCTTCCTTTCTATCATACTACATGTATATATCTAATCTTAATCCATGTTGTATAAATAGATCTCTTATGTCAGTGATCCATTCATTGCTTCAATCTTACAAACATGTTTTATCAAATGAATACCCATGCAAAATATTTGATTGGTTAGCTGACCTCAAAATCATACACAATCTATAAGTGCAATTTCCAATGTGATAACGGTTCTATGTTCCTTGATCTTGTAGCATGTTTTCATATGTATGTCCAGGTTCAATGAATCTGGTAACATGTTTGACTCGGTGTATATCAACTTGGTGTGTCATATTTGTTGCTCAGTAGACATGGAATGATACTCGGTAGATAGCTCGGTGCGTACTAGGCTCTTGACTACTTTCTTCTATAACCAACTAGACTGTGCATATTGACTAAATATTTTGGTGGAGATAACTGACTAGATTATATAGAATAACTTTGAACATAAAACTAATGGCAACTTGATAAGTAGTAACATTTCCTTCTATCATTTCCTGTTTCGGTGCCTCTATATCCATGATATCTTCATCTACTTGTATGGTGTCAGCAGGGTCCTGCTTGGTGATATTAGGACCTTGCTTGGTGACATCAACTATTTCAACTTCAGCTTGCTCACCAGCATTCTTGATTCAAAATATTTCCTGCCATTTTTCCTTGGTCTCATTCTCTACATCCAAGTAAAGACCATTCATCAATTTCAAAGCTCTTTGCTTGACTAGGAATTTTGTATGGCAGTCTTTCAGATGTTCGGTGATCTCATCTACCGACATGTCTAGGAAAAGATGTACAAGACTTCTTTCTCTTGTCTATTTTTCTGAGTCCATTGCATATTTCCACTTGTTGTCAATATGCAAATATAATTCATTTGGAAGAGATTTACATACTTCCAATGGGACCAATCAGAATTTCAATAGTGTGCAAATGACTACTTCTTCTATTTGTCTCTTTTCATCATCAAATCTAGATTCATACTTAACATATCCAAATGATCCAAATCCACCATATTTCTTCAGATTAGCACATAAATTTTCAACACTATGTACATTTACCTTCTTGCTCTTGACAATCTGAAATTTACTTGTATCTTTAGATTCAGTGTCACTAGTCTCTTTTGTCAAAATGAGTCTTCGAGTAGATTTCTTGTAAGTTTTTGTTACCTTGGGTGCGGCAACACTCTTTGTTTTCTTACTCGGTGAAGCTGTAGATGCTCTTGTGTTAGGTTGCTTTGCTGGAGGAGTCGGTGATACCTTTGATGTATCATGTTTCTTTCTTTTCAACACTTTTCCCTTAGGCAATTCGGTGCTCAGTGTTATAGCTGCCTCTTGGGCTTCAGATTCCTCTTCAATAATGGCTATAGTGCCTTTGATAGGTGTGGAGGAAGAATCTTCTCCAAATTTCTCTATTAATGCCTTTATCATCTTTGTTGCCTTCCTAGTAGCTTTGGGTACTACAATGCTCATTTTTACTTTTTCCTTCACTTCTTCATATGTTCCATACCTCAGCTCAGTAGAATGCCTTGGTAATGTAAGAAATGCATCTATCTACTATTGTGTGATGTCAAAATAAATCTCGTAACCCATAGGTGGCAAAGATTAAGTTCTTGGTTCCACAACATTCACATAATAGTAATCAGTGTCCACTTCAAAACATATGTCATCCTTGTATTTCTCCACTAGCTTGGGTAGAATCTGGTACCTATTATGCATCCTTTCTTGAAACTTGCTAAAGTAATCATCCATAATATCATTAAAGTTATCACCTAGCTTCTTGATGAAGTCATTGATTTGATGGGTGATTGGTCGATGTAGTTCCCAAACAACTTTACCGACTGGTGGAAAGAATTTTTCAAAATAGAAAAACATGCATATTAACAGTGATCCAAACTTTAGTGTATTGGTCAAATTGTTCTTCTTTGGCTTCCTTATGGTGTTTAGATTCTCAAATAGGTTTTTCAGTAATACCTCACATAAATCAATTTTCATGCATTTCTTTACAATTTTATATGCTAAGTCTACTGCTGCATAGGGTACACTATTTTCCCTTGCCGATTGGAAGAAAAAATAACCTATTACTCTAATGGAAAATTTTAGCTCTACATCAGTGACATTGTTCAACTTCAATCCTGTGCAATCTGATTCTACTCTAGTTAAACTGAACAATTCCTTCTGTGATATCATTTTCTGAGCTCAGGCATGATCATAAATAGGGTAACTGGTGATCAAATGAATGATTTCCTTGGTGATCTTAAACGGTTGCTCTTCTAGCCAAATGAAGTCATCTTGAACTCTTCTCAGAACAAACTTGATCCACTGGGGTTTGAAGACATGGGGATAGGTTAGGGCTTCAGTCAATCCCTTGATCTCAATGTGCTCATACTTGTTATCCATTTTACCATCAGTGCACAATTCATCATATGTGTCTTTGATTTCAACATGACCTAGTTCTTCAACTTGACATTTAGTGAAGAATCTCACATCCTCGACTAATAAAGCTCTATCCAGGATGAGTGAAAATGTAGTTTTTTCATCCGGTTCAGATGCAATTTTGGGAGTTAAAGAGTATTTCAGTGAGGGCTTTTCGATGTTCTCAACAACAACGGGATTCTGGATCTTAGGTGCCATTGCAGATTTCAGATAAGAATTAACACAAGATCCTTAGGGTTTGAAGATTTTCAAATGGCAGACGCTTTACACTTAGTAGATAATAACAACTTGATATGATCGCTAAACTAGCTTAACAATGCATTGAGATTGATGTAAATACCTTGAATTTTTCTTTGGAGGAGGTTTGATCACCTTTGATTCACTTTGCTCTGCTCTCTTGTAAAATTGGTGAGTAAAAAATGACCATGTAAATGCTTTATGTACACAATATACCTTATCGGGCTCCATGCAGGTTAGGTCAAAAACATTAAATGCACTCAGTTCCACTAAACTTTCTTTCCTTTTTGTGCTTTAACCGAGTAACCAGACTTTCTTCATTTACCGACTTGACAGGCTTCCTATATTCACCAACTTGACAGTCTTCCTGTATAGTGCTCCAAAAGACTTTGATAGAATTTCAAACTTTCTAATGCATCTTTAACTATGCAAATTTTGAATTAAGTGCATGATCAAATAGGAACTGTTAAGATTTGACCTTTGAGAGAATGCAGTCCCTTCATACCTTTACCATTTAATTTGGAATAGGTGCACCTAATTCGGTAGGTAAGGTGCTTTCTTCATTTGACACAATTTCCTTCTTTTTCTAAATCATCTGGAATTTTTCTATTATTTCTTCAATGTCTCCTCTAGGTTGATCTCTGCAATCTCTACCCAAGTGTCCAACTTTGTGACAATGAAAACATGCCACACCAAGATTTTTCCATGATCTTCAGTTGTTCATTCTAAACCTTATAAACCAGTTGGCACTTATATGTCCATATCTTCCACAACATTCACACCATATCCTTGTATTGTAATCCCATGGTACTGCAGAATACTATCGGTAAGGATCTGTGTTAGTTCGGCAACCTATAGTATTTGCTTGGTGTGTAGACCACATATAGTTCTTTTGCTTAAGCCAACACTTCTCGGTGCTATGCCCATATCTATTACAGTTTTTACAAAACTCTTTGAATTTTGCCTTCTGATAATTGTTAATAGACTTTGTCCTACATTGGTTAAATGTGTGATCATATTTATTGCAATTGTAACAATAACCATTAGACTTAGTGACATTCGGTTGCTTACATTTTCTGATTTGGCAGATGTTAGCAGTATGACCTTGATTTCCATAGTAGTTGCAAATAGGTTTCTTTCTTTTCATGTGCTTCTTGTTTCCAGCTTGCTTTGATGATTCTCCTCTCTCGGTTGTATGAATTCCCTTCTCAGTAGAGTCTGTTCCTTCTTAACTGAGTCCTACTTCTTTGTTGGGTCTTCCTATATTCAGTTGCTCATCCAACATCTTTGATGCTTCATAGCTCTTCTTCAGTGTTTCCTTGGATTTCTTTTCTATTTCAAGTTCATCGGTCAACCTTGATATTTCCAGTTTCAATGCTTGGTTCTCATCATCCTTTAGATTTGCTTCATGATGTGCATAACCTAATTGATCTAACAGATTTTGTTGAATCCCAGTCAACCTTGTAATTTCTTCATTCTTTTCAGATACTAAAGCTTCAAGTTGTTGTTTTTCTCTTTCTAGATCTCTTACTTTATCTTCAGCTGTCCTCAATGCATCAAGAGTCTCAGTCATCTGTGTGCTGAAATGTTCATGTCCTCTTTTCATTGCTTTTAGCTAATCAGCCAGTGCTTTGTTCTTTTCTTTCAATACTCCAATCATTTCTTCAGTTTCTTCAAATATACTATTCTCAGATGATGTTTCAATTTGTTCCACTAACTCTTGAGAGTCCTGTGAATCATTAGACAATTTTCTTCTAACTTTCAATGATTTTTGCATTTGTCTTTGGATGTCTGCAAACACCTGATTAGCATGATCCAACTCTTCTTGCAAATACACAATTCTCCAAGATTGTTTATAGCCTTCCATTGATAAGATCTTTCTCTTTAGGTTGTTAAACCCTTTTCCAAGATTCAAGCTTTGATACCAATTGTTAGGCCCAATATGGAAAGCTAATGTACTGAGAGGGGAGGGGTGAATCAGTACTTCAAATCTTTTTATCAACAATATTTTTACTATTATGTATAAACCAAAAACCGTTGTAACATAACATAAAGATAAAACAAATAAACAACAATCATACATGATTCACTCCATAACACATATATTTTGGTTATGTAGAAACTCTTGGTTAGAGAGAAAAACTGTGGTGGGGATGGCACCCACAACTTCACTACTGCAATAATAAAGTTGCTCGGTTAGAGCTACATGTTTAGTTATTTCTGATAGCTTACCTTGTTAGGAGTATCAAGATCTATTAGATCTACCTTGCTAAAGGATTTTACAACACTTAAACTAAATGCTACACCTAGTTAGAGGCTTTACAATTTATAGACTTAGTTAGAGTCTTTTACCTTGTTAAAGGTTTCTCTTACAACTTCAAAATATTTCAATATAATCTTTACAAATATCTGCAAATTTACATCTAGAATGTTATAGCAGATTCTATGTGCTCAAAATAAGATTACCTTGCTTATAGCATACCTTGGTAACCCATAAAGTAACTCGATAAACCCTTCTATTTACTCTATTATTTGAGTGTTCTCTAAAATCCTTCTCGGTGACCTCTGTGTCTCTGTAACAGTCATAACACTTAGTGCTTCCTTATGTATCACACATGTCTTGCTTCATACACCTCTCTATATCTCTATCTATCACCCTTTTATCCTTAATCCATGCTGTATAAATAGATCTCTTATGTCAGCGATCTGATTCATTGCTTCGATCTTACAAACATGGTTTATCTAATGAATAACTATATAAAATATTTCATTGGTTAGATGACCTCAAAATCATACACAATCTTTAAGTGCAATTTCCAATTTGATAACAGTTTTATGTTCCTCGATCTTGTAACATGTTTTTCCATGTGTGTCTAGATTCAATGAATCTGGTAACATGTTTCACTCGGTGTATCATTATTTCTGCTCGGTAGACATGGAATGATACTCGGTAGACAGCTCGGTGTATACTGGGCTCTATGACTACTTTCTTCTATAATTGGTTGTTCTGTGCATACCGACTAAAGTATATAGAATGACTTTGGATATAAAACTAATGGCAATTTGATAAGTAGTAACACAAGGCATATAGATGTTTTAACAAGAGATTGCAGAAAATTGTTGAAAGTACAAATGTAAAGATTGATGAACAATTCAGAGGAACTTCAAGGTATATAGACTCTGAACTGGCAACAAAAATATTGAAAAATGAACCTACACTAAATCCACTATTACAGACTAAAGATCCAGTTACCCCAATACCATCTGAGGATTCCACAATAATTGAAGAACAACAACAAACAAAGACACCCCGGTATGTAAGATTGAATCATTCTGAAGACTAGATAATTGGAAACAAGCTTAAAGGAGTTATGACAAGAGGAAGATTGGCAAATGAAGAGGTATGTCTTATTTCTCAAATTGAACCATCATCTGTTAATGAGGCATGTGAATATAAATTTTGGATTAAAGCTATGGAAGAATAATTAGAATAAATTAAGAAAAATAACACTTGGACATTAGTTCCCTGACGTAAAGATAAAAATGTAATTGGAACCAAATGGGTATTCAGAAACAAACTTAATGAAGATGGTAAGGTTGTCAGAAATAAAGAAAGACTAGTGTGTAAGGGATATTCTTAGAAGGAAGGAGTTGATTACAATGAAACCTTTGCACTGGTGGCTAGAATTGAGGTAGCCAAATTATTCTTGGCTTTTGCAACACACAAGAACTACAAAGTTTATCAAATGTATATTAAATGTGTATTTTTGAATGGAGATCTTAAAGAGGAAGTATACATTGAACAACCTGATGGATTTTCTTTGACAGATGACAATGATATGGTTTGCGAGTTAAGAAAAGCTCTGTATGGATTAGAACAAGCTCCAAGAGCTTGGTATGCAAGATTGGATAAGTATCTTTTAAAGATTGGTTTTACTAAAGGAAATGTAGACAATAATTTATATTACAAAATAACTAATGATGACATCTTGATTACAGAAGTATTTGTTGATGATATAATCTTTGGACGAGAAGATGGATTATGTAAGGAATTTTCTATTAAAATGCAACAAGAATTTGAAATGTCTATGATTGGAGAAATAAAATTCTTTTTAGGATTGTAGATTTCATAGATTGACAAAGGTATATTCTTGAGTCAATCCAAATACTTGAAAGAGTTACTAAAGAAATTTGGGATGGAGAAATCTAAACCGATAAGCACACCTATGACTACAAATGACAAATTATCTCAAAGGGATGAATCTACACCTGTTAATCCAACTAGATACAAATCTATGATATGAGGTTTACTATATTTGACACAAACCAGACCTGATATTATGAATGTAGTATGTATTGTTTCAAGATTTCAAAGTAATCCTAGAGAAAATCATGAATCAGCAGGAAAAAGGATTTTCTGGTACTTACAAGGCACTATAAATCTTGGATTATGGTATCCTAGATATGAAAACTTTGAATTATGTGCATACACAGATGCAAATTGGGTAGGAGATGTGGATGATAGAAAAAGAACCACCGGTGGAGCATTCTTTCTTGGAAACAAACTAGTTTCTTGGTTAAGTAAGAAACAAAGTTGCACATCTTTATCAATAGCAGAATTAGAATATGTTGTAGTAGCAACTAACTGTACACAAGTACTATGGCTTAAGAAAATGTTGAAAGACATAAAGGTAAAATGCAAGGAACCTATTACTATATATTGTAATAACACTGCAGCAATTGATATATCTAAAAATCCAGTACTACATTCTAAAACAAAACATGTTTCTATCAAACTGAATTTTCTAAGGGAAAAAGTTGAAGAAAAGGAGATAAAACTGGTTTATGTGAATACTAAAGAACAACTTATAGATATCTTTACAAAACCTTTTCCTAAGAAGACTTTTGACTATCTCAGAGATTAGCTTGGAGTCATACCACCACTGGTAGAGACTTAGATAGTTGATGATTGTCATCAACTAGCAGAATTAACAGACAAATATTTTACTCTGGTCTTTGATGAGGAAGCTACTTCTCAGGGGGAGTAGTTGGTATATTGAATTGATTGGTAGTTTGTATATGAACTTAGTTTTTTTGTAACTTTGGCATTTGATGTCAAAGGGGGAGAGATATCTATGGAAAAACACATTATCTTTTGAGGAACTTTGGATAACACATGTTGCTCCTAGGGGAGAGATTGTTTGGGAGAGACTATTACTCTCTGTATTCTGGTTATGATCTTTTTTGGAGATTGCAGGTTTTTGGTATTTGGCATTATTGTTTTGGCACTTTGATGGTTTTTCCATCTTGTGTTGCCATCAATGCTAAAGGGGGATATTGTTGGTATTTTGGTATGGTTTTGTCATTGATGTCAACACCTAATAAAACACTAGCACTTTGGAGATCCAACAACATTCATCAGCAAGCAAGTAACTATTGCACAATTACTGGTATATGGTTCACCGGCATGATATAATGATCACTGGCACTTGGAATGATATGGAAGACACTTGGTAATATCGAATACATCGGGTGGGCATCTTATCTTAATAAATTAATCATTGGTATTTTCGTATTTTCATATTTTCTTTTACTGGAAAATAGGTCTAGGGTTATCTAGGGTTTCACCAGCAGGTTTATCTTTTCCAGATTAGCATGGCATGCTATGGAAATGATTAATTATTGTTGTAAATTCATTAAGCCGACAGGCTCAATTGGTTATTGCATCGGATATTATATTGTTTGTAAAATGTTTTTATTGTAATATCTTGTAGAGCCAACCTACTAAAATTGGTCTTAGGTTATGGTATAAATGTAAGATCTTATTTGTAAGATCAAGTGTGGAATGCGAAAAAGAATTGTGTGAAGGTATATGGAAGATTAAGTAGTGCAATACACACAGACATCATTTGAAGGTGAAGCTAGGTTTTTGTGAAAGCATATCAACATTATACCGGTACTGAATCTAGCATATGAAGATGTTATTTTGTGCAGTACATTCTTATTGGATTTAACCATCCAACTGTAGTCAGTGTGACTCCCATTTTATGATTGAGCAGTGAGCTCTAGGCTATTGGCCTTTTTGCATGTGTAGACCCCATTTATGTACACTTACTATCTACAGTAGTATCATCTGATTGTGGGTAAGGTTTCCCACCATGGTTTTTTCCCTTACAGGGTTTCCATGCACAAATATTGGTGTTATGTGTTGTGGATGACATTGTGTTTATGTTTCATGCATTAATCTTTACCGGTATAACAATTAACTGTTAAAACTATCTACCGATATACTTAACTTGTTTACCTATATTAAGCATTAAGTTGGTTAAGTTTTTTTTGGTTTGAATTTATTAGACAACTAATTCACCCCCCCCCCTCTCTGTTGTCTCCGGGACCTAATAGATAGGTCATTTATACCATGATCTAGGAGAGTATATCTATTGCAAGGAGAGTATTTTGATGACATGCACCCTTTTGCAAGTTTGGATGTTTGAGCACATTACATGCAACAGGCCAACACAAGTATCAGTTGATGTGAATGCCAATGTACCTAGATCATATGCTTACCCACTTACCAGACCATGGTAGAATGGTAATCTATTGTATTGGAGAATTGTCATAGATAGATTGAGAGAAGATGACATTTGTTGGAGGCCGTACCATCAGATGGCCACTTGGCCAGACTAGCACAGACAACTTTCACTCATGTAGAGGGACTTCCTCCTAGAGGGATGCCATAGTTACATCATAGTCCCATTCTACTTTGACCATGTTAGGCGAAAATCTGGGATAGAGTAGAGTTCTACGTCAGATGTCCAGATCATTCAAAACTCTCAAGTTATCATGAGCCCAGGAGTGATTCCTAGGCCTACTAGTGATGATGTAGAGCTTACAGACTTGGATGACAAGGAGAGAGATGCTTATGTCCCTTTTAATGATGATATGAGAGTCCATTATAGGTATTTCACATGGTGGGACATGACTTAACCCAAAGCTGTATTTCCTTTAGACTATCCAAGGGGTAACCCTAGTCCATGGATGTGAGCAATAATTTCCACTAGCAAGGATCATGAGGAATCCAAGGATCTGAGTGACGTAGATGCACAAGATCACCAGTATGAGGGAGAGGAAGAGGGAGAGAAGCAGGAGATAGGGGGTGGCAATGATGATGATGCAGATAAGGGTGGGGAGGGAGGAAAGGGGGAGGATGATGAGGGAGGATAGGAGGAGGAGGATGATGAGGATGATTGGAGAGGATAGGAGGAGAAGGAGAATGAGGAGGAGGATGAAAGATAGTAGGAGGAGGAGGATGTCCCCCATCACTCAGGAGATAACACCATAGCCCTTGATCCACCACTAAAAGCAACTAGAGGGGAGGTGACAGACATAGTGAGGCCCATCTTGAGCTTGGTTGATCATCTCAAATAGTACCACCTTTTGGAGTACAGAGAAACTATGAACAAGTAGAGGGTGGCAACTCTAGATCTAAGGTGGATGTAGCGCATGACCGACACTATCGGGAGGGTGATATAGGTAAAGACCCTTTATTATTTAGCTGAGCTCTTTAATTTAAATAATGGTATTTATGCGAATAATCTATATTCTCTCTTCTACAACTAGAGTACAGGAGTGGTGATCTCTTATCTAGTACACCCTATCTGACATCATCATTGTTGCACGTATTCCTAATTCTTTGCAAATCATGCATAGAACCTAAAGGAGTGTTGGACATCATGAGGATCTATTTGATTTAGTTTGAATAGAGATAGAGGTCGAGCAAGAGGAGAGGGAGAAGCTACATTGTGATCTATTAGAGGCCCAAGCAAAGCCAACCATGTACTGAGGCATAGTCATGGATCAAGATCAAAGGATCTCTTCTAGGAGTTACTCACGGTGCTCTTCCCATTATACACCCATGGGACCACCACGTCAGGGACTAGAGAACTTAGGTAGGCACTAGCCATAGATAGTGTTGATATAGAAGAGGCCACATTTTTTGTATCTAGTGGTCTATTTTGTACCTCAAACTCTTGATGATATATATATGTTATGATGACTTTGGTCTCAAATGTGTTCTTTTAATTTGCAAAAATAGTTGTATATTTCTTTGATTAAAAGTAACAAATTTGTAAGTGTACATGTATGTCTAATTTAATTCTCATGCAATTGATTTCTCAATACTTCATGATTAAATTGATATATGTTTGATCTAATTAAATGATTAAGTATATAATTAAATACAACATTTTATAATATATAGAAATGTGTTTAATTTAAGGACTAAATAACTAATGTGATCTAGTTAAAGGTTTAATTAAACACAACATGATGTATCTTAATGCAAAGACAGAGAAAATTGCATCATAAGCTAGCATAAGAAAATGTAAATTCTTAGAATTTACACAATGAATTCAGGACAATCAAAAATTTAGAAATATTTTTGTCAAGAATGAATAAATATAGATCAAATAGAAATAATTCAATACTACATGCTTTAATGAAGACATGCTAACATATCATACAATTTTAGGGAAGAAAGAGAGAAAGAAAGGAAATTAAGCATAGTATCTACGAAGATGCATAGCATTTATAGGTTCCTTGAGAGGTATACCTTCCACATATACTATTTTGTAAGCTCCTGACCCATAGACCTCAGTAATGATGTAGGGTCCAAGTTAGTTTTTCCTAAACTTTTCTCTTTCTTCTGGTATGACATTCACATTCTGTTGATTCTCATAGAGGACTAGACCGCCTACTAAGAAGGAACATTGAAAAACCTTGTTGTTGTAACTTTTCTGTAAGGATTTATGATATTATTTGTATACTCAAGAGAATTTATTCCTTGTTCATCAATCATTTCAGTTTGTTGAAGACGTTGTTCCCGATAAGAGTCATCGTTGATTATACCCTTAAGAGAGACTATCAACAAAGGAATCTCTAACTCCAAAGGCATAATAGCATCAACACCATAAATACTATTATAATAAGTGGTACCTATAGCTATGCCCACACTTGTTTGATAGGCCCAAAGGCAATAATTCAACTGAGTATGCCAATCCTTACAATGCTTGTTTACAATCTTACAAAGAATTTTCTTAATAATTTTATTCAAGGATTTGACTTGACCATTAGATTGAGGATAATAAGTTGTGGAAAAGTGATGTTTAATGTGATACTTTTGGAGGGATTTCTTCACATCCTTGTTCTTGAATGAAGTCCCATTGTCAGAGACCAAAGTGGAAGGTATACCAAATTCAAAAATGATGTTGTCTAAGAGAAACTGACAAATCACTTCAGTGGTATTGGTTCGAAGAGGGACTATTTCTACCCACTTCATTAAATAAGTTGTATAAGTTATAATGAAAGTATATCCTAGGGATGAAGGAGGGGAAATTTTTCCAATAAGATCCAACCTTGATAAGGAAAAGGGCCAAGAGATGACTTGTGACCTAAGTTCTTGCACAAGAGGATGGATAAAATTATTATGTTGTTGACACTGTTCACACTTTTTAACAAATACAAAGGAATATTTTTCCATGGTTTGCCAATAGTATCCCATTCAGAACAACCTCCGAAATAAGGATTTTCCCCCAAAATTCCCCCACAAGCACTTGAATGTTCCTCAAGAGAAGTCAAGATCTCAGTTTTGTTAAGACAATGGGGGGGATGACCATTATAGCGTCTTCTACAAAAAACATTAGAAAGGATGATGTATCTTGTGGCTATTTATGAATTCTACCTCTAGCATTTTTTCTTGCAGAATTTGGAAAAGTACCATCAATCAAGTATCTTGAGATATGTGAGTACTACTCATCAGATTCAATAGCATAGAAATAAGCCACATCAATATAATTATCAGTAATAGTCAGAGAAGAAAAGTTATGAAGAACAAAATTAAGGTCCACCACAGGGTCCTCTAAGAATACAAAAGAGGTGACACATGTCATTGCATCAAGATGTCGATTATCCTTTTGAGGGATAGGCTCAATGGTGTAGGAGGTAAACATTTCTAATAAGGATATGGATAGGTCTCGATAGTGTGAAAATTCATCTTGCTTAACTTGATAAACCCTTGTAACTTGTTTAATGATCAATTGAGAATCACCATAGATGTGTATATGCTTAACATTCAAAGCTAAAGCTACTTTAAGACTAGTTATAAGGGCTTCATACTTAGCAATGTTGTTGGTGCATAGGAAATTGAGATGATAAGATAAGGGAATAGGTTTTTTGATAGGAGATACTAGAATAACACTTGCCCTCAAGCCTATACAACACCTAGAGCCATCGAAATACAACTCTCAAGTTTCATTACCGTCAATAGGGAGAACAAATTTGTTGGGAAAGGATTCTTGATTTGGTAATTTGCGAGAAGTGAAGGAGCTTTAGCTAAATGGTTGGTCAATGCTTGTCCTTTAATTTCCTTTTGAGAGACAAATTTAAGGTCAAATTACGTCAACATCATAACCCATTTTTGTAAACACCCTGAAGGTCTGTCTTAGAGAAGACATGTTTTAAAGGATCGAATTTGATGATAGCATGAACCTCAACATTTAAAAGGTAATGTCTTAACTTCTGAGTCGCAAAGACAAGAGCAAGGCACTACCTTTTTATCATAGTATGTCATGCCTCATAATCGAGAAAAGTATGACTTATATAATAAACCAGAAATTATTTACCATCATTATTATGCTGCACCAATAAAGTTGCGAGAGCGTGAGAAGAAGCAATTGTGTATCGAAGAAAACTTTTATTAGGAATAGTAGGTTGTAGGATTGGATTATTAGACAAATAAGATTTCAAATCTTGAAAGGCTTGGTGACAATCCTCGTTCCATTAGAAAGTGGTTTTTTTCTTAGGTAGTTGAGTGAAGGGTAAAGTTTTATCCAGAAGTTGTGAAACAAACCTAAGAATAGCTTTTATCTTCCCTTCCAAACTTATCAATTGGGAAATCTTTCTAGGAGGTGACATATTAACTATGGCATCTATTTTCTTCATATCCACCCCAATACCACGATGCAAGACTATGAACTCTAATAGTTTTCCATTATCCACACTGAAAGCACATTTTTGAGGGTTCAAGTGCATGTTGTATTTAAAAATTATTTCAAAGACTTGGTGAAGGATCTTAACATGGTCTTGACGAAGTATAGATTTAGCTAAGATGTCATCAATGTAGCCTTATAAGATTTTGTGCATGTAATCATCAAAGATGATATTCATAGCATATTGATAGGTAGTGCCTCTATTTTTCAATCCAAAAGGCATCCTAACCCAACAAAACATGCCCAAAGAGATGGTGAAAGTAGTTTTGAATTGAACTTGAGGATTAATGAAAATTTTATTATATCTTGAGAAACCATCCATAAAAGATAACAAAGCATGACTAGTAGTAGAATCTACTATCATATCAATGTTTGGAAGCCAAAAATCATCTTTCAAATAAGCCTCATTGAGATCTTGAAAGTCAATATACATCCTAATCTTGTTATTGGGTTTGGCCACAACAACAATGTTTGAGATCCAAGGGGAATAATCAATAGGGAGAATGAATCCCACATCTAATAATTTTTCAATTTCAAATTTAACAAGCAAAGCTATCTTAGGATTCATCTTTCTAATTTTTTGCTTTACAAGTTTGACATCAGGGATTAAGACAATGTTGTGAGTAACAATCTTAGAATCAATGCAAGGCATGTCAGAGTATATCTAAGAAAATGTCTCAAGAAATTCATGTAGTAACTCAGAGTATTCCTTTTGTTCTTCATTAGTTAAGAACTTTCCAATCTTTATAATCTTTTCTTCCTTACTAGGATCTATCTTAACATTGATAGTATCATTTATAAGAAGATTTATTTATTGAGGGATATCCATTGGTTGAGGGAACTCCTTAATTTTTTCATCATCACCTTTGATCAATTTGACATATTTCCCAAAGTATGCTTCCACATTCAAACAATAGGGAAATCCATGATTATGGTGGTAATGAGGAAGGCTATCATAAGCTCCTAGAAATTGAGCCAAGGACTCATCAGTAGAACAGACATCCAACGCCAAAACACTAGAATTAGATTCCATATACTCGATATAGTTTAGTGAGAGAGACTTGGATGAAGAGGAAATGACATTAACACTAATAGATGGTCTCTTAGAGGATTTGATGGGTTGAAGGTATTATATCCAAGTCCAAAAGATGTTTCACAAACGTTGTTCTCTAAAGGAACTTTTATCCCTTGTTCTTGAGAACCACAACCATTGCCACTATATCCACTCTTAGCTAAGATATAGAAACTAGGACCATAGAGGCTAGGCATTTCTGTAAGGGAAGGTGGGTTCTCATAGGTTTGAATTCCAAAACCTCTTGAAGTAGAAATAGGTGAAGGTGTAGAAGTGGAAGCAGCCACAAAGTTGTTACTCAATGGTTTAGACAAAGTGGATTTATTTTTAGGTTCATCCTTATCTTACTCCTTCTCAATCTTAGATTCTTTAAAATACAACCTATATTCTGCCACAAAAGTAGGATTAAAGTCTAGAGACCCACAATTGTCATTTCAGAGTACCCCTACAGGAGAAAAGACATCTTTGGGAGTGTTAGAAAATAGATTTTGCCTTTATTTAAATCAATGAATTTTTCACTCTGTCGCCTTCTTTTAAAGACAAAAGTTCACTATCCAGTTGGGTAAGTGTAACATATACTACTTCCCTCTGATTTTCTTTTTGATAGGTACATCTCCCTTCGTTAGTTATTCAAGAATAATCTATTTTATTTTCAATTGGTATTCTTTTAACCTGAAAGCACATAAAGCTACCTACCTCATTCTTAGATGAGAGGCTAATGATCTACACATATTTCAAGGAGAAATAAGTTTTTCTTAGTGCTTCAATATGAGAAATAGAAGTGGCTGAAACAAAGTTCAGAACACCAGTTTTACAATTCATAAAAACAGACAAGAGAAGAGGAAATATCCTTTCAAAACACAAATCTTTTAAACATTCATAGGAAGGAAACTTAGAAAAATAATAATATTCTTCACTGGAAAGGCGATAACTATCATTTGATTTAGATCAACATATGCAAAGATATACCACTACACAAATTCAAAACTCAAAGGTTTCTCTTTCTCGCAAAATAGTATGATCCTTTATATATATCTTATGTAACAAAGACACAATAAATACATCTATAAAACCCTTTTCAATTCAATATCTTTATAGTCTGATGACTTCCTTCAACAAAACAACACTTCTCAAAATAGAAAGAAATTAAGTAAAAACTCCCAAAATTCTAACCAAAATCTAACCCTTATCCCATCCATCTTAGTCTAATTTATAGTTTTTAGAACAAAGGAGGTCTCCTTGAAAACCCGACCTCTTCTAAATCAGTTATGAAACTAACAAAGAAAAATTGGGACAAATGTCCTGAAGTCTTTTGCATAAACATGAAAGATACATAAAAATAGGGCCTTGATCAATGCATTATGCTGCTTTGTCATCATCATCTTCTTCTCCGCTTTCCTGGGTGTCATGGGTAGTTGTGAGTTCTTGGATTATTGATTGGTTCGGAACCTTCATACATTGAGTTTTACCTTGGCCGCTTCTTTGTTCCATCTGTGCTTCACCATCTTTTTGGCATGCTTCGGTAATTAATCGTGACCGATAAATGTCATGGACTCAATCCGAGCAACCCGTGTTATATCCTTAGGAGTGAAATTTCCCTTGGCTTTGATTTTCTCCATGTATATCCTAAAAACTTTTATCCAATCCTATGTGTTCAGCCTGCAAATCCCCAATTGCCAATCGTGGTCAAGATTAACCACCTTGTTGTCATTAACTAAACTACATTGGAGGTCTTCAAGTTCATACACAGAAGCCTTAGCATCGGAGATCATAGATTTGAAGGTGAGCACCTACCACATTATGGTCTTCTTCAACACGAAGAGTTGACATTCATCAATTACCAACTTGATTGAATGTTCTCTCAAAAACTTGGTAGCTCTGTATTCTTCTATTTTAGTGAACATAGGCAAGACATTCTCCAATTTGTGCTCCTCTTTCTCCCATGATGAAACCTAGTTTTGAATCTCTACAATGAGGTTCTGCATCTCATCACATAATTTTCAAGAGTTCATGATATACTTTTCTCCATCTTTAATTACTCCTTCAATCCATCTTTCAACAACATCTGCAATGATTTTAGCTCGTTGAACCTGACTCATTAGCTTTTTATTTTCTGGTGAAGTAGGATCAAAACTCTTTGTATCGTGGGATACAGGAAGTGCTCTAAAGCAACCGATGTTGTCAATGAATTGAGCAAGGATGCTTATATACCACTTTAGCTCTCTCTTTTCCCGCCTGTCTTTCTCTGACCTGGTGAGCATTTTCTTTGCGGATACCTAGAAGAAATGGTTATTTGAATCTCTACTCATGTTTTCTAGCTCCACCTTAGTGACCTCAAAATCTTCTGTGCTGACTTCCTTGTCCTCTTCCTTGGGTTTGTATGAGGCAATATCGGCAACCCACTTTCCGGTCCCTTCATCACTATCTAGTCAAGCAGTTATTTTGAACCTTTTTGTCTTGGGGCCCTTCTTTGTGTACTTAATGACCATATATTGAATTGGAATAGTCATGGAAATGGAACTCTATTTTCTATTCACCGAAGTGGTCAGCCATTTAGGGGTTGTGCTGGAACTACTTTCTCCTTTGATCATTTTGGAGGGTGGTGTCATAGCTACGGTAATCGCATGGGATTCCAAGGCACTAGCAATGTCACTGTCCAGATCTTCAACCTCAAATATCTAAGCTTCCAAAATCTTATCCTTCACCTCTGTATCCTTAGCTTGATCCATCCTTCTCTGAGCAACACTTCATGACCGAGTATGTAGAGGAATGGAGAAATCCAAAGTTGGATTAGACTTGTGCCTAACCTGAGGTAGCTTTTTATCTTTACCTACATGAATAGGCATAGAAGCATCATTAGAAAAATGCTTTGGTGAACACAGAGTAACCTCACTTTTTCTCGCAAAGTTAGACTTGGCACCTAATTTCACTGCTTTCTTCCTTTCAATCCATTCTACAGTTTTTTCCATAACCCTTTTTGTTTTCAGTTGTATATCATCCTCTTCTTGCTCACCTCAATTGATCCAGGACACTTCAGTTTCAGCTTGACATAAGTATCCAGGTTCAAACAATTCTAGATAATCTTCTCCAAGCTCATCTATGTCAAGCTTTACCTGCAATGAAATAACTTGCTCCAACACCATCCTCATGTTTCCCCTTTTGAACACCTCGAGTTCATCACTGCAATCCTCCCAGAAGTCCTCCAATTGTGGAATTGGGAGATACGGCATTAGACCAAGACTTCGCGATAAACCCTTATTATCAAAACCTTTCCTTTCATGGTATAGGGGAAAATTGAAGTTCTTCAGGTCTACTCAAATACTCAAAGCATCCGACATTGAATTATAGGACAACATACTTAACTGAATGGGAAAATGACTCTCCCATTTGTCCCTGGGTTGAACCTTTTTAATCACAGTAGTCAACTGCCTACATACCTCTACTAAAACAAAACAATCTGAACAAAACTGAGGAAGCTTGAAGGGCTCTTCCTCAAAACTGCCTATCCTTATATAGTAGAAGCAAGCGAACTGGATAAAGAAGCTACCAAACCTCTTCACCAATGCCTATGCATCCTCAAAAATTCTTTTGGTTTTCATATTCTTTAATTCATTGCACAAATCTCCTAGAAAGGAATTGTGTACACTCCTAAAGTCTTCCAAGGCATTTTCCTTTTGCAACATAGGGTAAAAATCATATATGGGGACTTCCTCCTTAGTGGGTTGTCTAGGTATTCCAACTATCTCCTTAACACATGCCAAACAGTATATAAGATATGAAGACTTGAAGAAATTCTGCTTAAACTGTTTGGCCATACTCAGTTGCTCCCTCATTGAATCGATAATCAGCTCTCCCTAATCAAGGTATTGCTTCCCTTCTAATACTAGCTGCACATAGCAATAAATCCATTCATTGAAACTATAGGCTTCTACAGCGACTCTAACTCAATGCAATAGTAACATGACATTGTGAATGTGAGGCAGAATATGATTCTTATTGGGATTCTTGGGCAATCTAGAACCACCCCTTTGAGGAGCCTTCAACCAATATTTTGCAATGTTATTTTCGTGCCCAGTTCTATTTATGTTGAACTCAGTAATTGACTGGGCAGGAGAAAAGTTTGAGAACTGGTAGTCAGGTAGCTTGAAAATAGAGGAAATTACTTTGTGGTTAATGGCAAGGAGGGTTTCACCATTGTCTCTCTTGATGGTTTCACAGGTTGGATCATACCTAGCTATGCAATCCCTAACCAATTCTGAGCAAGGGATAGCTGGGGGAAAGGTTGCCGCCTCTATGAGACCACTACTCAAAACTTCCACACCAAAAGAACCATCAATTCCCTTGAACACCCTTTCTTTTAAAAATTCAAGATTTTCCCCTTTAAGGTTGGTATCGCTGACTATGGGCTCTATACATGCAAGACTAAAAACATTCCCGAATAGGTGCAACGTGGACTTCATAATTCATGAATGACAAAGCCTTATTTACCTTCAGTAAACCTTACTACAAGAGAATAAATGCAAGTAAAAATCACTGGAGAGGACAAGAAATGGAGTCACCTTCATAGTTGAGAGCAACCAGACGACTACTAGCAAACAAACCTTCTATCTAAGAAAAATAACACCGCAGCGATGAGGAACAAATTTTTAGAGAATAAATCCTCTCATCCCTTATAGTAGGAGCAATAATGTGGACTCATTAAGTGCAATAATTTCAATCATCAGTTTAAGGGTATTGAGGTTTCGGATTGGACATTGCATGCATGCATTGAATGTATGGCGGCGTTTTTGAAATAACCACCAATTCCCGAAATGATTACTTGCCTCGAAACTCCAACAATTGATGTCACCCAAGATATGGTTCACCTTCCTCATACTTGGCAATTAATGCACCATCAAATCTTTTAACTCACGAGACCCACCAAATTTGAAGACACATGAACATTCTGAACAAACTTCATTGAGGTTTAAGTAGTTCAAGGCGTACACTGCACCCAGGAGAAATATTTTCTGAAAATACTAACTATGTCATATGTTGTTGACCATTTGAACTGTGTTGAACATATTGAACATGTCTAAACCTTTTGAACTAGGTGCAAAGAGTTCAATGCCGGAGAGATGATATAACACATCACCGAACGGGACCAATAAGAAACCGTTGCAAAACACTTTAAAAGATTGTTAGTATGAAAAACCCCCAAAACACCTAAGACTTGTGGAACCTAAACGAAGCTAATGAATCTGGTTCAAAATGGTTCAATGTGTTCACGGAGTTTGACCAATTACTAAAAGTTGGCATTTTTTATTTAAAGACAATTTACAAATAGACTAAGGCTTGAACTGAGGCATTGGAAGAAAGACAAGGGCTCTGAATGAAATTTTATAGGGTGATTTACTCATGTTGTGAAGGATAAATGACATAGTAACATTGGCTCTGACTGGGGATTGTATTTTGTGAAGGAAAATGCAATGAACTCTAAATCTCTAGTTTCGCATGGCTAAAAATAGATAAGGGAACAAAGGAAGACCTACACCTTAACAGACACGAAACAAAACACCTAAACTACTATATACAGGAAATCCCAACCACAGGTTTCACAGTTTGTAGAGCTTGAGATCTTGCCCATTGTAAGTATAGGGCATAACCATTCCATCGAAATAGTTGAGTCTAAAAGCATTTTGTCCCACCACCTCACAGATCTTGAATGGGCCTTTCCATAATGAGTCAAATTTGTCATGGGCACCCTTTGGTTCTTTCCTTTTATCCCATAATAGTACTTCATCTCCTTTAAGGAAACCTCTTGGTCAAGCTCTCATGTCAAAAATCCTCTTCACTCTATTCTGATGCTCTGTAATTCTATCCACCAACATATCTCTTTCCTCCTCCAGCTTCATTAGATACATAACCCTCTTCTCTAGAGCATTCTGAAAAAAAGAATCCTCTACTACTGTCTGAAGCTTGGCTACTGACAATTCCAGGGGTAAAGAAAGTTTTGCGTCGATCCCATACACAAGCTTAAAAGGTGCCATTCTGATGGCTCTTTTAGGCCTAATTATGTCTACCCATAAAGCTTCATATACCTTCTTATGCCAATTTTGAGCATTTTCATCAACTAACTTCTTTATAATCGCTATCAGGTTCTTGTTGCTTCATTCTGCCAGTCTATTACCCTGTGGAAAGTAATCAGAGGAATGTGAGAGGGTAATCTGATGTTCATAGAAAAACATAGTTAGTTCCTTAGAGGAGAAATAAGATGCGTTATCTACAACAATCTTTTGAGGAACTCCAAAACAGACTAGGATGCAATCTTTGAGAAAGTTACACACGACCTCTGAGTTTGCCTTTTTGGTAGGAATAGCATCCACCCACTTGGTAAAATAATCAGTTGCTGTCAAAATGTACATATGCCCAGCACTGGAATGAGGATTTATTGGCCTAATGAAATCAATACCCCACTATTTGAAGGGTTCATCTATTACCACAGGCCTTAGAGGTAGAGCCACTAAATGTGGTTTCCTGAAAAAGAGTTGGCATTTTTCACATTCCTTAACAAAAATATACGCATCTCGAAACATGCCAGGCCAATAAAAGAAATTCCTTAAAATATTGAAGGCAGTTACAAAGGATGAGAAATGCCCACCACAGGCTTCATCGTGATAAACCTCCAGAAGGTTTTGCTGTTGAGGCTTATCCACACACCTTAAGTATGTTCCATCCAAACCTTTTTTGTACAGGACATCCTGCCAAATAACATACTTAGTAGCCTTTAACTTAAGATTCCTTTTCTCCTTTGCTGACAAATGACTTGGGCAGCTGCCATAAGTCAAATAGTAAGCCACATCAGAAAACCAAGTATCTTGTAATCCAATGAGCAGGGTCAATGGTAACTCTTTTCCTATTTCAACCTCATTTTCTGCTATCAATTTACATAAGCCTTGTCTTTTGACTATCTTTGTAGGGCGAATGTCTAGATCATATTCCTAGATTTTTGTTACCCATGTTGCTCTTTTATTGAGTCCAACCTCTTGCTGAGTTAAAATGCTTTTCACTATGGAATCTGGAACAAAAACCACATAGTGAGAATGCAGAATGTAATAGTGAAATTGTTTTACAACTTTGACCACAACAAAGGCTTGTTTCTCCAAAAGCGAATACTTAATCTCATGCTTCTTGAGTGGAATGCTCATGAATGCTATAGGTGCTTCTAGCCCAGATTCATCCATTTGTAACAGTATTCCAGATATTGTATGTTCTGAGGCATAGCAGTATAAAATGAAGTCCTTTTTGAAATCTGGGTTTGAGAGTAGGCGCATTTGCAATAGAACCCTTGATTTTTTCAAAAGCTTCTTTGGCTTCTTCAGTACATTTGAAAGGATGCCTTTTGCTCAACAGGCTAATGATATGTTTGGTAGTTTTCACAAATTTGGGCATGAACCGTCTTAAGAAATTCACCTGGCTGAAGAAAGACCTTACTCCATTCCGATTTGAAGGCAAGCTGAGACATTGAATTACATTGACTTTCTTTGGATCAATATTGAGACCTTCTTTTGAAATGATGTGCCCCAATAATTTACCCTTAGTTACATAGAAAATTGACTTCTTTGGGTTCAAGGAGATTCCATGCTCACAACAGCATTGCAGAACTGCCCTCAAATCCTTGAGATGATTCTTCCTTTCTTTAGAAAACACTATCAAGTTGTCTAGGTAAACAACAATAATTCTGTCACAAAAATCCTTAAAAGAAAAATCCATAGCCCTCTGAAAGGTTGCTCAAACATTTATTAAACCAAATGGCATAGGATTATATGCGAATGTTCCCCACAGAGTGATGAAGGTTGTCTTGTGTTGTTCATTCTGTGTGGGAGAAAAAGTGACACTAAGCAAACATGCCCTAATCTCACTTTCAACCACACACTTGCGGAATACGAAAGAGCCTAGAGGTATCACACAATTGGCTACTTCATTTTATGGAAGAGAGAGCCACGGGATACCTATTAGGATTTCTATTCCTTTATTGTAATTGAAAGATAAAATGATGCAAGTTCAATCCCTAACCCCAAAGTGCAAGTATGAACTAATAACGAGATTGCAGAATTGAACTTAAACAATGGAAAGCTGTAAACACAAGGACAAGACAAGAATGCAAATGCGTACCCGGAGTTAAAATCTGACTGAAAATGTTCGGGACGGGGGCGTGGGCGCCACTGTCCTGATTCTGCCCCTGAAACTGCTCCGGAAACTGCTGTTTTGCACTCTGGAAAACCTGTCAAAAATGCTGAAAATGCTGTCTGTTGGGAGCACCAGGGCACCCAGCGCCCCTGTCCTAGGGACCAGGGAGCCCAGCGCCCCTGTCCTGGTCTTTTGCACTAAAATTTGGTGGGAAGGTCGGTCTCAGTCTGCTTCTCCCGGATCTGCAACCTGCGGCGTCGTCTGAGTCCCGAAACCTGCACTTATGTCTGAAAAGGTGTTTGGGCGGCTATATAGGGTTTTACCTTAGTCAAACCCCCGCTTCGGTGATTTCCACCTCCACGAATAGCCAAGTTGTATTGTAAAATGTATTGTGTGTGCAGACCTAGTGTGTGTGCAAGGTCCTAAAATGCAAGAAACCAAACTAGAGCAACCTAGAAAGTAAACCCTAATTGCTTGTAAATGATAATGTAAATGCTCTAAATCAAGATGAAAAGTGATCTAAAGCATGAATAAATGATATATTGAAGCTTATGCAAAGACATGAAAACAACATGAAATCATACCCAACCCTCAAGGGAGGAGTACAAGCCAATCTTCAGTCGGTAATCTCCTATTGTTCTTCAATGTCTTCCAAGCCCTAAATGGATGAATGAAATTAATAAATGCTTGATAGAAGGATGTTGAATGTTGTTGAAGTCTTCAAAGATCTGCTCTTTCGCTGCCTAGAAGGTCCCCCTGAAAGCCAAAATTCGGATCCTTTCAAATGAAGAAAGAGAGCTCTTATATATGAAACCCTAGGTCTTAATTTCGTCTTTTGGCCGACCTAGAGATTGAATATCCCACCAATTTCTTGGGGTTAAGCTTTATTTTATGATTGGATCGTGCTCCCAAAATTTCGGGAAAAATGTCCGGGACCATGTGCACTGGGCGCCACAGTCCCGACAACTTTTCACCAAATTTTCAGGGCCGTCGGATATGATGATTTTAGAGAGAATCCCGAAGTTACAGGTGATTTTGAGATGTTTTGACCCCCGAAACCAAGCCCCCAAGTTCGAAAGAGGAATAATTAGGGTTTTTGATTAAATGATGTATAGGAGGAATAAAATGAAAAAGGCACACTTTAATGAAAAGGCCCAAATTTATGATATAGGAGATGATGAAATAGAACCTTAGACCTAATTAATTTAATTAATTAAGTGCTAAAGGGGAAATGCAATGGAAAATGCAAAATACGCCAAGGTGGGTGCTAAACTAGGTGTGAAATTGTACCACCCTAGCAAGTGCGTACAATTTACGATGCTACATTTAGCCCCCACTTTAGCAGTCATATGAACACTACGTGCATATGCAAGCTAAAGTACAGAAAAGTAAACATTATTTGAAAAAGGATATATCCATAAGTCTGTCGAATGAAGCCCCCAGCGGTATCTGCAGTACACAGTTAGGAACCGCACCCTACAAAACACACGTTAGATCACAAAATCACCTAATGCTTAGTAAGGAAGGTGATGAAAATTCGAGGGTAGCTATATGCCCCCCCCTGTTTCGGCTTGCTAATTTTAGTGAGTTGAAACAGGGTATCATGTTTACCACTTTGAATTGTTAAAGAATATTGATGACAAATGCTCACAAGAAGATTTGACATGAGATCAAAAACTAATGGAGAATCATTTGGTAAGAAATAGGACTAAATCTCAATTCCAACACAACAAAGAGTGTGAGGATATGAGAGTTCTCTAACACAAGATGAAGGATGTAAATGGAGACAAAATGCAAAGAGAAGAAAAGAAAGGGAAAAAAAAAGCATGAATACACACATTGGTGATCCATGAGAAGAATAGTGAGAGAGAAAACATGGACTTCTCGCCCCTAGATTTTGTCTAGGTGATCCATGGGAAAAGGACATGGAAAACTAGCCCCTAGAGTCTGTCTACGTGATCCATGTAAGGGAGGAGAGTGAGAAAGTCTAGCCTTATGCCGCTAGTTCCACTCAACCTCGTGCATGTGTGTGTAAGTGAGGTTAGAAGCATCTCATAGGAGTCTATGCCCGAGTATGCTACAACCTGTATATGTATAGTACAAAAGCGTGACATCTCACTCTAAGAGTCTGTGCTCTGGTTCCGAGAATAATCATCTTGCATAAAAGAAAAATGGAGACATCTCGCTCTAAGAGTCTGTGCTCTAGTTTCAAGAATGACCCATTGCTCAAAAAGTGTAATGTTTATGTCATAAGAAAAGTAGAACAAGGATACCTACCTTCATCACAAAAGAAGATACCCCAAAAATGCAACAATGTCATAGATCCAAGCAAGAGAGTTTTGCACCCTTTAAGCAAGGATAAGATAGTTGAAAAGGGATATCTTGTAGTATGTGTAAAGGAGATCCATAGAGGAGAAGAGATCTTTGTACAAAAGCCACCTATCCCCGAGAGGAATTGTCTTAGACAAATATAACATCTTCTAGAATAAGACAAAGATGAAAATAAGAATGCAATACTTCCTTCTTTTGCGAGGTGAAAGTGATTCTTAATGAAGGATGACGCTCCTTTTAACCCAATTAGGAGAGTGAATTCGTTATAGATGTATTTTACCAAGTGCAAAAGAGGTTATAGTCAAGGACTTACACCTCTTGTAAGAGAGAATCCTTGAACAAACAACAACAAATGCATACAAGGAATAACATCAAGTAATAAAGTTCACACCATCCACAAAATAGGAAAAAGTGGATCCTTAGATAAACATAAGAAAAGATCATTGCCTCCAAATGAGAAGGACTTACACAATCTTCTAGGGAGAGATTTAGACATAAGCAAAAGAAGAGATGTATGAAATCACTCTTGTCCACATAGGAACAAGAAAATTAGGCTATTATGTTGCTTCAAAAAAAATATATGATTACACTTGAAATTGTACCATCATGAATGACAATGAGCCCTCAGTAAATGAGCTACCAATGTCACATAATGATGAGCAACATAATAGCCATTAATGTTATTTAAAGACATGATAGATTGAATGGGGTATTTGAATATGACATGCTAAATGCTCAACTATAAGTGAGATCAAAAACATGTATAAAGTGATAAAAATTGAAGAAGAAAAGTCACAAGAAATCTTAGAAGAGGGATGAGTGTAATTTATTAGACCCTTATCCCTAGAGGAAAGGAATTTATGATGAATAGGAGATAAAGATTCATAAGTGGATTTAGAAATTTGAGGGGAGTCATAAAGAGATTTGTTCATCGCCAAGATTTCCTTATGAGGGGAATGAGAGTTGATAGAAGTAGAAGATGATTTAGTTGAAGTGAGGTCCTCATCACTACTAAATATAGCATTCACATTGAGAGATGGTCTTTTAGATGCTTTAGTGCATTTGTAGGGATTATAGCCAAGTCCAAAGGCATAATTGTGAAAATTAGTCTCTAGAGGAACTTTTATCCCTTGTTCATGAGCACCACAACCATTTCCATGATACCCATGCTTAGCAAAAATGCGAAAACCACGACCATAACGATCAGCCATTTTAGGAAGAGAAGGTGGTTTTTCATAAGACAAAGAATCAAACTCTTCAGAATTAGAAGTGTGAGGAGAAGAAGTTTGAGAAGCGGCCACAAAATTATTGCTCATAGGTTCAGGTAAGACTGATTGATCTCTAGTTTCTTCCTTCTTTTTAAGTTTAAGCTCTCTAGGAGGAACCCTATACTCACCTACAAAGGTGGGATTAAAATCAAGAGATCCCCAATCGTCTTCCGCGAGAACCTTCTCAGGATCAAAAGCCTTTTCATGTGTAGAGTCAAGTTGAGAAGGATCTTCTTCAGGAGCTTCAGACTCATCCAAAGAATTTTGATTATTAGAGGGTGATGATTCATCCATAGGTATCTTGTTTAAAGAGTCATCATTAGAAGAGGAAGATTTAGAAGAACTCCCTTTGGAAGTAGATGTTTGCTAACAAGCCTAAAGATTAGTATCACTTGTCAAGGTATATGTCTTATTGTTATAAATGAATTTAACTTGTCTATGCAATGTAGAGGGGACAGCTTGCATACTGTGAATCCAAGGTCTCCCTAATAACAAGTTATATGTTAGATTTCCCGACATAACATGGATAGGAGTAGGCAAAGTAATAGGTCCCACTGTGATTCGTAAGGTGATAATACCTAATGAAGACTTAGCCACATTATCAAAGCCTCGAATGGGACGAGAGTCAGGCTCAATAAGGGATGTATCCACATTCATCTTATGCAATAGATTAATGCTACACACATTAAGGCCAGAGCCGTTATCTACTAGTGTTCGTCTTATAGCAGTGTTATTTATGATAACCACAATCATCAAGGGATCATATTGTTGTTGAATTTCACTAGTAGGCAACTCATCTTGGGTAAACACAATTTGAGCTTTAGGATTCATCACAGAGTTAACTAAAGATGCTATATTACTAGATGTATTCGGTGGAGGAACATTCAAATCTTTCAAGGCATCTTGTAACATTCCATGATGAGCGGAAGAAGTTTGAATCAAATCCCATAGGGATATCTTAGCAAGGGTAGCTTTAAGTTGTTCTATGAGACCATATTCCTTACTAAGAACTTGTGAAATACGTGGAGCTTGCGGAAGAATAGGTTGGGAAGGAGGAAGTGAAGTGGGGATAACTGGAGGAGGATTAGGTTGCGTATTGTTTCTTGTGTTATAGGTATGAGCAACCGCATGATAACTCTCTCTAGTCAGTTGCTTAGCATACTCATAAGGGCTCTTAGAAGAATAACCTCCTTGCACAGTAATAACAGGTTTCTTAGGAGTGAAAAAAGAATCATTAGCATAACCACCTTGAACCACTAAGATAGGCTTACTTAAAGGTTGAGAATTTTGAGAAGGACAAGCACCTTGGACAGTGAAGAGAGGTTTGTTAGGTGTCTCATTCACACATATCAAATTGATTGAGGATGGTTCAGAGGAATGAACAAAAGTGTTGGAAGAATTGTTGATAGTCTTCTCTTGCACTAAAATCTTATCACAGATCAAATCAATTTTAGGAGAGAGACAAGGGATAGGCATTGATGTTCCAGTAGGAAGAGTAATACTAGGAAAGGTCATATCATCCTTTATCATCAAAGGATCTACATGGGGAATAAACTCTCTAGGAGAAGGCTCAACATTACTCTCTAAAGTCTCAGTTTTGAGAGGGAGATCTTTGAAAGAAATGTTAACCATCTTGCTTTGAACTAGGGTATCCTTATGAGTAGAACCAAGTTGAGGAGAGGGAGATGCTTTATTTTTAGAGGGAGAATAATTCAGATTCAAGGAAGGTGAGAAATTATCAAGGGAGAGAGAATAATCTACACCTTCTTCTAATGGTTCATCCCAAATAGTGAGGTTGTTGAAAGGAATGTTTGAAGTATTGTCAATTTCAGGAGAGGAGATAACATTGTTTATTAATTCCTCATCCTTAGGAGGGAGAGCATAAATAGATGTGTTAAACTCATCCTCTTTCCTCAAAATACGTTGAATATGATCTTTAGGGGAGAAAGAATTAAGGAAATTGCTTATTATTTCATCTTCTTTCTCTAAGGAATGCTTATGTGTAAGACAAACTTTAGGAGAAGGGTAAGCATTTATCATTAATTCATCATCTCTAGTGGGAATTTTGTTGGAAAAGGAAATGCCATCACTAGGAAATGTAGGGATAATGTCATCTTCTTGCACAAAAGGATCCTCATGAAGGGAGTGTTTTCTAGGAGGAATATGAACATAATTCTCCAAAGATTCATGCTTAGGAAGGAGATCTTTGAAAGAAGTGTTCATAACCTCTTGTTGCACTAACATGCCCCCATTGGAAGGACCAACTTTAGGAGAAAATAAGTCAATGTCCATCAATACCTTTTCACTTAGAGAGGCATCATGTAGGGAAGGTGAAGTAACATTAAGAAAGGCGTTTATAATATCATGCTCTTCCTCTAGGATAGCTAAATAGGAAGGGCACATTTTAGGAGAGTTGTCAAGATCACTCTTAAAGTCTTCATCCTTAGAACATAGGAGAGTCTCAAAGGGATTGGTAGCAATTATTTTAGGCACTAAAATGTTGTTATAGATGGGGGGAGGTTCTTTAGGAGAAGGAAAAATTGAAACAAGGGAAGCTAACCCATTATCACATCTATGAAATGAATGCATCATGACAACAATTTTCCTTTTTCAAATGATAACACATGCAAAATAGAAGGAAATGTTTAATTTTAACCAATGCAAGAACTTAGAATGTAGATTTAGAAAATGATTCAAATGAGTTCCTAAATCAGATTATTGATCGAATTAAGCTATCCACAAGTTCAACTTTGAATTGAAAAATTAGGGTTTTAGCAAAAATTTCCTCTAAATTTTTTGAATCTTGCAAGAAATTAAAACTTGTTAATAGCATAAAAACTCAAATTTGAAAACATAAATCAGAATTAGAGAAGATTGGAGTTCACGTTGGGTTCACCAAAAATGTGTGGGAGAAAAAGTGACACTAAGCAAACATGCCCTAATCTCACTTTCAACCACACACTTGCGGAATACGAAAGAGCCTAGAGGTATCACACAATTGGCTACTTCTTTTTGTGGAAGAGAGAGCCACGGGATACCTATTAGGATTTCTATTCCTTTGTTGTAATTGAAAGATAAAATGATGCAAGTTCAATCCCTAACCCCAAAGTGCAAGTATGAACTAATAACGAGATTGCAGAATTGAACTTAAACAATGGAAAGCTGTAAACACAAGGACAAGACAAGAATGCAAATGCGTACCCAGAGTTAAAATCTGACTGAAAATGTTCAAGACGGGGGCGTGGGCGCCACTGTCTTGATTCTGCCCCTGAAACTGCTCTGGAAACTGCTGTTTTGCACTCTGGAAAACCTGTCAAAAATGCTGAAAATGCTGTCTGTCGGGAGGACCAGGGCGCCCAGCGCCCCTGTCCCAGGGACTAGGGCACCCAGCGCCCCTGTCTTGGCAGGACCAGGGTGCCCCACGCCCCTGTCCTGGTCTTTTGCACTGAAATTTGGTGGGAAGGTCGGTCTCAGTCTGCTTCTCCCGGATCTGCAACCTGCGGCGTCGTCCGAGTCCCGAAACCTGCACTTATGTCTGAAAAGGTGTTTGGGCGGCTATATAGGGTTTTGCCTTAGTCAAACCCCCGCTTCGGTGATTTCCACCTCCACGAATAGCCAAGTTGTATTGTAAAATGTATTGTGTGTGCAGACCTAGTGTGTGTGCAAGGTCCTAAAATGCAAGAAAGCAAACTAGAGCAACCTAGAAAGTAAACCCTAATTGCTTGTAAATGATAATGTAAATGCTCTAAATCAAGATGAAAAGTGATCTAAAGCATGAATAAATGATATATTGAAGCTTATGCAAAGACATGAAAACAACATGAAATCATACCCAACCCTCAAGGGAGGAGTACAAGCCAATCTTCAGTCGGTAATCTCCTATTGTTCTTCAATGTCTTCCAAGCCCTAAATGGATGAATGAAATTAATAAATTCTTGATAGAAGGATGTTGAATGTTGTTAAAGTCTTCAAAGATCTGCTCTTTCGCTTCCTAGAAGGTCCCCCTGAAAGCCAAAATTCGGATCCTTTCAAATGAAGAAAGAGAGCTCTTATATATGAAACCCTAGGTCTTAATTTCATCTTTTGGCTGACCTAGAGATTGAATATCCCACCATTTTCTTGGGTTTAAGCTTTATTTTATGATTGGATCGTGCTCCCAAAATTTCGGGAAAAATGTCCGGGACCATGTGCACCGGGCGCCATGGTCCCGACAACTTTTCACCAAATTTTCAGGGTCGTCGGATATGATGATTTTAGAGAGAATCCCAAAGTTACAGGTGATTTTGAGATGTTTTGACCCCCGAAACCAAGCCCCCAAGTTTGAAATAGGGCCTAATTAGGGTTTTTGATTAAATGATGTATAGGAGGAATAAAATGAAAAAGGCACACTTTAATGAAAGGGCCCAACTTTATGATATAGGAGATGATGAAATAGAACCTTAGACCTAATTAATTTAATTAATTAAGTGCTAAAGGGGAAATGCAATGCAAAATGCAAAATGCGCCAAGGCGGGTGCTAAACTAGGTGTGAAATTGTACCACCCTAGCAAGTGCGTACAATTTACGACGCTACACATTATTTGCAACACTAATCTGATTGTAACTAGAAAAACCGTCTAACATCGACATCATTTCTAACCCAGATACCATCTGTAGAATATGATCCATATTGGGTGAAGCGTAGTTGTCCTTAAGACTTGCCTGATTCAACTTGCGAAAATCTACACAAATCTGAATCTCCACATTCTTCTTCCTCATGGGCACAATGTTGGCTACCCAAGTAGAGTGATGAATTGGATATATGATTCTATCTTTAAGCATTTTATCTACTTCCTTAAAAATTGCGTCTGCCATCGTGGGATTAAAATTTCTCAATTTCTGTCTGAAAGGAGAAACGCCAGGCTTCAATAGGATTTGATGTTGAAAATGTCCATCCCTAAATTCCTTCAAATCATCATAGGACCAAGCAAAAACATCAATGTATTCCTTCAATAGCCCACTAAGAATTCATTTTTCCTCAGAGGAGCAACATTTGCCAATTGTTAGCACCTTAGGATTAGATTCATCACCCAAATTAATTTTTTCACAACTTCCTTTCCCATCATCCTCAAGAGCTTTCTTACCTATGAACGCATCATTTCGGGTGAAAAATCTCTCCAAAGTCACTAGCCCTTTCAGAATTTTGTTCCCTTTCTGATGAATGAAATTGTTTTCAAAATCAACACCCGAATCTAGACTAAATTCCTTGCAATTATTTTTAGAACCTTCAAAATATGATTGGGAGAATGAATGAACACATTCCAGAACGTCTTTGATCTAAGCATCTGTATCAAATACTTTCCAATGGCTTACATTATCAGGGACACTAGGCCTATAAATCATTTCAATCCTATATGAATCATCCTTAAATTTTGGGTGTGGTAACAAAAGAGAGGCTGAAACGGCCAACGAATCTGCCCTAGTGTTTTGATCCCTTGGTATAGCTTCAATCGAGAAGGTATCAAAAAATTCTATCTCATCCCAAACTTTATTTCTATAATGTCTCAATCTATCATTTTTGATTGAATAGGCATTTCTCACCTATCTAACAATCAGCTCCGCATCCCCCTAACTTTGAGCAATTTAATACTTTTACACTTGGCTTCATTTAATCCTAACAATAATGCCTCATACTCTGCAGTATTATTAGTACTCTTAAAATCCAACTTGAAAGAAACAGGAAAAATGTTACCATTTGGGGAGAGCAAAACTACCTTGGCTCTGGAGCCAGAATTGGCGCAAGTTCCATCAAATTCCATATGCCACAATCCACCATCTTCATCAACTGCTTCTTTAAACTCTTTTTCATCAGGTGCAAGGATGTGATAGTTTCCAAATTCACATTCTTGAAACAGAATCTAAGCCTTAGGATTATCAAAGGGAAATATTGTGTATTTATTTTTCGGTTTAGGTTCAAGTTTGATTTTCTATTTCCTGAGTGGAATGATAGCTTCTGACCAGTCCATCTTAATTTCACCTCTAAGTTCCTTACAAAAAGTTCTACTCAAAAGCATCTCATAACTTGCTAGAATGTCAGCAACCATGAATAGTCAATTTTACCCTTTTATCAGGACATGTTGCTAGCACTACTTGGACATCCTTTACCTGTCCAATAAGAGGGACTTGCTTTCCATCCATTGAATAACATCTCCCAAATGTCTTAGTAAGAGTTAAACCTAAGTACCTAGCTATAGATGAAAGCATTATGCTATCTGATGCTCCTAAATCTATTATATAATTGCTAAGCTTTTGACTATTCAGGAGAAGGGATATGTAGAAAGGTTCGGGTTTCAGAACCTTAATGTCAAGCCTATCTTCAACATTATGAAAAGAACAAGGATTAACCACGTCAATGGAAGGGCATGGGACAAACATGGGTTTTTTAGCAGTAAACAAATCACTGAGCCCCACACATTCATGCATTGAGGAGTCTAAAGAAGAATCTCCTTTTACATACTTGACCAGTTTGTCTAGTTCCTTCGAGTTCAGTTTCAAATATTCTATAGTGGAAAGTTGAATAGTTGAAGCTTTACAAAACTCAATTATGTCAGAGGGGGAAGGAGAAGAACTATTTTTACTTTTGAGATTCCATTGCAAAATCTCAACCTCAGGGGTCTTTGCATGAGAAGGAAAACCATTACTTGTGGGTCTTTACCTTTGTAATTAGCTCCAAAAGAGCTTGCGAAAGGAGCAGGCTGGGAGCTCCATTGATTTCTTGTAAGGATTGCCCACGCAGGATCTTCAAGAGTTGCCAAAATATTACCACCTCTTTCTGAATCTGACTCATATTCAAGGTAGAATGATCCAAAGTCACCAAGTACCTCTTGAATTTTCTCTGCTTTAGAGAACTCACCTAGTTCATCCTTTGTGTTTTTCATTTGAACATGTCTTATCATATCCAGACAAGAACCTCCATCATGGTCTGTAGTGAGGTGAAAAGAGCACATAGCACCCTTCTCAAGAGGAGCCTCTATTTGCAATCTTTGCGGGGCAATAGGCAACTACAAAGATTGTCCATAATTATATTGGTTTGGGGTTTTTCTACTTATATCTTGATAGGGTTGTTGGTAGGAAACTCCAGGTTTCGGTATCTGCCTCTTCAAAGCAATCATATCATTGACTAGCCTTTGAACAATTGGATCAGTTGAAGAGGTGGAAGCTTGGGGTTGACCTTGATGAATTTGCACATTCTTTCTCCATTTCCCGATTGTTATTAAGTCATCTTCAAGTTCTATAGCTTCATTTTGTGCAGTCTCGAGATTAGCTAGCCTATTTCTTCTGAGGTGAAAACCAACATCAGAAGGCATGGAGTTTATAAAGAAACATTGTTGATTATCAGCAGTTGGTCTTTTAGCCTGGGAAATTTTATGGATAATCTTATTATACCTGGCTACATATTCCCTCATTGGTTCATGAATTTCTTTTTTCATTTGTGTGAGTTGAGCCAATAGTGAGTGTTCATCATCAGTGCTCTTGAACCTTTTCTCAAAAGTGGATTTTATTGTTTGCCAATAAGTTATAGATGCCACTCGTAGATGACTAAACCAATCCACTGCACCTTTAGTAAGAGTTTGAGAAAAAAGCCTAATAGCCACATCCTCAAATTGTACCACCAGTATCCCAGTAGCTACATTAAAAGAATTCAAGTGTTCCTCAACTGAGACTTTTCCATCTCCATTAAACCTAGGTAGAACATCCCTTCTTCCTTTTGGAAGTGGATTATGAGCTCCGAGGGCAAGAGGTCCGACTGCGGCACCCCATGGTTGGGCCATAATGAAAATAGGGTAAATAGTTACAAGAGGAGGAGCTTGAACTCCAATAAACATTAGTGCCTACCAATGGCTTGAAGAGGAAGGTATGGGAGTGATCCTGGTAGGAGAGGAAGGCCTACTTTTAACATTTCTTTTCGGAGTGAAATTTGTGGCAAATAATAACCCTTGCAATTCCTCAAAATAATTATCAATTACCCCCTCTCTCCTTTGTGATTTGGTATAAGGACGAGAATCCAGTGTTTTCACCCCTAGGGTTCCTAAGATATCTAAGCAAAACTTTCAACCTCAGCGATGTTCCTGAGTTATGGAAATTTGTCTCAAACAAAGAAAAACTATGGATATTGTTGATTATGAGTTCAATTATATCATGCCTGTGGCATGCTGGTCTTTTGAATGTTCGACTTATTCCTCCCCACCAGAGTCGCCAAAAATCTATAAGCGAACGGATTTTACCTTTCTTTAAATTAATGATTTTTTCATTCTGTCACCTTCTTTTAAAGACAAAAGTTCACTATACAGTTGGGTAAGTGTAACATATACTACTTCCCTCTAAATTTTGTTTTGATAGGTACAACTCCCTTCATTAGTTATTCAAGGAATAATCTATTTTATTTTCAATTGGTATGCTTTTAACTTGAAAGCACATAAGGCTACCTACTTCATTCTTAGATGAGAGGCTAATGATCTACACATATTTCAAGGAAAAATAAGTTTTTCTTAATGCTTCAATACGAGAAATAGAAGTGGCTGAAACAAAGTTCAGAACACCAGTTTTATAATTCATAAAAATAGATGAGAGAGGAAATCTCCTTTCAAAACATGAATCTTTTAAACATTCACAGGAAGGAAACTTAGAAAAATAATAATATTCTACACCGGAAAGGCGATCACTGTCATTTGATTTAGATCAACATATGCAAAGATATACCACTACGTAGATTCAAAACTCAAAGGTTTCTCTTTCTCGCAAAATAGTATGATGCTTTATGTATATATATCTTATGTAACAAAGACACAGTCAATACATCTATAAAACCCTTTTCAATTCTTGATCTTTAAAGTTTGATGACTTCCTTCAACAAAACAACACTTCTCAAAACAAAAAGAAACTAAGTAAAAACTCCCAATATTCTAACCAAAATCTAACCCTTATCCCATCCATCTTAGTCTAATTTATAGTTTTTAGAATAGAGGAGGTCTCCCTAAAAACCCAACCTCCTCGAAATTGGTTATGAAACTAACAGAGAAAATTTGGGACAGATGTCCCGAAGTCTTTTGCATAAACATGAAAGATACATAAAAATAGGGCCTTGATCAATGCATTATGCTACTTTGCCATCATCATCTTCTTCTCTACTTTCCTAGGCATCGTGGGCAGTTGTGAGTTCTTGGATTATTGATTGGTTTGGAACCTTCATAACATTGAGTTTTGTCTTGGCCGCTTCTTTGTTCCATCTGTGCTTCACCATCTTTTTGGCATGCTTCGGTAACTGATCGTTATCGATAAATGTCATGGACTCGATCCGAGTAACCCACATTATATCCTCAAGAGTGAAACTGCCCTTGGCTTTGATTTTCTCCATGTATATCCTAAAAACTTTTATTGTATCTTGCGTGTTTAGCTCGCAAATCCCTAACTGCCAATCATGGTCACGATTAACCACCTTGTTGTCATTAACTAAACTGCATTGGAGGTCTTGGAGTTCATACATAGAAGCCTTAGCATCGAAGATCACAGATTTGAAGGTGAGCACCCGCCACATTATGGTCTTCTTCAGCACGAAGAGTTGACATTCATCTGTTACCAACTTGATTGAATGTTCTGTCAAAAACTTGGTAGCTCCATATTCTTCTATTTTAGTGAACATAGGAAAGACATTCTCCTCTTTGTGTTCCTCTTTCTCCCATGGCGAAACTTGGTTTTGAATCTCTGCAATGAGGCTCTGCATCTCATCACATAATTTTCAGGAGTTCATGATATACTTTTCTCCGTCTTTAATTACTCCTTCAATCCATCTTTCAACAACATCTACAATGCTTTTATCTCGTTGAACCTGACTCATTAGCTTTTTATTTTCTGGTGAAGTAGGATCAAAACTCTCTATAGCGTGGGATATAGTAAGTGCTCCGGAGCAACTGATGTTGTCAATGAATTGAGCAAGGATGCTTATAGGCCGCTTTAGCTCTCTCTCTTTTCCCACCCATCTTTCTCCGACCTGGTGAGCATTTTCTTTGTGGATACTTGGAAGAAATAGTTATCTGAATCTCTACTCATGTTTCCTAGGTCCACCTTAGTGACCTCAAAATCTTCTGCGCTTTTTTCCTTGTCCTCTTCCTTGGGTTTGTATGAGGCAATCTCGGCAACCCACTTTCCGATCCCTTCATCACTATCTAGTCGAGCAGTTGTTTTGAACCTTTTTGGCTTGGGGCCCTTCTCTATGTACTTAACGACCATATCTTGAATTGGAATAGTCATGGGAATGGAACTCCATTTTCTATTCACTGAAGTGATCAGCCACTTAGGGGTTGTGTTGGAACTAGTTGCTCCTTTGATCTTTTTGGAGGGTGGTGTCATAGCTACGGTAACCACATGGGAATCTAGGGCATTAGCAACGTCATTGTCCAGATCTTCAACCTCAAATATCTGAGCTTCCAGAATCTTATCCTTCACCTCTGTATCCTTAGCTTGATCCATCCTTCTCTGAGCAGGACTTCATGACCAGGTAAGTCGAGGAGTGGAGAAACCCAAAGATGGATTAGACTTGTGCCTAACCTGAGGCGGATTTTTATCCTTACCTGTAGGAACAGGCATAGAAGCATCATTAGAAAAATGCTTTGGTGAATGCAGAGTAACCTCACTATTTCTCATAGAGTTAGACTTGGTGCCTAATTTCACTGCTTTCTTCCTTTCAATCCATTCTGTGGTTCTCTCCAAAACCCTTTTTGTTTTTAGTTGTATATCATCCTCTTCTTCCTCACCCCAATTGATACAAGACACTTCGGTTTCGGCTTGAGCTAAGTATCTAGGTTCAAACAATTCTAGATAATCTTCTTCAAGCGCGTCTATGTCAAGCTTTACCTGCAATGAAATAACTTACTCCAACACCATCCTCATGTTTCCCCTTTTGAACACCTCGAGTTCATCACTGCAATCCTCCCAGAAGTCCTCTAATTGTGGAATTGGGAGATACGACATTAGACCAAGACTTCGGGAGAAACACTTATTATCAAAACCTTTCCTTTCATGGTACAGGGGAAAATTGAAGTTCTTGAGGTCCATTCCAATACTCAAAGCGTCTGACATTGAGCTGCAGGATAACACACCAAATTGAATGGGAAAATGTCTCTCCCATTTGTCCTTGGCTTGAGCCTTTTTAATCACAGTAGTCAGCCACCTACATACCTCTACTAAAACAAAACAATCTGAACAAAAATGAGGAAGCTTGAAGGGCTCTTCCTCAAAACTACCTATCCTTATATAGCAGAAGTGAGGGAACTGGATAAAGAAGTTGCCAAACCTCTTCACCAATGTGTGTGCATCCTTAGAAATTCTTTTGGTTTTCATATTCTTTAATTCATTGCACAAATCTCATAGAAAGGCATTGTGTACACTCCTAAAGTCTTGCAAGGCATTATCCTTTTGCAACATAGGGTAAAAATCATATACGGGGACCTCCTCCTTAGTGGGTTGTCTAGGTATTCCAACTATCTCCTTAACACATGCCAAACAGTATATAAGATATGAAGACATGAAAAAATTTTGCTTAAACTATTTGGCAATACTCAGCTGCTCCCTCATTGAATCAACAATCAACTCTGCCCAATCAAGGTATTGCTTCCCTTCTAATACTAGTTGCACATAGCAATAAATCCATTCATCGAAACTGTAGGCTTTCGCAGAGCCTCTGACTCGGTGCAATAGTAACATGACATTGTGAACGTGAGGCAGCATATGATTCTTATTGGGATTCTTGGGCAATTTGGAACCGCCCCTTTGAGGAACCTTCAACCAATATTTTTCTACATTATTTCGGTGCCCGGTTCTGTTTGCATTGTACTCGGTGATTGACTGGGCGGGAGAAAAGTTTGAGAACTGGTAGTCAGGTAGCTTGAAAATAGAGGAAATTACTTCACGGTTAATGGCAAGGAGGGTTTCACCATTGTCTCTCTTGATGGTTTCAGAGCCTGGATCATACCTAGCAATACATTCCCTAACCAATTCTAGGCAAGGCATAGCTGGGGGAAAGGCTGCCTCCTGTATGAGACCACTACTTAAAACTTCCACACCAAAAGAACCATCAATTCCCTTGAACACCCTTTCTTTTAAAACTTCAAGATTTTCCCCTTTAAGGTTGGTATCGCTAACTATGGGCTCTTTACATGCAAGACTAAAAACATTCCCGAATAGGTGCAACGTGGACTTCATAATTCATGAATGACAAAGCCTTATTTACCTTCAACAAACCTTACTACAAGAGAAGAAATGTAGGTAAAAATCACTGGAGAGGACAAGAAATGGACTCACCTTCATAGTTGAGAGCAACCAGATGACTACTAGTAAACAAACCTTCTATCCAAGAAAAATAACACTGCAACGACGAGGAACAAATTTTCAGAGAATAAATCCTCTCATACCTTATAGAAGGAGCAATAATGCGGACTTATTAAGTGCAATAATTTCAATCATCAGTTTAAGGGTATTGAGCTTGTGGATTGGACATCGCATGCATGCATTGAATGCATGGTGGCATTTTTGAAATAACCACCAGTTCTCGAAATGATTACTTGCCTCGAAACTCCAACAATTGATGTCACCCAAGATATGGTTTGCCTTCCTCATACAATTAATGCACCATCAAATCTTTTAACTCACGGGACCCACCAAATTTCAACACACATGAACATTTTGAATAGACTTCATTGAGGTTCAAGTAGTTCAAGGCGTACACCACGCCCAGGAGAAATATTTTCTAAAAGGACTAACTATGTCATGTGTTGCTGACCATTTGAACTGTGTTGAACATATTGAACACATTTGAACCTTTTGAACTAGGTTCAAAGAGTTCAACGCCTGGAGAGATGATATAACACATCACTGAACAAGACCAATAAGGAACCATTGTAAAACACTTTAAAAGATTGTTAGTATGAAAAACCCCCAAGACACCTAAGAACCCACCGAACCTAAATGAAGCTAATGAACCTGGTTCAAAATTGTTCAATGTGTTCATGGAGTTGGACCAATTACTAAAACTCGGCATATTTTATTTAAAGACAATTTAAAAATGGACTAGGGCTTGAACCGAGGCATTGCAAGAAAGACAAGGACTCCGAATGAAATTTTATAGAGTGATTTACTCCTGTTGTGAAGGATAAATGACGTAGTAACAGTGAGAAGATTCAGATTGGGTAGAATCCTCTTCAAGAGTCTTGGGATCACTAGAGGGAACAAGGGAATTTGAGGAAGAAGAGATGTTGGAGGAAGGAGAAAAAATGGTTGGGGAAGAACTATTTGAGGAAGAATTAGAAGAAGATGTTTGAAAAAAAGCTTGAAGATTGGTATCAACAAATAAGGTATACATCTTGTTATTATAAATGAACTTAACTTGCCTATGTAAAATAGAAGGGACAACTTGCATATTATGAATCAAAGGTCTTCCTAATAACAAATTATAAGTCAAATTATTAGGCATGAAATTAATAGGTGTGGGTAAGATAATAAGTCATACCTTAACAGGTAAGGTTATAATACTAGTGAAGACCTAGCCACATTATCAAAGTCACAAATAGTGAGAGAATCAGGTTTGTTGTAGAGAGAAGTATCCACTTTAATCTTATGCAATAAGTTAACACTACAAACGTTGAGGTCAGAGCCATTATTTAGAAGGGTTCATCTTATAGCATTACCATTGATAAGAAAAAAAATCATAAGAGGATAATATTGGTGTTTAACTTCATGAGGAGGTAACTCATCTTGGGTGAACACAATTTGACCTTTACGTGTTTTAATGGAGTCAATCAAAGAGACCATATTATTAGATGTCATGATGAGTGGGACATCCAAGGTCTTTAAAGCATCTTATAAAATTCCATGATATGTGGAATAAGTTTTAATTAGATCCCAAAGGGAGATCTTGGTAGGAGTTGCTTTAAGTTGTTCAATAAGATCATACTCCTTACCTAGTCTTTGTGAAATACAAGGTGCTTGAGGAAGAATATGTTGAGGATTAGGAAGAGAAGTTGGAATAAATGGAGCAGTATTATGTTTCCTATTTTTTCTTGTGTTATAGGTATGAACAACCGAATTATAACTCTCTCTATTTATTTATCTAGAATACTCATAAGGACTGTTAGTGGGATACCCTCCTTGCATGGTGATAACGGGTTTATTAGGAGTGCAAAAGGGATCATTACCATAACCACCTTGAACCATAAAGAGAGGCTTGTTAAGAGCTTATGATTTGGAGAAGGACAAGAGCCTTGAACCATAAAAGGGGGTTTATTACGAAGTGTTTGAAAGTTAAGTTCATTTAGATTTATCATGTTGATTAATCTTTTAGATGTGTGATCTTTATTTGAAGAGGTTGGTATAGATATATAATCATTAAGAGCATAATCCAACATAGCATGGTCATATCTATTCAATCGTTTGTGTTTAGACTCAAAAGGAGACACGTCATCATAAAGAGGATTATTGTCAACTACCATGTTAGAATAACTAGTGAACAACTAAGAGGGGGGGGTGAATCAATTGTTAACAGATTATGAAAATTTAAGCAAACAAAACCTTTTACCAAAATGTATAAACCAAATATTGGAATAACAAATATATCAATTAAGCACAAACATAAATCATAAGCCAAATACCGTGCATCCACAAAACATAACACCAAGATTTGTATGTGGAAAACTTAGTAAAGGGAAAAACCACAGTGGGAAGCCTGACCACAGTCAGATGATACTTCTGCAGTAAGTATTTGATTACAATAAGGGGCCTGCACATGCAGGAAGGCCAATAGCTTAGAGCCCACTGCTCATCTCAAAAGGAGCCTCACTGACTACAAAAGAAATCCAAACTACAATTCAAAAATAAGAATGAACTACAAGAATAACATCTCCTATGCTTGAGTATAGTTCTGGTTAAGCTCAATGTCAGAGGTCTTTTAACCTATTACACAAACCCAATTCGATCACCTATGTTCAACCAAAACCTCTGCATATGATTACAACTTTATTCGCACACAGATAATCTCATAACCTTGACCGATGATCTACAAAGAGATCTTACATTATATTTATACCAACCTAGCACCTAAATAATTAGGTCGGCCATCTAAAAGATAATACAATAAATCCATTACATAAACCCACAAACCAATGATAAACCAAGTGTGTGGGGGAAAAAGTGACACTAAGAAAACATGCCCTAATCTCACTTTCAACCACACACTTGTGGAATACGAAAGAGCCTAGAGGTATCACACAATTGGCTACTTCTTCTTGTGGAAGAGAGAGCCACGGGCTACCTATTAGGATTTCTATTCCTTTGTTGTAATTGAAAGATGAAATGATGCAAGTTCAATTCCTAACCCCAAAATGCAAGTATGAACTAATGACAAGATTGCAGAATTGAACTTAAACAATGGAAAGATGTAAATACAAGGATAAGACAAGAATGAAAATGCGTACCCGGAGTTAAAATCTGACTGAAAATGTTTGGGATGGGGGCGCGGGCGCCACTGTCCTGATTTTGCCCTGAAACTGCTCCAGAAACTGCTGTTTTTGCACTCTGGAAAAGCTGTCAAAAATGCTGAAAATGCTGTCTGTCAGGAGGACCAGGGCACCCAGCGCCCCTATCCCAGGGACCAGGGTGCCCAGCGCCCCTGTCCTGGTAGGACCAGGGCACTCCACGCCCCTGTCCTGGTCTTCTGGGTTGAAACTTGGTGTGTTATTCTGTCTCTGTCTGCTTCTCCCGGATCTGCAATTTGCGGCGTCGTCCGAATCCTGAAACCTGCACTTATATCTGAAAAGGTGTTTGGGCGGCTATATAGGGTTTTGCCTTAGTCAAACCCCCGCTTCGGTGATTTCCACCTCCACGAATAGCCAAGTTGTATTGTAAAATGTATTGTGTGTGCAGACCTAGTGTGTGTGCAAGGTCCTAAAATGCAAGAAAGCAAACTAGAGCAACCTAGAAAGTAAACCCTAATTGCTTGTAAATGATAATGTAAATGTTCTAAATCAAGATGCAAAGTGATCTAAAGCATGAATAAATGATATATTGAAGCTTATGCAAAGACATGAAAACAACATGAAATCATACCCAACCCTCAAGAGAGAAGTACAAGCCAATCTTCAGTCGGTAATCTCCTATTGTTCTTCAATGTCTTCCAAGCCCTAAATGAATGAATGAAATTGATGAATGCTTGATGGATGGATGTTGATTGTTGTTGAAGTCTTCGAAGATCTTCTCTTTCGCTGCATAGAAGGTCCTTGAAAGCCCAAAAATCGGATCCTTTCAAATGAAGAAAGAGAGCTCTTATATATGAAACCCTAGGTCTTAATTTCGACTTTTGGCCGACCTAGAGATTGAATATCCTGCCAATTTCTTGGGGTTAAGCTTTATTTTATGATTGGATCGCGCTCCTAAAATTTCGGGAAAAATGTCCGGGACCATGTGCACCGGGCACCACGGTCCTGACAACTTTTCACCAAATTTTCAGGGCCGTCGGATATGATGATTTTAGAGAGAATCCCGAAGTTACAGGTGATTTTGAGATGTTTTGACCCCCGAAATCAAGCCCCCAAGTTCAAAATAGGACCTCATTAGGGTTTTTGATTAAATGATGTATTGGAAGAATAAAATGAAAAAGGCACACTTTAATGAAAGGGCCCAACTTTATGATGTGGAAGATGATGAAATAGAACCTTAGACCTAATTAATTTGATTAATTAAGTGCTAAAGGGGAAATGCAATGCAAAATGCAAAATGGGCCAAGGCGGGTGCTAAACTAGGTGTGAAATTGTACCACCCTAGCAAGTGCGTACAATTTACGATGCTACATTTAGCCCCCACTTTAGCGGTCATATGAACACTACGTGCATATGCAAGCTAAAGTACAGAAAAGTAAACATTATTTGAAAAAGGATATATCCATAAGTCTGTCGAACGAAGCCCCCAGCGGTATCTGCAGTACACAGTTAGGAACCGCACCCTACAAAACACACATTAGATCACAAAATCACCTAATGCTTACTAAGGAAGGTGATGAAAATTCGAGGGTAGCTATATGCCCCCCCTGTTTCGGCTTGCTAATTTTAGTGAGTTGAAACAGGGTATCATGTTTACCACTTTGAATTGTTAAAGAATATTGATGACAAATGCTCACAAGAAGATTTGATATGAGATTAAAAACTAATGGAGAATCATTTGGTAAGAAAGAGGACCAAATCTCAATTCCAACACAACAAAGAGTGTGAGGATTTGGGAGTTCTCTAACACAAGATGAAGGATGTAAATGGAAAGAAAATGCAAAGAGAAGAAAAGAAAGGAAAAAAGCATGAATACACACATTGGTGATCCATGAGAAGAATAGTGAGAGAGAAAACATGGACTTCTCGCCCCTAGATCTTGTCTAGGTGATCCATGGGAAAAGGACATGGAAAACTAGCCCCTAGAGTCTGTCTAGGTAATCCATGTAAGGGAGGAGAGTGAGAAAGTCTAGCCTTATGCCGCTAGTTCCACTCAACCTCGTGCATGTGTGTGTAAGGGAGGTTAGAAGCATCTCATAGGAGTCTATGCCCGAGTATGCTACAACCTGTATATGTATAGTAAAAAAGTGTGACATCTCACTCTAAGAGTCCGTGCTCTGGTTCCGAGAATAATCACCTTGGATAAAAGAAAAATGGAGACATCTCGCTCTAAGAGTCTATGCTCTGGTTTCGAGAATGACCAATTGCTCAAAAAGTGTAATGTTTATGTCATAAGCACAAGGATACCGACCTTCATCACAAAAGAAGATACCCCAAAAATGCAACAATGTCATAGATCCAAGCAAGAGAGTTTTGCACTCTTTAAGTAAGGATAAGATAGTTGAAAAGGGATATCCTGTAGTATGTGTAAAGGAGATCCTTAGAGGAGAAGAGATCTTTGTACAAAAGACACCTATCCCCGAGAGGAACTGTCTTAGACAAATATAACATCTTCTAGAATAAGACAAAGAAGAGAATAAGAATGCAATACTTCCCTCTTTTGTGAGGTGAAAGTGATTCTTAATGAAGGATGACGCTCCTTTTAACCCAATTGGGAGAGTGAATTCATTATGGATGTATTTTACCAAGTGCAAAAGAGGTTGTAGTCAAGGACTTACACCTCTTGTAAGAGAGAGTCCTTGAACAAACAACAACAAATGCATACAAGGAATAACATCAAGTAATAAAGTTCACACCATCCACAAAATAGGAAAAAGTGGATCCTTAGATAAAAATAAGGAAAGATCATTGCCTCAATGAGAAGGACTTACACAATCTTCTAGGGAGAGATTTAGACATAAGAAAAAGAAGAGATGTATGAAATCACTCTTGTCCCCATAGGAACAAGAAAATTAGGCTATTATGTTGCTTCAAAAAATATATGATTGCACTTGAAATTGTACCATCATGAATGACAATGAGCCCCCAGTAAATGAGCTACCAATGTCACATAATGATGAGCAACATAATAGCCATTAATGTTATTTAAAGACATGATAGATTGAATGAGGTATTTGAATATGACATGCTAAATGCTCAACTATAAGTGAGATCAAAAACATGTATAAAATGATAAAAATTGAAGAAGAAAAGTCACAAGAAATCTTAGAAGAGGGATGAGTGTAATTTATTAGAGCCTTATCCCTAGAGGAAAGGACTTTATGATGAATAGGAGATAAAGATTCATAAGTGGATTTAGAAATTTAAAGGGAGTCATAAAGAGATTTGTTCATCGCCAAGATTTCCTTATGAGGGGAATGAGAGTTGATAGAAGTAGAAGATGATTTAGTTGAAGTGAGATCATCATCACTACTAAATATAGCATTCACATTAAGAGATGGTCTTTTAGATGCCTTAGTACATTTGCAGGGATTATAGCCGAGTCCAAAGGCATAATTGTGAAAATTAGTCTCTAGAGGAACTTTTATCCCTTGTTCATGAGCGCCACAACCATTTCCATGATACCCATGCTTAGCAAAAATGCGAAAACCACGACCATAACGATCAGCCATTTCAGGAAGAGAAGGTGGTTTTTCATAAGACAAAGAATCAAATTCTTCAGAATTAGAGGTGTGAGGAGAAGAAGTTTGAGAAGCGGCCACAAAATTATTGCTCATAGGTTCAAGTAAGACTGATTGATCTCTAGTTTCTTCCTTCTCTTTAACTTTAAGCACTCTAGGAGGAACCCTATACTCACCTACAAAGGTGGGATTAAAATCAAGAGATCCCCAATCGTCTTCTGCGAGAACCTTCTCAGGATCAAAAGCCTTTTCATGTGTAGAGTCAAGTCGAGAAGGATCTTCTTCAGGAGCTTTAGGCTCATCCAAAGAATTTTGATTATCAGAGGGTAATAATTCATCCATAGGTATCTTGTTTAAAGAGTCATAACTAGAAGAGGAAGGTTTAGAAGAACTTCCTTTGGAAGTAGATGTTTGCTAACAAGCTTGAAGATTAGTATCACCTATCAAGGTATATGTCTTATTGTTATAAATGAATTTAACTTGTCTATGCAATGTAGAGGGGACAGCTTGCATACTGTGAATCCAAGGTCTCCCTAATAACAAGTTGTATGTTAGATTTCCCGACATAACATGGATAGGAGTAGGCAAAGTAACAGGTCCCACTATGATGGGTAAAGTGCTAATACCTAATGAAGACTTAGCCACATTATCAAAGCCTCGAATGGGACAAGAGTTAGGCTCAATAAGGGATGTATCCACATTCATCTTATGCAATAGATTAATGCTACACACATTAAGACCAGAGCCATTATCTACCAGTGTTCGTCTTATAGCAGTGTCATTTATGATAACCACAATCATCAAGGGATCATATTGTTGTTGAATTTCACTAGTAGGCAACTCATCTTGTGTGAACACAATTTGAGCTTTAGGATTCATCACAGAGTTAACCAAAGACACTATATTACTAGATGTATTAGGTGGAGGCACATTCAAATCTTTCAAGGCATCTTGTAACATTCCATGATGAGCGGAAGAAGTTTGGATCAAATCCCAAAGGGATATCTTAGCAGGGGTAGCTTTAAGTTGTTCTATGAGATCATATTCCTTACCAAGAACTTGTGAAATACGAGGAGCTTGAGGAAGAATAGGTTGGGAAGGAGGAAGTGAAGTTGGAATAACTGGAGGAGGATTAGGTTGCCTATTGTTTCTTGTGTTATAGGTATGAGCAACCGCATGATAACTCTCTCTAGTTAGTTGCTTAGCATACTCATAAGGGCTCTTAGTAGAATAACCTCCTTGCACAGTAATAATAGGTTTCTTAGGCGTGCAAAAAGAATCATTAGCATAACCACCTTGAACCACTAAGATAGGCTTATTTAAAGGTTGAGAATTTTGAGAAGGACAAGCACCTTGGATAGTGAAGAGAGGTTTGTTAGGTGTTTCATTTACATGTATCAAATTGATTGAGGATGGTTTAGAGGAATGAACAAAAGTGTTGGAATAATTATTGATAGTCTTCTCTTGCACTAAAATCTTATCACAGATTAAATAAATTTTAGGAGAGAGACAAGGGATAGGCATTGATGTTCTAGTAGGAAGAGTAATACTAGGAAAGGTCATATCATCCTCTATCATCAAAGGATCTACATGGGGAATAAACTCTCTAGGAGAAGGATCAACATTACTCTCTAAAGTCTCACTTTTGAGAGGGAGATCTTTGAAAGAGACGTTAACCATCTTGCTTTGAACTAGGGTATCTTTATGAGTAGAACCAAGTTGAGGAGAGGGAGAATAATTAAGATTCAAGGAAGGTGAGAAACAATCAAGGGAGTTTTCAATCTTGATTTGATCCCCTTTGGCTAGGGGTAGAGAATAATCTATACCTTCTTCTAATGGTTCATCCCAAATAGTGAGGTTGTTGAAAGGAATGTTTGAAGTATTGTCAATTTCAAGAGAGGAGATAACATTGTTTATTAATTCCTCATCCTTAGGAGGGAGAGCATCAATAGATGTGTTAAACTCATCCTCTTTCCTCAAAATATGTTCAATATGATCTTTAGGGGATAGAGAATTAAGGAAATTGCTTATTATTTCATCTTCTTTCTCTAAGGGATGCTTATGGGTAAGACAAACTTTAGGAGAAGGGTAAGCATTTATCATTAATTCATCATCTCTAGTAGGAATTTTGTTGGAAAAGGAAATACCATCACTAGGAAATGTAGGAATCATGTCATCTTCTTGCACAAAAGGATCCTCATGAAGGGAGTGTTTTTTAGGAGGAACATGAACAGACTTCTCCAAAGATTCATGCTTAGGAAGGAGATCTTTGAAAGAAGTGTTCATAACCTCTTGTTGCACTAACATGCCCCCATTGGAAGGACCAACTTTAGGAGAAAATAAGTCAATGTCCATCAATACCTTTTCACTTAGAGAGGCATCATGTAGGGAAGGTGAAGTAACATTAAGAAAGGTGTTTATGATATCATTCTCTTCCTCTAGGATAGCTAAATAGGAAGGGCACATTTTAGGAGAGTTGTCAAGATCACTCTTAAAGTCTTCATCCTTAGAGCATGGGAGAGTCTCAAAGGGATTGGTAGCAACTCTTTTAGACACTAAAATGTTGTTATAGATGGGAGGAGGTTCTTTAGGAGAAGGAAAAATTGAAACAAGGGAAGCTAACCCATTATCACATCTATGAAATGAATGCATCATGACAACAATTTTCCTCTTTTACATGCAAAATAGAAGGAAATGTTTAATTTTAACCAATGCAAGCACTTAGAATGTAGATTTAGAAAATGAAATTTATGATTCAAATGAGTTCCTAAATCAGATTTGAAATTATTGATCCCAATTAAGCTATCCACAAGTTCGACTTTGAATTGAAAAATTAGGGTTTTAGCAAAAATTTCCTCTAAATTTTTTGAATCTTGCAAGAAATTAAAACTTGTAAATAGCATAAACACTCAAATTTGAAAACATCAATCAGAATTAGAGAAGATTGGAGTTCACGTCGGGTTCACCAAAATGTGTGGGGGAAAAAGTGACACTAAGCAAACATGCCCTAATCTCACTTTCAACCACACGCTTGTGGAATACGAAAGAGCCTAGAAGTATCACACAATTGGCTACTTCTTCTTGTGGAAGAGAGAGCCACGGGCTACCTATTAGGATTTCTATTCCTTCGTTGTAATTGAAAGATGAAATGATGCAAGTTCAATTCCTAACCCCAAAATGCAAGTATGAACTAATGACAAGATTGCAGAATTGAACTTAAACAATGGAAAGCTGTAAATACAAGGATAAGACAAGAATGCAAATGCGTACCCAGAGTTAAAATCTGACTAAAAATGTTCGGGACGGGGGCGCGGGCGCCACTGTCCTGATTGTGCCCCTGAAACTGCTCCGGAAACTACTGTTTTTGCACTCTGGAAAAGCTGTCAAAAATGCTGAAAATGCTGTCTATCAGGAGGACCAGGGCACCCAGCACCCCTGTCCCAGGGACCAGGGCGCCCAGCACCCCTGTCCTGGCAACACCAGGGCGCTCCACGCCCCTGTCCTGGTCTTCTGGGCTGAAACTTGGTGTGTTATTCTGTCTCTGTCTGCTTCTCCCGGATCTGCAATTTGCGGCGTCGTCCGAATCCTGAAACCTGCACTTATATCTGAAAAGGTGTTTGGGCGGCTATATAGGGTTTTGCCTTAGTCAAACCCCCGCTTCGGTGATTTCCACCTCCACGAATAGCCAAGTTGTATTGTAAAATGTATTGTGTGTGCAGACCTAGTGTGTGTGCAAGGTCCTAAAATGCAAGAAAGCAAACTAGAGCAACCTAGAAAGTAAACCCTAATTGCTTGTAAATGATAATGTAAATGCTCTAAATCAAGATGCAAAGTGATCTAAAGCATGAATAAATGATATATTGAAGCTTATGCAAAGACATGAAAACAACATGAAATCATACCCAACCCTCAAGGGAGAAGTACAAGCCAATCTTCAGTTGGTAATCTCCTATTGTTCTTCAATGTCTTGCAAGCCCTAAATGAATGAATGAAATTGATGAATGCTTGAAGGATGGATGTTGATTGTTGTTGAAGTCTTCGAAGATCTGCTCTTTCGCTACATAGAAGGTCCTTGAAAGCCCAAAAATCGGATCCTTTCAAATGAAGAAAGAGAGCTCTTATATATGAAACCCTGGGTCTTAATTTCGACTTTTGGCCGACCTAGAGATTGAATATCCCGCCAATTTATTGGGGTTAAGATTTATTTTATGATTGGATCGCGCTCCTAAAATTTCGGGAAAAATGTCTGGGACCATGTGCACCGGGTGCCACGGTCCCGACAACTTTTCACCAAATTTTTAGGGTCGTCAGATATGATGATTTTAGAGAGAATCCCGAAGTTACAGGTGATTTTGAGATGTTTTGACCCCCGAAATCAAGCCCCCAAGTTCAAAATAGGACCTAATTAGGGTTTTTGATTAAATGATGTATTGGAAGAATAAAATGAAAAAGGCACACTTTAATGAAAGGGCCCAACTTTATGATGTGGAAGATGATGAAATAGAACCTTAGACCTAATTAATTTGATTAATTAAGTGCTAAAGGGGAAATGCAATGCAAAATGCAAAATGCGCCAAGGCGGGTGCTAAACTAGGTGTGAAATTGTACCACCCTAGCAAGTGCGTACAATTTACGACGCTACACCAAGTTGGCCAAAGACCGAAACAACATTAACCAAACAATAAATACAACCAGTAACGCATTAGTAGCATCCACCAACATGTTACATAAACTGGTCCATAACCTAGCAGAATAAGACCGGTCGTAAAATAGGTTGTCATAAGCCAAATGAGATACCACCAATCAAATGGGACACAAACACAATAAACATCAGCATCCTGAAAACGTTCTAGAAGCCACATCAATACCACTTATCAAATCCATAAAAATATCTTCAACAAAGCTCTACCGATAGAACCCTTATTGGTAACCAAAAGGCTTACTAGAACCTATGATAGCGTCTGGATTGCCAAATCCTGAAACAACTGAATGTGACATGCATCTAACTAACATGAATGACTAAACCAAACCATTTCCACCAATCAGAATATACCGGAGACAAATCTCCTGATTATCATCAAAGTCCAACCACTCTACCGTAACCCGGTAGACAACTAGAGAAGCTAGTGTTGACATTAATGACAAACATCAATTTAACACATAATAAATTCCTCCAAATTTCCAAAAATCACCCCCTTTGGAATTGATGGCAACACTAGATCTTTAAAACATCCAAGTGCCAAGAAGTGCCAAACAAGTCTCCCCCAATGGAAGACATCCAATCAAATGATATAAAAATGAAGTTCTGAAACAAACAACCAAACCATAGACCAAACTCCCCTTGTGACTGATATCTCTGTTAAGCTCTTTTTTTCACATGTATACCTCTCCCCCTTTGACATAAATGCTAGAAATCTGACATAAACATCATAGAAAAATCATAGAACCTCTAAACCACACAACTGACTACTCCTGCTGAGTAGTAGCACCAACTCATGAATCCATAATGAATGATAGTTTTGATAATGCATATCGGACTAATGCTAATTAGCATCACTCAACTCTCAACCAAAGGGTCCAAGACCCCCAATCTGTCTCTAAAATACTCAAATGATTCCTTGGGAAAAGGTTTAGTGAAGATATATGCAATCTTCTTTTTAGTGTTCACATAAACCAATCTGACTTCATTTGCTTCCACCTTTTCCTTCCGAAAGTTATACTTGATTGATATGTGCTTTGACTTAGAATGAAATACTAGATTCTTTGATGTTAGTAGTAGTAGACTTATCATATTGAATAACTACCGATTCATTACAATCTACCCTTATATCCTTCAACATTTTCTTCATCCATAGAACTTGTGTACAACTAGTACAACAACAACATACTCAACTTCAGCAGTAGATAAACAAGTACATGGATGTTTCTTGTTGATCCATGAAACAAGTTTCTTTCCAAAAAAGAAAGCTCCACCGGATGTACTTTTCCAGTCATCTATATCTTTAGCCCAGTCTGCATCTATATATGCACACAATGTAGAGTCATCATCTTTAGGATACCATAAAATCATATTCAGTTGTTCCTTGTAAATATCTTAAAATCCTTTACACTGCACTCTCATAATTCTCTCTAGGATCAGTCTGATATCTTGATACAATACAAACAACATTCATTATATCTGGTCTAGTTTGAGTCAAATATAACAAACCTCTAATCATAGATTTATACCTTGTAGGATTTACCACAGCTAATACATCTTTCTTTGTCAATTTCTCATTTGTAACCATAGGAGTACCAACTGGTTTAAAATTTTCTATACCAAATTTCTTCAACAACTCTCTAGCATACTTAGTTTGACATATGAACATACCTTTATCAGTCTGATTAATCTACAAACTTAAGAAAAATATCATATCCTTAATCATAGAAATCTCAAATTCATTCTTCATATTATCAAAAAATTTCATACATTACTTTTCCTCACCTCCAAAAATGATAGCATCCACAAAGACCTCATCTATGTCATTATTAGTGATCTTATAGTATACATTACTAAAGGCATTACCTTTAGTGAAACCACCTACATATTCATTTGTGTGTGTGTGTGTGTGTGTGTGTGTGTGTGTGTGTGTGTGTGTGTGTGTGTGTGTATGTATATGTATATGTATATGTATATGTGTGTGTGTGTGTGTGTGTGTGTGTGTATTTGTATATGCATATATATGTACACACACACACAGACATAAATATATTTATGTATGTGTGTGTGTGTGTATTTATGTATGTATATGTATACGTATATGTATATGTATGTGTATGTATATGTGTATGTCTATGTATATATATCTATATATATGTAGGTATATATATGTATGTATGTGTATATATATATATACACACATATACACACATATACATACATACATATATATATACGTATATACATACACACACACACACACACATATATATACATACATATATATATACACATATACATATGCATACATATACATATACATATACACATATATACACACATATACATATACATATATATACACATATACATACATATATATATGCACATAAACACACACACACACACATACATATGTGTGTGCATATGTATATATACATATGCACACATATGTGTGTGTGTGTGTGTGTGCGCACGCATGTGCATGTGCATATACATAGGCATAGGCATATGCATATGTATATGTATATGTATATAATTTTTAAAATAAATTTTATTTAAATGTAATAAAACATAAATTAAATATATCAATTTATTATTTTTTTAATAATTAATTATTTATTGTGTTTTTATATACATTCTATTTTCAAAATTATATACTATACCTTCAATTAACTACTTTAAATTATTAGTTTTTTATTTTAATATTTATAAATTTAAATATATATTATCTAAATTAATTTTGTTTCACTTATTTTTTAAATTTAAGATTATCTAAAATTAAAATGGATAAAATTATATTATATTTAAAAATAATATAAAACGGACAATGTGAACATAAAAAATTAAAAAATATTTAGTAAATATAAAAATTTATTTATTTAATGGTGTATGCTTCTGGATTCGATTGTTATTTAATGAGAAGCATACACTATAAATCAATTCCAAAGTTGCATGACAATCTTGTACCATTCTCCTTGTGACAGGGGAGAATGATGTTGAAATTGGGCTTGAGATGTGTGGAGCCTCACAATCTATTTATGTTGAATGTGCCTTTATAAATGACAAGAGTCACATAATGAATAGTTGACATAAAGCTGCTTTACCTAACTTGTCATTGAAAAATGTTCATAGGATCATGTTATCCTAGGTGGCATTCTATAAGATATTAGGACATGCATCATTATTTAATATTTTCTTTAGGTATTTATCGTTATGAATTATGCATTTAATATTTGCATCAAGGGTAGTTGTCATCCTACCTCATCACCTTCTCTATATAAGAAAGACTCATTTATACATTATATCATATCAATTGCATCAATTTCATATCTCATTGAGTATTTGAATTTCATCTTCGTGCATGCTCATGTTCAAACCTTCTCTTATGGAAGGCATGTTTCTTGATTGATCCTTTGAAATATGAACAACTTCATTATAAATTCTTGATCATTACAACATTTAAAAGGTCAGCCTACAATGACGAGTCCCACTTTTTGACTATATTAGAATAGTGAAATTAACATTTTTTAGATATCTTCACTTTTTAACACCTGTAGCAGCTAAACCATTAATAATTTAAAAATGATGCATACTATTTATTTGTGAGATTTTATATATATATATATATATATATTCAAAATATAAAAAAAATAGTAATACATAAAATAGAATTCAATAGATCCTCCATGACACAAAAATCACTATAGAATATCATCCATCACTAAATGATGAATCACATCACTATTAAAGGTCCAACTAAATTATGATGCTAAGCTATAAATGGTATCATGATAATAATATAATAAATAAAGACTATCAATGATCCACATGCACTAAACTATAACACTAAAATCTAGAGAGGATCAATTGGAACAAAGGTATCTAAACCCAAGAGATAAACCGCCAGTTGCAATCAAGAAGCAATCTAATATCACAAGAAATGCATCCACATAAACAACATGTTGTGATAAATCTCCATGCATACAGAGAACCTTTGTGACACCATTTATAGCATTATTATTTTTAACTAATCCAAATTATTACAACAATAATAAGAACTTCAGGCAAATGCATCTCTGGTTAAAAATGAATGACACTAATTATTTCCATGGAGAACCTTATCATATGCAATTGCAATTAAAATTATAATCCTTAGTTTAGAGAAGTTGAGGAACATCTCTGGTGAGAAATACATTAGAAATGAATTGATATGCCTTCTGAGTAAGGTGGACGGCATCAAAGAAGAGATATGTGGAAGCATCAGGGCATGTAAAGGGATTCAATTCATTGCACAGGAAGTTATATTCTATTGTGCCCGTCCCACAGCAACCTCTTGCAATCACCTCGAAACCTGGCATGCAATATAGCATTGCAGGATTAGACATAATTCTACCTATATATTGATATAGTAAAATATCTAAGCATAATGACATTTGTATTGTGATTAATTAAGAGAATGCAAAATACCATATCTTCTAGGATTTGCAATGAACTCGGAAACCAGACTGTTATAATCGAGAGAAGCAATTTGAAGGCTAGGAAAAGCAGGTTTGAGTCCATCAATCATGGCATTTAATCCTGAATTGAATCCAGATACAGCCTCGTTTATCTCTTGATCACACGCACCCCTGTTCCGAAGGCTTGTAAGGGTTCTCTCTACTGGTGCACATCCTAATGGTGGAAGATTAATCAAAGCAATTCTAGTGACACCCAGATTATACAATTCCTGTAAAATTCAGACCGAGAAATCAGAAATCACTGCAATTATGACTGGAAACTACTAAATTCAAAGAATAGAGACAAGTTATAACCATGCCTTGATATAAACTGTGTATTGATTCAAGAGGAAATCTGTATACTCTTGAACAGTGAATTCGAGTCGGCGAGTTGGGATTACTAGTAGGAAGTAGCTGTAACCCCAGTCATTGGACCCTATTGTAATGAAAAAGATTGCCTTACTGATTATGTTGGAAGCCTCTTCTTCTCCCACCAATCCTACTATTTTCCTTTTATACTCTTTAAAACACTCAATTTGTTTCCAAAATGGTATCGCCTCCTGCATTATTCAAATCCATCATATAAGAATAGATTAGGAAAAGGCTGACAAGATGTGTGCATAGTTTCACATCTATTGTCCTACAAATATATTAAGGTCCTGTGAAACATAAGAATATGTTATATTTGCCTACATTTATTAGGTCAGTGAGATTGTCTAAGCCTGAACCAGCAGATGCAAAGCTGACACCAGTTAGCAAGTCTTGGGCATTGAGGCTTGGGTCCAAAGATGGGGGCAACAATTCCTTAATTCCAAGTCCTTCAGCTGTAATGAAATGATAGAATTGTAGATATCATGAAATCTGAAAATGGGTGATGAAAAATAAAATCAAAGTAAATAAACATCAATCTTTCAACTAATAATACCAATTTTACTTCACAAACAACTAAAAGTTCTGACATGATAAGATGAATTTTTAAATTCTTGCAAGATCAAATTATTTCTCTTCTGAAATGAAATATACAATTCACATTTATGAGCTAAGACTGACCACAATCTTCAGTGCAACAAACAAAGAATAGCTAGAGCTTTCAAAATTATTGGAAAGTTTAAGAAAAACATGCAGGTATGAAATAAATACGTTACCAAAGTAGTCAGACAGGAGCTTTCCATTGGAGAACCTTCCTGTGGGAATGCGATCTATGAAATCTCTTCCATATGGAGGATAATTTGACTTGCTTGTTGAAATAATAAAATCATTATTCCCTGTATCTCCAAAGGAGTCTCCAAACACAAAGACTGCAGGCACTTTCTGTCCTCCTACAAACAAAATATAATCGCATTCCTGAGCTATTATGACGATCAAACTGAAAAATAGAGAGAACAAGACGAGAGATTCTGCCCTTGATTTCATTATTATTTTATGTGCAATCTTTGAATTCGACACTGTTTTAAGGTAAACTACCAACAATGAAAGGCACGATGGATAAGCTTCCTCAAGGTTTCCTTTTGTAAACTTTATCATTCACCAAACTAGAGGCATATTTTTGGTGGAGTGGGTAACAAATTTAAGTGACCGACTCTCTATCAATAGATGACAGTTAGGGTTTTAGTCCTTCATTCATTAGATTTTAAAACTTCAAAAATGCCAAAGGTCACTCTCAGACAGAGTCTCAAACAATCCCCATATTGAATGAGTGAAGAAAATAGTTTTCACGATGTTTACTCCATGTTTAAGTGAGAAAGGAGGAGAAGCTGTGGACATGAATACTCCACGTAACATTATCAAAATGTTGGGTTAAATATATAAATATATTTAGTATTAAAATTAGTCTATTACTTCCATAAATATGGCTTTAAATAAATTCGGTGAAATAATGCTCGACTGTCCTCCCTCACATGGAAAGACACAGTAGACCTTAAATTGTATTAAAGATTACAGGTCACGTTTAGGGCCCTTCAACATCGCATTTAAAAAATTCAACAATTCAAATGTTAGTCTGGTCACAATTCATTCGTTTTGTAGGAGAGAGAGAAGACAAATAAAATAGAAATTATGAACATTAAATTGACTTTTAGAGCTGCTGCTCAAATAACTTTTGAGACATGATTACATTTTTCAGATTTTCCAACGTCATATAGACTCCCACTCATAACTGCACACACTCACTTTATTACTTCTAACAGCTCTACAAAGGTGGACTCTGAAAAATATATAGCAGATTTAGCACATACGGTGGAGAGAGAAGAACACATATAATAATGCATTTTGAACTGCCCAAAAAACGTGTGATGTGACAATGAACAGGTTGAAGGTGTAATTGAAAATCTATCGAAATTCAAGGAAAATCTGTTTCAATCACTGTTCTCGTAAGTATGCAGATATGATGTGCATATCGAGGATATGACATGAGAGGAATGCGGCTAAACTGCTTCCAAAAAGTTTGTGTTAAAAGGCGAACACCAAAGTAAAAGATAAATATAATTAAAAGTAGAGTAATTTGAGGATTGGTTCAAATTAATATATGGACAATTTATATAGAATAAAAGTGGATAGTAATATTATGCTCCTTTGTGTGTATCTCTAAAGAGATTTGCAAATGAATCAAGGTGGGGGAGAGGGAGAGGGAGAGGGAGAGAGCGCACTAGGGTGATAGGGTTGGGAGAAATCATCATAAACAAAATCACTATAAAACATAGAGTCATCAACCTTATCATGAGAAGAGAAAGAAGTAGCATTACACTCTTCCCTAAACACATCATAAATAAACCTTGGAATCGCCAAATATATTTAGAACAAGGTATCCGGTCTCATGTGAACATAGAACAAGTGTATCTATATCAATTGGACTACTAAATGAAATATGATGTAAGAGAGGCACATAGAGGTGCATCCATAGGTGTAAGAGAATATGCTCATTAGGTACAAAATCACATGAATCAAAATATCTAGATTTATCAAACGAATATATTCATAAATTAGTATTTAGTCCTATCAGGCAGGAAAATTATAAAAGATGTATTATCATAAAGCATAGTGACATAAGAAGTGAGCATGGTTAAGAAGTAGAAATATAATTCGTTTTCAATATAATAAGAAATGCGCAAGAGATGATAGTTGAGCATGAACTAAGCATTATATTGAATAATGATACCATGAGATAGAGAAGAGATATGCACACTAATTACAACATTAGATGAATCAAAATTCCTAAATATGTCAAATAAACATGAAGATAAATTAGTTTTTAAGTCAATATCATCTAATAAATTTATATAAAAGCTATTATCATAAAGCATAGCGACATATGAACTGAGAATGATTAAGAAGTGGAAATGACATCAATTGTTAAAATAGCAAGAAAATGCACAAGGGAGGGTAGTTGTGTAGAAAAGCCACAAACTCGAACGATCGTGCTGTGTATCCATCTATCATGCAAGCCCATGTCCCTCAATATGGCTTGAATGGAATACTCCTTCCAATATATGCCATGACGATCCAAGCAATCATTCTTGATTAGTTTCAGCAGAGAACACAGGTACAGAATTTTGAACCTATCAGGCCCACCTATGCCCTCAGAGTTGTCCAAGGAAGGCATCAATTAGTGCGGTCGATGTGGTGTCCTATTATTGATCACAAGATTCGAAAGGCTAACCCACCTTATGCTTATACCAATACATGATTGCAACATGTGTCTCAGACCTGTCGATGTTCTTACAGATGTCCACCAAAGTGTGGTCCACATGGCATAATTATAAGACATAGTGATCACCATTAAGGCACAACAGCTCCTCCAAACACCCTTTCTCAATCCACAGGAGTTGTACAGCATATTGAATACACTCTGACATGCATTCAACATAAAGGTATGCAACCCAAAATCAGTTATTGCTTTTGGACACCCTTTTCATCTCAATCCCATCCCTAGATTAGATTCTAAGCGTAATTTTCATTCTGCCTTGCACTGAAGCTCAAAGATCATTAATGGAAGATCGGATCTAATTTGTTCTAGTGCTTGTGGGTTTGATGATATACATGTCTGGAGTTTTTTATCTTCTCATATGACCTAACTTTCTCCTGTGTCAGTTGATGGATAAAAAGGTTTGTGAGCCTCATTATAAAGGGATCCACATTCCAAATTTGGAGGTCACAATGGTTCCATTTTTTGTGGTTCTAATAGATTGGGTGATTCTAATATGGAAAACGGGCAGAGGGAAAAGACTCTTATCTGTTATAGGGTAAAGGTCTCTGTTCTGTAAGCCATTGCATGGTAGTATCTTTATATTTTGGATTTTTCTTATATAAAATCATTCTGCATTGCACATTGTCTCCAGTTTAAAATGTAATAGCTTTTGATTGAAATAACCAAGGGTTATCGAAGTTCTTGTATATTAGCTGTAGTGAATTATTTTCAATGATTGGAGTTCTTCTTGCACATCAGCTGTAGTGAATTATTTTCAATGATTGCTTTCTATTTAAGGGTAGAGTAAATGCTTTTATGAAAGTAATGAAGTTATTAAATGAGTTTAGAGGGATAAGTAAGTAGGATGTGTGAGAAGCTCATCGCTAGGGTAGAGTTGGAGTACAAAGATATTAGTAGCTAGGGTAGAGTTGGAGTACAAAGATATTAGTAGCATAATATCGTTGCGACTAAGGTGGTCTTTGTTCAATACCATTGCACAATGAGGCTTTTAACAAGCTAAAGTGATACAAAAGGAAAAACACAAGCTTTTTTATTTGATGGTAAAGTTTAAGAAAATAAATTTAGAGTATAATTTTAAATAAGTAGTTTGTATAGATATGGTTATCAAATAGGCCATGATTTTCAGGAGAGAGAGATATGAATATATGTATGTCTACATATATGAATATGTGTATGTTTACTTATATGAAACTATGTATGAATATATCTATGTTAACATATATGAATACTAAAGAACATAACCCCATCATGGTTTTTAATCCATAAAGCTTCATACGCGTTATTTAAAAATTAAATCCCATACGTATTATTTAAAAAAAAAAAACCCATTTGCATTTTTAAATAATAAAACCCTATACGTGTTTTGTCTTGTACTTAGGCTTGGATAGCAAGGATGAGGCTTGGGAGTCTTATTTCCATCCTTTTTATGTGTTTTCTTCTTGCAATCTGGTTTCTTAGCTTCATCATCATCAGGTTTACACATTATTAAGTGGGTATTTGTAAAATTACCACCATAATTTCACCCATCTTCTGAGCTTTCTAACCATTTTTTTTTTTTTTTAAAATTGACCAACATCAACATATTAATCTTGAATTTCTAATGTCTCCAAAATTCTTAGAGACAAACGTGTACCATTTTTTTAATAACTTTTAAACTACTTGTCCAAAATTGAAACAAATTATGTATTATTTTTCTACACTTCATTTTTTGAGTGGACAAGTCTCAAATTACTCCTCCAAATACAGGTTAAGCTGATTTTAGAAAAAAAGTGTACACTTATACCTCCTTTTTATTCACCATCTTGATGCACTTACCCAAATAATAATGTATTATTTAAATAAAATTGGTGATAGGTAATAGAAAAAAACTAAGGTAAATTGACTAAACAAAAGTGATCAATTTTAGATGTCTACAATTGTAATTAAGAAAGACAATGAGTTGAGGATGTACACATATTCCATAACAATCAATAAGATCATTATAAAATATATCTTCCCATTTCTAAGAATGAATAACATAATGAAAATTGTTTAATTTAGATTGACAATAACGAAAGAAAGAAACACCTTAACCTCATCCATATTCACATCGTAGTAACAAACAAATGATGAGTATTTTTTGTTGAGACATGGTCTAGCTAGGACTCGAACCTAGGACCTTCCAAATGCTGCTGGAGTGCTCTACCACTGAGCTACTAGTCCCTCTTGGACCAGTCAATCATCGGTCCAAATGTGGCTTATTTCCAACACCAACACCCCCCCGGTTCGGATGTGGCTTATTTCCAACACCAACACCCCCCCTTTAGCCACACCTCTTGTGTGCTTTCCTAACTTGGCTCTGATACCATGTTGAGACATGGTCTAGCTAGGACTCGAACCTAGGACCTTCCAAATGCTGCTGGAGTGCTCTACCACTGAGCTACTAGTCCCTCTTGGACTAGTCCATCGTCGGTCCGGATGTGGCTTATTTCCAACACCAACATTTTTTAATTTGGTCATTGAATCAAAGGCTATGATCAACAAAAAGAGATGACAATACCCGTCAAATACTCATTCTCCTAATATTCAAATGAATCTGAAACTTCATAGAGATATTGTTAATAGAGATAATGTTAATGCATTATTTTTCTTCATCAAAACCTAATTTTGATTTTAATAGTGCGAAATTACCAAGAAGCATTTGTACATACAAGAGGGTTTGTATAATCATCGTGGCTCAAAAATTAGATTAAAAATAAGTGCTTCATAAATATAATTTCTCAACTTGACCACAAAGTCAAAGTTTCTATTTTATCTAAGTTAATTTTCTAAAAGCACTAATTTTTTTCCTAGAATATATAAATTTCTCAATAAAAGAATACTCGAGGGTTGAGGATGACCATTTTACAATTGAATTAGACACCCAAAGAAAAAATCCCTTACCATCCTCTTCATTCCTACCTACTTATTGATATCTATATTAATATTTTTAATAAAAAAAAAATATTTACATACATTCATATTAAGTAAATGTACATGAATTCAATCAATAGATAATTAAGTCAGATCAAGTGAGTTAGCACGAATAATTAAAACTATTTAAGTTAAATTTAATAATAAAATGAAATAAATATAATAGTAGTTTAAAACCGATGATGAAAAAATGAGTTTGGATTGATAATTGAAGGAACTAAATGAATTAAATGTTTCATTTCATTCAAATTTTAGTGATGAAGTGTTGTGATACATGTTAGGATTTGATGTGCCAATGTTTTACAATTTTATGGTTAATATATATGAAGATATCAAATTATATCATATGTATAAGTACAACTCTAATCTATGTAAGTGCAAGAACCTTGTGTATTTTTGGGATTTACTCACCTTATAATTTTTATCCAAATATATATAAAGATGGCATACTGTTTTATGAGCACTTTTAGGAAAATTTTCAAAGATTGAGTTCACTCTATGTCTATGAGTGAAATATTTAAGTCATTAAAAAATCATGTAATGATCCTAGGATGATATTACAAGTACAAAAATGTAGAATATATTAATGTTTAAGCTCTTAGATATAAAAGCCATCACATTCTATCACGATTTCAATTAAATTAAATTAAAATATAACAAGAAATTTTCATTGGAATTAAATTTTTTAATTATTTTGATGGAAGGTGTATCTACTAAATTCACACAAGTCTTACACTCTACAAGAATTGATCTTTGGTGAGCTCAATTTCAATTTCACTAATAAACCAGAGGACCATTAATGAATTTTTTTTTTGAAATTTGACATAATCTATAAATATTGGGTGTATAGATTATTGATTTCTTTTAAAATTATACTTAATGATAGAATGATATCCATTCAAATAAAATAAAATCAGACTCCAACCTCATCCCATATTAAATGTCCACCCCTTCAATATGACAAAAATTGATACTTAATAGGATTTTATGAATGAAAAATTTGACATTTTTGTTATTTATAAAATAAAGAAAATAATGAATAAAGTCAGCATAATGATTACTCAGAGAAAAGAGTCAAATATTCAATCAATATTATTTAAATATAAATAATGATTTTATAATCATTACAGCTAGTACAAAGTCTACTTCCAATATTTTGGCATACTATAAAACTCATACCTTTTAACATTATAGATACAGGTTCATACATCTTAAAACCATACTCAAATTCTGCACGAGGAGAAAAAAATAGAAAGAGAGCACCATTGAGGTGATATGCATTCTGTTACGAAGCATGAAGCTTTCACGTGCTTCTTCATTAAATAAGTTTGACCCATCACAAAAGGTTTAGTAATATGTGGCTAACATTCATGATGGAATCTAGTTTACTATAAGAATATTATGAAACAAAATATATATAAACCAAAATGATACACTTATTCATGTAGATCAATGAAGCATCAAAATAGCAACAAACTTCTCATCAACACACCAACAATTTGTTGATGACAATCTCCTGTTGTGGGGTGTGATTCAAGGGAAGCTGCTCATTTCCAGAAAAAATTATATTCCTATGGAAAGGATTCAGGTCAGTTGGTTAATGCAGAGAAGTCGGAAATAAATAAAAATTTCACCTCCCCCACGAAAACAAGAATTATGAATATCTTTAAATGCAAGAAAGGAAATCTTCCCGGCACCTATCTTGGAATCCTAATAAATTGGAATAATGAATTTGGAATGAGTAGTAGATTGATTTAAATGTTTATACATGTGCATTGATTGCGTGATTTGAGCAGTGATTGACTAAATCTAAGTTGCATGAGTGATTGTGAAATATTATGCTTTATTGTTAAAAGAGATGAAACGTGTAAATGATTTAAAAACGAATATTGACCCTATGCTTACATGTTTTTTTTGTTCAGATATGTATAAATGTATAAAATATCATACTAATGAGTTTACTTTGGTAATTTGAAAATAGTATAACATATATATGTATATAAGATATTGAATCAATCATATATATATATATATATATATCCAATTATCGTGAAATTTGATTACTTCATGAATTTGGTTTTATCTATACATAACCATTTGAGATTAAATATGTATATGTATTATATATGTATTAGAGTTATAATAATGATTCAATTATAGACTTATAAGTACGTATGTGAATATCGAATATGTAGATAAATTTGCATAACTAAATTATTTTATGAAAATCAATATCATATATATATATATATATATATATATATATATATATATATATATATATATATATATATATATAGGAACGGTTTAGTAAAAAAAATATATGTTAATGAGTTTAATGTTTTATATATATAATTGGAAAGCGACTTAAATTGAGAAGTCATTATTTATATATATATATATATAATATCATTATTTATATATATAAATATAAATAAAAATATTTAAATTAAAATTAAAACAAATTATTAAAAAAATGATTAATTAGAAGCTAAGGTGGCAGGTGAAATTTATATTAAGTAAAAAACAATAATGAGGGTGGTCGATAGTAATATCGACCACTCCCCTTATTTAAAGGGAGGGTTCGGTATTACCACCGACCACTCCTCCTCCCCTTTCTATTAAATTAATACACCACGTTGTAGCCACATCTAACAAGTCATGTGGTGGCAAGGTTTAATGTTGGGGTTGTAGTCAAACCCACGTAGCTGCTAATAGTAAGGAATGGAAGTTGATGTTGACTATTCCACGTATGGAAGGGAGGGAGTCCGTTTCATTTCCAATTATCCACCCAAATCTCCACCTTCTCGTGCGTTGGTACTGCCATTTAATGTGGCTTGAATTAATAAAGACATGGTTTACCAGCCCATGTAAACCCACTAGTATATTGATCGACATGCATAGTAAGAAGTTAATTTGATTTAACTTTGCATGTTTTAAGGAAGTCATTTTTTTAGTAAAGTCGACTGAGTAAGAGATAATCATGAATTTAACAAATTTAGTAGTTGGATGTCACGAAGTAGATGATGGATATTTTTGCATGGTGAACACATAGGTGATCGAATCTGATTAGGACTGTTACGTTGCAATAAAACCATGAGTGGTGTCATTTAGAATCAATCCACCACTAGGAGAGATAGCTCGAAAGTAGGAAAGAGGGTAGATAACAACACTATATATATATACCATTGAGTTGGAAGAAAGGAAAAAAAAGATAGGAAGTTAGAGGAAGCAAGTTAGAGGTAGCAAGATAGAGGAGAGCAAGAATGTAGAAGAGCGACAAGAGATTAGAGAGAATGGAATAGAGGAAATTTTGATGTGTTTACGACCGAGTCGTAAAATATCGACGATGATCATCTCTGATTTAGTGTCGAACTTAGGGGTTAGGCTCTTGAATGAGTGTTAGTTTCTTTGTTATTATTAGAGAATTTTTTAGAGTATAGAAAGGATAAGGACTAGGAATAGAGAGCTCGTGAGATAGAAGAGGACCGAGAAGGAAAGCATTGGAATACGGATGTATTGCCGACAATTTGAAGTTATCAAGGATCATAATAGACCTGGATCGCGTTTCTTGAGGTAGGCTCAAATCTAGTATGTTTTGTTGAAGAGATTTAAGAGATAAAGAATGATCTAGTTTTATATTCATGAAATATTCTAATGGAAGAGTTAGAGTCACAATATGAATCATTTTTAATTGTTTAATTTACGATCATGCAAATATAGATGCAATAATGATACATTTTATGAAAGTTTGTTGATAAAACTTAGTGAAACTCTTAGAAATTAGATCACCCAATCCTCTAGAAACAGAGTAAGAGGATAGAGAGAGAAACTTTGAAATTGAATTGCGAAGAAGATGAAATATTAGGATTATAACTTATTAAATAGTGAAGTTTATTTTGATATCATAAGAAAAAACTTACACTTTCAAATTAGATCCTTGCATGAAGAGAAAAGATGGTTATCAGGTGTCTCACTAAAAAAGGCCATATAGATAGGTGCTTTATGAATTTTCATCATGTTAGATTGTTGTTATGGTAAATTAGTAAAATTAGCGAGTTGAGTATTTAAATCATGAAAAGTCACATATTAGTATTAAACTAAATATGATGTTTGAGAAAAGAGGTAAATGAACCAAGACACATGGAAAGATAGAGAGCTTAGACGATATCAAACTTAGATTTCTAAACCATAAGAAATGGAATGCATGTTAATGATTGCGCTATTTAAATGTTTTGATAATTGAATAAAAGAATGTGAACTCATTTTATTCAATTTGTATGTAGGATATTCTTAATATTTTAATCTAGTCTTTAAATTGCTTGAAAGATAGAAGTGGAAGATTGTTTTCTTTCAGATGTATATTTGTTTATCTATGAAAGATTGTCTTCCTTAAACATTATATTAATATCTTATGAGATATAGGAAGCTAGAATTGAAAAGGCAAAAGATTGTCTTCTGTATATATTTATTCTAGATTTATGTGAACAAAGCTAGATAGGCTTGTGTATGGAAAGTTGCCTTCGGGGATGGGTGCCGAATATGGAATCTTAGAGAGAATAGTTGCTTTTTCCAAACAATTTACATTTGCTATGCATGGCATTATACTCGGCCGAGTAATCCAATTGAATAAACAATTGAAATAGATGGAATTATTTTATTTATGCTCTCTACCATATCCTTGATTAATCTTGCATGTTTCTTAATGGAATTAGAAAAATGAATTGCATGTATAATCTAGGCATGCACTAGATTCCATCTTTCCTTTTGAATTATTTTGCTAAGCAATTCATGCAGGATTGGGTATTCTTGATTGACTAAGAATTTCGGGGAAGCGTAAACTTCAAGATTGGGCGGAAAAAGCGTTTGAATCTTGTTCTCGTCTTCATGCTAAAGATTGCATTGGCAATAGCTTGGGTTGTAGATCAACAGACGCATCTCACCCTTTACTTTGTATTATTTATTATTGAACTTATGGCAACTTGAAAAGCTTAAGTATTGTATGATTGAGATACTACTTTTATCAATTTATTGAATGAAGAATCTTTATCTTTTATAGAAATTTTGTGTTTATTACGATCTGAATGAAATGATCAAATGAAGCTATGGATGGAAAAGTGGAATGAAATAGATTTATTAATTGATTTATGAGTTTATTTAATTATAAAGAGTATTTCGGCTATTATTGAAGTTAGCACGATTTATGTCTTTACATTTGCTAATCACTAATTTGCAGAATCCGGTATTCCTTAAGTATATTCCGATATGATCAGATCTTGTGCTGAGGTTCTGGTATATTGTTTGAGATGATCTTATGTATCTTTATTTCAGATGGTTCATAATTTGGTGCTCCGCAAGTTATCTTTCTTTGTGACAATTGCTGATTGGTTGTGTTCTTGAGCTTCTAGATGTTGATCGATGAATATTTTATAAGTGGTGTTGGTGCAGTTGTTGGTGATGATTATAACATGCTTACTGGTGTTTCCTAGTCATGTCCTATTTGTTTTGGCAATCCACATTGATCGTTGTGTGAGTTTCTGGTGGTTTTTGTCAACTGGTATTGATTTTCATGTTATGCAGTATTTCTAGTGGTGTAGCGTGTTGCAGTTGATCTTGGCGTGATTTCTATTGGATGTGATCATTTGGAAATTTGAATTAGGTCCATGCTATGTAATGTAAATCATAATATTGGTCTGGTGGTTGATCTTTGTATCATGTATGTAATTTTTAATTTTAGGGTTGACAGTTTAGCCGACCTTGTTATCAAGGTTGGTGATTTGTATATATACATGAGTTATTCACTTAGTTTTGGTGTTGGTATTGTGCCTGCATTATCAGAGAGAAGTAAATGTTCAAAGAAGAGATTTATCATTCAGTGAAGTGTTGAGGTGAGATCGGTGTTGCAGAGAAGACAACTATGCTTAATAGGAACTGTCATTAGGAATTTGTAGATGCTATCATTGCAGTTCATTTCTTTTGGATTGTAGTCTGAATCCTATTGTAAGTCAGTGAGACTTCCCTGAGGGTTGTAGCCTTCTGGGAAAATAATTTTTGAGTAGTGAGCTCTAGGCAGTGTGCCTGAATACATGTGCATTCCCTATTGTAATATTTTCACATACTACTGTAGAGTATCATCTTACTGTGTGTAGGTTCCCATTGTGGTTTTTTCCTTAACCAAGTTTTCCACGTTAAAAATCTTGGTGTTGTGTGTTGTGTTGTTAATTTGCTTATCTGTTCATTGCTGCAGTTTATCAGTTATTATTTGGGAGTTGAATTTTGTTGATCCGGTGATGACTCATTTACCCCCCCTCTCAGTCTTCCTTCTTAATTACTGCTAACATCCTCTTATTTATTCTAGGAGGATTCATGGGGAGGCTATCCAAGTATTGGCAGCTAGCTTGATATCCAAATCACAGGAACTTGGCTAACACACAATTGGGGAATTTTCATTAAGGACTATGTTGTTTTCTCAACTCATGCCCCCATGGGATGGTATTGGAATTTTTTTTAGGGGCTTCCCCTCCCCACACACAAAGTTGACCAAATTGTTGGTGTAAATAATTATTCATCATGGATATTATTACACCTTACTTAAGTTAACTTAGGAAATGCATTTCATATTAGTTTGGGTATGAGACACTTGGGTGTTTGTGCCAGATTGGGATAGTGTGTGTAGGAGAATTTCCACCTTTTGTGGTCTTATCTTGTTGTTACATTCCGCCTTTGATGGGTGATCCACCTCATGTGGAATATTTTATTGTTTCTCCTACCTACCACAGCTATTTCCTACCTACCCTTGTTTCTTATTGAGCCACATGTCACGTTTGTGTGCTCACATATCCATATAGCCTTGCCTATATAAGAAAGCTCATATTAATTGTATGTAATGCTTGATGATCCAGTTCATCAGTATTTTCATCTTGATAGAGTACAGTTTATTACTATCATCTATTTTTTCTCTCTTGTACTTTTCATTGAGCTTTTGATCTTGGAAAAATCTCACATGGTATCAGAGCCATTAGAGTGTCTTTGATTAGTCATTTTGAAGGCTTCAATTTTTGGATCTGAGGAGGTTCTATTTTTGGGGGTGTCATACATTGATTTGGACATCACAGTTGCATCCGAGAGGTCATTTCCATGAATTTTGAGTATAAAGTCAGTCTATTTTGGTGAGAAAATGTTTTTTGCCAATTTTGCTATTATTGTACAGATTTTGTTAAAAACCAGAATTTTTTGAGAAATTTTTTTTTTATTTCATTTTAAAAAATAAAATTCGCAATTTTTCATATGTTAAAGTTTTTTTTTAATTTGAAAAAAAAAAAAAAAAAAGAAATATCAAAAACATTTTTGCGGTCCACAGACCCGCCCGTACTGCACCTGCGTGTGTTGTAGGTTTTGCGAGGTTTGTAGGACCTGTCGTCGTACTGCATCAACACCGTGACCTAGTCGACCTCTTCACCACTGACATCCTTTCCACTTGCTACAAGCTCCCATCAACCTTCCTCCCTTCCGACGTCGACAACCCTTCCTCTCAGCCCCAGCCCTTCTGACTGCTACCGACTCCGGCCCCAACCCTTCTAACTACTGACGATCAAACCATCAATGCTAAACCCATGGTGACCGAGTTCTGACACCAACTGCCACCTGGCTCCGCTGGCGACCACCCTCCGACACTGCTACCTTCCTATGGCTACTAGCTGCACCCCGCTAGTCAGCAACCACCTTGACAGACACGAAGGAGTTTGACCGCACCGAAAGCCACGTGGCACTCCTCCATTCGCCGATCATAGTAGAGCAACTCTGGCATGTGTTACTTTATTATTTACCTTGTCAGCACCCAGTCAGCAGTTCGTACTGTACGGATGTCCATATAGGCAGGGAGGCAAAATGTTTTAGATGGCTAAATGGGTGTCAATTTTAAGCCCATCATTTGCTGACGTCAGTAGTATTTGGAAATTTTTTTAACCCCCCTCTCATTGGGCTTTTTGATTTTGCAATCCGACTTCAAATGACCACATCTTGCTCATTTTTGCTTCTTTTTTAGTGCTTTTTTTTTTGGAATGGGATAGAATTTAGGGCTCTTCACAGTGGTTGAGAGATTTTATGATTTTGATGGACTTATTTTTCAAAAATTGCACATCTTCATGACTGTACCTATCTAATCCCTGTTTTTGCAACTTCAGGGGCTTCGTTTGGGGTCATACGACCTCCTTTTCAGGTGTCATTTTTTTGGAAGTGCATAATTTTTCATCTACTTTCATAATATGCCATTATTTTGTATTGATTTTGAGTAGAAATTATACTTTCAGTATTTGGTCATTTTTGGCCTATTTGCTATGTGTATTTCACTTGGCTATCAGTTTAGAGCACTAGGAATATTTGTTGAAGTCTCTTATATATTATTTTGAGAAGTTTAAAATTGAAATCATAAGTCCACTTTGCCTTGTTTTGCAAGTGGCCCATTGTATACACACTAAGTATAAAGTGCCAAATCACCATTTTCGGTGGGTTTCTTGATTGAGTAATTTGGGAGGGTGTCTTATGTGATTGTGACTCTCTCTATCTTGTGTTTTTTCATTTTTTGTGCTATGGGTTCTCCTAAATTTCCACCTTTAACTCCTCATAATTATGCATCATGGAAGATAAAGGCATGCAGTAAACTAATGGAAAAAAGGACTCATTCATTATGTAAATGGAACTATAACAGCACCACCTGATCCTAAGGCTGATCCTAATGCTCAAATTGAATGGCTCACTAAGAATGCTATGACACTTGGAACTCTTAGAAAGTATGTAGCAGATGATCTCATTTTTCACATTGATAAGTGTACTACAATTAAAGAGGCTTGGGTTATTTATGAGAAATTGTATGGATAAGTTGATGAGATTAAAGGCTACAAGCCTGATAGTGAACTCACAACATTGGATCCCAAGGATTTTGATACAATCCAAGATTATGCCACAAAAGAAAATGAGCTAAGAGCAAAGCTAAAGGATTGTGGCATTGACAAAAAGGATGCTCAATTGGTTTACAACTTGTTGGACAAGCTTCCTTTAGAGTATGCAGCCTTTGTATCTAGCTTTAACACCCATAGGTTAGCTCAAGGTTCCTCATACACTTCTCCCTCATTTGATTCATTCACGAGATGTTGATACTTGAGCAATCTATGTTGACCAAGATGGGGATTCTCAAATCTTCAAAGTCACAAGATTTGGTGGCTAATAAGGGGAATCAAAGCAATCAAGCAAAAGGAAAGAGTCAAAAGCAACCTAAGTCAAAACCACAACAAGATGTAGCATAATCTTCCTCTCCACAACAAGGTGATTCACCACTCTCACCTAAGAGGAAATCCTATAAGGACAATATTTTTTGTGCATATTGCAAGAAGTCGGGACATGATGAACATCATTATTACAAGAAGGATATTGATGAGTTGAAGAATCTTCTTGAGAAGAACAAAATCAACCTACCTTCTAGAATGTCTACATCAACTTCTTCTTCCAAGGATAAAGGAAAGGATCACTCTTTTGGGACAAATAAAGGAAAGGGATAAGCTCTTTTCTGCTATTACAAGTCATGATTCAGGGAGATGGCTTCTAGATTCAAGGCCTTCTCATCATATGGCGTCTTTGTAGTCTATGTTCTCTTCATTTGAGCCTTGCCATATGCCATAGATTTTGATGGGCAATCATACATACATGGATGTGATTGGGAAATGATCTATTCCCATTGGGGATAACTCCTTCAATGATGTGATTTGTGTACCCCACTTGACAAACAATCTTATTTCCATCTATCAAATCACACATGGGGAACTAGGAAAAATATAGAGTTCACACCTGATTCAGTTATCATTAGAGACTTGGAGACTAGAGCTATCATTGTGACTGGGTTGGTTTCTCATGCATCTTGGTTGTACTCTTTTTCACATTTTAGTCCTATTGATGAGGCTAATTCTTCCTATGTTGATGATTCAGATTTTGAGGAGAACTTTGGGTACTTGAACTTGGGGATTCTCACATGTGATCTCATTCTTGAGCCTTGTATTTCATCTCCTCCTATTGATATCACATCACTTATTTCTCTTGATGATGCAGCTAGTGCGATAGTTTTTCTTTCTTATGATTCAATGCAGCAGGATAATTCATGTCTTCTAGCTTTAGTTGATTAGGATGCCTACTTGATAGACATTATAGGTTTGCTTGTGGAGTCCTACATTGCAAATTTGGGAGACATCATTGATGACATTCATCTTCTCTTTGATGAAGATGATCTTTCTTTTATTGTTGCAAGGGAACACTCTGACCCTCTTGTGCATTCTCTACATGATCATTCTTTCGAGGTTGACATGATTGTGGATACTTTTGTACAATAGTTGGAGGAGGTCTCTTTATCTTTTGAGGAGACATGTGAGTCTTTGGATATTATTCTACATTCTTCTACACTAGATCTTGGAGTCCCTTTTTCAGAAGTGTGGAACAATTTACCACCTTTGGAGGGGGTATCTTATAGCATCAACATGGGGACACTTGAGCAGTTTTTAGAGATTCCATTCAGCACGAGTATTTCCTACATCTTCCTTTCATTATTGGGGAGACTTCATGGATACACCTCTGGTTTTGTTTCTTCCTAAGGGGAGGAATGTTGTTTGACATTCATGGAGTAGTTTCTTCATACATCATCGAGATTATATCATTGGTGCAGATTCTACATTGAGGGGGAGCTACCTAGTCTCTCTTCTTCTTCTCTCATATGGGGGCTTTTTGCTCACATGGGGTTTTGTCCTTCACATGCTTCTATGAGAGTTCTTTGTATATGGTTTTCATCTCTCTTTTGGGTGATGGTTTTTTCCCATTGGGTTTTTCTCTCATTCCCCACTTTGTGAGAGATTTCATTGCATTGGTTTGCATGCATTTGCATTTGTACATGGGTACCTAACATGGCCATGTATCTGGGACCCATCTTGCATTTCTTAGTTGCATTGTAGACTTAAGTGCATTCCCCTAAGTTGAACTTAAGGGGGGGTGTTGGTGTAAATAATTATTCATTATGGATATTATTATACCTTACTTAAGTTTACTTAGGAAATGCATTTCATAGTAGTTTGGGTATGAGACACTTGGGTGTTTGTGCCACATTGGGATAGTATATATAGGAGAATTTCCACCTTTTGTGGTCTTATCTTTTTGTTACATTCCACCTTCGATGGGTGTTCCACCTCATGTGGAATATTTTATTGTTTCTTCTACCTACCACACCTATTTCCTACCTACCCTTGTTTCTTATTGAGCCACATGTCATGTTTGTGTGCTAACATATCCATATAGCCTTGCCTATACAAGAATACTCATATTCATTATATGTAACACTTGATGATCCAGTTGATCAGTATTTTCATCTTGATAGAATACAGTTTATTCCTATCATCTATTTTGTCTCTCTTGTACTTTTCATGGAGCTCTTGATCTTGGAAAAATCTCACACAACTCAAAGGTATCTTAAAGAATAGGCAATTCATTTTTAGAAATGGCCAAGACTCCCTTATTTAGACCTTTTCCAAATTAGGCCAATATACAACGAAGGATGGATACAACCTTCTTACTAGTCAAATGAAACCGTATGACCCCCAAATCAATCCTAAAATCTTTTGGAATAGCAGGATCATTCAAAAGGTTGGGGTGTTTGCTTGGATTACCACTAGAAAGAAAATTCTAACAACAAAAAAATTTAAGAAAATGGGTTTTGAAGGTCCCTCAAGATGTGTACTATACAAGGCTCATGAGGAAATAATAAACCATCTCCTTCTCAATTGCCCTTTCTTAGCCAAGTGTTGGAGGTAGCTCTATGCTAAACTAGGTTGGATTATTGCCCTTCCCAGTGATATTATTTCAATCTTTCAAGGATGGCCAGTTAGACCCAAGGATGAAACTCTAAATCCTTTATGGGAATTTAGCCCTTCTAGTTTAATTTGGGAGATACGGAAAGAGCACAACAAAAGAATTTTTTGTAATAAGGCCAGAAAGGTAGAATCAGTCATTAATTCCGTTGAAAGCTCCATTGTAGAGTCTGTTAATTGTAAACTAGCTTTAGTCTCTAACCTTAATAGGGAATTTACTGATTGGGATGGTAGGATTAGACTTCAATGGAATGGGATCAAAATTCCTCCCCGCACAAGCAAAAATAAGGCCGAGGATAGAAGCAATGTAGTTTTGTTCCCACCTAGATCTGGCTGGTTAAAGCTCAACTTCGATGGTGCTTTGAGAGGTAACCTGGGCCCCTCTGGAATTGGATGTGCTATTAGGGATCATGAGTGTTCATTCATAGGTAAGATAGCCCTCCCAATTACTCTAGACACAAATAATGTAGCAAAGTTTAAAGCTATTTTGACTGGTCTCATTGAGTGTTCTAGGAGAGGTATTAAGAATATCGAAATTGAAGGGGGCTCTGTAATGGTGATCAATGCAATTAGATCAGGAAAAACTCCCAATTGGTGTCTTCAAACAATTATGGATAAGATTCTACAATTTTTGAATGCTTTTGGTAATTTTTTGTGCAGACACATATACAAAGAATCTAATTTAGAGGTAGATTTTCTCTCAAAAACTATGGCAACAGGGGATTCTTTAAGTTGGTGGGTGCATGGTTCTAATATGAGACATATGGCCTAATCAAATTACTTCCTACATTCCGCTCAATCCTGGTTTGATTAGCCAACCTATCCTATTGAGCACTTATGTTTGTCGTGCCTTCGTGTATATTCATATAATTCGATATTTCTCTTTTTGGTATACTTTTGGTTGGTGGTTTCTTTGTCTCAAGTGGACAATTGTTTTAAAATTTTATGGCTTCTTTGGTCTACCTAGCATCCGATGTGGCGTTCTCCTATCCGTTTTGCCTCCTATCTTTTCATGCCTTCATTTCTTGTCTTTTCCTAGTTTTCATCTTTAACTCTCCTTCCTATTGATTCGTGTCATCCTTGTTGCTCTATCTTTAGCGGTTTCCTTTTAAATTTTTAGTGCTTTTGCCTTTTCTGTCGGAGATTTTCTCTCTCCTTCCTTCTGTGGCTTTAAGCTAGGCCCCCCTTCTAGTAGTATTTTCCATCAAATTAGCAAGTGGTACTTTTTTATTGTTCTGGAGATTTATTGGTTTAATTTATAGTTGGTAGGCCAACGCTCCTCTCCAATGGTTCGTGCATTTAAGGCTTCCTTACCGTATCACCTGGCAAGGTGTGCATGGCAAGCTTCAGATATCCTAGCTTTTCATGATAGTTGAAACAGGTGGTGCAATCTTCCCTCTGTCAAGGAATGTATCTTAGAATGAGATTTCTTGAGAAACCCAAGATTCTTGACATTTAATTCCCCTCATTGCTTGGTTGGATTGTCTTTTCAATTAATTCATTTTTATGATGGCTGTTATATTGAGCACAATTGAAGCTTTCCTTGCAAGATTATTTTCTTCACTTCTCTTCATATCTAATCTTCCATTTGAAGCTTCTGGTCTCTTTGACAGCTAACAGATTTTTCCTTCTACTCTTCTCGAAATGGCCTCATTGTCAATGGAGATGATTTTTGTCAAGCTTCATACGGACCTAATTTTGTGCTTTGGTGTAGAGACCTCATCTCTCTTTCAAGTCCCATCCAACAATTAAAGAAATCTCAGACCAAAGGATCAAGAGACTATTTCACACTGTTAACTCTTTGGTCATCTTGGCTACGAAGATGATATTGGGGCAAGGCCATCTCGACAGGTCTGAATATTACAGGGATAATACATAGATATCCTCAAGTTTTGTGGCCTCGGTTCTTGATGCAGGGTTTTCAATGGTAGTCACCTTCGTCCTTGTGGAGAAATTGTTTGAGCCAAAGCTCTTGGGTGGGTTAGATAAGGTCCCATATTATGCATTGTTGGGCTCTATTATACCTAGGCTTTCTGATGTCTTTATAGAACACAAATATGGGGAATCGGTGAACTTCTTTCCCCTAATTCTAGACCTTAAAGGTGAGCCTTTGAGAAACATAGGCAAAATGTAAGGGAAGTAGTTGAGTTCCTTAGGTGGAGAGTTGTCGACCACCAACCAAAGAATATCACGAGGGAGAAACTATTTAAGGAATATGTGGCTAGCAATGGTTTCATTCCTCCCTTGGAGCCAAATGATCTAGTAATCTTGCCTGGCCAACCCCAGCCAGACATCCAGCTATTTCAGAGAGTGGAAGAAGTGGAAGTCCAATTTGTGGCAGGGGCCAAGCAGGTTTTTGTGGACATCGTAGGGGTGGTGGTCGTCTATGGGGTAGGGGTCATGGCAAGGGTTGATGTCGTGGAGTGGTTTCAAGCTCAAGCTCAAGTTCCACTAGCTCTCCCTCTTCTTCTACATAGTGTATGGGACAATTTGCAAAATTATGCTATTTTATGTTAATATTTTGATTTTAAGTTGATATTACTCTTCAGATCGATCTCCATACTCTGAAATTTTAAAAAATGTTTTCTCTCTGGTAAAGGGTTGATTCCAATCTGGCCCCTTTATCATTTTGTTAATATGGACATATTCGATTACTTGCCTTCTATAAATATTTTATTAAACTATAAATTTTTTTGACTCTGCCATTTACTGATCAAATTTTTTTAAAATGACCAGTGATAACTTTAAGAAAGCTCCCCTCAAAAAAGATAAAATCTTGGTGAATTTTTATTTATTTTGGACAAAAATAATAATTTTTATCGGCAAATCTCTCATTTTTTAAAAGAAAAATATTAATTTTATTGCCGAAATTTTTTACATAAATTTGTTTGGGTAGAAAATCTTAGCGAATCTTAGAAAATAATACGAGTATGCATTAATTACTATTGCAAATTTAATTTTATTAAAAAAAAATTCTAATAGAAAAGTAAAGGCATAAGGTGGAAATCATTAATGCATTTGAAGGGTAGGTCCTGCTTAATTTAGTTACGACCAATTGAAAAACAACTCAACCCCATGAGCATTACAACTTGTAGGTATAATTTACATCATGGAATGCAATGATGGTCATTAGATTATATTTTGAATTAATGGTGGCAACTAAATATTGTTGATAAAACGCTAAAGTAACTAATAATTATGATGTATTATTGGCAAATTAATTAAAAAATTTATAATAAATTCTAAAATTTTGGCAAATCTGATTCAATCATGTATCGAATATTTTGGTGAATCTTTGAGTTCAAAAATTTAATAAAATAAACTCTTTGCAATTTAAATAAGACTAAAATAAAATTTTGTAAAAATATGACGATTTAAGTCACCTTAAAACTTGAACTATTAGCCAAATTTTGATTTCCAAATTTTTAAAAATAGCCAATTAGCCAATATTAGCCATTAAAAAAATTCTCTAAAATAACAATAAATATTTACAACATAGAATGCATAGAAAGCCTAAATCTTTTTACTATGACATCTTTACATTTTACAAGATGGATGAAATATCATCTAGAACAAGTCCATACGTTAATTTGTACCGATTACTTTTAGAGCATATTATGTTCAATTATAAATAAATCCACTAGCTAGATTAAAGAAGTTGAGGAACATCTCTAGTTAAAAGTACACTAGAAATGATTTTATATGCTTTCTGAGTAAGGTGGACGGAATCAAAGAAGAGATATTTGGAAGCATTAGGACATGTCAAGGGACTCAATTCATTGCACAGGAAGAGAACTTCGAAGGTGCCAGTCCCACAGCAAGCTTTTGCAATCACCTCCAAACCTGGCATAATATATAACATTGCAAACTTAGACATAATTCTACTTATATACTGATATAGTAAAATATTTGTATTGTTATCAATCAAGAGAATGTAAAATACCATATTTACTAGGGTTTGCAATGAACTCGGAAATCAGATTGTGGTAATCGAGAGAAGCAATTCTAAGGGTAGGAAAAGTAGGTTTGAGTCCAGCAATCGCAGCATTTAATCCTGAATTGAACCTAGATGAAGCCTGGTTTATCTTCTCGTCACATGCTCCCTTGTTCAAAAAGCTTCCAGATGTTCTCTCAATTGGTAGACATCCCAATGGTGGAACATTAATCACAGCAATTCTAGTGGCACCCAGATTGTATAGTTCCTGCGAAATTCAGACTCATAAATCAAAATTCGCTACAATTATGGCTGGAAACTACTAAATTCAATGAGTAGAGACAAGTTATAACCATGCCTTGATATAAAGTGTGTATGTATTCAAGAGGAAATCTGTATACTCTTGAACAGTGAACTGAAGTCGGCGAGTTGGGAGTGCAAAGTAGTTGAAAATGAAGTCATTGGTGCCTATTGTAATGAAAAATATTGCCTTTCTGATTATGGCGGTGGCCTCTTCTTCTCCCACCAATCCTGCTATTCTTTTTCTATACTCTTTAAAATGCTCAATTTGTTTCCAAAGCGGTATCACTTCCTGCATCATACAAATCACTCTTATAAGAATGTGATAGGAAAAAGTTGTCAATATGCATACTTTACCTGCACATTATAATATGTAATATCTGTCTACCAGTAAATGGGCGGTGAGATTGTCTAAGCCTGAACCAGAAGATGCAAAACAGACACCAGTTAGCAAGTCTTGGGCCTTGAGCTTAGGGTCCAAATATGGGGGCAACAATTCCTTGATTCCAAGCCCTTCAACTGTAATGAAATGGTAGAATTTTAATTATCATGAAATTTGAAAATGGGTGAAGATATATCAAACGAAAACAAACAAACAACAATCTTTTCGATTATGAATGCCAATTTTAATTCACAATCAACAATATCTCTGACATGATAAAAGACCAAATTATTTCTTTTCTGAAAGGCAATATACAATTCACATTTATGAGCTAAGACTGACTACAAGTTCTCCAGTTCAACAAACATAGAATAGCTAGAGCTTCCAAATTTATTGCCAATTTATAAGAAAAACATGCAGTTATGGAATATATATAGGTTACCAAAGTAGTCAGACATGAGCTTTCCATTGGATATCCTTCCTGTGGCAATGTGATCTTTGAAATCTCTTCCATATGGAGGAAAATCACCAGTAACTAGTGTAACAATAAAATCATTGTTCCCTGTATCTCCATAGGAGTCTCCAAACATAAACATAGCAGGAACTTTCTGCCCTCCAACCAACAAAAAGTAATCACATTTCTTAGCTATTGTGATGATCGAAATAAAAAGTACAGAGCACAAAAAGAGAGATTCTGCCCTTAATTTCATTACTACTGACCACTGCGCACCAGGCAATCTTGAAATGCAATACAAAATTAACTCAACCTTCCTGGCCTATTTAAGAGATGGCTTAAACTATATTAGGTATTACATCTCATGTTTTAGTAGTCCTTGACCTATCATTGTGCCAGTAAACCACAGATAATTCATTTTACGTATAATACATTTATCAAAGCATTATTTTTTCAATATTAGATGTTATTAATTATTTAGACATGGTAAAGTTACTAAAGAAATAGACATTGTGAAGTCGTGCTCAAAATAACTTCTCTATAAATAAGCACCAGCACCCACAACTAACAAACCAGCTCTCACAACAAAAAAACCAGAACCAGGGGGAAACATAAGCAATTTCATTTTGTTATATGTTTACAACTAAAATAGAATAAAAGATTTGTAACGTTCACATTAATTTAGAATGACAGATCTCATTAATTTTTCTTGTGTAAAATATTTATTTTACTGATAATGAACTCCTGATTCTCTCAACCATCTCCTTAATAAATAAAAATAAAACTGAAAATTCCACATCTATTAACACATTTTGTAAAAAGCAAATACCGAACAAATGTAACTCTTTTTGTGTGTAAGCCAGTATTTCAATTGACTATAAAATTTCTCTATAGTCAATGATTAGCTTTTGCATATGCCCAATAAAGTCATGACAGAGAATAGAACACTCAAAATACCATGTCTATGTCAAGTGTTTTACAGAATATTAATTGATAAATTGAGGTACAGACCATTACTGACCCAGCCAACTACCATCAGTCACTACCAAATATTTCAACTAACTATAAATTATACATTTTTTTCAATGAACAAGGAAGTCAACTAGCTGCTATACAAGTTGACTGTACAAATTATGCATTTTGTCAATAAATAAGGAATCAGTGTGTTACAATTAGGTAGTAATCATATGATTTGTCTATGAACTGTGTTGTTTTTCTTCTAAAGTGTTCAATGCAAACTCAAATTTTAACTTTCCATAACTTTATATTTCTCTCGTGGAAATAGCCTGACGATTGTCTCTGTCAAAATAACATACGGATAAGAAGAGAGCATTTGGATATTATGGAAAAAAAAACCTCCTTCCTTCTCTGATTTCAATGTAATACAAGTGAAAAATAAGGATGGAAAATGGTTATATCTATTCCAATTTATAGACAAATGTATTATAAATTTGAGAGGAAGTCTCTAGTTGAAGTTTTAAATATTTATTATAAAATTATTTAATATTAAGTGGCGAGAGTTGATATATGGTATTAGGTGGTGAGTTTTTATATGAGACATTGTACTAATCATTAAGAGTAATTTATAGGTCTTGATGTAACATTAGGTGGTGAGATTTGACACAAATCATTGTAGCAATCTTTCATATCATGTAACATTAGGTGGTGAGATTTGGCTTAAGTCATTGTAGCAATCTTTCATATCACATTTTGAATATTGTTTTTTATTGAGTATAGAAATAGGGATATTAAATACATAGATGGTTATGGAGGAACAATTGATATAGAATTAGAGTAGAGAAGGAAATATATATACTCAAAAAATATTTTGATACATATTTAAGTGCCAATATTTTTTGTTATGCATAAAATAACAGCTAAAATTAAATAGAAAAAAAAAATTATAAAATATTTGTATTATATATTTATTTGACGATTAACATTTATTACTTGTAGTTGATATTGACCTTTTGTAGACTAGTCGATTGTGCATTGGATTAAGCTTCAAAAAAAATAAATTTGAAGAAGTGAAAATTTTCACTCAGTTTAGTAAAAATCTATAGAATGACAACAACGAGAAATTATGTAATGTCAACATAAACATATAATTTGGATGGGGAGGAAAAATTTGTTATTCTATTGGGTTGTGATTGTCAAGTGTCCACCACATGCATACCAAAAAGGTTTGAATGAGTTATTTGTAAAGTGGGCAATGAGAAATTAAATTCAAAGTTAAGGTGTCCAAGAGATTGTATTGACAATTGTATGCCACATTTTTCTTAGTGAGACTAATTGTACCAAAAAGGTTTGAATGAGTTATTTGTGAAGTGAGCAATGAGAAATTAAATCCAAAGTTAATGTGTCTAAGAGATTGTATTGACAATTGTATGCCACATTTTTCTTAGTGAGAGTAATTGTAACCGAGCCTCCTAATTTTTAGATAATTTTCTATGGATTGTTTTCATTCTAGAGTACTAGTTGAAGGAGAATGTTGGTTGAATATGAAGGTCATTTATAGATTTCACTGTCATTATAGTTGTAAATATTAGTCTTTGTCTTTTTATTTTACCAATATTGATTATTTCCTTTTGCCGTAATTGTTCATGCCACAAATAGTGATATTTTCCTACAATTCCTAGTGATATAAATACAATAGGTATAGTTTTTTGGTCATTTTGGTTCCATGGTGGCCCATCATAGTTATCAATCTTTATTATAACATAAATTGAAATATATAGTAGTTTAGATCCAAATGTATAAACAATATCAACAACCTCCCTAAGATATCCATTTACAAGTTCTACTTGAGTCCCTAAGTTTGTTACTAGCATGATTTGTAGTAAGAGATTTTTTCAAGTTGGTCATAATTATCTTAAATTTTTTATTTGGTATTCACATAATTATTGCAATAGGATGATCCCACAATAGTGTGTCCCACTTTCTTTTGAAAAGTGTGATACTGAAATCAACCTTTTAAAGCAATTTTTTACTTTCTATCGCATATTAGCTAAAAAATTAAGAGTTTGAAAATAATGTAAAATAGAAATTGATATTATTTCATATATAGATTCTAAATATTTTCTAATTAAAAATATTTATAAATTTTTTTATTTAAGATTTAATAAATTTTATTTTTCTATAGTTGACAAAATTTAAAAACAAATGATATTCATTCCATATAACATAAATTTCTTACAAAAATGAAAAAAATTATAAATTACTAAATAATGTCAATATATAGTGCACAAATTTTTTATAATTTTTTTGATTAAATAAAACAGGAACGACCCAAAACCCATTACATAATAACCATTAAGGTGATAGAGAGGAGTCTCAAAAGGGGTGAGACATGAGGAAAACAAAAAATCCACTAACAATAGAAAGAGAAACAACTACAAAAAAATATAGGGCACCATCAAATCATATCATTGTTGTTATATGGAGCCTAATCAGACTCGAACGTTAAATTTTCTCCACTTTTATCGGTGCAATTTCCCCCCAATTTTTTCAACGAGGGTTTGGAGATAGCACCCCTTGTGAGGTCAAGGGGTAGTGCCCTGCGAGTCCCAAAGGACTTTTATTATTTTATAAAGGCATCAGGTGTTATTTTTCTATTGGCTAACATTTTGTAGAGCTAATTTTGTAACCGAAACAAGTCTTGATAAAATGGCTGAGGGTTAGGGTTTTCTATAGAGAATTTCATAGCATTTTGCGGTGGTATTGAGTTGCAAGGGATTGTTGGTTGTAATCGGTTTGATTTACTTGATAATAATATTAGACTCTATGTTTGGTTGGTGTAGCCTAAGTTTGGGTGAACCACGTTAAAATTATCTCCTCTCTATTATTATTCATGTGTTTTTCATTCCTCTACTTAATCATTATTTGCATATAATTGATATTTTTTGGATGCAATTCCTAACAATCATCAAGCATATAGAAAAATGAATAGAAAACAAACATATCATGTAGGGAACCATCAAAACTCCATCTCATATATGTATGTATGTATGTCAAAAGTGTGTAAGAGTACAATGATACAAAATCCTTGAAGGATCAATAAAAGTGTCTATCAAGTGTCAACTGACACACCCCTATCCTTAGCATGGCCCCCATGGCCTTGTCCACTAGAACCTACACTTGGATGACCTAGAAGTGGTGGAGGTGGACCCATAAAACCCCCACTACTCATAGTACAACTCTATGATTGAAATATAATCGATTATCTATAAGCCTAATAACTCAACACTATCTATCCAAAATGCACCACAACCCCATAATATTGACGCTAGTAGGATAAATCGCATGCATCCTCAAAAATACGGCTAGCGGTGGAATGATCCTTTGTGCTTGGGGAAAAATATTATTATTAGGCATTTATGCAATACTGGGCTTGCCTAGTGGCATCATCTCACTCATGATGAAATAGATCTCTCTCAACCATTGCTAGATGTATCTTTATATGAAGACTACCTCTGTAAAAAATAAGAGTATCATGCTCTTGAACCCATGCCTTCTCATCAGCTATATACCTAGCTCGATCCTCTACTCTATGGCATCTCTCAATAGACAACTCATCCTATAACACCTCAATCTAGCCCCTAATGACCTATGGATTCGGTATCTTAACAACATCCTCTCCCACAAGTACATCCTCCAACTCTATCATCTCATCATCCCTACCACCCTCACCTTGATCTTCATCCACTCCACCAATATCCTCACCTCCAGATAATGGTAACTCCCCTCCCACGTTATCATCATCATCATCATCATCATCATCATCATCATCATCATCATCATCATCATCATCATCATCATCTTCCTCATCGTCATCATCGTCGTCATCATCATCATCGTCATCGTCGTCGTCATCATCATCGTCATCATCGTCATCGTCGTTATCATCATTGTTGCCGTTGTCATCATCATCGTCGTCATCATCATCATCGTCGTTATCTCCCTCATCTCCATGTGAATTGGATGACTTCGAAGAAGACTCATCACTATCTCTATTAGAGTCACTGCTCCACTCAACATCCACATTCATATCCTCCTCACTCTCACCTTCCTCCGCCCCATCAATCATTGTTGCCATAGGACCAACCTACTAGTTCTCCCTCCCCTTCAGCCACATCCCAAACATCCACCAATCCAACCTCCTCTCCTCCCACCCCTATCCCCTCCATCATCTCCTCCATCTCCATCCCCTCCATCACCTCCTTGATCATCATGCTATCATCTCCACTGTCAAATCATCTGATCCACTATAGGAATTATAGGAATTGTATGAAGAATAAGTCAATGAGCTTCCCACCAAATGTCATACTATGGTGAAGTTCCTAGATCAATTACACATTTACCCCATCTCCACTATATTGACTGCAGATTGTCAAACTCAACATATGTAACTTGAGAAGTGATGCAACCACACCGATCTGAAACCTCACGATTAGATCTGGCAATGTATGTGGTGACCTACAATACAATTTGAACCTCACAAAAATTTATCAAAACCTTCTCTAGAAAATGGACATCAACTGATATGTTGTGAACTCACTGTGCACCTAATCAGATATCTTTGTAAAATATTAATAACATGTTACCAATATAAGGTGTGACCCATACCCCTTTGACAAATGGCCCCTGTATACTTATATGCATAAGGCTCCTCTTCCTGCAACAACACATGATCTATAGGCCCGAACATAGAAATGTGCTCCCATGCCTAGACCTGGATGAGCATGATACTGCAACTGATGAAGCATGCACCTAAATAGACCACTATGTCTGCAACTGATGAAGCATGCACCTAAATAGACCACTATGTGTATCTGATAATAGAATAATTTAAATTACTAAATAATGCCAATATATAGTGCACAAATTTTTAATAATTTTTTTGATTAAACAAAATAGGAAGGACCTAAAACCCATTACATAATAACCATTAAGATGATAGAGAGGATTGTGAGATTTTGCCAAGATTTAGAGGCAATGCAAAGCACAAATAAGAGAGAACAAAATAGATGATAGGAATAAACTGTATTCTATCAAGATGCAAAATGTGATCAATTGGCTCATCAATCGTTCAGTAGTTGCCCATACAAACAATGTAGATGAGCCTGCTTATATAGGCAAGGCTATATGGATATTTGAGCACACAAACATGACATGTGGCTCAATAAGAAACAAGGTTAGGTAGGAAATAGGTGTGGGTAGGTAGGATATACAATATAATATTCCACATGAAGTGGATCACCCACCGAAGGTGGAATTATCACTCCACAATAAGTGGATATGATAGAGTAGTAATAAGATCAACACCATAAAAGGTGGAATTTCTCCTACACACACTATCCCAATGTAGCACAAACAACCAAGTGTCTCATACCCAAACTACTATGAAATGCATTATCCTAAGTAAACTTAAGTAAGGTGTAATAATATCCAAGATGAATAATTATTTACACCAACACCCCCCTTAAGTGCAACTTAGGGGAATGCACTAAAGTATAAAATGCAACTAAGCAATCCAAGACGGGTCCCAAATATGAGGCCATGTTAGGTACCCATGTATAAATGTAAATGCAATCTCCCATAAAGCAAGGAAGGAGAGAAAAACCCAATGGAAAAAAACTCCCCCCCAAAAGAGAGATGATGAAAGCACAAAATGTTATCAATGATGAATGAGAAGAACAAAATATGTCCCCCCCATAAGAGAGAAGAGAGACCATGAAGCCCCCCCTCAATGTTGAATCTCTTGCAAGGATGGTCCAAGATGTTGACCAAAAAATACCTCCCCATAAGGAAGAAAGAGAGTCAATGTTGCACCAATAATGTCAAAGTGTGACAAAACCAGGTACTAATGCTGATGACAATGAATCACTCACTACAAAAAAATGAAGATCAGTCATGGAGACAACCTGCTTTGAGCATCATCTGGATACTCATAAATGGCAAAAATACTGGTACAATCTAAGTCTCATGGGAGCCATAGACAAATGTGTACAATCTAAGTCTCAACTGGAGCCATGCACCAAGTCTCACAAGATATTCCTAATCTATGTGTACAAGAGGATTACATCAAATAGTCAACAATGACAAGATACAAAGAGGTGTGGCACTTTATGATAGTGCGAGTACAACATTGCTCATGCAAGATCATACAACATGATAGTGCAAATCTGGAAACATGCAAATGATGCCACCAAGAAGCCCTATAGAATACTATAGAAAAAGATGCCTCCGATTGGGATGTGGCCAAGAACTATAAAGGAGTTAATCAATCCCCCCCCCCCCCCCTTGACTGTCGGTTGGAAGCACTGCAAGATAGGTATGAAGTGACAAGGAAAAATTGTGTTCCCAATTTGACTTATTAAATGATATTTTATTTTTAAAATATTTTAAAAACCCATTAAAAACAATTTATTATGCCCAAAAAAAACTTTATTAAAAAATTTACTAAAGATAAAAAAACTTTAAAAAAAGTTTTTTTTTTATTATTAAAAATAAGAAAAAGTTTATCTTTTTAATTAAAAAAAAACTTTTAGAAAAAAAAAAAAATTGTACCCCCCCACACGGGGAGGGGCCCGCAAAGTACTGTGGAACCATTGCAGGTACACTATGGGCCCACAGTGACTGCGGACACCCGTAGGTACACTGTGGGGCCGTAGTGATTGCGATTACCCACAGATACACTGTGATTACCTGCAATGCCTACGGGGCCATAGGTACACTGCGGTGTACCCACATTGCATGTGGGCACAAAGCCCCCCCCAAATTTTTTTTTTCGCCCCCTTTTTAGAAAAAATGAAAACAACAAAAACGCCCCCAATAAATCAAAATTTAATTTTGATTTTTTTTTTTTTTTTTTAAATTTCTGAAAAAATAATTAACAAAAAAAAAAAAAAAAAAATCAAACCTATACCTACAAGTCCATACAGTGGGCCAAAAGGGGGATTTTTTTCAACTCGGGGTAATGGAGACCAATTTTGATGAATTGATAGTTGATCTTGGGGTTTTTGGATCTTTTGAGTGCAATGGTGATGAAGGATTTGGCCAAATATGCTCCAAAATTGCAAATTGTTGTCGGGACAAGTCAGCACCTTCCACCTTCAAACGGCTCTAGATTTGGCCTCGGATGTTGGATTTTGACGAAACAAAAGGCAATTCTTAATTTCTCAAACATCCTCAATCCACTCGTGACCTCAAATTTGACCCAACAAGCTCCAATAATAACTTGCAATAGAAAGTGCCAAAATGCAAAACTCCAAATTTTTCTCAATTAGCAAACCAATGGCACTCTAATGGCTCTGATACCATGTGAGATTTTGCCAAGATCTAGAGGCAATGGAAAGCACAAATAAGAGAGAATAAAATAGATGATAGTAATAAATTGTATTCTATCAAGATGCAAAATGTGATCAACTAGATCATCAATTGTTCAATAGTTGCCCATACAAACAATGTAGATGAGCCTGCTTATATAAGCAAGGCTATATGGATATGTGAGCACACAAACATGACATGTGGCTCAATAAGAAACAAGGGTAGGTAGGACAAACAATATAATATTCCACATTAGGTGGATCACCCACCGAAGGTGGAATTATCACTCCACAATAAGTGGATATGATAGAGTAGTAATACAATCAACACCATAAAAGGTGGAATTTCTCCTACACACACTATCACAATGTGGTACAAACACCCAAGTGTCTCATACCAAAACTACTATGAAATGCATTATCCAAAGTAAACTTAAGTAAGGTGTAATAGTATCCAAGATTAATAATTATTTACATCAACAAGGAGTCCCACAAGGGGTGAGACACTAGGAAACCAAAAAATCAACTAACAATAGAAAGATAAACAACTACAAAAAAATATAGGGCACCATCAAATCAAATTATTGTTGTTATATGAAGCCTAATCAGACTTAGAGGTTAAGTTTTCTCCATTGTATCGGTGTAATTTCCCCCCAATTTGTTCAACAAGGGTTTGGTGACAGCGCCTCTTGCGGGGTTGAGGGGTAGCGCCCCACGAGACCCAAAGGACTTTAATTATTTTATAAAGGCATCGAGTGTTATATTTCTATTGGTTGACATATTGTAACCCTAATTTTGTAACCAAAATAAGTCTTGATAAAATGGCTGAGGGTTAGGGTTTTCTGTAGAGAATTTCATAGCATTTTGTAGTGGTATTGAGTTACAAGGAATTGCTTGTTGTAATCAGTTCGATTTACTTCATAATAATATTGGACTCTCTGTTTGGTGGGTGTAGCCCGAGTTTGGGTGAACCACGTTAAAATTGTCTCCTATCTATTATTATTTATGTATTTTTCATTCCTCTATTTAATCATTATTTGCATATAATTGATATTTTTTGCATGCAATTCCTAACAATCATCATGCATATAGAAAAATGAATAAAAAACAAACATATCATGTAGGGAACCATCAAAATTCCATCTCATATATGTATGTATGTATGTATGTATGTATGTATATCAAAAGTGTGTAAGAGAACAATGATACAAAAGCCTTGAAGGCTCAATAAAAGTGTCTTTCAAGTGTCAACCAGCACTCCCCTATCCTTAGCATGGCCCCATGGCCTTGTCCACTAGAACCTACACCTAGATGACCTAGCAGTGGTGGAGGTGAACCCATAAAATCCCCACTACTCATAGTACAACTCTATGATTGAAATCAACTCGATGATCTATAAGCCTAATAACTCAACACTCTCTATCCAAAATGCACCGCAACCTCATAATGTTGACACTAGTAGGATAACTCACATGCATCCTCAAAAAGATGGTCAGTGATGGAATGGTCCTCTATGCCTGGGGACAAATGTCATTATTAGGCATCTATGCTATACTGGGCTCGCCTTATGGCATCATCCCACTCACAATGAAATAGATCTCTCTCAACCACTATTAGATCTCTCTTTATATGAAGACTATCTCTATCAAAAATAAGAGTATCACGCTCTTGATCCCATGTCTTCTCAGCAACTATATACCTAGCTCGATCCTCTACTCTATGGAATCGCTCAATAGATAATGCATCCTATAATACCTAAATCTAGACCCTAATGGCCTATGGATTTGGTATCTTAACAACATCCTCTCCCATAATTACATCCTCCAAATCTGACATCTCATCATCCCTACCACCCTCACCTTGATCTCCATCCACTCCACCAATATCCTCACCTCCAGCTAATGGTACCTCCGCTCCCATGTCATCATCATCATCATCATCATCATCATCATCATCTCCATGTGAATTGGATGACTCTAAAGAAGACTCATCACTGTCTTTATTAGACCCACCTCTCCCCTCAACATCCACATCCATCTCCTCCTCACTATCACCCTCCTCCTCTCCATCAATCGTTGTTGCCATAGGACCAACTTACCAATTCTCCCTCCTCTACAGCCATGTCCCAAAAATCCACCAATCGAACCTCCTCTCCTCCCACCCCTATCCCCTCCATCATCTCTCCCATCTTCGTCCCCTCCATCACCTCCCTGATCATCATGCTATTCTCTCCACCATCAACTCATCTGATCCACTATAGGAATTATAGGAATTGTAAGAGGAATAGGTTGATGAGCGTTCCACCAAATATCATACTATGGTGAAGTCCCTAGATCAATTACACATTTACGACATCCCCACTTTATCGGATGCAGACTGCCAAACTCAACATATGCAACTTGGGAAGTGATGCAACCACACCAATCTAAAACCTCAAGAGTAGATCTGGCAATGTATGTGGTGACCTACAATACAATTTAAACCTCACCAAACTTTATCAAAACCTTCTCTAGAAAATGGACATCAACTGATATGTTGTGAACTCACTGTGCACCTAATCAGATATCTTTGCAGCTTGCAATATACTAGATGCTCTCCATCATCTATCCACCTGGGGCAACCTAGATAAGGTTTCCATATAAAGTATTGTAATATACTAATAACATGTTACCAATATAAGGTGTGACCAATACCCCTCTGAAAAAATGGCCCTTGTATACTTATATGCATAAGGCTCCTCTTCCTGCAACTGCACATGAACTTTAGGCCTGAACATGACAATGTGCTCTCATGCCTAGACCTGGACAAGCATGATACTGCAATTTATCAAGCATGCACCTAAATAAACTACTGTGTGTATCTAATAATAGAGCATCCCCAAAACATAGGGTCCCCATGTATATACTGGACCGTCTCCTATCATACCTACCAACACCCTCCCCCAACCTACTGGGAACCCATGGTACCATTAGTCTGGAACCATTGTACCTATTATTAGGTGGCACATAACAATTATTAGATCATCATAGTCCCACATCATGTGGTCCTAGTTGTTGACTCATTGTTTTGAGATTGGTCAAATTTAAACTTTTAAGTCCTAGCTCAAAGTTGATCTTCTTTTGAAGTTTTTAAGTTCTGAAGTGCCTAAAATGACCGATTTGTCAACTTCAAAAAGTTCTGATTTTGCAAAGTTTCTCACTTGGAGTTCTTAAGTGCATGAGAATGCCAATCCCTCAATTCTTCATTATTTTCTCATGCTCCCACTTTTTATTGGTCAAGAGTGCCACTCACAAACCTCATCATCTATCTTTTGTTTCTAAGGAAGTTGATTTCTCAATTGTCCTTTACTTTTGTTTACATCATCTACATGATTGACTAGCCAGAGATTTGGGGAATTCCCGACCTACCAACAAGTATGGTACGTAGTTTTCGGTCTCGCCTAACACTCTGACTTAGAAGAAGCCTTCCCATCTCTCAAGATAGGGTCATGTCAACTCTCGGCTCATGCAATGCATTAAAGTATAGCAGGGTGGTGGACATATGGGAATTTGTTAGCATGATGTTTGAGGAGAGTTGGGGGGTACTCTCACCTCCAAAAATAGATGTATATAACATGTGAGGAAATTAATACAAGCATGTGGATGAGTCAAAACAAAGTTCAAATAAAAATTTCATTATTCCCTACCACCGGGATTTAATTTCACCTATTTCAAAAAGATAGGTGGCGAACCTTCTATAAATTTCTTTCTTTAGAAGTTAATCAAGGGAATGGGTACTTGATAAGCTAGAAAATCAATTAAGGGAAGAATAATTTCCAAAATTTATGATCATGATGGATGTTTCTCCTATTAACTATGGTGCTTCCAATTACTAACCAAATTCCTATTTTTCCAGCCAGATTTGAATTAGGTACAAAATAAACAGATCGTCATTGCTTCTTAATTAAACAATGTAGCCTAGAAAGAGAAGACTAGCTATGTTGAATACAGATGAATAAATTTAGCTTTAGAATGAGAGGAAAAATAGACTGAAGTTCATAGTCTTCTTTTGTAGAGAATGATTGTTGCGGCCCGAGATTCTATAGCTAAGAGTGATTAAAGCAGGATACATCAAAATGGTCCTCTTAAGAAATAGCCTTAAACCTATGATGCAACCTGAAGATGATACTTTAGCCAATCCATCACAAGATATCCTTTTCAGATTGACTATTTTAGCATGGGAATGCATGAGAAATGAGCATGAACTGGCCCTGGCAATTGTGGTACTGGCTGAAGAAGAAGAGAAAGCTGAAATGATTGATGCCCATATATGACAGGAGATCATAGCAGCAGGGAAACTTGAACCTGATGAAGATTAAAAAGGTGGTGTCTTAAATAGTTCAGATTAGTATGAAATTAAGTGTGGGTTTAGTTAAAGTAACTTCTTCTTTGATATTTTGAAAATAGTTATTTTCAAGACCATTATTTTTCGAGAATATGTTACAATTTTTTTTATATATATGCTACACTTTGTAAAGAATGGGAGGGGGGAAATATTTTTGTGTTTAGGGGATACAAAATTTGCATTTTTTCCCTGAACAGAAAATACATAAGTATAGTTTTCATGTGGTTTTGAATCAATGAATTTTTGAACATAATCTATGAGAGTTAATGAAGTAGCTTTCTGAAATCAATAGAGTTTTCACTATGATAGATGATTGTGCATGCCCTTCTTATGTTGAATGCATTCCTATTTTAGATTCTTAATAGCATATTTTTTAAAAATGATTGTTCCAGTAATTTTTATTTCACCATCAAAGGATGTTTTTTTTTCATGAATGCCAAGTGGTGGTGATAATCTTTAGATTTACTAATCTTTGAATTGTTTTCCTTTTGATCCCCAACATACTTTGATATGAGAGTAAGACTCGATTAGAAATTTTTTCATGTTTTCATTTTTATTTGAGGTTTGTTTGGTTTGGTGAGCCTTGCTTTTTTGGTTAAAAGAATACCCTAGGAAACCATAAAATTATATTATAAGAGGGAGTTGTACATCCAAAATTTAGAGGAAAGTTATTAATTCAATCAACTTCCCCAACTATTGGTTTTTATTTCTCTTTCATCTCGGGCTTGTTGAGTCAATTGTAAGATTCTTTTTAGGAAGACAAATCTATTAACCAACACCAACCAATCTCAAAAATTGCCTCAATACCAAGATCATGCATCTCACACTCATAGAACTCACATAAAGTTGCAATCCATAATCTATGATCATAGGTCACTCTCTCACCATGTATGATAATATGGATTATCCTTCATACATCCTCCGAATGCAATTTCCTTTGACTGCAAATGACTTGTTCAATTTTGCATTTGTTTAATGTTTTGTTCCAAATTTGATCAAAATAATCAAGAAAATGCAAGACCATAAATGCAATTGCAAAACATGAAATGAAATTGTGAAACATTAAAGACAAATGTAAAACACTTATCACAAATACAAAATGACATCAAACATTTGTGAAATACTTAGCGAATGCAAAACACAAATCTCGAATGTGAAATGGTAAAAGAAAATGCAATAAAAATGATATGCAAACATGAAATTTGAAAAAAATTAGAGTCTGAGACAAAATTTTACATCGATCGAAATTAGGAAAAATTTGACAAATTGGCCAAAGGTACGTACCATGCCACTAGTACCCCTCTGGATGCTGATACAACTTGATGCACTCATACAGGTGCTATCGTGCTCCAATGCCCGCCATTACTCTTGAAATGCTCAAAATATGCTCAAAAAATACTAAAAATGTTATGAACTCCTAGAATGAAAATGAGGCAAATGAACCTAAAAATTTCTATTTATAGCCAAAACTAGCATTTCCCATCATCACGGTCAAATTCAACTTTGAATACCTTGTAGGTGAGTCAAACGAGCTCGAAATCTCACCAAACTAAAAACTGGTGATCTTGATCACATTATCGTTAAATCGATCTTGAATTCAACAAAAAAATGACCAATTTTCCAAGGGGGCACAACTATACCCTACCATTTTTGCGGTATGTCAGGGCGGGATTTTCCACTTTTTCTTTGAAACAATGTTACTCAAACATTATCTCAAAGAGGGGCAAAATGTAGACACTTAAAAATGTCCTATTACTAACATCACTAATTATTATTCTATATTAATCAAATAATTCTTTAATTATTCGATTAATCTAACTCTAGTCTTCTAAATTAAATTATTTTATTATTTAATTAATCTTGATTATTTACCTTAATTAAATAATCTTTATTATTTAGTTAAATTCAATTTCTAACTTTCCATAAAATTATTTAATTATTTAATTTGCTTCCTCTAAATCAAATAAATTTCATTTCCCTCGATTTTCCAATTAATTCAAATTTCTTCTAATTTTGAATTTCTTTTACTTTCTATTAAGTTGCATTTCATTTCATATTTTCAAAAATCAAAATGCAAATTAAATTGAATTTCATGCTAGTGTCATACATCACATATTAAAATTCTAATTGTCGCTGACTCAAAGTCTAACTATTAATCAGGTTTTCTGACTAACCAGTTTACTCTCAATCACCCTTTTCTAATAGATCAATCAATTCAACCTCCTCATCAATCAAGTCAGTCAACTGATGAATCAAAATAGTTAACGAGTCAATCAGTCCTCATGATTATCAATCAAATGAGTTTGACTCTCAATCAAATTGACCAATTCTCTCAATCTCTCTTGTCTCAATCATTCTCAAATCAATCTCACTCATCCAATCAAACTATCCACAATCTATAAATTTGACTTCAATCCTTCATTTTCAATGTATCACGATCTTTGAATTCTTGTTGTCGTATTGTAGGTTAGCAGCACAAGTATGAGAGCTAGAACTTTGTAGGAATGAGAAGCACAATGGGAGAAACTTGCTTGACTTCAATAGGGGGATTCTAATACTCTCTTTTGATTTGTTTCTTGTTGAATTTCTTAGACATACTCTGATATTGATGTTATGTAGGAATTTGTTAATTAGATTGGGCTTTTCGCAATTTCCCTTTATTCTAATTAGCAATTAATTTCAATTATTTTCTCCCATACTACATGTCCTTCAGCCAAGTCCAAAAGTCAATGATGTTGTTTTTTATTAGGAACGATGGAAGCCTCAAGTGAAGGCTCATCAACTACCTCTGATGAAAAATCAGGAACCTTGAAAGCAACATCAGCCTCATCTGATGTCTCAAACTACTCCAAAGTAGCAAATTCCATAATAGTATCATAATCATAGCATATATTCTCTAAAAAATGAAGAGGCACACTACAATCTGAAAGAGGATCATGTGGGAATGACCAAGAATCACAATCTCTATATAAGTCCAAAGAGGAAGAGGACACTTAAAATCTATACTAGACTCCAAGATGTCATCAAGGACATGTATAGAAATGATTCCCGGGACATTATCTCTCTTACATCTCCAAGCAAATAACTTAGTAGGTGTGCTAGGTAGAGGAATTGGGTCATACAAATAAGGCAACAAACGAAGCCAATAGAATGAGTGATGATGCCATCTCACCATTTGACAGAGTTTCCCCTCTTCAAAATAATTATTGATGCATGAAAGAAAAAAACCATTTTCAATTATGATGATTCTAAAAATAAATAAATAAATATAGAGATATACCCATCACATAATAATGGATGTACTTCCAAATTGCAAAAAAAGCCTCTTGAGGCTAAAATTGATTTCTGATTTGGTTGATGATGCTGGGATAGGGGAATGAGATGGCGATATTGTGGTAGTTTCGACACTGCTCAAATACCAATCAACAAAGCGAGCGTGTACAAACAAGATATCTCAACATCTACAAGAACTTGGTGCTTTTTTATCAAAATAACATACTGGACGTCGGGTTATATAATGCATTAATTTCTTCTTCACAGGTAAAATGTAGGACTAAAACGGTAAGTGCATACAACCACAACACACTGCCACACCTTGCGAACCCTAATTGAATGAAATATTTTGCGAGGACCAATATAATGCACTCGAATCAATGAAGAAGGCCATCACCAAATCTACGAGCACAAGAAATTATATGCCTATGACCATATAAATGATCACACCCCATAGAAACAAGTGCATGACCCTAATGAACTCGCTGTCGAAGAAGTCACGGCCAGCCAAAGTATAATACTGGCAAATATGAACCACCTCCCTGCCCAAAACGGATATCAAAGCGGCTATCGATGCAATGAAACAAGCCGAACAACATAGATACAAACCAATACCAAATATCATCGGAGTTTCCCTATGCCAATAAAAAATGGAGCACGGGTCTCTTCAACCAAGGATCAGCAAAGAGACCAACCAAATATACCATGTATTGTACCACACCTACAACAATGAATGAGCCACAAACCTAGATATGTAAGGAAACCCTGCCACAAAGCAAAGAGATGTGTCGATTCTACTATAAAACCTGCAAATTATGCATCAAATCTAGTAATGAGAACAAAAATTGGTATGAAAAAGGAATATCGCGGCCACCATGAAATGAGGGACAATCACAGAAGGTAGATTGCAAGTCCAAAAAAATAAACAAACCGGTTGATGCCAAACAAAGATGCTAGGAAAGAGCCAATTCAATGAGACAGTTAATCGGACAGATCACCCACAAGGATAGTACGAAGGCAGTGGAATGCCAAACAAAATCTGACCAAATGATAGAGAACGACTCTGCCTAGAACAATTACATGACTACATAAGTAACCAGGATCTCAACTAGACTGGTGAATGCCTGTAACAGAAAGAAGAGCTAGCCAACCTGCTCTGGTTATCATGTTGGAGCAATGCTTCCAGGTCAAGATCAATAGCAGATACAGCTTTTACAATAAAGGGAAAATATAAATCATCAGTGACAATGTATTGTTGAGATGAGATACAATGTGTACAAAGCCTTGTTTAAATAGGCAAGAGCAGAAAGAGAGCGTCAATGAAGTGCACGGGTAGGTACACAACCACCCAACACAATTTACTAAATATATAGATAATAAAATAATAATAAACTCTACATACTCACTTTAAAACATGTAATAATATTATGTGTCTAAATTGAACTTATGCATCAGAAATAGGAAAAACTTATTTACTCTAACACCACTTAGCACTTGAGACGAAACATTTAACATTTCATGGAAAATATATATTTTTTTAATCAGTAAAGGCAGAGCCATAATTAGATTGATTATGTAGAATTTATAGAGCTAAGACAGCAAATAGATTTTGTATGAGGAATCCCTTTTAATAAAAAACTTAAAGTCTAAATGGCAAAAGCTTGCTGGCCTATTAACAAAGATTATGTTGATAAAAACAAATACCCGCTCGAGAGTCAAAACAGAAAGCTTAAAGTAGCTAAAGGGGGCCTAGCTTGCACTTTCCTTGTGAGCTTTAGATGGCAGATGCTCCTTCCTCGCACACCCACGGCTTCTGCTCGGAGGGTGACCCCTACCACGGCCAAGTCCGGACCCGCGACGACCCCTGCATGCCTGTTCCATTTGAGGGTTTTCATCTTCTGGTTTCAAAGGAAGAATGTCGTTGAGTCTTGCAAACTAAATTAGATCCTCCTCTCTATCTGAGTCATCTGAATTATCTCCCAAGAACCACCATTTAAGGTAGCCAAGACCAACTCCCGCAAAAACTCGATGCCTATCCAAGTCTTTTCCTTTCAGGTCGAGCAGGAAAGGGTAATAAATAATTAGTTCTCCATGAGCATTGAAAAGGATTCTATCACCTGGCTGATGAGCCCCAAAGTCATGAATTTCCTTGTTTAGAATTTCTTGGAGCTCTTGGGTGACCTCCTTTGGAAAAATCTTCTTGGTGAGAGTCCAAATTGCCTACTTAGCAAGTTTTAGGTCTAGCAGAGAGGCGAAAAACCTTGAGGAAATATTGGTATTATCTTGAGGATACTCATCTCTATTCAGGTGTCTGCTACCCAAGATCATCTTTACTGCCAATATGAGAGGGAAATCCAAGTAGAGGAGGAGGCGCTTGAGCCTCAAGTCTGAAATTTTCCTGATTGAAACTTGGCACATTGACGCCGAGAGGGAGATTGGAGTGTCTGCTCCAAAACAGGAGATGGGTCTAGGATACATGCTCATAATGAAACCAAAAGGGGGCTCTCTCGCCATGGATGGTAATGCAAGCTATCAAACAAAAAGGAGAAATTTGGACTCTAAGAGAATTAGCAAGAGAATGGGATTGAGAACAAAATGCAAAAAACTAATGCAAAGAAGAAGGTTGGCACACTCTTTAACGCCGAATAATGAGGGTCAAATATGCAATAAATCTGCCAGCAAAGGTGGCAAGGGATGTTTGTCCTTGGCATGCCAAATCTCCCATTCAAACCATGCAAACCATAAGTTGATTTGACACTTTGGCAGCTATATCTCGTAAGGAGGATCGGAGAAAGCTTAGGACATGACTGCAGCTTGGATGACGTGATTAAATGCGGGGCCACTCTCCCCAAGAAAGGTAAGATTAATTTAAATTGAAATAACCATTAAACTTAGCTGCCAAGGTTAAATTTAATGTTTGCCAAGGTAGCGAAATGTTAAGTAGCTTTTGCATGTTCTTGAAGAGACTCTCGCATCTGAATAAAAACCTCTAGGACCCTTGCCTGTCAAGAGCGATGGTTTGCATGAATAATAGGTAGATTACCCTAGTCCCAGCTATAGAGATAGGTTCCTTGAGCAACTAATTTCGAGAGAACATCTGCCTCTGAGTTTGCTTCTCTATAGATGTTCTTAGCTTCATAGTTTTCAATCCTGTCCAGGCTTGCAATTATGCTTTCTAGAATTCCCTGCAATCTCCAATTTGGAGTGTTTTTCCTCTTGATGGCATTTATTTCTATCTCTGAGTCACCTTCCACTAAGATGTTATTAAAACCATGGTTTATACAATCTATTAGTCCAAATTGCAAAGCTTTGAACTCTGCTATGTTGTTTGTGTCTGGGGGGATCGGCTTTGCCATTTTCCCAAGAGTTGCTCCTGTATGATCTTTGATTACGTATCCTATGGTTGAAGGGCCCAGGTTGCCTCTAGAGGCGCCATCAAAATTCAGTTTTATCCAGCCAAGCTTTGGAGGAGACCAAATAGCGGTCTTTCTGAAATTATCTTTTTGCCCAAAAGAGGGAGGAATCCTGATTCCATGCCAGTTTTTCCTTATGTTTTCATCCCAAGATGAGAAAACTTTAGGCGGTCCCAAAGAAAAGGCTATCTTACAGTTAACTAAATCCACAATAATTGATTCAATTGAGTTCAAGATTATTTCTATTCTTCTGGATTTGTTGTTAAATAGCCTATGATTCCTCTCCTTCCAAATTTCCCAGACTAAACTTGAAGGGGATACTTCCATGATTAAGCTCAGGGTGAACTCCTTAGTTGGGATAGGCCAGCTTTGAAACAGGGATTTGATATCATTTGGCAGAGCTGTGATCAGCCCAAGTTTAGCACAGAGCCATCGCCATCATTTGGACGCAAAGGGACAAGTGAGTAGTAGATGATCCACTATCTCTGATTGAGCTTTACACATGATGCACCTAGAGGGTCCTGCATACCCCATTTTTGTAAATTTTTCTTCAGTTAAGATCTTCCTTTGATAGGATAGCCATGTAAAGATCCCTGCCCTAGGAATGACTTTAGAGCTCCAAAACAACTTCTTGGGAATATCTAGTTGATCTTGAGCAAAATTGTTGACCAGTACTCTGCAACCATCTCTAGGATTGTAGAGCCCTGTTTTGGAAGGTGCCCAAATTAAAGAGTCATTCCCTCTTCTCAAATTAACATTTCTTGCTTTTAAGAGTTCTTTGAGTTGATCTAAATCATTCCTTGCAGTTGGAACTCCTTCCAATGATTTCCATCTCCAACTTTGAGAGCTGGGTGAGCCATAAAAAATCAGATAATCTCTCACTCTGAAACCCCAGTGGTGCTTAAGCCAGTTTTTTGTTGTAGGAATGTTAAGTGAATTCACAATAGGAGGGTATCTTCCCTAGGAATCTTCCCAAAAGAGGCTTGAAGCTCCATCCCAGATGTCCCATGAAAGTTGTTCTAAGATTAGGTTTCTGCAGGAGATTAAAAAATTCCACGTTTTTCAACCCTTGGGGAATGAATTTTCTCTTAGAAGATTGGTAGGTTCTTGATCTAGTAAATATTTAGTAGCTAGCATTCTAGCCCATGTGATATTAGGATTCTTGATGAACTTCCATACTAGTTTGGCCCCTAGGGCTTTGTTTTGCAATTTGAGATCCTTAATGCCTAAACCCCCTAGTACTTTGGGCTTGATTATTTTTTCCCATGCAATGAGAGCTATTCTGTGTTTCTCCTCTAAATTTTGCCAGAAGAAATTCCTCATTTTCTTAATTAGAAAGGCATTTGCACTTGTTGTGAGAGATAGAATGGATAATAGATAGATGGGCAGGGCTGATATTACTGCTTGAATCATCACTAGTCTTCCAGCCCAAGATAGCCATTTCCCTTTCCAGGAGTTTGAGGTCTGATCCACTTTAAGTTTAAGAGGATCCCAGGATTTAGCATTCCCAATGCCATTATCAATTGGGATTCCCAAATGGATACAAGGGAGGGATCCTTCACTACAATCTAAAATTGAAAGTATTTTAGACTGCAAGAGTCTAGAGGTAGAAAAGAAATAGACCTTGGACTTGTCCTTATTCCTTATTTGGCCTGAGGCTTTCCCAAAGGTGTCTAGAATTTGTTTTAGATGGGAAGCTTTGATTTTTGCTACCCCCAAAAGAAGGTTATCATCTACAAACTATTGATATGTGACTGCAAAGTTTCTGGTTACTTTGATTCCCTCTAATAGATTGTTCGTATGGCTTCTCTTTAATGTCCTACCCAAAACCTCCCCCATTATAATGTAGAGAAAAGGAGAGATAGGATCTCCTTGTCTGATTCCCTTGTCGAGCAAAAAAAGCTTTTTGGTATCCTATTTACCAAGATTGAAAATTTCAAAGTGGAGATGCATTCAAAGAGCCAGTCAATCCACTGTTTTGCAAAACCAAAGGCTTGCATAACCTTGCAAAGGAAGTGCTAGTCTACGCTATCATAAGCCTTTGAAATATCTACTTTAATCATCATACCTGGTCTTCTAGTACTTTGGAGAGTGTGGATTGATTCTTGTGCTATTATAGCTCCATCAAGAATTGAATGACCTACAACAAACCATGTTTGTTCTTCTGACATGATTGATTCCATGAGGGGCTTCATTTTATTCATCATGACTTTTTAAAGGATTTTATAAACTATGTTGCAAAGTGATATAGGTCTGAAATCACCCAGCTTTAATGCATTCTCCTTCTTTGGGATGAGGATGATGAATGTGTTGTTTACTTCCTTAAGCATCCTTCCTGATCTTCTTGAGCATTCCAAAGCTTCCATAAGATCCTGACCTAAGATGTGCTGGCACTTCTTGAAAAAATCTGCTGGGAAGCCACTCGGGCTAGGAGCTTTACCCGAGGGTAGTTGATTGAGGGCTTGAAATACTTCATCCATCTTTATTCTCTCATTTAGATTTTGGTTCTGCTCATCTGTTATGTTCTTGGGGATCACATCCAACATCTTTTCTTGCTCTGACAACTGAGAACCTTCAAGATTATTTAGGAGATTGAAGAAGAAAGAAGTGATTTCCTTCTTGATTTCATCAAGATCCTCTATGATCCGGTTGTCCTTGGACTCTTGTTTTGATATCCAGTTCTTACTCCTTCTAATCTTTGTTACATTGTGGAAAAACTTAGTGTTTTTGTCTCCCATACCAAGCAAATTCTCCCTTGATTTCTACTTCCAGAATATTTCTTCTTTAGACAAGATATCCTCATATTCCAATAGGAGCATCTTTTCTTGTTGGAAGGATTCCAGGTCCATACCTTCTAGGATGATCTTGTCATTTAGGGTCACCAATCTTCCTTCTATCAAACTTTTTGTTGAAAAGATATTTCTGAAGTGCTGGGAGTTCCATTCAAGCAGTTTCTGTTTTACAATTTTCAACTTAGCATTAAAGAAAAAGAGTTTTGATCCTACCACCGACGCCTCCTGCCACCAGTTTTCTATCAAAGTGAGAAAGTTTTGGTCCTTCATTCACATATTCACGAACCTAAATGGGGCTTTTCAATTTATCTTATTGTCAAACAAGGAAAGCAATATGGGGTAATGATCCGATCTTGAACAAGGGATAACTAAGCATGAAGGAGTGAATGGGAAGCACCTTAAGTCTCCTAGCCAAAAGAATCTATCTAATTTTTCCATAATATTGCTAAAACCTTTACTTCTATTTTTTCAAGTAAAAAAATCACTTGAGTCTATTTCCATCAGGCCATTCCTATCAATCCAATAATTGAAGTCCTGCTGAGATCCACCTAAGCAGATTAATCCTCCCCTTTTATTAGAAGTTCTTCTGATAGCAATAAAGTCAGCCCCTATAAAGAGTTGTTCCTTAGTTAAAGAAGACAGGACTACGTCTAAGGAAGACCATAAGAGGCATTTTTTCAGGGGGGAGACTGGGCCATAAGTATTAATAACAAAGAAAGATGAATTGGACTGGAGGTGGGATACTTTTGCCAAGATCCATTTCTTGCTTGAAGCAATGCCATCAACTTTAACTTGGGAAGGCTTCCAGATTATCATTAGGCCTCCTGAAGCCCCATCTGAGTCCACTGTCACTTGTGAGGAAGTAATGAAATGGGGGCTAATTCCACTACCAAATGTAACTACTTGCATATTATCCATCTTTGTTTCTTGTAAAAAAATGATTTCTTCACTGACCAAAAGAATCCTCCTTTTGATCACCCTTTGTTTGCTAGGGGCATTGAAGCCCCTAACATTCCATGATAAGATTTTCATTATTGTTCAGGAAGGGGGTTCCCCTTCCCTACTTTCCATAGGTCTTGAAGTTTAGATTGGTTTTCAGCAGCACCATCTAAAGTCCTGGCTTCAATAAGAGATTTGCAGCCTTTCCTAGGAGGGGAGGAGCCAAAGTCTGGTTTTTCCATTCCCTCCTGGTTTTGATGTATGCCTAACTTTTTTTTTTCTTTAACCTAAGAGTAGAGTACTGCTACAGGGGTATCTAGAATTGAGTTTGGGTCTTCATCTTGGATAATTAGATCCTGTAGTAGTTTCTTAGCATTTTGATTTAAGGAAAGGCCTAGATCTTGAGGAACGGAAGTAGGAGAAAACATAGATGGGATTGGCGTACCCATTGAAAGATTAATAAACTATTCTACTGAGGGAAGATCTAAGGGAGAGTGAATCTCACCATCAGACAAAAGAGGCTCGTGATCCTCTTCTAAATCATCTATAAGATCATTTTCAATAACCTCCTCTTCCTACAAGATTTTGGTAATGTGCAAAGGTTTAATGAAGGGTTTCTTAAGATGGAGGGAACCTTTCTTCTTGTTACGCCTTAGAATTTTATTTTTTTTAAGAACCTTGGAAAGAGGCTAAGAGAAGATATTAGAAGCTCCTTTGGAGAGGGAAGGAGTTCGCTTTTGGCCAAATAGACTTCTAACTTCTTTTTGAGGCTGCAACTTATGAATCAGGGAGAGAATAAGAGGAGGACAACTATGAGGAGAGGAGGACAACTATGAGGAGAAAGAGGAGGAGATGGGGAGACCATACCTATACTAGAGGGCAGCAACTAGCCTTGAGATTCTTTATGGTAGGGGGAAGAACTAGGAGTGAGAAGCAGCTGAGACTCTAGAGGAGCTGAAGGTACAAGAGAAAAGGCATGAGCTTTGACTTGAGGCTGGCCAATGGCAATCCTGCCAAGTTGATTTGCCTCCACTACAGGTGGAACCAATGGATTATCCTGACCCCTATCCAACATCGGTCCTTCCTACTCTGGTGAAGCTCAATGATGAGTCTGATATGTAAGGTGAATGACACCCATTGAGGCTACCATTGAGCTATTCTTGATTACTTGGTTTCAGAGAATACATGTGCCAGGAAATTTTTTACCCAGTCTTTGCACTTTTTGCTTCCATCTTCCCATTTCTGAAATTATTTCTAGAATGTTGTAGAAGCCTTTTTGGAGATCTATCTCCACATAGATGTTTGCTACATCTCCTTTAAGACCTTTCAGAAAATCCTCCTCAATAGGCACTAGGGTTCCTAAAGCATCACCAATTTTTAGCAAAGCCTCCGAGCACCAAAACTCAGATGGAAGGTCCGCTAGAGATAACCAAATAGGGGATTTCTCAAATCTATGATTCGTCGGATCAAAGCCTTGTTTCTAGTTAATGAAGTTGAAATATGACCCTTGAAAGAACAACGAGCATCCTTCCATGATTACTTTCTTTAGGGAAGTGTCAACACACTCTAGAAAAAGGAAATATTCTACAGTGGTTTGATTGTGATCAAACCCAGAAAAGAGAACATCCACCAGGAGATTATGTCTTTGTTGTTTCCCTTATGTTCTTAACTGCATGTATGCAGAACATTTGACTCACTTTGGGTTCTCACTTTTTCTTACAATTATTTTATTACTGTATTGTCATCGTTTTCACATTTGTGTGAATTAATTACCTAGTCTTTAGCTTTGACTAAAAACATTATTTTACTACATTGTTCCCTTTGCCCATGGTGAAAATAATTTCTCATGTGCTTTGATCATCTTGTGAAAACAATTTTCACAAACTGAAAATGCCTTTACCCCTTTATAATCTAATTTAAAACAATAGAATATTTATGTAACACTTATATTATGGCTTCTTCACACTTTAATCGATTTCATCAATATGTCATATGCCTGTGTTTCAAAATTTGTTTCCCATCTCTCAAGTTAGTGCATGAAAATCTTGCAATGTCACTCCTGTTACATTCCTCCTTGAAATTCATAATCCCACAACACATTCCCCCTCCTTGCCTAAAAGTTCAATTTCTAATTATTCATCGATGGACTAATTTCCATCATTGTCATTATACAATGTATGGAAATACTTTGAAAATTTAGAAACCTCGTACAAGGTATAAGCACAACATGAATATGCTTTCTATGTTCTCTATGCTGACAGAAAACCAACATCACCGAAAGGTGTATAGTAGCACAAGGCTAGATTAGAGCTTCTCAATCTTAGCCCAACGATTCAACATAAAAGGACCTAGAATAAAATTTAAAACAGGTTAAACATATCTTTGTCAATATTTTAGGGCAACAACAACAATGTCATATAATCCATCCCGTAAGTGGAGAAGAAAAACAACAAGTTCAAACAAACAAATCCCTTACATGGTATCACATGAAATTGCCTCTCTATTCATATCTTACACACAGTTTGTGAACATAGTAAAATGGGTTCCATTAAATTTGTCCACATCTATTGACAACAGGCACCTATCCATTAGCATCAATCCCACAAACCTTGGCTATTTGACGTTTGATTTTCACTGTGAAGGAAACCATTTCATGTCATATTTAGATCTTTCAGACCACTTTATAGAAAACACAGTACTTGACTATTCAAGCACTACTATTTGCACCCTGTGACATCAATCTATGCTTACCACATAAGTTTGTAACTCTAAACACAAATGAATTGCTTACTTAGCATCTGGGCACATTGCTTTTATTCATATATAACCGCTACCTCCATGATAGAAAACAAATTCAATATTTTTTTGTGAATCTGGTTAACAATATTTGGACCCAAATGTAGCATTAAACTTTGCTTTCTGTTGAAGCACAAACACAAAATAGGGTTTCCCCGCAATCCCATGCTTAACCCTTAGCTTGCCTTAATCCCCTTGCACGATGGCTGGGAAAGAATAAGCTATTGAAAAAATTTGCTTATTCACTTTATTCCCCACTCTCTCGTGAAAGATGAAGGCAGGGGAGAAACAAAGAGAAGAAATAATTAGAGATAAAACACCTTATATATATGTTTTGAAATCATACAAAACTTCTGATTTTATATAACTCAAAATACAAGACAAATACTTATATTTATCAGAACATAGAGCTGCTACTGGTTTCAATTTCATATACTGAGAAGTAACAGATATTCCCCTATTCTTAGCTGCAATTCTTCTGTTGTTGCTACAACAATTACTTTTCCTTGGCTTCATCTTTTTATAAATTGACAAAATTGTCTTTTCTTTCTATCTGTTGCTACTATAGGACTTCTAGACTCTTCTATTTGAATGTCCAAGAGAAAAGAGGGAAAAAGAACAAAACATTAACTTCATTTAATTATGATTTTACATTCACCATTGTATGCAGAATTTAAGAAGATTTTTTAACTAAAAAACTGTCTTGTTTTGGAGTGAGTAGGAAGGCACGTAAGAGATTAACTCCAACACTCCCCCTTAATCACAATTGTCATTTATGATGCCCAAATTGTTTTGTTGATGCACAAAATTTTCTTTTCCCAATGCCTTGGTGAAGATGTCTGCAAATTGATCCTCTGACCTGCAATGTTCCAAAATGATTTCTTCATTGTTGATCAACTCTCTGATGAAATGATACCTTATGTCTATATGCTTGCTCCTTTTATGAAAGACTGGATTCTTAGATAGTGTTATGGTTGAGTTGTTGTCACAATATATCTTTGTTGCCTCTTCTTGTCCATACGTCAATTATTTTAACATTCTTCTCATCCATATCGCTTGACATGCTGCCCTTGTAGCTGCTACATACTCTTCTTCTGTTGATGAAAGAGTAACTATTGGTTGTTTCTTTGAAGACCAAGATACTACACCTGATCTACAGTGAAAAACATAGCCTAAAGTGCTCTTCCTATCATATATACTTCTTGTACAATCACTGTCGGTGTATCCTATCAGCTTGAATTAATTTGTTCTAGAGTAGAGTATTCAATAATTCTTTGCTCCACTAACATATTTCAAAATTATTTTTCTAGCCCGCCAATGTGAAACTTTTGGAGATTCCATGAGCCTTCAAATGAGACTAACTCCAAACATTATATTAGGCCTTCTAGTTGTTAAGTACATAAGACTTCCAACAAGTTTTTTATACAAAGTTGGATTTACATCAGCTCCTTTGTCATTTTTACTCAACTTCAAACCTGTCACAATTAGTGTTGGGGCTGATTTGCAATTCATCATATTAAACCTCTTCAAGATATCATTTGCATACTTAGATTGTGAGATGAATATGCCTTTCTCAGTTTGACTTACTTCAATGCCAAGAAAATACTTCATTAAACCCAAATCAATCATTTCAAACTCTTTCTTCATAGCTTATTTGAACATGTCCATTGAAAGATCACTAGTGAATATCAAGTTATCAACATATAAGCATATAATTATGATCTCACCTTTTTCATTCATCTTGATGTATAGAGTAGGCTCATTACTACATCTATTGAAGTCATTTTGTAAAAGATAAGTGTCAATTCTACTATGTCATGCTCTTGGGGCTTGTTTGAGTCCATAGAGTGTCTTCTTGAGCTTGTAAACCTTGTTCTCATGACCCAAAATCGCATACCTAGGTGGCTGCTCCACATAGACCTCTTCTTCTAATATGCCATTTAGGAAAGCTGATTTCACATCCATTTGATATACTACCCACTTGTTTTGAACTTCTATAGCTAGTATTGTTCTCATAGTGTCTAAGTGAGCAACCGGTACAAAATGTCTCATTGTACTCTACCCTGAGTTGTTGTGAATAACCTTTTGCCACCAACCTTGCCTTGTGTTTTTGTGCATCACCATTTGGATTCAATTTTATTTTGTAAACCCACTTCACTCCTACCACCTCTTTTCCTTGTGGAAGACTAACTAACTCCCATGTTTCATTTTGTTCTATTGCATCAATTTCTTCTTCCATTGCATTTTGCCATTTTTCTTCCTTAATAACATCTTCAAAATGAATTGGATTGTCTTCATGTGGATATAAAGAAAAAAGAGAAGTTTGATCTATATTATTTCCACCCTCAATTTTCTCATAAATCTCCCTTGACCTTTTGATATTTTGTCTTTTCAAGCTTGCTAATGAAGGATTGGACATATCACTTGAATTTTTTGAAGGTGGGCTTGATGGCCCAACACCAAGAGTGCCAATTGATGATGATGTTAATTGCATATTTATGATGTATTTTCTTATGCTTGTGGGAATTTCCTTACACTTGATTAAGGTGTCGTTTGTGTTAGGCCCAATATGGAAAGCTAATGTACTAAGAGGGGAGGGGTGAATTAGTACTTCAAAACATTTCTTCAATAATAACTTAACTATTATGCATAAACCAAATAGTGTAGCAACATAACATAAAGCTAAAACAAATAGATAATAGTCATACATAATTCACTCCATAACACATATATTTTGGTTATGCAGAAACTCTTGGTTAGAGAGAAAAACTGTGGTGGGGATGGCAACCACAACTTCACTACTGCAATAATAAAGAGTGCTCAGTTAGAGCTACATGTTTAGCTATTTCTGATAGCTTACCCTGTTAGGAGTAACAAGATCTGTTAGATCTACCTTGCTAAAGGATTTTACAACACTTAATCTAAATGTTGCACCTGGTTAGAGACTTTACAATTTATAGACTTGATTAGAGTCTTTTACCCTGTTAAAGGTTTCTCTTTCAACTTCACAATATTACAATAAAATCATTACAAATATCTGCAAATTTACATCTGAAATGTTATAGAAGATTCTATGTGCTTAGTATAGATTACCTTGCTTATAACATACCTCGGTAACCCATATAGTAACTCGATAAACCCTTCTGTTTACTCTGTTCTTTGACTATTCTCTGAAAACCTTCTTGGTGAGCTCTGTGTCTCTATAACAGTCTTCTTACACTCATGCACACACTTTTAACTCTTAACTTATGCTGTATAAATAGATCTCTTAAGACGGTGATCCAATTCATTGCTTTGATCTTACAAACACGATTTATTGAATGAATAACCATGCAAATAATTTCATTGGTAAGATGACCTCAAAATCATACACAATCTTCTAGTACAATTTCCAATGTGATAACAGTTAGATGTGCCTCGATCTTGTAACATGTTTTCATATGCATGTCCAAGTTCAATGAATCTAGTAACACGTTTCACTCAGTGTATATCAACTCAGTGTGTCATCTTTGCTGCTTGGTAGACATGAAAAGATACTTGGTAGACAACTCGGTGTATACTGCATTATGTGACTGCTTTCTTCTGTAACCGACTAGACTATGCATATCAACTGAATATTTCGGTAATAATAACGGACTAGAGTATATAGTATAACTTTGACATAAAACTAATAGAAATCTAATAAGTAGTAACAATCTCCCCTTTTGACATTAGTTGAGATGTTTGACAAAAACTACTTTCAAAGTTATAACTCAAAAATGCTATATAGTTTGCAAAATGACTATACTTGACAGTATATACAATAGTCAATGAAATAATATATCAGATATACTCCCCTTATCATTATACTATACAAAACTTTGATTTTACATGCTTGGTGATCTGTTCTTGTTCTTTGCTTGGATATTCTAATTATTCTGCTCGGTATACTCCCCCTATATACTATACTCTGAATGCTATATCATTCTCTGTATACTGTATCACTCCAAGACTGTATGTATTACTCCCCCTTTTTGACAAACATCAAAAACTTAATTTCCATTCGGGGGTGGTAACTGGTCAAAAATAGATTTGTACTTGTTCCAGGAGTCGGTGAGAGCAACAGAGAGTGCATCCTTTACACTGTCCATTAAAGAATTTTGCACTTGAATATCAGCCAATAGTGATATTAAGCCATCAAGAGTGCTTCCATCTTGTGTAGTAGACAAGTATGTGGCTCGGTTGATCTATGCTTAGACTGATGAAAGACGAGGAAGGAATAATGTCTGGAGTGTCATTATATCCATCTTGATCTTGTGTTCTTCATTTCTTAGTTCCAATTGTTGAGCCATGAGTTGTTGAAGCTTTGTATAAAAATTCTGAATTGAATTTGGCTCTGTGGTCAACTTGCTTGAGAGATCGGTGATCTCTTTCTCAATTGCCTCTGTTTTATTCTTGATGTCTTTAATGAATAAAGAAAATGTCCAGAGTTTCTGAAATAAATAATGAATGTGCTTGAGTTGAGGAGTCAACTCAACAATAAATTTGACAAGTTTAACTTTGCCAATAGCTATAGCTTTTTGTACCTCTTCTATCATTTTGGTAGTGAGCTCTTTGGCATTTAGCTTGCTCAAATACTCCGATGCATCTACTCCAAATGTTTCTATTTTTGTTAGGAGTTCATCCAGTTGAATGTGGATGGCTGCATCTATTGATATTGTAGCTTCAGGTAGCATATCTACTAGGAGTGCTTTTACCTTTTGAAGTACTTTATTTTTCTTTTGAATGGCCATTTGCTTCTCTTGTTTGACCTTTGCTTTGCATAGTTCTCCGAAATCAATGAGTGCTTGCCCTTTCAATTTGGATATATCAACATTGGGCAACACTATTAGTTTTGACAAATCAAGTTTAAAACTATGCTTCTTCACTTTCTTTTATTTACCTTTCACTAATGGAATTAAGACAAGTGCTTGTGAGGCTTGATTACCCTCGGTAGGTTGCTTGGTAGAGGCAACACTTTGATTAGTTCCTTTACCTTCTGTGGTGTCTTTTGATGTCTCGGTACTAGGTGTCTCAGTTGCAATATTTTCAGTGCCAAAAGGTCCTTGAGATGTCTGCTCTTGAGTAGTACCTTCTCCTATTGCAGATTTGTAATCTTCAGTGCCTTGATCTGTATCCTGAGGAGTTTCAGTTGAGACAGGTTGCTTGACCAGTGGATAAGGTTGAACTTGTTCTAAAATGGATTCACTAGATACAAGTTTTTCATATGTAGTGCCTTCTATCATTTCCTGCTCCGGTGCTTTTGTATCCATAACATCTTCATCTATTTGAATAGTATCAACAGGGTCTTGTTCGGTAGCATCAGGACCTTGCTCGGTGACATCAGGATCATGCTCGGTGACATCAACAATTTCTACTGTAGTTTGTTCACCGGCATCCTTGAAGATTTCCTGCCACTTTGCTTTTGTCTCATTTTCTACATCAATATAGAGCCCATTCATCAGTTTTAAGGCTCTCTATTTGACAAGAAACTTTGAATTGTAGGTTGTCAGATGTTCCTTAATTTCAGCTACTGACATATCAGGAAAGAGATGGACTAGACTTCTTTCTTTGATTTGTTTCTCTGAGTCCATTGCATACTTCCACCTATTATCAATATGCAAGTAAAGTTCATTTGGAAGTGAATTTGCTAGTTCCAATGGAGCTAACCAGAACTTTAGAAGTGTACAGATGACAACTTCTTCAATTTGTCTCTTTTCATCATTGTTCCTGGTTTCATACTTAACAAATCTAAATGAACTAAATCCACCATATTCTTTCAGATTAGCACAGAAGTTTTCAACACTATGTACATCTACCTTCTTGCTTTTGACAATCTGGAATTTGTTTGCATCCTCGGATTCTGTATCACTAGACTCTTTTGCCAAAATGAGTCTCTAAGTAGATTTCTTGTATGTCTTTGTTACCTTGGGAATAGTAACACTCTTTGTCTTCTTACTCGATGAGGCTGCAGATGCTCTAGTGTTAGGTCTCTTTGTTGGAGGAGTCGGTAAGGCCTTTGAAGTGTCCTGTTTCTTTCTTTTTAACACTTTACCCTTAGGCAATTCAGTGCTTAGTGTTATTGCTACCTCTTGGGCTTTAGATTCCTCTTCGGTGATGGCTAGGGTGCCTTTGACAGGTGTAGAGGAAGAGTCTTCTCCAAATTTCTTAGACAATGCCTTAATCATCTTTGTTGCCTTTCTTGTAGCTTTGGGTACTACAATGCTCATTTTTACCTTTTCCTTCACTTCCTCATAGGTTCCATATCTTAGCTCGGTAGCATGCCTCAGTAGTGTCAGGAATGCATCAATTTACTGTTTTGTGATGTCAAAATCAATCTCATAACCCATAGGTGGCAAAGATTGAGACCTTGGTTCCACAACATTCACATAACAATAATCGGTGTCAACTTCAAAACATATATCATTTTTGTATTTCTCTACTAGCTAGGGTGGAATCCTATATCTGTTGTGCATTTTCTCTTGAAATTTACTAAAGAAATCATCCATGATATCATTGAAATTATCTCCTAACTTATTGATGAAGTCATTAATCTAATGGGTGATTGGTTGGTGTAGCTCCCAAACTACTTTACCGACTGTTGGAAAGAATTTTTCAAAGTAGAAAAACATGCATACCAATAATGATCCAAACTTTAGAGTATTAGATGAGTTGTTCTTTTTTGGCTTCCTGATTGTGTTCAGGTTCTCAAACAGATTCTTCAATAACACCTCACATAAGTCAATTTTCATTCCCTTTTTCACAATTTTATAAGCTAAGTCAACTGTTGCATAGGGAACACTATTTTCCCTTGCTGATTGGAAGAAACAGTAACCAATTACTCTAATAGAAAATTTTAATTCTTCATCAATGACATTATTCAGTTTCAATGCTCTGCAATCAGATTCCACTCTAGTTAAACTGATCAATTCCTTCTATGATATCATCTTTTGGGCTCGGGCATGATCATAGATAGGGTAACCAGTAATCAGATGAATGATTTCCTCGATAATCTTAAATGGTTGTTCTTCTAGCCACATGAAATCATCATGAACTCTGGTCAGAAAAAACTTGAGCCACTGGGGTTTGAACACAGAAGGATAGGTTAGGGCTTCAGTTAATCCCTTGATCTTGATATGCTCATATTTGTTGTTCAATTTTCCATCAATACACAACTCATCATAGGTGTCTTTAATTTCAACATGACTGAGTTCTTCAACATGGCATTTGGTGAAAAACCTTACAGCCTCGACTAACAATACTCTATTCGAGATGAGTGAAAAAGCGGTTTTATCATCCAGTTCAGAAGTGACTTTGGGAGTCAAAGAGTATTTCAGTGAGGGCTTCTCTACATTCTTGACAGCTATGGGATCTTGGATCTTGGGCGCCATTCAAGATTTCAGATAAAAACTAACAAAGAGTCCTTAGGGTTTCATAATTTCAAACGACAAACGCTTTATACTTAGCAGATAATGGCAACTAGATACGCTCGGTAAATCAGCTTAACAATGTGTTGAGATTTGATGTAAATACCTTGAATTTTCTTTGGAGGAGGTTTGATCGCCTTTCAATTGCTTGCTCTTCTTTCTACTGTGAAAATGCTTTTAAGTACACAAAATACCTTATCGGGCTCTATGCGGGTTAGGTCAAAAACATTTAATGCACTCGGTTCCTCTTTAACTGATTTACTCTCCTTTTTCCGTTTTAACCGAGTAACCAAATTTCCTTCATTTACCGACTTGAAAGGCTTCCTGTATTCACCGACTTGATAGGTTTCCTGTAAAGTGCTTCAAAAGACTTTGATAGAATTTCAAACTTACTAATACATCTGAACTATGCAGATTTTGAATTTAGTACATAATAGAATAGGAACTATTATGATTTTAACCATCAGAGAATGCAGTCCCTTCATTCCTTTGTCGATTAATTTGGAATAGGTGCACCTAACTCAGTAGGTAAGGTGGTTTCTTCATTTGACACAACTTCCTTCTTTTTCCAAATCATCTGTAATTTTTTTTGTATTTCCTCAGTGTCTTTTCTAGGTTGGTCTCTACAATCTCCAACTAAGTGTCCAGCCTTGTGACAATGAAAACATGCCATGCCATACCAGGATTTCTCCATGATCTTCGGTTGTACATCCCAAACCTTATAAAATAGTTGGCACTTATGTGTCCATATCTTCCACAACATTCACACCATATCCTTGTATTGTAATCCCATGGTACTGCAAAATACTGTCGGTAAGGACCTATGTGTGTTCAGTAACCTCTAGCTTTTGCTTGGTGTGCATGTCATTTGTGGTTCTTTTGCTTAAACCAACACTTCTCAGTACTATGACCATATCTATTGCAGTTTTTACAAAACTCTTTGAATTTTGCCTTCTGATAATTGTTAACAAACTTTGTCCTACATTGATTAGATGTGTGACCATATTTATTGCAATTGTAACAATAACCATTAGACTTAGTGACATTCAGTTGCTTACCTTTTTTGATTTGGCATATGTTGGTAGTGTGACCTTGATTTCCATAGTAGTTGCAAATAGGCTTCTTCCTTTTGATGTTATTCCTGATTCCAGCTTGGTTTGATGATTCTCCTCTCTCGGTAGTATAGATTCCCTTCTCGGTAGAGTCTTTTCCTTTGTAACCGAGTACTACATCTTTGTTGGGTCTTCTTGTATTCAGTTTCTCATCCAACATCTTTGATGCTTCATAACTCTTCTTCAGTGTTTCTTTGGATTTCTTCTCTATTTCAAGTTCATCGGTCATCCTTGATACTTCAAGTCTCAATGCTTGGTTCTCATCATTCTTCAAAATTTCTTCATGATGTGCATAACCTAGTTGATCTGATAGGTTTTGATGAATTCCATTCAACCTTGTGATTTCATCATTCTTATTAGATACTAAGGCTTCAAGTTGTTGTTTCTCTCGTACTAGATCTCTTACTTTATCCTCAACTGTTCTTAATGCATCTAGATTTTCAGTCATCTGTGTGTTGAAATGTTCATGTTCTCTTTTCATTGCTTTTAGTTGATTAGCCAGTACTTTGTTCTTTTCTCTCAATACTCCAATCATTTCTTCAGTCTCTTTAGATATATTGTTCTTAGATGATGTCTCAATTTGTTCCACTAACTCTTGAGAGTCCTGCAAATCATAAAATAATCTTCTTCTCACTTTCAGAGATTTTTGCATTTGCCTTTGCATTTGCCTTTGCATATCTGCAATCACTTGATTAGCATGATCCAGCTCTTTTTACAGATACACAATCCTCCAAGATTGTTTATAGCCTTCCATTGATAAGATCTTTCTCGTTAGGCAGTTAAACCCTTTTCCAAGATTCAAGCTCTGATACCAATTGTTAGGCCCAATATGGAAAGCTAATGTACTGAGAGGGGAGGGGTGAATCATTACTTCAAAACATTTCTTCAATAATAACTTAACTGTTATGCATAAACTGAATAGTGCAGTAACATAACATAAAGCTAAAACAAATAGATAATAGTCATACATAATTCACTCCATAACACATATATTTTGGTTATGCAGAAACTCTTGGTTAGAGAGAAAAACTACGGTGGGGATGGCACCCACAACTTCACTACTGCAATAATAAAGAGTGGTTGGTTAGAGCTACATGTTTAGCTATTTCTGATAGCTTGCCTTGTTAGGAGTAACAAGATCTGTTAGATCTACCTTGCTAAAGGATTTTACAACACTTAATCTAAATGTTACACCTGGTTAGAGGCTTTACAATTTATAGACTTGATTAGAGTCTTTTACCTTGTTAAAGGTTTATCTTTCAACTTCACAATATTACAATAAAATCATTACAAATATCTACAACTTTACATCTGAAATGTTATAGCAGATTCTATGTGCTCATAATAGATTACCTTGCTTATAGCATACCTCGGTAACCCATATAGTATCTTGGTAAACCCTTCTGTTTACTCTATTCTTTGACTGTTCTCTGAAAATCTTCTCGATGACCTCTGTGTCTCTGTAACAGTCTTTTTACACTCATGCACACACTTTTTACTCTTAACTCATGCTATATAAATAGATCTCTTAAGACGGTGATCCAATTCATTGCTTCGATCTTACAAACATGATTTATTGAATGAATAACCATGCAAATAATTTCATTGGTTAGATGACCTTGAAATCATACACAATCTTCTAGTGCAATTTCCAATGTGATAACAGTTAGATGTGCCTCGATCTTGTAACACATTTTCATATGCATGTCTAGGTTCAATGAATCTGGTAACACGTTTCACTCGGTGTATATCAACTCGGTGTGTCATATTTGCTTCTCGGTAGATAGCTCGGTGTATACTGCATTCTGTCACTGCTTTCTTCTATAACCGACTGGACTGTGCATACCGACTGAATATTTTGATAATAATAACTGACTAGAGTATATAGTATAACTTTGACATAAAACTAATGGCAATCTAATAAGTAGTAACAGTTTGACCATTGGGTTGATCTTAAATGGGTGTAGGAGGAGTCAAATTTGAAGGAGAACTTGCTGACAGGATAAATGTTAAGAAACCCCTCCCTTGGACAAGGTGTAAAAACCTAGCAAAAGTTGTATAATTCCGAAGCAAATTTTAATTTTACTCACAAATTTTTGTGGTTTATGGAGAAAATAAATAATCTCCATTGGCGAATTAGCCATGATCACTCAAAGTTTTTGAAAAATCCTGGCAAATTGTACTATTTTTAAAACCCAAAAAATAATTACATGGGTGAATTGTAATGTTTTTAAAACTAGAAAAATATTTGCATTGGCGATTTCAACCTATTTTCAAACCATTAAAAAAAATATTGGTGATTTCAACCCATTTTCAAACCATAAAAATAAAATATTGGTGATTTCAAGCTATTTTCAAACCATAAAAAAAAAAATATTGGCGACTAAGGGAAACTGAACTGGCACTCGCCAATTCTTGACCAAAAAATGTTAAGTCCTCATCACCGTTGTGACTTGGAGATAGTGGTAACTTTAACCCTTATTGCGTACTCACCAACATAAAATTGTTTATCTCTTAATAGCTAGCACTTCACTTGCAAGCTCGTGGCTTGATCAGGTCTTTAGACATTTAGCTTCACGAGCTGGCAATAACCATTAAACCTAACCACAAACTATCTAGTTGCTAGCTCATGACCTAGAAATGCTAACATTAAACAAACATGAGAGCTAGCAACAACTGTATGAAATGAGTTACTCGCTAACTCTCACTACTATAATGTATGACATCAGACCAACTCGAGACCTTGCGATCAAAGCAATTTCACTAACAATCTCTAGCTTGGTAACATAAAATGCTAACACCTAAAAAGCTAGAGACCTCACGATGTAAACCCAAACAAACTTGTCACCAGCTCGCATCTTGATCATGTCTTCAGACATTTTACCTCACGAGCTGGTGATAACCATAAAACTTAACCACAAACTATCTGGTCGCTAGCTCGCAACCTAAATTTTTTAAGGCTTGGATGTTGACTCGTTCCCGAGGGACTAGTTTGAAGGTTTCTCTTCAGTCGAGGTTGATTAGACAAGTGAGGATGACAGTTTCAAAGGAATAAAAGTATTTGATAGCTTTTGAGATAGAGATGGGAGATCAAGGATTTCTCTGAGAAATAAGAGCTTAGGTTGCTTGTTGTTAGGGATTTTGAAGTAGAATTTTTCCAATCAAGGTTGAATAAAATCAGAACAAAATTGTTCACAATAGATGAGCCTTAACAGGATGCAGTGGATTTGATAGGCATGACTTCTAAAGTATACAGTCATGTTGAAAAACACCAAAATGATGATTTTTCACGTGAATGAGCATCACCAAATGAAGTGTGAAAATGTTATAAATACAATGCAGTGGTGACTTAATTGGTAGAAGAGAAACTCAGAAAAGAAACATTTTTCATTTTCTGAGAGTGGCTTTTTCCTCAGGAAGGAAGATGATGTTTGAGCAGGATCATGCATGGAGTTGTTGTGTTCTCTGTGATATCGGATGGGTGATTTTTTGTTTTCTTTTGTGTGAGTTAGTTTATTGTTAGAGGGGTTGTGAAAGTGAGAAGGATTGCCAGAGGGGGTGTGTAAGCCTTTTCTTGTCAAGAAAGGCCAAGCATGGCACATCCTCTACTTCTACAATGCCATAGGATGGCAAGGGGTTTGAAGAAGGATCCCATAGAGGAATGAAAGAAGGATTTGTTTGGGTGGGGAGTGGCAGCCAGTCATCTTTGTGACGACATGGAAGCTGCAACCCCTCCCCAACATATTACATTTACCTTAAAGCTCTTGTTTTCACTTTCCCTGATCGTGGGCATGAAGGCTCAAGCTCCTCTTTCCATTGTCTCTATTCCTGGGCATGAAAGATTCCTCCTCTATTTGGAAATGATTTGTTGGACAGAATGTAACATCTCACATTCCATCCGAAGGCATCAGGGTGATAATGGTATGGCTCAAGCAGTTTTGCAAGTTGTATAGTAATTACGGTTCCTTTTCTGGTTCCAGTAGTGATTCTAGACTCTAGGTGAAGGGGGCAAGTTGTATAATGTATAGTTATTAGTCATTTACAGAGAAAATGAAAAGCATTTAGTGTCAAGCTTTGTGCAAGTTCTTGAAGGAGTTATATATAAATTTATTTTGTGTATAATTCTATCATAGTTTCAATGAATATTTTATTCTACTATTTTATTGATCACACAAAGCAAATGAAAAGCATTTAGTGTCAAGCTTTGTGCAGGTTCTTGAAGGAGTTATATATAAATTTATTTTGTGTATAATTCTATCTCTTTCAAATGATCAGAATCATGAGATTTAACTTTTTTCATTTGTTGCATTGTTATGGTGTATGTAATTTTTCATCTGTTAGTCTAGAATCATATTAAGGATTCACCTCATTGTAATTGGTGGGTGGATTATAGACATAGTCATAGAACACCTCCATATATATTACATAAACATCCATAGCATATAAAATCATAAGAGTATTAAGAATGAAAATATTAAACACCACAATAGATAGCAACACAACATAATTAGTAAAACATCAAGACAACAGACTAGTGCCTTATCCTAGGGCATAGAGTCACTTACAATTCAAAGACAACCCGATAATAAACTTCAATAAGATTCATTTGCAAATAAATAAGAATGCCGAATGAAATTATGAATAATGCCATTACATACACAACCCAGATACATATGTAAACTGAAAAACCCTTGACCATTCAATTCACAATGAAAACATAAACTCAACAGAAAGACAATTATGTGAATATCTCAAACTACAAATGATATTGATATTATATTCATAATGATATCAAAAAGTAAATTCACAATGTGATTCAACTATGCACTTATCAAATTCTTGAACAGTTGAGCTATTATAACTATATAAGAGTTTTCAAGTTCAACATCATTGATCAATAAAAGTGGCAACCTCAACCTGAGGATTCAACAAGCTTAGGATTACTGTGAGGAATCTTGGGTAGCAACCTCAACCTGAGATTTATTCTTTCGCTTTAGCATGGCTTGCCACCTGTCCACCTCTTTGTCTGTTGGCCAACTAAATGCCTTTACCTCTTCCAACTTTGCAACTGAATTTGTCCATCTGGCATCTATAACTGCCCTTGACTCAACAATAAACTTTGCATGGTCAACCTCAACCTTGAACAGTGAATCAAGTAGATCGTTAAGGAAATCGACATCAACCTGTTCATTTACATGCTTGATTATTTCTTCTTGCTCCAGAATCAAATCAAATTTGCTAGTTAATTCAGAAATTGATTTCAAATCTCCATTACTACCATAAATTGAAGGCACCAATTTATTATAACCTTCCCCAAATGTCTATAATTTTTCATTTATAAGCACATCCTTCCCTGTGAAAAATGCATAAGCTGCATTCATTACCTCCACCATGTCTTTAGTGTCACTGATCTTGGGAGGGAACCCATCACTATAGATCATTGCAGTATCTAGCTTATCCATTAATCTTCTTCTTCCTAACCAAACATTGAACAAAGGTCAAAGAAAAGCGACAACCTTAGAGGATGTTTTTCTTGCCTCTTTCAAAGAAATGTGCAAATCATGGACAACCATCAATTTGTCTTCCAATAAATTAATCCTATGTTTCAGAATTCCTGACATAACAGAGATAGCCTTGAAATTTTGTTCCTTTTCAAGCTTTTCAATTTTCCCTGTGTATTCCTCCATTTTTTCTGTTAAATCAACTGGTATTTCTTGTACTTGTTCTGTAATCTGTATTGGAGGGGGCTCATTTGCAATTTTTTCTTTCAACTCCACTAACTCTTCCTCTAGAGTGCCCTTCTTCATCAGTGTCTCTTCATATTTTATAGACAATGCAATCAATTGGGTATATGTTTGTGTGTATCTTCTTGACAAATCCTCTATTTCTAATAAATTCATGAAAGAAACTTGAGTAAAAAATGAGGCAATCTTCATGTTAGTTGTGTTCTACAAGTTATGGATCATTCTATCAGCTTTCTTTTCTACTTGGATATTTAGAAGGTGGGGCTTTTGAGTGGAAGGGGCTAAAGACCAAGCAGAAAGTGTCTTTGACTAAGGATTAAATCCCAATCCTCTTATTACATCTTCAAATTCAATTCTAAACATTGGGTCCTCTTGCTTCCTAATCTGATCAATAATAAAAATAGATTGGATATCCCAGTCAGGCATCATAATCATACCAATACTCTTTATCAATTGTCTTGCCTATTCCATAGATATTTCCTCCCTGTTAGGATCATATTCCTATAGTGCCTTGATGATCTCCTCTTTCTTTTCTTCATTTGCTTCCTCTATGATCAGATTTTGTTTTAATTGATTTTGTTTCAACCTTGTCACAAAACTTTTAAATTCATCTGACTTAATAAAGTCATCATCTTTCATGAACTCATTTGACAACATCACACACTCATCAAAGCCTTGAGCAAGGGCTTTGTTTGTTTATCCCTATTCTTCATTCTGCCTTGCTTCTCTGAGATGTGTCCTTATTTGATGAAAGTAGTGTCCTTGTTCTGTAACAATTGCTCTAGCAGGGTCTCTCCTGACAATTGTATCGACCTCAGTGGTTTTTTGTTTCTTTGTAGCTAGCACTTGGGTAGATTGAACTTCATCCCCACTCTCTACATCATCAGCATACACACTAAGTGGCCTCTTGCCATGTGAAGAATGTCCATCTTGGGGGTCTTGCTACTGAGCAGCCACTTCTGGAATTTGAGGCTTTTATTCCATCAGAGTTTCATATAAACTTAGCATTTTGTTAATCCTCTCTAGGTATGGGCTATCAGGGCAAAAACCTGAGAAAATAGGGTCAGCAACCTTCAATTCTGCTTCAACTCTCATCAAATTTTTCCATTTTATTCTCCTTTCTTGTACTTCATCTTTCCTCAGCAAATTTCTAACCACATCTTCATCATCCAATGGTTCATGGTCCTTTATTGTGGCCCAAGGTTTCATTTTTGGTATTGCAACTTTAATAAATTGTTCCGGATCACAGAATCTAGACACAACATTAACCAACCTATACTGTTTAAGGAAATTATTTACTTCATCAAAGGAACTCCTACCAATGGTAAAATCAGATGCAACCCAAAGCCTAGGAAGAAGAGAACCCTTCCTGTGTTTATCAAGGTATTCTTTTTCAACTAGGGTCAATTGCCAGATAAACTCCATAAAAGAAATCCTAATTGGAACAAATTTTGGTAAAATATGGGGAGGCTGAAGAAAACCATAGACTCTCATCACAGTAAAGTTATCAAAAAAATAAAAGTCCCCCCAATTATGTGAAATAGACCAATTTAGAACAAACTGGTAAAGTCTCAAAACTCTCCTAGCATTAATTGACAATTGTTCCCTATTTATTCCTAGCATTTCCATAATTGGCGAAACAATCCAATTTTCAAATAAAAGGAAAGAAGAATGGGGAGAACTATTGTCCCAAACTTGGGTCCATCTTTGTATTGGCATTAAGACACTGAATTCTTCTTTCAAAAGCTCCAATTCTTTATCCACAAACTCAACATTATAGAACAAGATTAAGTGCATCAACAATGAATAATGCTTGAATGTAGGGATGGGTGCACCACTCTGAATTTCAGCTAGAGCATTATGAATGTGTTCAACCACATAGCCCATATAATCATAATCTTTGTTAACATTTGGGTGTTGAATGTCCATAGCCATCATCAGTAATTCAGCTGACACTGTTGAATCTCCATCAAAACCCAACACTCTGCATAATCCATAGATTGTACAATGCATATAATGGTGGAAAGGTGTGATGTCAAATGATGGTTCAATACTTTATGGAATTATAAATGGCTTCCTATTCACCCTAGGCATGTATTTGGGGATTGCATGCTTCTTGATAACACCTTTGTATTTATCATAATCCTCTACAATCTGCTCCAAATCTATATCTGTGCATGCAGCACCAGTAATCTGGAAAGCTTCAACAAAGCTAGCTCTGTTAATTGAAACTAGGGCAGACTGGTTCTTTCTTTTGATTACCCTAGATACTGGTCAATAACATTTGGCCAACTCTTTGATCAAATCCACATCAACATACACATCTGGCACAATTAACTTTGCCATATTTAAATCCAAAGGGTTTGACATCGGGACACCCTTAACCCTATTTTTCCAAAAATAATGAAATAGAGTAGAACCAGTCATATTAAGCATGGTAGGGTTTCTATATTGGCTCCATAAATATCTCCATGCCAAATCATTTGTATTCAAAGAAACGGAAGTCCCTGGCATCAAATCTACAAATTCATCTTTGTATTTCTTAACCATCGTTTCCTTAGTGGCACTGGCCTTGGAACCTCCGAGTCCTACTCCATTTGTCATGGCCTTGGGCTTGGGCTTGGGTTTGGGCTTGGGCTTGGAACCTCCAATACCACTTGTCGCCTGGCTCATTTTAGCTACAAGAGAAAAAATTAACCAATTTTTTGAAATTTTCTCACACCCAACACTCTGAATTCTCCAACGTTGTTGTAGAGCTCAATTCACTCGATTACCTCTAAGATAGAATGCATTAATGCAATTATACAACACCTCGGCTCGACCATGCAATTTATGGTATTTACTATTTGGGCACCGTCACTTCTGTCAAGTCTGAAGTCTCATTAATTGCTACACTTGCATGAACTAGCTACCGTGGCTTTAATTCAAATTTCAAAATGAAGTACTCGAGCGAAATTTGAATTCATGCCCTTCTATTTGATTGGTGATTGGCATTCAAAACTTTTACACAACCTGGCAAACAAGTCCATGTGTTAGCGAGTTAGCGACAATGCTACCAAATCCTCTTAATCACAAGCTCGCAACAGTTGTTGATCAACAAAACAACTTATTTCATCGCAAGCTCACAACTAGAAACTTAACTTGACTTAAACCCTTGCGATCCCGCAACAACAAGACACTTAACCATCATCACATGCTCACAACACTTTTTGACTTAAGACTTACAAACCCGTGAGCATGCAATGACCACAAATTCAGACCAAAACTTACCTATCATCAGATCGTAACTTAAAATGCTAAACAACTTCAAAACCTGTGAGTAAGCGACTTAACCACATCGTATGATCACAAATTAAAATGACTTAACCACGAACACCTTGCGACCTTGCGATAACATAAAATCACACCCAGTCGCAACCTTGCAACATAAAATGGTATTTGGGCACCGTCACTTCTCTCAAGTCTCATTAACTGCCACACTTGCATGAACTAGCTAGTGTGGCATTAATTCAATTAAACTGATAGAATGCATTAATGCAATTGTACAAATGTCAAAATCTTGGCTCGATCATGCAATTTATGGTATTTGGGCACCATCACTTCTCTCAAGTCTCATTAATTGCCACACTTGCATGAACTAGCTACTATGGCATTTGATTGGTGATTGCCATTCAAAACTTTTACAAAACCCGACAAACAAGTCCATGTGTCAATCCCCATCTTTAATTAGGCACTCTCAACTGGTTATAACAATTAAGAAAGGAACCACCAAGTTAGCGACAATGCTACCAAATCCTCTTAATCACAAGCCGCAACCCCTTTTACGAATCTTCAAAGAATCTCATGAGTGAGCGACAACCATTCATCTTCATCAAGCCCTTCAGTCACAACCTCGTAACAACATTTTTAATATTCTTTCTTTACCTGTGAGCTGTCAACCACTACAAATCTAACAAAATAACTTATTTCATCGCAAGCTCGCAACTCAAAACTTAACTTGACTTAAACCCTTGCGATCCCGCGAAAACAAGACACTTTATCGCCATCGCATGCTTGCAACACTTTTTGACTTAAGACTTACAAACCCACGAGCATGCAATGACCACAAAATCAGACCAAAACTTACTTGTTGCCAAATCGCAACTTAAAATGCTAAACAACTTCAAAACCTGCGAGCAAGCGACGAAACCAACTAAGCTGCGATACCAAATACTTCGCATGATCACAAATTAAAATGACTTAACCACGAACACCTTGCGATCTTGCGACAACATAAAATCACACCCAGTCGCAACCTCGTAACATAAAATGGTCAAGTGCAAAACATCTTGCGAGGTAGCAATAACTAAAATCCCCCAATGCTCGCAAGCTCGCGACTTAAACTGACTTGATGATAAAGGACCTGCGAGCTAGCGATAACCATTAAACATGTTTGACCAACCATTTGACCACACTTGACGTTGACATGGAAAAATAAATAGAGGACAACTTAGATTTTCAATGCACGACAACTTCGGTTTACTATACAACTAAGACAAAAAACAAACACAAAACCCTAATCATCATGAACATCATTTTAAGCATTTAATGCAGAACAGTAGAAAGGTTCTAGCAATAATAGCTATGCAATATGAATAATTTTATGGATCTTGTGACACAAATTGTTGCATTTCATGTTCAACATAATGTGGAACCAAATACCAATTTATTAATAATTCAATTGTTTAGTAATAATTCAAATTCACAACTACAAATATGAAATAAGTATCTGTTCTACTTCTGATTGACAAATTCAAGGAATACAATATCAAAAATCATCAATGACAACTATAGTATTGCAATTTTGCAAATTGAAATTGTAATATGACTCAAGAACTGTAGTATAATTATAAATACCTATAAACTGACTGCTAGTTCACTTCAGTGACTCAGTCCGACTATCCGAGGCTTCTATATCCCAAATGGACTCAAGATCTGGAAATTGACTAGTACTAACAGGTTCATCTTCATTCTGAGTCAGGTATTCAAAAATGTCTTTGTCTTCATGCTGACTCTGAGTCTACGATCCATCATATTCATTTGTCTCAGCACTAGCACTAGCAACAGCACCACTAGCTTTTAAAATGTTGCACACCCCTCGTCTTTCACGCATGGAATTCCAAATTGCCAGTACCCTATCATATGGAAAATATCTAACATTATACTAGGTTACAAACAACATCAAGCAAGTTTCCAAATTCTTGTCTAATTTGTTTTTGATCTTTGATTTGAAAGGCCTTAATGCACTAAAAACTCTCTCATCTTCCACCGACCCCAATATCATTGTTTGACATAAATCAGCAAGTTTCAAATATTTTGGTATTGCAATATGCAATGCTTCACTATGATCTATCCTTTTCCAAAGCCTTGTGATTGATCCAGGTTCAAATGGATTCTCCAAGTTAACCAACTACTATTTCATAACCAATGCAAACTATTTACATTGCAATATGCATCTTTTGAAAATGTCAATATCAATTCCTCTAGTTTTTTATGAAACATCTTTGCATCATTTGGATTATCTCCAACTGAATGCCAAAATTGAGGATACACACAACCCATGGCTTCAAGTATTTCTTCTCAAGGGAATCTTTCACAAATCTCAATTGAAAGTTCATATGCAATAGACTTCAAATTATCACTAACAGATTTAACAATCCTGTCAAAATCTTCCTTTTTAACTGGTAGTGCTCTACCTCGCTTGCCCGTCTTAGATTGGTGCATTGGTATCTTAAATCCTTTTACAAAGACACATAACTCATTTTTTGTATTGAAATGTAAAAAAATTTCATCATGATTCAAAACTTTAATTATCTACCACCTAAAAAAATTTGGGCTTCATCCTGTTAGATCTAAATATAGACCATCTAGGCTCAAGCATGTCATTTTACGTAGAGTGCTATACTCATTGATATACATAGTTATGTCTTGGGCTTTCTTAACAAGTTTGTTCATTGAAGCCAGCATGGGGAGAAGACTAGCTAAAGTTAATAGTCTCTATATCACTTAACTTATGTAAGAGATCAGGAGCTTTATCTACTACGAGGCATTGCTCATACATTAGTCCGATCAAGGATTGATAGTCTGTTAGAACTCGTTCCACTAGTCCATGCAAGGAGATCCATCTAGTCTCAACATCCCAGAGAAGCTTGTTTCCTCCTATTACTCCCTTAGCAAAAATCTGAAATTCTGCAAAACGTTTAGGACTTCGACAGAAGTATGAGTAGAGCTCATGGACCAGATCTTCAACTTTTGACACTGTAGGTAAATTGCTTACAATTCTATATGCAAAATTCATTCGATGGTTCATGCAGTGAATTCCAACCATGTATGGTGCAATACTAATTTGTAATCTTGTGCAAAGACTGGTCCTTTGACCTTGCATTACTGCAACTCCATCAACTCCAACACACACCAACTTCTTGGCAATTGTCAAGTCATCCGTACCAGCAATTTCATTCAAAGCTTTCTTAACTTCCAAATATAAATTTTCTACTATTGAATTGCCCCTCATTTTACAAACACAGAGTAGATGAGCTCGACGAATGTGTTTTTTTACGGTATACACATGCATACAAACCCAAGTAGTGTTATCTACAATAGTGCCTTCATCTATGGATAATGAAATGAAATTTGACTCTTTTACACTCTCTTGTAAATTTTGCTTTTCCACCTTAGCGAGATAGTTTGCCATTTCCCATCTAGCGTTTATTGACCAATGTGACATAGAATAGTGAGGAACATTCAAAAAAGATAATAAATTACAAAATTCTAGTAAATCTTTCATAGGATGCCCTCTCGACATAATATGAAAAAAAACACTCATCTGAATAGTCTTTGTCAGGTTTGCATCTTTCATTGCATGTTCAATCCTAGCCTTGATTGTATTTCCAAATCCACTATTACGAATCAGTGTCGTTTTGTGGTTATGCTCTTCATATTCTGTGTCATACTTAACATTAAGACATTCTTCCTTTGATTTCCATCTTACTACTCATTTTTCCTTTCTGTCTATGATCTATTTTCATAAACCTTACCAATATGCTTTTCTATGGTGTCAAGCTTTAGCTGCATCTTCTTCTCTCTTTTAGTTTTCTAGCTACAAATCTTACACCTGCATTTTGTTGGTTGTTCATCATTGTTTGGGACCAGTTCAATGAATGGGTACATTGCTACCCAATCAATCTTAAAACTCCTTATCGTCTCCCACTCTCACCCCAGTTTTACTTTCCTTTTTCTTTTCTTCCTACCAACATCATCTTCAATACTAGCATTTGCATCCGAGTGAATTATCTCATTGTGTGTATCCCTTAGAACATCTTCTGTCGTGTTGGTATTTTCATCCTCATTTGATGCATTTAACTCTGACAATCTCACCTTGTGGTGGTGGTGAGCTACTGTGAATGGGTTCTGCAACTGCAGAGGTTGATGGACCATAAAATTTGCCAATTCCAAAAAAGACTTTATGGTACTATCTTTAAGTTTAAGTTTTGAGCATTTTGATGGCCTACCAATCCCTTCAATTTCACTGCCCTAAGGATTCTTACCCTTGTCTGACATCCCAATCCCTTCACCACCCTGGGGAGTCTCACCCATATCTGACTGTGACATCTTGAGTCTTGACCTCTCACTACGAATTAAAAGTTAAAACTAATACTATCAAGTATGAAGAAATAATTACTCACCTTTATGCCTTCTCAATTCTCTGAATCGGGAATTAGGAATGAATGCTTGGGCCTGTGTTTTAGGATTGTAACTCTGGCCCTCCACCCTACAATGAACTTCAACTTTCGAACTCAATTTGTAGAATGTGAATCGAGACTCAAGACTCCAAGAGCTCCCAATTTACTAATCAGACATGAACAAATTGTAAGAAATAGTGTATTTATAGCAATCCATGATTGCATTTTTGGTGAATTGCATGGGGCCTAGGCGTCGTAATTGCCAATAAACATTTAATTTAATTACATTTTTGGCGAATTGCTCGAGCGTGCAATAAACATTTAATTTAAGTGGGGTGAAATGGGTCCTCGAATGCTTATAATGTTTTAATTGATATTGGCGAATTTAGCCAATGCGTGCAATGAACATTTAATTTACCATTGGCGAATTAGGTCCTAGGTACGTGGTCGTCTTACTATTGCTAGCGAATAGAGGAGGTGATCTAATACCCACGTTTGAGTGATTCTAGGCGAATATTATGGGCATGCACGTCGACGGTGTGTGGTCAATGGCGAAACTAGATTATAAATATTTGCATTGTTCTTCAAAATTCTGAGCAATTTGACGATGATTGTGCCCCTCAATATTCGTACGAAATTTGCCAATTGGCGAAGATTCGTCAGTAAAATACTCTTTGCTTGCTGATATTAAATCTTATGTTTCTTCTTGTGGTAAGTTGGCTGCAATATTGATTGTTTTATCCAATGTTTCATCCCATGCTTCATCTTCTACGAACTACACATCTTTGTTGATTGTAACTTTTTTTCTGATTGGATTGTATAACTTGTAAGTTTTGGATTCATCACTATATCCCACAAATATGCATTTTTCTCCTTTGTTATCTAATTTTCTTCTCAATTCACCTGACACTTGTGCATATGCCACACATCCAAATATTCTCATATGAGAAACATTATGTTTTCCTCCACTCCATGCTTCTTCCGAAATCATATTGATGACACTTTTAATGGGAAAATGGGACATCTATTCAATATATATGCTACACATGCTACAACTTCAGCCCAATACTCATTTGACAAATATTTTGCCTTCAACATGCTTCTTGCCATTTCCATAATTGTTCTATTTTTCCTTTCAGATACACCATTTTGTTGAGGGGTGTATCTAGTGGTAAATTGCTTGTGGATTCCATGCTCTTTGCAAAATCTTATGAAGTCATTTGAAATGTTTTCACCACCTCTATCTGTTGTCAATTCTTTCATATAGTACCCACTTTGCTTCTCAAGAAGAGCCTTAAATTGACAAAAATAATCAAACACTTCACTCTTATGTTTTAGAAAGTAGACCCATATCTATTTTGTGAAGTCATCAATGAATGTCAAGAAGTATTAGCTTCCACCAATTGAAGGTGTTTTCATTGGCCCACACAAATCTGAGTAAACAATCTCTAATAGTTTATTTACTCGTATTGACTTTCTCGCTGGAAATGATTCTCTATGTTATTTTCCCAAGATGCATCCTTCACATAGTTTTTTCTAGTTTTTCTATAAGTGGCAAACCCTTTACCATGCCCTTTCTATGAAGTAGGTTTAAACCTCTAAATTTGTGATGCCCAAATCTTAGATGTCATAACCAATTATCATCCTTAATTTTAGCTTGAAAGATTGTTTGTGTGACTGTTGCAACTTTCTTTTCTTCCTCTTATGAGTTTGTTGAAGGCTGTCCTTGAGAAAATTCTACCTTTAAATCTACTTTTATCCTTAGAGGGAACATTCTGTTGCTGCTCATTTAAACTTTTTCTATGAGCTGATTGCTTGGAAATTTGTCTAAGATTGTGCATTCTTTGTTCTTGAAAAAAACTCAATACCCCTTTTGAATGAGCTGCCCTATACACATTAAGTTATGTTTCAACCCAGGAACAAAAGATACATTTGAAATAAACTTTTTCTCTCCCTTTTTGGTTAGAATTTTGACACTTCCTTTACCCATAACTAAAACTTTGTTGGCATTTCCCAATGTTGCGTCTGATTTTACACTTTCATCCAAACTAGAAAATATTTCTAGGTTCCCTGTCATGTGATTACTACAATCCGAGTCTAAAAACCACATGTCTTTCTCACTTTCTTGGGCAACATTACAAGTTATGAACATGTTGTCCTTAATTTGATTTTCCTTGGTAAAATTTGCACTTTGTTGCTTAGAATCATATTGCTTCTTTCTACATTCACTTAAATAATGCCCAAATTTCTTGCAATAATGACATTGAATTGAGGATTTGTCATACCTTTGGCTTTGGGATTGATTTTGAATTGATGTTTGATAGTTGCCTCTTCCACTTAAGATTGATGGGCTGCTACCTGTTCCACTTGAATTTGATGGGCTACCTCTTCCACCTCTATATGAATTTCTTCCTCTACCTCTGAAATTTGTTCCTCCCCTCCATCTACCATGGTTGATTGAAACTTGTTTCTCAAAAGCATGCTCCAAACTTAAATGTGTTGACTTGCTCATCCTATGCTCATGAGAAATGGGTGATGCATGAAGTTCATCCACTGACTGTGAGAGATTTTTTGTCTCTTTTATGGCCACCACAATAGATTCAAATCTTGTAGGCAAACTTCTCAAAATCTTTTCAAACACTCTTCTTTCTTCAAGGTTTCCACCATGAGATCTAATTTGGTTTATGGATCCAATGATTTGAGTGAAAAATGAGTCTATTGTATCTAATTTTTTTATGTAAATGGTCTCAAAATCCCTTCTTAACATTTGCAACTTAGTTTTCATCTTTTCCATTCCTTGATAGGTTGTTTGAAGAATGTCCCATGCTTTCTTGAACATTAAATTGCCTTCTATCATTTGAGAACTATTTTTAAAATTGACAAAACTGCCATGTTTTCTCTGTCTATTGCTACTATAGAACTTCTATTCAAATGTCCAAGGGAAAAGAGAGAAAAATAACAAAACATTAACTTCATTTAATTGTGATTTTACATCCACCATCTTATGCATATTTTAAGAAGATTTTTCAACTAAAAAAGTGTCTTGTTTTGGAGTGACTAGGAAGGCACGTTAGCTGGAAAAGAGATAAATCCCCCGTATTATGTTAACATTGCAAAGCATTGATTTAGTTGCATTTTTTATTATCCTCCCACTTTACACCATTGCCTTTGCAAAACTTTGTGTGGCGGCCAGTATTAAGCTTAAATGCATATTTAAAGCAACAACTATAATAAAGATTTAAAATGTATTTAAATCATCTTAAAATAGTTTAAATAGTTCTTGCCTTCTATCATTTGAGAACTATTTTCAATATATTTAAATCATTTTAGAATGATTTAAATTAAATTCCTTTTCATCTTATTTTTGTAAATTAGATGAAAAGTTTATGGGATAATATGCACCATATTATTTGAGTAACTGATCTTATATCACCATGATGCATGTCAGGTCCTTTTGTGCGCCCAGCTAAACAAAATCATTTTTAAACAATTGAAAGTTAGAGTGCTATAAAATTGAATCTGTATGCATATGGAGCCAAAAGATGAAGTGGGTTGCCATTACATTTTGATATTTGACAACTTTTTCCAGCCCTAAAACTAATTAAACTGCATTTGGAATTGCCCTGGGAAAGGCATCAAACTTGATCATGAGATCTCGAGGTTGAACAAGGGTGCTTACATATGATATGAGAATTGCTATTACTAACTGATTCATTATACCTCATCCTAAAGTGAGAAATATTAACTATGAAAGGTAGCCTTTGGGGATGATTTGATTTGGTAAAAAATGCAATTATTAGACCAAATCAAGTATGAGACTACCAAGGGGCACTTCATAACAATCAATAGAGTACAAGGTATTAGCAGTCAAAGATAACCTTTTAAGAATTTTTCAGAATCTAAAAATGAGCAAGGGTGTTCATGAATATAAGGAAAATGTGAATAAAAAATCATTTCACTTAAATTCTTTGAAATATTAATTAGCAAGGTGGGAAACTTTGGCAGACTTGGCAATGTGCAGATAACAGACTTTTCCAAAACCCTCTAAGCCAGTGTTTGGAAAACTTCGTAAAACTGATTCTAGGAGTTTGTAATTGAGAGAGTATGCTTACTTATGACATGTGAGTATGTCTATCAAGCCATTTGACCTAAGGATCAATCTGTTTCAAATAACAACCCTCCAAAGTAGGATACTTAAGCAGATTTGGTAAGCGTGTTTCTAAGTGTTTAACCAAAATGCACATCATAGGCCGGCCTTCAAACTTTGCCAAATTTGAAGGTGATAATACAATTGTGGATCTAATTCAAGGGGAAAATAATGCATATAGAGATCATGAATAGAAATTTAGGTATTAGTGTCAATCATAACATGATATAGTGTTGTCATGGACCAAATTCACAAAATATTATAGCATTTGTAAGATAATTGTTACATTTAGAACACTCTAATTGAATTAAAGCCAAAATATAATGTAGAAGGAAATGGGTATGCAATTTTCACCATTACAATAACTATTATAAAGATATACCTTAAATATTAGGTGGACAATAGTGTACACTTAATTCTAGAACAACTACACCTTTCATTTAGATTTTAATTGAGGATCTAGATGATAAATTTTAAAAGAATTTGGAAGAAAATTTTGTTAGGAGGATAAATATTTTGACTTTTACATAGTTGTTAGATATTGGGTGTACAAATTATTGATCTCTTTTAAATTTATATATAGAAATAGAGGGATATCTATTCAAATAAGAGAAAATAGACTCTAACTTCATCTCATATTAAGTGTCCATCATTTCCACATAAAAAGAATACATATTTAATAGGATTCTTATGAGCTGAAATATTTGATCATTTAATCATTTATAAAATAAAATATTAATGAATAAAATAAACATAATAGTTACTCAAAGTTAAAGATTCAAATATATGATCAATTTTACTTTAAATATACATAATGATTGTATAATCATTACAAATAATACAAGATCCATTTCTAATACTTTGACATACCTATAAAACTCATATCATTTTACATTACATATACATGTTCATGCATTTTAAAATCATATTCAAAATCTGCAAGAGAAAGAGAGAAGAAGCATCATTGAAATAATATATGTGACTAACATGCATGATAGATTCTAATTCACTATAAGAATATTCAATGAGCATACTAGTGCATCATATATTTAATGTTCATATCAATTGATAAACATATTCTAAGAAAAAGCTAAATTAACCAAAGTAATAATACATTTATACATATTATCTATACATGTAAATCAATGACAATATAGAACGTCTACATTTTACAAGATGGATGAAACATTAACTAGAAGAGAAGTCCATACATTAATTTGCACGGAATACTTTTGCAGCATATGATATTCAATTACAAATATATCTACTAATAACAACCATAAAGAAGTTGAGGAACATCTCTAGTTAAAAATACACTAGAAATGTTTTGATATGCCTTCTGAGTAAGGTGGACGGAATCAAAGAACAGATATTTGGAAGCATCGGGACATGTAAAGGGAGTAAATTTGTTGCACAACAATAAAGTTTCTAAGATGCCCGTTCCACAGCCACCCCTTGCAATCACCTCCAAGCCTGGCATGTAACACAGCATTGCAAGATTGGACATTATTCTAGCTATGTGTTAATATAGTAAAACTTTTTGACATAAGGACATTTAGATTGTTAAGATTCATGAGAATGTAAATTACCATATATGCTATGATTTGCAATGAACTCGGATATCAGATTGTGATAATCGAGAGAAGCGATTTTAAGGTTAGGAAAAGAAGGTTTGAGTCCATCAATCACGGCATTTAATCCTGAATTGAATCCAGATGCAGCCTCGTTTATCTCTTCGTCACATGCTCCCTTGTTCCAAAGGCTTGTAAGCGTTCTCTCTATTGGTAAACATCCCAATGGTGGAACGTTAATCAAAGCAATTCTAGAGGCACCCAGATTGTATAATTCCTGCAAAAATTAGACTCAGAATTCACTGCATCTATACTTGGAGACTACTAAATTCAAAAGAGTAGAAACAAGTTATAACCATACCTTGAGATAAACTGCATATATATCCATGAGGAAATCTGTATACTCTTGAACGGTGAACTGAAGTCGACGAATTGGGAATAGGAAGTAGTTGGCAGCGAAATCATTGGTGCCTATCGAAATGAAAAATATTGCCTCTTTAATTATGGCGGTGGCCTGTTCCTCATCCACCAATCCTGCTATTCTATTTTTATACTCTTTAAAATACTCAATTTGTTTCCAAACTGGTATCACCTCCTGCATCATACAAATCCATCTTATAAGAATGTGATAGGAAAAAGCTGATAATATGCATAGATTAACTGTACATTATTGTTCTACAAATGTATCAAGGTCCTGTGAAACATTATAATATGTTTATGTCTGTCTACCAGTAAATGGGCGGTGAGATTGTCTAAGCCTGAACCAGAAGATGCAAAACAGACACCAGTTAGCAAGTTTTGGGCCTTGAGCTTAGGGTCCAAATATGGAGGCAAGAATTCCTTGACTCGAAGACCTTCAACTGAAATGGAATGGTATAATCATAAGTCTCATGAAATTTGAAAATGGGTGATGAAAAATCAAATCAAATCAAAGTAAACAATCAATAGCCTTCCAACTAATAATACCAATTTTAATTCACAAAGAACAATAATTCTGAAATGATAAGGTGAAGTTTTAACCTCTTGCAAGACCAAATTATTTCTCTTCTCAAAGGCAATATACAGTTCACATTTATGAGCTAAGACTGATCACAAGTTCTCGAGTGCAACAATCATAGAATAGCTAGAGCTTTAAAATTTAGTGACAACTTATAAGAAAAACATGCAGTTATGGGATATATAGGTTACCAAAGTAGTCAGACATGAGCTTTCCATTGGAGAACCTTCCAGTGGCAATGTGATCTTTGAAATCTCTTCCATATGGAGGAAAATCACCAACGATTATCGTACAAATAAAATCATTATTCCCTGTATCTCCATAGGAGTCTCCAAACATAAAAATAGCAGGCACTTTCTGTCCTCCAACCAACAAAAAATAATCACATTTCTAAGCTATTGTGATGATCAAACTAAGAAGTAAAGAGCCCAAAACGATCGATTCTGCCCTTGATTTCATTACTAAGTTTTATGTGACCCTGCGCACCAGGCAATCCTTAAATTGCAGGACGAAATTAACTCAACTGTTTTATAGGTAAACTGACAATATTGAAGGCACGAAAGAGTTTTGTTTTCACGGTAAACTGACAATATTGAAGGCACGAAAGAGTTTTGTTTTCACGAGTTTTCTGTTGGAGTAATGTTAACTCCAACTAAGGCTGTGTTAGCAGCTGTGTTAGCCCACTTTCAAACCGTTTGTCCCTGTCGTGATTTACGGACATTAACACTGCATGTCATGATTTATGGACAATAACAATGCATGCATTCTGCATTGTTAAAACTGACGGTGCATGCTCTTCTTTCACCGCCAACATTGTTAATGCGGTTGCTCTGCCCTTGTTTCCTCCGTAATTTCCAGGAAATAACTGCAGTGGTTTATGGTGGTTATTTTTGTATAAATCTGCATATTTTACAGTTATAAAGACAACAATGAATTAATACATTTCATTTTCTTAGTTGTTCTTTCTTTTTCTTATGTGCATTAGATCTGCAAGTTTTCTTTATATTTTCCTAGCTAGATCTATCCTGTGGTATGCAGCCACAGCTGAAAATGTTACATTTTGCTTCTATATACACTTTGTCATTTACCTAACCAGAGGCAAATTCATGGTGGAGTGGGTGACAAATTTAAGTGAGCACGAAATATAAGATGTAGACATGGATACTCCACGTAACATTATCAAAATATTGGGGAAAAAAAGTCTATTCCTTCTAGACATATTGTAATAATGAAAATGTGTGAAAGCTATGAACAGCACAACTACCAGATTGCGTGATGTACACACCACAGTTTTTCAATATGGGACAGGGTTTAAATTGTTAGGAGTTGAGTTGGCTGTTCCTTTTAAAAGACGCATTTATTCAAGAGATTATAGGAAGTTGTTCAATCATGTTACAAATTTTGAGGGATATGCGGATACATATCAGCAATATCCCCTTCAATATTATCTAAGGGGATTCAAACTTACGATCCTGTTCTGATATCACTTATAAGGAATTGAGTTCGCTCTTTCTATCAAAAGATGCATTTATTCAAATTAAAGATCTCCAAAAAAACTGTTAAACTATCTCAAGAATCCCCAAAAAAATATCATAAATGTATACCAACATAAATTATATTAGATATTACATTTCATATTTTATTAACCCTCCACCTATCAATAGATCAGTAATATCGTAGATAATTTATTTCATCTATAATACCTCTTGCAATAAATTATTTGTTTAAGATTAGATATTAATTATTTAGACATCGTGAAGCTACTAAAAGGAAATAAGCATTGTGAAGTCGTGCTCAAAATTAGTTCTGCACAAAACAAGATTTTTGATAAGGATAAATTGTATTTGGTGGAGCATTTTAGATATGGATGGATCCTTTATTTCCCTTGTTTTTTCCATGTCGTTAAAGTCAAATACTAATAAACATGGCTGTCGTCATTGTTCTATCTTGAGACAAAGAAATAAAAGAGTTACATGTAGAGAGGCAATTGAATTTCTTGTTTAGTGACAAAAATGTATTATCGTTTATTATTTATGTCTGTTTGAATGTTTTGTTAATTGCATATTTTAAGTTCTTGTCAATTGAAAAGCAATCTCATGTGATTGGTCATATGTTCAATCATTAAGTGATTGATAACAAATTTAAAATATAATTTCTAGTAATATTTGGGTATTATAATAGAAGATTTATAAACTTCTAGTTATTAGTATTTTTTGTTATGCTATTACTATTATTCAATTGATTCTAACTATAAATTTTTTACATAATTTTTTAGGTACGTTATATATATAATAATAAATTGATAAATAACAACAAAATAATAATAAATGTATGAAAATTTATACAATAATATTAAATATAACTATAATATATTAATAATATAATAATTAAAATAAAATAGTATAAGAATCTTAATGTTTGTCTATATAACTCTAATCCAAACTTAATCTAATATCTGTAAACGAGCCTTAACATATTTAACCTTTAAAGCTTAACCTAACACCAATTTTAAACATAGCTCTAATTTAAGTATAATTCAACCTTAATTTTTGAATTGTATTTAATATATCATGTATTTATTAGTATATAATTAACATATTTTAATCATATAATAATTAAAATACAATAATATAAGGCTCCTAATGTAAATTTATAAAAGAGAAATTTCATATTAAAATAAATTTATTTTTTAAATAATAAAAATAATACAATATCTAGAATAACAATATATTATTTATTGTAATTTAATATTATATTACTTATAGATGGAATAGAATTAGATAATGGCACTTATTTTTGTTTTGTAAAGTGTTGATTTTGTTTTATTCAACTAACTGTTATACACATGGATTACAAATTATACATTTTTGTCAATAAACAAGGAATTCAACTGTTACACACATGGAATGTAAATTATGCATTTTTATTAATGAACAAATAATTCAACAAACTGTCACGCACTAGACTGCAAATTATTAGTTTTTATCAATGAAAAAGAAATTCAACAAACTATTGTACACCTGAACGAAATTATGCTTTTTTTTAATGAACAAGGAATCCAACTAAAGTTATACACATGGACAGTATTCATTTTTGCCAATGAACAAAAAAAATTAGTGGGTTCCAATCAATAACCATGATACATCCCTTTCGATGTGTTTTATTTTTCTTTTCAAAATATTCAATGTAAACTCAAATTTCAATTTTGAATAAATCTATTCATATCTAATTACATCTAAAATTAGATATGAATAGATTTGTTTACCTACCATAAGATTTATTCCAAATCTTTTCGAAACCCTACTTATCTTAATCAAAAACTCTTATGAAAGTATGTAAAAATTTCTCTCCATCACGAGGCTAAATCAACATTATTTTTCCATCAATGAAATGAAAGTGCACATCATTCTCACTGTTGCGTGCAATCACTCATTACCTGACGATTGACCAGTGGACGCTTTTTAATCATGCAAGTGCCCGGCGAAAAACACAAAACACTTTTGATAAGATTTCGGAGAGACTTGAAGCTAAAACATTGCGCATCACTCATTCAGATAAGGCTTTACAAGAGAAATTAATTATTGTACACCACACAAAATCAGCGAATGACATGCGGATAAAAGAGACTTTGGATATGCTAAAAAAACTTTATATATCTAATTAGGCCTCTGATTTCAATGTAATACAAGTGGAAATGAGGATGGAAAATGATGGGTGAATCGGTCCAAAGTCCACATAAAATTTGTGTTTTTTTACACTCAAACGAGTTGTTAAATACCCCGAAAAAAAAATCATTGGTCACCACAATATAAAATCTAAATTTCTAATGTCAGTTTTTATAAAATCCAAATAAGGTACGGAGACCACTGCACTGACGCCAATGTAATGAAAATAAGCTACAAAATAAACAGCACATAGCAAATAAAATCCAAACAAAAGAAAGTATGGAGACCAAACCATAGGCTTCTGTAGCTGCTGCTACTGGAACCTCTGCTGATGCAATGCATTCTGTTCTTCCTCTAATTATTCTTCTTCTCTACTATTCTTGCTTAGTTTTTATTTTTTTATCGGTAAGAGGCCACAGTCAAAAATTTTATTAATCAAAATTAATTTTTTACATCACTCCACTAGTGCTGGCGCAGGTAGGAAAGAGTGGAGGCGAGAAAACCTCCTACCTTGCCCGGGGACCATAGTCCAGATAGTCTCTACATCTAATTACAAATAAGCATAGATTCAAAATAATACAATAACACCCCGGGCTAGGGTAAAAGTGGGAAGATATTTTCTTTCCCTTACAAGCCCATATTACTATTTTTCAATTGTCACTGTTCTCCTTCTGCTTTGTCTAAGAGTTTGAGCCTTGATTGCATATAGTTTTTAGTCACTTTAGCAGCTTTCATCCTGTCATTTGTTCAAGATGGCCCTACACCTCCTGCATGGTTAGTATTCAAAATACTTGCCCAGATTGTTAGTCACATGCAGTATTCTATTTCAGATAAGACTTTTATCTTCCAAGCTAGGATACTTCCTTAGCCAATTGTCCGATTGGACCTATCATCCCAAAACTTAAACAGAGAAATGTAAACAGAAAATTATAAACAGCTTGATTTGATATCCTTCTCTGATGTTTCTAAATTTTTAACCTCATATATCTGAAATTATAAAGTCGCCAATATGACATATTCATAAACAGAATTTCTAGATAATTTCCATTTTAAGAAGTGATCATCCATAGTTATGAGTCACCTGTTTACCACTTTTACTTATGTACCTGGATGCTATCCTTGAAATATTCTTGCTTACTTTTATTCTCTAGATCATAACTGTTTTCTTCTCATTCCTTTTTCTTATAGCTACCCATTTCGAATTCACTTACCATAATAAATTTCCCCTCTAAAATTGAACTGCTGTTCAAAAATTAAATCTGAACCTTAAAATAGAACTCCCCCCCGCCACCCAAAAAAAAAAGTTGTTAGGTGGTTGTATTCCTCGTTTAATAAAGAGGTAATCATCAAAAATAAATGTTTTGATTTTGGAAATCCTAACTCTCCTTTATGCTCATTTTGTTCCTCTGAAACTAAAATTGTTCATTCTGGAGCTCCTTGGAGCTCACCATTCTAGAGAGTTCACTTTTTTTCAGCTCTTCTCAATCTCGCTTTCCAAAGTTCATTTTCTGAAGCTCTTCCTTATCTGACTTTCCAAAGCTCAACTTCTAGAGCTTTCTTTTTGGGGGTTTATTTCTAGAGCTTCTGAAGATCCATAGCTACATAAGCTACCATTATATCAGTGGTGCCCATGCTTCAGGTGTTCAAAACTATTTTTTGGTGAGTGGCTTTATGAAAATGTCTGTTATTCAAATTTGGATTACAAATCATTGTTTTTTCTACGTTCTTCCACTTCCCTTACTAAGTGATGCATGATATCTATATAGTTGCTTCGTCTATAGAGGATAGATAGAATTGTCACACTTAAAAGTGATCTTTCTAACCAGTATAATATTAAATATATTTAAATTGATTATTATATTCATTTTCTATGTTCTAATGAAGATAGACATTTTAGTGATTTTGAAGGTCTTTATTCTACACAAATGAAAAAATAGTAAAATAGATATAAAAAATGGAAAATAACTATAAAAATCATATTATGCAACAAAAAATAATGGGAAAAATATGTATCCTAGATATATGTGTTATGAATCTAAATTTTTTTTAAATTATAATTTTATCTTTTATACAAATTAAATTATGCTATACTAAATAAATATCACATTTTAAAAGTATATTAACTATTAAAACTTACTTACTGAAAATTACATTAAAACTCACAAATTATTTCTCAAAATAAAAATAACTAGCAATTGCACCTGTGTGTGCAATGGGTGTGCCGAAGAGGTGTGGAAGGTCAACTAGGGAAAAAATTGGTCTACTTTTTGCATAAATTTGTGTAGTAGATGAGGTCAATTTCTAGACCGTATAGAAAATGATGTTGATTGTGCAATAGAGGTCTTGATGGAGAAGTGATAACTTCAAATCAAACATGCATAGATAATTACAAGGATCCAATCAAAACTAATAAAAACCTTTTAAATTGGTAAGATAATCAAGTTCCATTACCAACAAGCTCATCCTATGTTTTCAATAGGGTAAGAGAGAGAGAGAGAGAGAGAGAGAGAGAGAGAGAGAGAGAGAGAGAGAGAGAGAGAGAGAGAGAGAGGTGAATAGATAGAGATAGAGAGGAACATAGAGAGGGAGATGGAGATGTAGATGGAGATGGAGTTGGAGATGGGTATGGAGATAAAAGAGATATAGAGAGATAAAAGAGAGAGGAGGAGAAAAAGGATAGAGATGGAAGAGAAAATAAATAGAGGGAGAGATAGAAAGGTAAATATAGGGATAGAAAGTTATTATTAGAGAAAGGGCAAGATAGAAAGATAAACATAGGGATATAAAGTGATACATAGAGAGGGATAGATATAGTAGTATAGAGGGATAAAGAGATAACTAGATAGAGATAGAGAGATATAGGAAAGAAGAAATAAATGGAGAGGAAAAGAGATATAGATATAGAGGTCTAAAAAGAGGGAGAGGGAGAGAGAGAGAGAGATGGATGGTTAGAGACATGTCCTAATATATATGGGGAGATAGAAATAGATGAGATAGATATGGATATAAATTGAGAGAGGAAGTGTAATTGAATATTTAATCTACTTAACATAGAAAAGTAATCGAATTTTATTAGATGATAAGGTAAAAACATGATTGAAGTTACCCATATGAAAAATTTCTAACTTTCAGAATATCTTTGTGAAACCTAAATCAATGTGATTCATTGCATTGCATTAAAAACCACCGAAATAGCTATAAATTTATAATAAAAAATTAAATATATTCTTTTCCTTTCAAATAATAACATACTTTAAATTTAATCAAAAGAAATAACATAACTAGTGATAGAGCTTAAAGTTTAATGATCTATCTAGACAAATTGATCTATATCCCAATCCTCGACATGTTTTTGTAAGAGGGAGAGCATTACTTGAGTGTTTTTTCTCTAACCATAGATCCACAATCTCTAGCACACCTTCCTACTAGAAGTGGCCCTAGCCTTCATGGGGGTGTAGACAAATTTTAGCAAGAACCATGCACACTTTTGGGATTTATTCACCTTAGTTTTTTATCCAAATGTACAAAAAGATGACACACATTTTCTAGGAAAACTTTTATGGAATTTTTCAAATAGTGAAGATCAAGTTCTCTTCAGTCAAACCCTTAATAAAATAACTCTATGTCTACATGAGTTAAATATTAAAGTCATGAAACAACCATGTAATGGCCCTACAAGTACAAAAATATAGAATATAATATTGTTTAAGCTCTTAGATATAAATGTACTCACATTGTATCATGATTTAAATTAAATTAGTTATTATCCTTAAATACAACAATGAATCATATAATTCAACAAAATATACACAATATTGACTTTCAAGGATTGGTGAGGTGGTTGGAAATGTGAGAATTAAACATTTTATTTTAAAATTTTGTGCATTTAAATTTGCAACTAAAAAGGTGAGTTTATTAAGTCCATTTAACTATGGATCTAATTGAAGTGACAAATAATATTTATAGGGATCATGAATAGAAATCTAGGTATTGACCTGGTAATCATAATATGATATAGTTTTGTCATCAACCAAATTTACAAAATGTTATAGCACTTGTAAGGTAATTATTACATTTAGAACACTCTAACTTAAGTAGTACTAAAATATCAATGGAAAAGAGAATGGGTATGATATTTTCACCATTACAATAACTACTATAACATTATACATTAAATATTATGTAGACAATGGTATACTCTTAATTGTAGAGAAACTACTACTTTCATTTAAATTTTAATTAAGGTTCCAAGTGATCAATTTTTAAAGGACTAGGGGAAAAAATTCATTAGGGGGATAAATATTTGGACTTTTACATAATCTGTAGATATTGGGTGTAAATTTATTGATCTATTTTACAATTATAGTTATATTTAAGTATAGAGGGATATCCATTTAAATGAAAAAAATAGATTCTATCTCATATTAAATGTCCATCCTTTCCGGATGACAAGAATTGATACTTTATAGGATTTTTATGAATTCAAACATTTGACCATTTTATTATTTATAAAATAAGGAAATTAATGAACAAAGTAAGGAGCCAAAGAGCCAAATTTTTGACCATTTTTAAAAATATACATAATGATTATATAATCATTACAACTAGTAGAAAGTGCATTTCCAATATTTTGGCATACTATAAAACTCTTGCCATTTTATATTACAAATACAGGTTCATATATCATAAAACTGTACTCAAAATTTGTAAGAGAAAGAAAAAATAGAGAAAGAGAGCATCATTGAGGTGATATCCACTTTCTAGGAACCATGATGCTCCCATGTGCTCCTTTATTGGAGAAGTTTCACTCATAACCAAATGTCTAGTAATATGTGGCTAACATGCATGTTGTAATCTTGTTCACTATAAGAATATTCAACAAGCTAACATACATATTCGCACATTCATCATATTATCTAATATTCATGTAAATAAATGAAAAAATATGTGTACAACATAGAATGTCTGAGCCCCTCACATCTGTTTTCAAGGCTACTCCAGATTCCTTAGTGCTAGCCTCTAAGAAAGATTCTAACAAAAAACTATGTGTTTCTGATAAAGTTAAAGTTTTATGCCTTGAATGACAAGATGATAATGCTCACATTGAATAGGCCTCTTCTTTGTGTCTTTTGTGGATGGTTGGTTGTTTGGTTTTTTTATCTCTTTGTGTAGTGGTTCAATTCTAGTTATTTGGTGGTTTTTTGTAGGTTTTTGGTCTTGGTTGTAGTTTTTTGGCCAGGTGTGCATTCTTCATGCACCTGAAATAGTTTATCTTAAGCAGTTATGTAAAGGGTTCAGGTCTATCACACTTTAGTTCCTCAGAACATAGAATATCTCAATTAGTTTACAATGACACCTTGACATTATACAAGATGGATGAAACATTAGCTAGAACAATTTCATACATTAATTTGCACGTATTATTTTTAATTTTATTATATTCATTTACAAATAAATCTACTAACAAGATTAAGAAGTTGAGGAACATCTCTAGTTAAAAAATAGATTAGAATTGATGTGATATACATTTTGAGTAAGGTGGAAGACATCAAAGAAGAGATATTTGGAAGCTTTAGGACATCCTTGCACAAGAAGACAACTTCGAAGGTGCTAGTCTAACAACAAGCTTTCACAATCACCTTAAAGTCTATCATGTAATGTAGCATTGCATGATTAGACATAATTCTACCTATATATTGATATATAATATAGTAAAACATTTTTATTGTTATAAATCAAGAGAATGTAAAATGCCATATTTGCTAAGGTTTGCAATAAACTTGAAAATTAGATTGTGATAATCGAGAGAAACAATTATAAAGATAGGAAAAGTAGGCGTGTTTCTAGAAATTATGGCATTTAATCCTTGATTGAATCTAGATGGAGCCTAATTGACCTTCTCGTCACATGCTCCCTTGTTCAAAAAGCTAGTGTTCTCTCTATTGGTAGCCATCAGTCCTAATTACTTATCAATAGCTATATTAATATTTTTAATAAAAATAAACTTTTCACATGGGTAAAAGTACAACCTATGCCACACTTTTATAAGGAACTGGTCAACACAGCCAAAATTTGTCAACTTTGACAATGATGTAAACTACTGAAATGTAATTTACCTTTGATTAAATTTATACTTGTAATTTTTTCAAATTAAAAACGAAAGATCTCATGTGTTTTTTATAACTTTAAAAGAAAAATTTGAATTGCTGAAAATTTAATAAAAACTAGGTCTAATTAAAGCCAAAAGAAAGATCAAACAAAGTTATTTTTGCATGATTCTTTTCTCAAATAGATAACTTCAATATTTAGTTCACTATGAAAATATTCAATGAGATAGCATACCAATTATAACCCAACTAATGCATTTATACATATTAATTATACAAAAATTACTGACAATCAATGTTTACAATGTTTACAATATGAATGAAACATTAACTAGAAGAGAAGTCCATATATTAATTTGCACAGATTACTTTTATGGTATATTATATCCAATCACAAATATATCTACTAACAAGTTTAAAATAGTTGAAGAACATTTGTAATTAAAAATACACTAGAAACGTTTTGATATGCCTTTTGAGTAAGGTGGAGAGAATCAAAGAAGAGATATTTAGAAGCATCAGGACATGTAAAGGGAGTGAATTTGTTGCACAGCAATACATTTTCTATGGTGCCCATCCCACAAGAACCCCTTGCAATCACCTCTAAGTCAGGATGGGTGCAGCAAGCAGCGGCGGTGGCGGATGTGAGCAGAAGGTGATCGTCCGACGGGAGCGGTTGAATCTGTCGGAGAGCAGAGCATCGGCGAGGGAGTGTGGAGGTCGACGGGAGGTGTCGGGAGTGTGGTGGCCAGAGGTGAATAGACGACGTCTAGCATACGAGAGGCGGCTATATAAAGTACGTCGCCTGCAGCATAAAACAGTGGTAAGGTGGCGTGTGGGGGGTTCAACCCTCCCGAATTTTTTTATTTATTTTTTAATAAAATAAAAACTTCTACAAATTTTAAAAAAAACTGCGAATATAATAATATGAGAATTAAATATATTTTCTCGCATAAATTTTTTAATGAATTGTTTTACAAAATTCGTACCATACGCTTAAATTGGACAAATTTTTCTTCCAAGGCCCAAAAATTGGTTTTCACCAAATATAAGCAAATTTATACTCAAAATTCATGGAAACAACTTCTCAGACTCAACGGTGAGATCAAAATCGCCATAGGATGATTACAAAATGTGCAACTCTTCAGATCCAAAATAGAAAAGCTCCAAAATCTCTCCAAAAAGACTAATCAATGAAGCCTCAATGACTCTAATACCATGTAAGAATTTATTGAAATAACCGAAATCAAGAGCACATTCAATACTATAAGAGAGACAAATAGATTTGATGAGAATAAACTATATTCTAATCAAGATGCAAAATACAGATCAACTGGATCATAAAAAAATATAATGTAGATGAGTTTTCTTATAAAGGAAAGGCCATATGGATATGTGAGCACACAAACATGACATGTGGCTCAATGAGAAACAATGGTAGGTAAGGGTAGGTAGGAGTGCATAGGAGAAATAATAAAATATTTCACATGAGGTGTGTAGAGGTGGGAATTTGTTACATTTAAGATGATGAATCTTAGAGAACAAACTATTTGTCGCTACCTCACTCGAACTGACACTAAGGTGAGCCAGGGGATAAAAAATAATAGAGTTAAGTAGTTTAATGCAATCTGAGGCTCTCGGATGACTTTGTCGAGCCTTTGTCCAAAGGATGAGTGCACAGGTCAGGGACACCAGCGCAATGTGTTGTCATCCTACACGGACGAGGTACAGAGTTCGTACAAAAAGCTCTAGGTACAATTGTAATGCAATAAAAACATAAAAAATAATGAAGCTAAGCTAGTGAATGCGATATAAGAAATAACCAAGATAGAATGGAAGGATAAAAGGGAAGAAAATGTACAAATAGTAGGTCCACACTATGAAGCCTCTTGCCAAATGAATCTTCTTCAATGTGACCTTCACACAAGCCAGAAAGGAAAAATGTTTGGGGATGCTTGGGGACTTGCCTCAATCAAATCCCTATTTTGGTGTTTCCACCTCCATAGACAACCAGATAGATAGATAGAATAAAAGATAAATGCAAGAGAAGATAAATGATAAATGATAGAAGAGGGATGTGATAAATCCCAAGATGCTTAAAGAGAAGATAGACAGATTGATAGAAAGATAGAACCAAAGGGGGTTGAGAAAGCCAATAGAGTTGCAAAAAAATATTTTGAGAGCTTGAGAGTGTTATGTGACTTTTTCTCCAAGAGAAGACAAAGTGATGAAATAACCCTTTTATAATTAAAAGGAGGATAGAAATAAAAGATATTATAATCCTTTGGTTTAAAGAAAGGTGAGTAAAGAATGATTATGAAAAACTCTCTTAAAATATAGTTATTATTATATTTATGAAAAGGCAAATAAATGTGACCTTTTTGAAAAGGTGTGATGGTCTGGAAACCACCCCTTAAAAGGTTATATAAGTCATTTATGTGAGCCTGGAGAATGGGGCATGGAGATCACTCAAGGAAGAGGAAGAAGGTGGCTTGGTGGGCTATGGGCATGGAAGGAAATATAGGAATTTAGAGGGCACAAAGGAATGAAGGTTAAGGTCATTGGTTGACATGGGCATTGGAGAAGGGGCACACAACGTGTGTCCAACTCAAAGTATGGTGTACACTCGGGAGTGTCCTGGCAAGGGCTGTTTTTATTTCATGCCATGAAGGCATGCGAGGTTCTATGTAAGAACTTGTCCTCCTGGAGTGCTTACTTGCCATAAAAGAACCTAGACCTGTGACTATTCCTTTGAATTATAGATAATATGGTTGGTTTTATGTAAGAATCAGTTTCCTCTATGGGGTGCCATAGCCATAAAGGACCCAAGGCCACTGAAATCTTCTTGGGGTGAGAATGACTATTCCAAGTGGTCAAGATTAAGATAAGTATTGGAAAACATCAAGTGATTCTATAAGCTATTGATAATGCTTTATATATGATTTCTTGATAATATGGTTATATTAAGTGGTTATGTTATTCTATTTATTGTGTTATTAATTTACTTATTAATTATTATCAAATTATTACATGTTATATTTATATAGTTACTTACATCTAATTTAATGATAATTACCTTTAATTAATGAACTTTACATTAACATTTAATCAGTTAATTCTGCTATAAATAATTAATTAAGTCTTGGAGAAAAGTTCCATTACATTTGGTATCAGAGCCTAACGATCAAGCTTTTCTACCTTTGAAATTTTCTTTATGTTTGAATTTTTTTATTAATCAATCTTAAAAGTATGTACATCTAGAATATATATTTTTCATAATCTTTGATTCATTAGAATTATTCTATAAGACCTAACTTGTAACTTTTTTCATATGCTAATTTTATTCTCTTTGCTCAATGGCATTAATTTTTTTGAAAATCCTATATGTGTTTTCATACATATGTTTAAGACTCCACCCAAAAGTTAACATTACTTTGATAACTCCAAATTCATATCTAAGCTCATCCTAAGCTAACATGTTCATAGTCAATCAATAAGCTTTCTCTATGTGATTTCAAGTAAGATATTGATCTATATGGTTAATTTTGTGCTTGATTTGAGGGATACATCCATTGTCAAACCTTAAGAAAATTTTGTTCCATATCCTAGATTTATTTTATTTTAATTCTCAATGAGTAATTTTCAATAGTAATAAAGTGGTATATATTGTTATATTTCAATGACAAAAGATAAGTTATTTGAATAAATACATATAAACATAAAAAAAAAAAATCATCTTAAATCTTATCTAATACAATTAAATATATTTAACAATACCATATTATACATATCCCCATTTATATAATGAACAATAAAGACTTCTTTACAGTGACATACCTTCTTGTCCCATTGTTCTTGTGTCACGTAATTTCTTCATACGTTGCCTTTGTCTTTCCTTTGCAACCTCTCATTGTTCCATCATTCCTCGCTTGTCCTAAATAGACTCGTATTACATATATATGTAAACAAAAGTTCATAAACAATCAGATAACCATAAATTTGAGAATTACCATTGTTTTTTTGAATCAAAACTATTAAACAATCACAATAACATTGACAAAACTAATAAGAACAACAATTCAATCATTTGAAATCATGCAAAAACAAAAATGTCACTTACTTCTATGTATTACACAGTCATAGAAGCACAGACACAATTGCAGTGAGGCCTTCAATGACCTCAAAAACTTATTTTGAGGCCATTGAGGTGGTTGGACAACTAAAACTATATGTCCTAGTACCTCTTATGCGGTCTTTTTAGTAACCTTGTATGTGTTGTTAGGCCCTAAAAATCAGAGAGTTTTTTAGTGGCGAATATTTGCCAATTGGCAAATTTCGCACGAGTAGTCGAGGGCAAAATCATCGTCAAATCGCCTAGAATTTCAGGGTTAACAATGCACTATAGAATCTGACTTCGCCATTGACCACACACCGTCAACGTGCATGCCTGTAATATTCGCCTAGAGTCACTCGGATGTGGGTATTAGATCACCTCCATTATTCGCCAGCAATAGTAAAATGACCACATACCCAGGACCAAATTCGCCAATGGCAAATTAAATAGTCATTGCACGTGTCGACCAAATTTGCCAATATCAATTAAAAAATTCTAAGCATTCGAGGACCCATTTCACCCCACTTAAATTAAATGTTCATTGCATGCACCCGCCATTCACCAAAAATGCAATTAAATTAAATGTTTATTGGCAATTGTAATGCTTGGGCCCCGCACAATTTGCCAAAAATCCAATCATGGATTGCTATAAATACACTCTTTCTTACAATTTGTTTGTATTTGATTAGTAAATTGGGAGCTCTTGAGTCTCAATTCGCATTCCGCAAATTGAGTTGAAAATTCAAAGTTCATTCACATTGTAGGGCGGAGGGTCAGAGTTACAATCCTACAACATAGACCCAGGCATTCCTAATTCCTGATTCAGATAATTGAGAAGGCATAAAGGTGAGTAATCATTTCTTCATACTTGATGGTATTACTTTTAACTTTTAATTCGTAGTGAGAGGTCAAGACTCAAGATGTCACAGTTAGACATGGGTTAGACTCCTCAGGGTGGTGAAGGGATTGAGATGTCACACAAGGGTGAGACTAAGACTCCTCAAGGTGGTGAAGAGATTGGGATGTTAGACAAGGGTAATACTCCTTAGGGTGGTGAAACTGAAGGGATTGAGAGGGCATCAAAACCCCCAAAACTTAAACTTAAAGATACTACCATAAAGTCTTTCTTTGGAATTGGCAAAGTTTCTGGTCCATCAACTTCTACAGTTGCAGAAGCCATTCATAGTAGCTCACCACCACCACAAGGTGGGATTGTCATTGAGTTAAATGCATCAAATGAGGATGACAATACTGACACGACAGAAGATGTTGTAAGGGATACACACAATGAGATAATTCACTTGGATGCAAATGCTAGTACGGAAGATGATGTTGGTAGGAGGACAAGAAAAAGGAAAGTAAAACTGGGGTGAGAGTGGGAGATGACAAGAAGTTTTAAGATTGGTTGGGTAGAAAAGTATCAATTCATTGAACAGGTCCCAAACAATGATGAACAACCAACAAAATGCAGGTGTAAGATTTGTAGCTGAAAAACTAAAAGAGAGAAGAAGATGTAGCTAAAGTTTAACACCACAGAAAAGCATATTGGTAAGGTTTATGAAAAATAGATCATAGACGGAAAGGAAACACGAGTAGTAAGATGGAAATCAAAGGAAGAATGTCCTCATGTTAAGTATGCCGCAGAATATGAATAGCATAACCACAAAATGACACTGATTGGTAATAGTAGATTTGGAAATACAATCAAGGCTGGGCTTGAACATACAGCGAAAGATGCAAACCTGGCAAAGATTGTTCAAATGAGTGTTATTTTTCATATTATGTCGAGAGGGCGTCCTATGAAAGATTTCCCAGAATTTAGTAATTTATTATCTTTTTTAAATGTTCCTCACTATCCTATGTCACATCGGTCAATAAACGCTGGATGGGAAATGACAAACTATCTCGCTGAGGTGGAAAAGAAAAAATTACAAGAGAGTGTAGAAGAGTCAAATTTTATTTCATTATCCATAGATGACATTACTATGGTAGATAACATTGCTTGGGTTTGTATGCATGTGTATACCATAAAAGAACACGTCCACCGAGCTCATCTACTCTGTGTTCATAAAATGAGGGGCAATTCAACAGCAGAAAAGCTATATTTGGAAGTTAAGAAAGCTTTGAATGAAATTGCTGGTATGGGTGACCTGACAATTGCCAAGAAGTTGGTGTGTGTTGGAGCTGATGGAGCTACAATAATGCAAGGTCAAAGGACCAGTCTTTGTGCAAGATTACAAACTAGTATTGCACCATACATGGTTGACATTCACTGCATGGCCCATCGAATGAATTTAGCATATAGAATTGTAAGCAATTTCCCTACAATGTCAAAAGTTGAAGATCTGGTCCATGAGCTCCACTCATACTTCTGCTGAAGTCCTAAACATTTTGTATAATTTCAAATTTTTGCTGAGGGAGTAACAAGAGGAAACAAGCTTCTCAAGGATGTTGAGACTAGATGGATCTCCTTGCATGGACCAGTGGAACGAGTTCTAACAGAATATCAATCCTTGATCGGACTAATGTATGAGCAACACCTCACAGTAGACAAAGCTCCTAATCTCTTACATAAGTTAAGTGATATAGAGACTCTGTTAAGTTTAGCTAGTCTTCTCCCCATGCTGGATTCAATAAACAAACTTGTTAAGAAAGCCCAAGATAGAACTATGTATATCAATGAGTATAGCACTCTACGTAAAATGACATGCTTGAGCCTAGATGGTCTATATTCAGATCTAACAAGGTGAAGCCCAAATTTTTTTAGGTGGTAGATAACTACAGATTTGAATCATGCTAAAAAATTTTAACATTTCAATATAAAAAATGAGTTATGTGTCTTTGTAAAAGGATTTCAGATACCAATGCACCAATCTAAGACGGGCAAGCAAGGCAAAGCACTAACAGTTAAAAAGGAAGATTTTGATAGGATTGTTAAATCTGTTAGTGATAATTTGAAGTCTATTGCATATGAACTTTCAACTGAGATTCATGAAAGATTTCCTCGAGAAGAAATAATTGAAGCCATGGGTTGTGTGTATCCTCAATTTTGGCATTCAATGGGAGATAATTCAAATGATGCAAATATGTATAATAAAAAACTAAAGGAATTGATATTGACATTTTCAAAAGATGCATATTGCAATGGACAGTCAATAGAAGGAATTTTAAATTCAAATCATCTTAGAAAACAATGTAAACAGTTTGCATTGGTTATGAAATAGCAGTTGGTTAACTTGGGGAATCCATTTGAACCTAGATCAATCACAGGGATTTGGAAAAGGATAGATCAAAGTGAAGCATTGTGTATTGCAATACCAGAATATTTGAAACTTGTTGATTTATGTCAAACAATGATATTGGGGTTGGTGAAAGATGAGAGATTTTTCAGTGCATTAGGGCTTTTGAAATCAAAGATCAAAAATAAATTAGACAAGAATTTGGAAACTTGCTTGAGGTTGTTTGTAACCTAGTATAATGTTAGAGATTTTCCTTATGATAGGGCACTAGCAATCTGGGATTCCATGCATGAAAGACGAGGGGTGTGCAACACTTTAAAAGCTGGTGGTGCTACTGCTAGTGCTGGTGCTGAGACAAATGAATATGATGGATCGTAGACTCAGAGTCAGCATGAAGATGAAGACCTTTTTGAATACATGACTCAGAATGAAGATGAACCTGTTAGTACTAGTCAGTTTCCGGATTTTGAGTCCATTTGGGATATAGAAGCCTTGGAGTCATTGAAGTGAATTAGCAGTCAGTTTATATGTATTTATAATTATACTATAGTTCTTGAGTCATATTACAATTTCAATTTGCAAAATTGCAATACTATAGTTGTCATTGATGATTTTTGATATTGTATTCCTTGAATTTGTCAATCAGAATAGATACTTATTTCATATTTTTAATTGTGAACTTGAATTATTAGTAATTTGGTATTTGGTTCCACATTATGTTTAACATGAAATGCAACAATTCGTGTCACAAGATCCATAAAATTATTCATATTGCATAACTGTTACTGCTAGAACCTTTCTACCATTCTATATTAAATGCTTAACATGATATTTATGGCGATTAGGGTTTTATGTTTTTTTTTGTCTTCATTGTCTAGTAAATAGAAGTTGTCGCACGTTGAAAATTTGAGTTGTCCTCTCTTTATTTGTCCATGTCAACCTCAAGTGTGGTCAAATGGTTGGTCAAAAATGGCTAATGTTTCATCTCTAACTCGTAGATAAATTTCATGTTTAACAATTTAAGTGGCGACTTAGTGAGTGTTGGTTTGGGTTTAAATCATGAGGTCTCTAGTTTTTTGAGTGTTAGCATTTTATGTTACCGAGCTGGAGATTGTTAATGAAATTGCTTTGGTCGTGACATCTCGAATTGGTTTGATGCCATGCATTATAGCTGCGAGAGTTAGTGAGTAAGTACTAAGTCATTAATGGTCTGTGTGCCACTGCTCGCTCCTGTTTATGACAGTGAATACTAAATTAACATAAAACATCGATTTTTGTTCAGACTCACTGGGTCACTGTGGTCAAGAGATTAATTTTTTTGAGATTTTATGGTTATTGCTAGCTCATAGGTCCTTTATCATCAAGTCAGTTTAAGTCGTGAGCTTGCGAGTACTAGGAGATTTTAGTTGTCACTACCTCGCAAGATGTTATGCATTTGACCATTTTATGTTGTGAGGTTGCGACTAGGTGTGATTTTATGTTGTCGCAAAGTCGCGAGGTGTTCGTGGTTAAGTCATTTTAATTTGCAATCATGCGATGTGGTTGGTATCGCAGCTTAGTTGGTTTTGTCACTTGCTCCGTAGGTTTTGAAGTTGTTTAGCATTTTAAGTTGCGATTTGGCGATAGGTAAGTTTTGGTTTGATTTTGTGGTCATCGCATGCTCGCGGGTTTGTAAGTCTTAAGTCAAAAAGTGTTGCGAGCATGCGATGGTCGTTAAGTGCCTTGTTGTTGCAGGATCACAAGGGTTTAAGTCAAGTTAAGTTTCTAGTTGCGAGCTTGCGATGAAATAAGTTATTTTGTTAGATTTGCAGTGGTCACCAACTCACAGGTAAAGAAAGAATATTGTAAATGTTGTTGCTAGGTTGTGACTGAAGGGCTTGATGAAGATCAACGACTATTGCTCACTCACGAGCTTCTTTGAGGATTTGTAAAAGGGGTTGCGAGCTTGCGATTAAGAGGATTTGGTAGCATTGTCGCTAACTCGCCGGTTCCTTTCCAAATTGTTATAACTGGTTGTGAGTGTTCAATTAATATTAATGAGACTTGAGAGAAGTGACGGCAGCCAAATACCATAAATTGCATGATTGAGCTGAGATTTTGACATTTGTATAATTACATTAATGCCACACTAGTTGGTTCATGCAAGCGTGGCAAATGGAAATTAATGAGACTTGAGAGAAGTGACGGCACCCAAATACCATTTTATGTTGCGAGGTTGTGACTAGGTGTGATTTTAGGTTATTGCAAGGTCGCGAGGTTTTCCCCATTAAGTCCTTTTAATTTGTGATCATGCGATGTGGTTGGTATCACAACTTAGTTGGTTTCATCGCTTGCTCGTAGGTTTTGAAGTTGTTTAGCATTTTAAGTTGCGATCTGGCGATAGGTAAGTTTTGGTGTGATTTTGTGGTCATTGCATGCTCGCGGGTTTGTAAATCTTAAGTCAAAAAGTGTTGCTAGGATGTGATGGTGGTTAAGTGTCTTGTTGTCGCGGGATCACAAGATTTTAAGTCAAGTTAAGTTTCTAGTTGCGAGCTTGCGATGAAATAAGTTGTTTTGTTAGATTTGCAGTGGTCACTAGCTCGCAGGTAAAGAAAGAATATTACAAATGTTGTTGCGAGGTTGTGGCTGAAGGGCTTGATGAAGATCAACGATTGTCACTCACTCGCAAGATTCTTTGAGGATTCGTAATAGGGGTTGTGAGCTTGCGATTAAGAGGATTTGGTAGCATTATCGCTAACTTGCTAACACGTGGACTTGTTTGCCGGGTTCTGTAAAAGTTTTGAATGAAAATCGGCAATCAAATAGAAGGGCATGAATTCAAATTTTGCTTGAGTACTTTAGCTTTGAAGTTTGAAATTTGAATTAATGCCACAGTAGCTAGTTCATGCAAGTGTGGCAATTAATGAAACTTGAGACTTGAGAGAAGTGACGACACCCAAATACCATAAATTGTATGATCAAGCTGAGATTTTGTATAATTGCATTAATGCATTCTATCTTCGAGGTAATCCAGTGAATTGAGCTTTGCAACAACGTTGGAGAATTTGGAGTGTTGGGTTTGGGAAAATTTCAAAAAATTGGTTAAGTTTTTCTTCTATAGCTAAAATGAGCCAGGTGATGAGTGGAACTGGAGCTTCAAAGCCCAAGCCCAAGCCCAAGCCCATGGCCATGACAACTGGAGCAGGAGGACCTAAAGGTTCCAAGGCCAGTGCCACTAAGGAAAAGATGGTTAAAAAATACAAAGAAGAATTTGTAGATTTGATGCCAGGGACTTTCATTGCTTTGAATACAAATGATTTGGCATGGAGAGATTTATGGAGCCAATGCAAAAACCCTACCATGCTTAATATGACTGGTTCTTCTCTATTTCATTATTTCTGAAATAATAGGGTTAAGGGTGTCCTGATGTCAAACCCTTGGGATTTAAATATGGCAAAGTTAATTATGCCAGATGTGTATGTTGGTGTGGATTTGATCAAAGAGTTGGCCAAATGCTATTTCCCAGTATCTAGGGTAATCAGAAGAAAGAACCAGTCTGCCCTAGTTTCAATTAATAGAGCTAGCTTTGTTGAAGCTTTCCAGATTACTGGTGCTGCATGTACAGATATAGATTTTGAGCGGATTGCAGAGGATTATAACAAATACAAAGGTGTTATCAAGAAGCATGCGATGCCTAGATACATGCCTAGGGTGAATAGGAAGTTGGTTGTAATTCCAAAGAGTATTAAACCACCATTTGACATCACACCATTCCACCATTATATGCATTGTACAATCTATGGATTATGTAGAGTGTTGGGTTTTGATGGAGATTCAACAGTGTCAGCTGAATTACTGACGATGGCTATGGACATTAAACACCCAGATGTTAACAAAGATTACAATTATGTGGGCTATGTGGTTAAACACATTCATAATGCTCTAGTTGAAATTCAGAGTGGTGCACCGAACCCTACATTCAAGCATTATTCATTGTTGATGCATTTAATCTTGTTCTATAATGTTGAGTTCGTGGATAAATAATTGGAGCTTTTCAAAGAATAATTGGGTATCTTAATGCCAATACAAAGATGGACCCAGGTTTGGGACAGTAGTTCTCCCCATTCTTCTTTCCTTTTCTTTGAAAATCGGATTGTTTCTCCAATTATGGAAATGCTAGGAATAAATAGGGAACGATTGTCAATTAATGTTAGGAGAGTTTTGATACCTTACCAATATGTTCCAAACTGGTCTATTTCACATAACTAGGGGGACTTTTATTATTTTGATAACTTTATTATGATCAGAGTCTATGGGTTTCCTTAGCCTCCCCATATTTTACAAAAAAAATTTCCAATTAGGATTGCTTTAATGGAGTTTATTTTGCAATTGACCCTAGTTGAAAAAGAATACCTTGAAAGACACAGGAAGGGTTCTCTTCTTCCCAGGCTTTGGATTGTGTCTAATTTTACCATTGGTAGGAGTTCCTTTGATATAGTAAACAATTTCCTTAAATAGTATAGGTTGGTTAATGTTGTGTCTAGATGATGTGATCCTGAACAATTTATTAAAGTTGCATTGCCAAAAATGACACCTTGGGCCACAATAAAGGACCATGAACCATTGGATGATGAAGATGTGGTTAGAAATTTATTGAGAAAAGATGAAGTACAAGAAAGGAGAAGAAAATGGAAAAATTTGATGAGAGTTGAAGCAGAATTGAAGGCTGCTGACCCTAGTTTCTAAGGTTTTTGCCCTGATAGCCCGTATCTGGAGAGGATTAGCAAAATGCTGAGTTTATATGAAACTCTGATGGAACAAATGCCTCAAACTCTAGAAGTGGTTGCTCAGTAGCAAGACCCCCAAGATGGACATTCTTCACATGGCAAGAGGCCACTTAGTGTGTATGCTGAAGATGTAGAGAGTGGGGATGAAGTTCAATCTACCCAAGTACTAGCTGCAAAGAAACAAAAACCCAATGAGGTCAGTACAATTGTGAGGAGAGACCCTGCTAGAGCAATTGTTATAGAATAAGGACACATCTCAGAGAAGCAGGGCAGAATGAAGAACAGGGAGAAACAAATGAAGCCCTTGCTCAAGGCTTTGATGAGCATGTGATGTTGTCAGATGTGTTCATGAAAGATGACGACTTTATTAATTCAGATGAATTTAAAATTTTTTTGACAAGGTTGAAACAAAAACAATTTAGACAAAATCTGATCATAGAGGAAGCAAATGAAGAAAAGAAATAGGAGTTCATCAATGCACTACAAGAATATGATCCTGACATGGAGCAAATATCTTTGGAATAGACAAGACAATTGATTAAGAGTACTAGTATGATTATGATGCCTGATTGGGATATCTAGTCTACTTTTATTATTGATCAGATTAGGAAGCAAGAGGACCCAATGTTTAAAACTGAATTTGAAATTGGAGATGTAATAAGAGGATCAGGATTTAATCCTAAGTCAAAGACACTTGTTGCTTGGTCTTTGGCCCCTTCCACTTAAAATCCCCACCTTCTAAATATCCAAGTAGAAAAGAAAGCTGACAGAATGATCTGGAACTTGCAGAACACAACTAATAGGGAGATTGCCTCATTTTTGGCTCAAGTTTCTTTCATGAATTTGTCAAAAACAGAGGACTTGTCAAGAGATACATGAAAACATATACCCAATTGATTGCATTGTCTAAAAAATATGAAGAGACACTGATGAAGAAGGGTGCTCTGGAGGAAGAGTTAGTGGAGTTGAAAGAAAAAATTGCAAATGATGCCCCTCCAATACAGATTACAGAATAAGTACAAGAAATTCCAGTTGATGTGACAACAAAAATGGAGGAATACATAGGGAAAATTGAAAAGCTTGAAAAGGAACAAAATCTCAAGGCTATCTATGTTGTGTCAGGAATTCTAAAACACAAGATTAATGTATTGAAAGGAAAATTGATGGTAGTGCATGATTTGAACATTTCTTTGAAAGAGGCAAGTAAAGCATCCTCTTAGGCTATCACTTTTCTTGGACCTTTGTTCAATGTTTGATCAAGAAGAAGTAGATTAATGGATAAGCTAGATACTGCAATGATGTATAGTGACAAGTTCCCCCCCAAGGTCAGTGACACTTAAGACATGGTGGAGGTAATGAATGCAGCTTATGCATTTTTCACAGGGAAGGATGTGCTTATAAATGAAAAATTGCAGACATTTGGAGAGGGTTATAGTAAATTGGTGCCTTCAATTTATTGTAGTAATGGAGATTTGAAATCAGTTTCTGATTGGACCAGTGAATTTGATTTGATTCTGGAGTAAGAAGAAATAATGAAGCATGTAATTGAACATGTTGATGTTGATTTCCTTAACGGTATGCTTGATTCACTATTCAAGGTTGAGGTTGACCATGCAAAGTTTATTGTTGAGTTTGCTATCCAAGATTCCTCACAGTAATCCTAAGCTTGTTGAATCCTCATATTATAAAAGGATTCCAAGATTAATTTGAGAGGGATGGCCACTTTTTCTTTTTGATCGGTAGATAGGGATGGCCAGTTCGCCACTTTTATTGATGTTGAACTCGAAAACTCTTATATAGTTATAATAGCTCAATTGTTCAAGAATTTGATAAGTCCATATTTGAATCGCATTGTGAATTTACTTTCTGATATCATTATGAATATAATATCAATATCATTTGTAGTTTGAGATCTTCACATAATTGTCTTTGTGTTGAATTTACATTTTCATTGTGAATTGAATGGTCAAGAGTTTTTCAATTTACATATGAATCTGGGTTGTGTATGTAATGTCATTATTCATAATTTCATTCCTATATATCTAGGATAAGGCACTGGTCTATTGTCTTTGAATTGTAAGTGACTCTATGCCCTAGGATAAGGCATTGGTCTATTGTCTTGATGTTTTGCTAATTATGTTGTATTCCTATCTATTGTGGTGTTTAATACTTTCATTCTTAATACTCTTATGATTTTATATGCTATGGATGTTTATGTAATATATATGGAGGTGTTCTATGACTATGTTTATAATCTACCCACCAATTACAATGAGGTGAATCCTTAATATGATTCCAAACTAACAAAAATTTTGCATTCTTGGGCATAATAGGATTAGGAAGCATTAAATGAAAAATTACATACACCATAACAATGCAACAAATGAAAAAAGTTAAATCTCATGATTCTGATCATTTGAAAGAGATAGAACTATACACAAAATAAATTTATATATAACTTCTTCAAGAACCTGCACAAAGCTTGAGTTTTTTTGCAAGATTGATATCCTGATAGATTTGATTTGATTTCTGCAATTGTGGTTTGATAAAAAAGCGAGTTCTTTGATTAGCTTGATTGCCTAGATCAGTAAGATTGAAAAATCTTGATTGATTAGATTCAGTCTAGTTTCAGGAAGGATTCATCCTATATAAGAGATGATCATAACGTCTGGTTTCAAGAAGGATTCATCTTGTATAAGACATGATCAGAGCATCTGGTTTCAGGAAGGATACATCCTGTATAAGACATGATATATTGATTAGGTTTGATTGATTGATTTGATTTGATAAGGTTGATTAGATAAAGAACTGACAATTTGTTGATAGCAAGTTGCAGAAATATTTGGATACGCTGATTGTTGATTCTGTTGAGAGAGATAGCATAAGATTTGGGCTAGGTCGATAATATCATGAGAGAGATGAGTCATCATTTTGATTGCGTAGACACTTGTGATGATATCTTTGTTGATTCCTATGATAGATTTGACCTTGGATAAAAGGAGCTTTTAGGATCCCATGCAAGAATGAAATGCAAACTATGACCGGACCAGTCACTAGATTATTTTTCTTATTTTCATCATTGAGCTTTTGAAATGTGGGAAGTGAGTGCAAACATCGATGGTATAATTAAACCATGATGACCTGAGCACTTGTTTCTTGGATTTTGATATAGCAAGTTAACACAAGCATCGAGGTATAATTGAATTGAGATGACCTGAGTGTTGCTTGCATAAAACAGGCAATATTAATCATTTCAACATGCAAATCAGAAATGTCTTAAATGATACTCCGATGATAATGTCCTGAGACAAATTTGCACATATTAATGATTAATTTTCAGATAGCAAACAAGAAAAATATCATGTTTCTTCCTTGTTCCTCTAGTCAATGACATCATGGAGTCACTCATAAATCATGATAGCGAAAATCAATATAATAAAGTTGAACAATCAAGTTAAAATCATTATCCAAAAGATATTATTCCACTGAAAAGTGTGTGATGTGCTTAGATTGATTTCGTGATAGCTTGATAGTTGATAGTTTGATCTCGTGTTCAATGTTGGATATGTCTCAATTTTCACTTGATAAGAGTTGTCTAACTGTGTAGTCTACTTTTTTGATTAAGCTCAGAATGATCAAGAGTTTTTGCCCCTAGCTAGGTGTAGGATTTTTCCCCAAGCTTAGAAAAAAACTCGTTATGATATATCCAATGATCCAAACCATGGTAAGAAGCCACCTAGGATGCTTGCGTTTGTGCAAAAGCTTCATGATGATCAACGCTGATGAAGGACAAATGAATGCAAGTGGAAAATGCATGAACTAATAGATGGAAGAGCTAGCGGATAGATAGCACCTATTTGCCAGGTTTTCACCATCTATTTTTTTTGCACTTTTTCTGATATTTGATTTATTTTTTTATTTTTTTTCTTTTTTTCTTTTTTTGATTTTTCACTTTTTTTTTATTTTTCTAATTTTTCACTTTTTTTTTATTTTTTTGATTTTTCACTGTTTTTGATTTTTTCTTGGTTTTCCAGACATAGAATTTCTTTAGATGCATGCTATTGATGGGTTCCTCAAGTTGATCTTTGTCCTATGTTGATAGCTAATATGCTCTTGATCCAAATACTACTGTGACCACAAATGGTCCTAACCAGTTTGGTTCAAACTTGCCTTTCTTTCCTCGATCTGCCTGATTGTGTGGATTTTACTTGAGTACCAGATCTCCAACTTGAAATGCTCTTGGTTTGACCCTATGATTATAGCTTCAACACATTCTTTGCTGATATACCTTTAGGTGATCAAAGACATTGTGTCTGCATTCATGGATCAAGTTCCCATGGATTTGACATTGCTTGCATGTTCTAGCTATTTTAAAAGAATCTTGTTCCATAGTCAGCCAATAATAGCCCAAGCATATCAGTTTTTCTTGAATGAGTATCACAAATGCCATTATGGACTTCACATAAGGCCTTCTGAAATTCTTCTTGTTCAAGACATCTTAAAAGAGTACCGTCCATACCTCGTTTGTACAGGGTATCCGCGATGAGAGTAAAATGAGAGGATTGGCAAATATATTTTCTCTTTTGGTTCTTCAATAAGTCAAGAGGTAAGATATTGTCTTTCAGGTATGTGTAGGTCTAGCCATAGTGGGAGGAATCGTGTCCAATAAGTTGACAGATCGTTTGGGAATTAGGACAATTAAAGGCAGGATGAAACAACTCTTCAACCAGGATTTCGTAACATTGTTGATTTTCCTATGTCTGCAGGAGAGAAGCAAGTGTAGCCATGGCATCTGTTTCTTTATTATCATTTCTTGGGATCTGCTCAAAAGTGATTTCGACAAAGTATTTCTTGAAATCATCCACCATCTTTTTGTAAGGCATGAGTTTGTCATCTTTTGTTTGATAGTCATCATTGATTTGATTAATGACAAGCTGAGAGTCTCCAAAGACTTGAAGTTGTGTTATATTCCATTCTATAGACATTTTGATGAATAGAATGCCTACCTCTGATTTATGTTGTATTCATTTATTGATGCTTGCTCTTGATCCCTGATGTGTTCCATTATTGATGTTTGCTCTTGATCTGTATTGTGTTCCATTATTGATGCTTTCTCCGGACTGATATTTGGGTGATTTATTGTAAGATATGGATCAAACCCTGGAATGTCTGTATATGACCAAGTAAAATTGATTTGCCACCTTTTGAAGGATTCAAAATATTTTTGCCTTGCTGGTTTTGATAAAGAGATTGTTGTTGGATGTAGATCAGTTGTGCCAATGATAGTTGCCTTTGCTAGTTCTATTAGGATACATGACTTCTCTTGATAACATTCAGGTAAGGTGTCAAATCTTGCATCTTCGAGTGCAAAGAGGTTTTCACCGTTAGATACGTCCTTTATTTTTACTTTTTCTTAGTCTAATGTTGCCAATAAATGGTTTTTAGCATTAGACTTGATATTGTTTTCTTGATTTTCACTTTTACGACTAGGAGATTTGACATCCATTTGACTCAAAGATATGTTAGTAGAATCCTCGGTGAAAGTTGTTGCAGGTTTGATTTCATTAAGATATAAGGATATGGCATGGTCATTAGGTAAGGTATCAAAGTCAGTATGTCCTTCATTTTCCCAGTCCATAGGTTCAGGATAGCTTAAGGATAAAGGATCTTCAGGTTCAATAGTTTCAAAGATATTAGGGATCATGATAGAGATGTCAAGGTTTTCAGTATGTATGTCGATGTCTAGAATGGTATTCTCATCAGAATGACCTTGTATAAGAAAATCTTGATCGTCCTCGGTTAAGTCCATGTTAGTTGGATGTGATTCTGAGTCAAGTAGGCTAGTTCCTAACATTTGTTTTGCATACGTGTGAACTACATCCACTACTATATTTGCTTCTTCTTCCTTCTCAATTTCAAGTTGCTCTTGTTTGTTTTTCCATGATATCAAATATTCTCTATTCCCTTGATCTTTCAGCTACATTTGTTCTTCTATGTTTGACAAAATTGATTTAAATGATTGTTCCTTGGATTGTGTACTTAAAGCTGCCACCTCTCTATTATGTGAAACTATGACCTCTTGAGCTAATTTCAGATTATTACAACATTGCACTAGATTTAAGTCTATTGATATTGTGATTTCTTGCCCATCGTAGGGAAACTTTAAGCACTGATGACCTGTTGATGGTATAGCCTGCATATCCTGTATCCATGATCTCCCCAAGAGTATGTTGTATGGTAGGTCCAAGTCTAAAACTTGACATGCTGTATCTTTTTGTAAAGGTCCCACTATGATGGGTAATATCACCATTCCTTTAGATGAATTTTCTTCTTCATTATGTGCTTTGAATGTGATCTTTTTGTGGGGATCAACTGCATCTTTTGAATAGCCTAGAGCACAGACAAGATTCATAGAGCAAATGTTCAAGCTAGCTCCCCCATCTATCAGGACATGTTTAACAAGCATTCTATGAATGAGGACTTCAATTTTCCAGGAAGCGCTATGGGGATTTTTAAATGAATCAATGCTTGGATATGAAGGAGATGAGCTTTGAATAAGATCCTCTGAAATAGGCTTGATGGTCATTATGGATATTGCTTGGGGAACATTAGCTTTGGATGCATTATTTGGCAAGGATGCTATGGAAGGTTCTTGCAAGCTTTCAGGAGGTGTAGGAATAGATGCCTTTGGAGAGTCAATTTGCTTATGGATGGATGGATCATTGTTAGACATGGGTGCATGATTTTGGTTTTCTTTAGCCAAATCCTTTAGGGATCTCTTTAAGAGGTGCATAAAAGAGCCACCTTTCTTTTGAGATGTGTTTAAATCCTTGTGAGGCTTTAACATAGTTGGATTTTGATTTTGAACTTGTTTGATTTGTTCGATATGTTGGTTTGTCATGTCTTCTTCTTGTGTTTTGCTTTGATATATCATGCTAATATGATTTTCAGCTATTTCAAATGTTCTTGTTTCCATTTTAGGGGTTTGATTGTCTAAAAGTTGTTTTGGGTAAGCGATCAATAGTCAATTTCAAGGTCATAGAGTGATATGACACTAAAAGAGGGTACAAGTGTTTAAAGGTTTGCAAGTTTTTCGATCTTCAGTTTAGGAGTGCAATGGTGATGATTTGATAAGAACAGTAGGAACGATATATCCTACGATGTGGGGCAAAGTTATCCTAACCAAACGTTTCAGTTTCGTGATAAAGGATGATAAATCCTGATGAGAAACTATGTTTGAGTGATCAGTTTATCAAAGAGGGTGATAATGCACTTTGAGATGTTTAGATCTTGAACTTGTTGGGGGTGAGAACTTTGAAAATCTTGAGGTGTATATGTTCTAGAGTCTGATTTCGACATGTGATAACTTGACCAAGTAAACCAAGTGGACAATCTAAGCATAGATTGATAGATAATAGGTGTTTATGTTTACTGCAAATTGATTAGGCAGAAATGACATAGCTCTGGGCTAAAAGGTAGTTCGTACGAGTTGGAAAATCAACTCGTACAACATTCTGATTCTAATCCGGTAGAGATGATGTTTGTTGAAGCTTGAGAGGCCAAAAATGATGATTTCTGCCCCACGGTGGGCACCAAAATGTCATGCTCTATGAATTGTACCTATACCTGCAAACACAAAGCACTCAATAAATCATTACAAGCATGGTTAGAAGATATAATCAATGAAATGTAAAACCATAGCTAATCGACTTATTGCCTTCTAGTAAATGCGAGTATGAAAAATGCTCTCAGATCTGATTATGCAAATTCTAGTGACTTGACTACACTTAGATGGAGGATTTGAATGATTAAGATGCATGATCTAGCAAGAATAGCATGATTAAGCTATAGGAATGATTGATTATCCTAGCATGATTAAGCTAAGATTTAAGCTAAAATGAACACGATAACATTGCTAAAACTAATAAACTAGAAGCTAGATGCTTATAATAACAATGCATAAGATGAAATCGAATTGGGACCCTTTGTGCTCCAAAATGAGCTCTATTTGTAGGATTTCCCAAGGCTATGGGTGAGTTGGCAAGAATCAATGGTTGATATTGATATGAAGATATCAATGGTAAAATTGGAGGAGGATGGGAAAGGGGTCGGATTAAAGGGAACATCTATCATCTCTATGGTGACAAGTATCAAGAGACTTCTAGAAGATGTTGGATGGAAGGAGATACTTAGTGACAAGTGTCACAAAGGTTCTAGAAGATGTTGGATGAAAGGGGACATGGAGGTAGGTAGAATGGGTTAGGTTTAGGAGTGGTAGAAGTTAGGAGAATTTGAATTTAGAAATTCAAATATTATGAAAAGGCTAATTAATTTCAACAACTCATGGATTTGATTTGTTTTAATTAATTATGGATTTAGAAGGAATGAATTTGGATGGAGGGAATTAATTAGTTAAAGGGGATGAAATGAAATGAACCTATTTAATAAATCCTTAGATTCATTAATAAGTAGATGAAAAGGGAAATTTAATCAAATTGCTTAGTGAATTCAATTAAATTGGAAAGGGAGATTAATTAAATAATTACTTATTTAATTAATTATCTTCAGACCATTTTTAGGTGTATACAATCATCATTTTCATGTTTTTCAACATGATTGTAGACTCTAGAAGTCATGCCTATCAAATCGACTACATCTTGCTAAGGCTCACCTATTGTGAATGATTTTGTTATGATTTTATTCCTCCTTGATTGGACAAATTCTACTTCAGAATCCCTGACAACAAGCAACCTGAGCTCTTATTTCTCAGAGAAATCCATGATCTCCCATCTCTAACTCAGAAGCTATCAAATCCTTTTATGCCTCTAAAATTGTCATCCTCTCTTATCTAATCAGTGTCGACTCAAGAGAACCCTTCAAACTAGTCCCTCAAGAATGAGTCAGCATCCAAGCCTTAAAAATTTTAGGATGTGAGCTAGCAACCAGATAGTTTGTGGTTAAGTTTTATGGTTATCGCCAACTCATGAGGTAAAATGTTTGAAGACATGATCAAGCTGTGAGATGGCGACAAGTTGGTTTGGGTTTACATCATGAGGTCTCTATCTTTTTAGGTTTTAGCATTTTATGTTACCAAGATGGAGATTGTTAGTGAAATTGCTTTGGTCATGAGGTCTCGAGCTGGTCTAATGTCATACATTATAGCCGTGAGACTTAGCGAGTAACTCATTTCTATAGTTGTCACTAGCTCTCATGTTTGTTTAATCTTAGCATTTTTAGGTCATGAGCTAGTGACTAGACAATTTTTGGTTAGGTTTAATGGTTATCACTAGCTCGCGAAGTTAAATGTCTGAAGACCTGATCAAGCCACGAGCTTGTGAGTGAAGTGCTAGTGGTTAAGAGATAAATATTTTTATGTTGGTGAGTACGCGACAAGGGTTAAAGTTACCACTATCTCCAAGTTGCTGCGGTGATGAGGACTTACCATTTATGGTCAAGAATTGGTGAGTGCTAGTTTAGTTTCCCTCAGTCGCTAGATCTTGAGGTTAAGAAGGCTTAGCATTTTTAGCTTGTGAGTTTGAGATAGAGAGAGTCATAAGGGCTTGTCCCTAGGTCACAAGATTTTCTAATGGGTAGTCTTCCAGGTAGAGAGTTGATAGCTATGTGCCACGTGTTTTAATGACTTAAAGTTAATACCTTAAAATCATCAATATTTTTTTTATGGTTTGAAAATAGCTTGAAATCACCAATAGTTTATTTTTATGGTTTGAAAATAGGTTGAAATCGCCAATATTTTTTTTTGATGGTTTGAAAATAGGTTGAAATTGCCAATGCAAATATTTTTCTGGTTTCAAAAACATTACAATTCACCCATAAAAATATTTTTTGGGTTTTAAAAACATTACAATTCACCATGATTTATCACAAACTTTGAGCAATCATGACTGTGTAGGGGAAAAAGTGAGACTAGGTTAACATGCCCTAATCCTACCTTTTGACACACATTACGGAATACAAAAGAGCCTAGAGGTATCACACAATTGGCTACTTTTTTTTGTGAAAGAGAGAGCCACGGGCTACCTACTAGGATTTCTATTCCTTTGTTGAAATTGAAAGATAAAATGATACAAGTTCAAGTCCTAATCCCAAAATGCATGTATGAACTAATAACAAGATTGCAGAATTGAGATTAAACAATGAACAGCTGTAAAGACAAGGATGAAATAAGAATGCAGATGCGTACCCAGAGTTAGAATCTGAGTGAAAATGTTTAGGACAGGGGCGCGGGTGCCACTGTCCTGATACTGTGCCAGAAACTGCTCCTGAACCTGCTGTCTTGCACTCTAGGAAACTGTCAGAAATGTTGTCTGTCAAGAGGACCAGGGCGCCCAGCGCCTCTGTCCCAGGGACCAGGGCGCCCAGCACCCTTGTCCTGGTAGGACTAGGGCACCCCATGCCCCTGTCCAGGTCTTTTTCTCTGCAATTTGGTGTGGAGTGTTGTCTCAACCTGCTCCATCCGGATCTGTAACCTGCGGTGTCGTCCGAGTCCCGAAACCTGCACTTATATTTGAAAAGGGTATGGTGGGTGGCTATATAGGATTTTTCCTTAGTCAAACCCCCACTTCAGTGATTTCCACCTCCACGAATAGCCAATTTGTATTGTAAAAAGTATTGTGTGTGCAGACCTTGTGTGTGTGCAAGATCCTAAAATGCAAGCAAGCAAACTAGAGCAACCTAGAAAGTAAACCCTAATTGCTTGTAAATGATAATGTAAATTCTCTAAATCAAGATGTAAAATGATCTAAAGCATGAATAGATGATATATTGAAGCTTATGCAAAGACATGAAAACAACATGAAATCATACCCAACCCCCAAGGGAGGGGTACAAGCCAATCTTCAGTCGGTAATCTCCTATTGTTCTTCAATGCCTTCCAAGCCCTAAATGGATGAATGAACTTGATAAATGCTTGATAGAGGGATGTTGAATGTTATTGAAGTCTTCAAAGATCTACTCTTTTGCTGCATATGAGGTTCCTGAAAACAAATATCGGATCCCTTCAAATGAAGAAAGAGAGCTCTTATGTATGAAACCCTAGGTCGTAATTTCATCTTTTGGCCGACCTAGAGATTGAATCTCTCACCAATTTCTTGGGGTTAAGCTTTATTTTATGATTGGATTGCGCTCCTAAAATTTTGAGAAAAATGTCCGGGACCATGTGCACTCCGAGCGCCATGGTCCTGACAACTTTTCACTAAATTTTCAGGGCCATCGGATATGATGATTTTAGAGAGAATCCCAAAGTTATAGGTGATTTCGAGATGTTTTGACCCCTGAAACCAAGCCCCCAAGTTCAAAATAGGACTTAATTAGGGTTTTTGATTGAATGATGTATTGGAGGAATAAAATGAAAAGGGCACACTTTAACGAAAGGGCCAAACTTTATGATGTGGAGGACGATGAAATAGGACCTTAGATCTAATTAATTTGATTAATTAAGTGCTAAAGGAGAAATGCAATGCAAGATGTAAAATGCACCAAGGCGGGTGCTAAACTAGGTGTGAAATTGTACCACCCTAGCAAGTGCGTACAATTTACGATGCTATATTTAGCCCCGACTTTAGCGGTCATATGAGTACTACATGCATATGCAAGCTAAAGTACAGAAAAGTAAACATTATTTGAAAAAGGATATATCCATAAGTTGTCGGATGAAGCCCCCAGCGGTATCTGCAGTACACAGTTAGGAACCGCACCCTACAAAACACACGTTAGATCACAAAATCACCTAATGCTTACTAAGGAAAGTGATGAAATTTGTGAGTAGCTATATGCCCCCCTGTTTCGACTTGCTTATTAGGGAGGTGAAACAGGGTAGCATGTTTACTTACGACAAATTGTGTAAGAGAGTATTGATGAGGGATGTTCACTGAATAGGCATCATCAGAGCACTTTTTGGAACATCCTGAGAGTAGGGGAATGAAAATATGATTCCTACGCAACAAACGGTTCAAAAATCACATCTCCCAAACTCAAGTTATGATGAAATGAGTGATAGAGGAAAATTAGGGTTTTGAAAGTAAAGTTAAAGGAATGAAAGTATATACCTTGAAAGTGACATTTGCATTTGTCACTTTGTTGATTTCAGAATATTGTTCATTGCAGTGAAGCCCACATAGCCATCATCATGCCTTCACGATGACCAGAGCGTCCCATGAGGATTGAGATCCTACGCTAGGCCGTGATCGATGATGAGCCACTGGACGAGGTGAGTTGACTGAACGTTGACTTGTGATTTTCTGCATTTGACTTTCTGTGATCGTTTGCGGGCCCTGGAATCTGACCCTGGGTCCCACCCAGGGCGCCATGGTCCCTGTGGGGTGCCATGGTCCCTTCAGGGCGCCACGGTCCCTGCAGGGCGCCATGGTCCCCTCAGGGCACCATGGTCCCTGACAAGGCGCCATGGTCCCTGACAGGGCTCCATGGTCCCAATCAGGACTTGGCGAGAGATGTCAGGGTTAGCATATGATGTTCGACAGTTTGCATGAATGATTTTGATGTTTGAGTACTGATTATAGTTATGTTTTTGTGTTGCAGGGTCTCCCATACATGAGAGAGCATACGGCAGGACAGATTCTTCGCAGTTTGCGAGATCAGATTCCTTGGCTGACTCAAGCAGAGAGAGACACATTGTCGATCGTGGGTTTATGGTATGCGATCCTCATGCCAGCCATTCGGTTCCATCCTGTGGTGCTGATGGCACTGATGGAGCGATGGGATCCTAACACATGCACATTCCATCTTCCAGTAGGAGAGCTGACGGTTACACTTGAGGATGTGTACCGCATACTTCATCTTCCTATCAGAGGAGCTACTGTGACATATGTGACCGATCGGTCTGCGGAGGACCATTAGAGGGAGCAGGTATATTGCATAGGGAGAGTCATGCCGAGCAAGACGAGAGGTCACATCATGGTCAGTTGGCTCTTACATCCTACAGGAGAGGTGCCCCTTGTGAGACGTCTTATGATCGCCATCATAGCACTAGTCGTCTGCCCTAATGGGCGAGGTACGCACATGCATGGGGGTCTCACATGGTGCATCAGAGCTATGGAGAGACACGGGAGAGTATATGCTTGGGGTCAGAGTATGCTTGCACATCTCTTTCACGACCTTGAGGAGTATGTTTTTGGACAGGGTTGCAGCTTGATGACATGCACACTTCTGCAGGTGTGGATATTTGAGCACTTCACATGCACCAGGCCTGTCGGCTTTCCGATGAGTATGGCTAGCGAGTGACCTAGGGTGTTTGCCTATCCACTTACTAGCGAGTGGAGATTTGGGGATCTGTTATATTGGAGAGTGATATTTGATAGATTGAAAGCCGAGGTGACAGTATGGAGACCCTATCTGCGGATGCATAGATGGGATGGGATGGAGAGACAATTAGCATGCTTACAGAGGAACCGCCTACTGCGGGGATGATATTCACATATCATAGTCCCATTCTATTTTGACCGAGTACGGAGACAGTTTGGGCTAGAGCAGTGTGTTCCAGTCGATGTACTCATCTATACTCGACACTCACGAGTCCTTCCCAGACCTAGAGCAGTAGCGAGACCAATGATAGATGACATCGAGACTACAGATATAGAGGGATCCGATCAGGATGTGGTCACTGATTACTCTGCAGAGCCTGGAGCACAACGCAGGTATGTCTCATGGTTTATGAGATCATACCCAGGGCCTATCTTTCCACCAGATCACCCGATAGGCCATCCAGGCCCATGGAGACACGGAGACTGAGATGAGGATCAGGGATCCAGGTCAGAGGAGCCAGAGGAGGGAGAGGTTCATGAGGAGGTAGGAGATCCTGATCCACCCACAGGAGATCAGCCTAGTGCCGAGGAGGAGGAGGAGGGAGAGGAGGATGACACAGATAGAGATGAGGAGAACGAGGATGCAGGTGAGGATGCGGATGAGGATGAGGATGAGGATGAGGAGGAGGATAGAGGTGATGAGGAGGAGTCAGATGTAGCTCCCCACCATTCAGGAGATGATACCATAGCCCTGGATCCTCCTCTTATTCCCCAAAAGGGGGAACATGAGGCGATACGGAGACCTGTTTCTAGTACGGGCCAGCCTACACCCATCGTACATAGATTATTTGAGCGTGGGGAGCCTAGTAGTTCCCAGTCATAGATGCTACCATATCATGATCCCTACTGGCGTGAGGGAGATCCAGGTATAGTAGGTTTATATTGATTGATAAATGTTTTGATGATATAGAATGGTACTAATACAAAAATCTATTCTACTGCTATAGCTAATGTGCAGGAGTGGTGTTCCCTGATTCAGCAAGCAGTGACAGACATTTCCATGATGGCACAGATCCCTAGTTCCTCACAGATTGCTTATAGGCCTCAGGGGAACGCGGGTCGGCATGAGGACTTGTTTTCCCCATTCCGAGTACAGGTAGACATATGGAGGGAGAGAGGGAGAGAGTTCTATCAGAGAACCTTCAGCAGGCACAGCAAGATCTAGCAGCAGCTCAGGCCGAGGCTACCTCCTATCGCGCGATCCTTATGGATAGGGATCATAGGAGTTCCTCTCAGAGTCACTCACGGTCTATATCGTGCTACACACCTATGGGTCCACCTGGACAGCCAGATCAGGAGGGAGCATCTAGTCGTCACTCTCCAGCCACCAGCCCTAGGGATAGGAGATGATTTTATGATGTAGGATAGGTCATATTTTGGATGTATAATGACCTATATTTGTATACGATCCACACACACACACACACACACACACACACACACACATATATATATATATATATATACATGCTTCTCTTTGTCTCTCTTTAATGCTTAAAACAATGAATATTTTGCTTTGATTAAATCTAATACATTTGGTAGATGTACATGTATATTCAGGATTTAATTTCCATGTGATTGATTTCTCAATGCTCCATGATTAAATTGATACATGTGTGACTTAATTAAAATATTTAATCAAGTACTACATTGATGATAGGGAAGAAATATGCATTAAGTCTAAGAATCATATAAGTAATGTGATTTAATTTTGAACTTAAACACAACATGATACGATTCTACTTAACACATAAAGACATTGTATAATATGCTAGCATAATGGAAATGTAAATATTTTACAATTTACATAAATGAATTCAAGACAAACTATAAAGTAAAGAAACACGCTTGTCGAGAATGAAGCAATATAGATTAAACACCATATCGTTTAATTCTATTTTGCTCTAATTAAGATATACTAACATATTACCCAATGTTGACGAACTGAAAAGAAGCTTAGATGAAATGAAAGATAAGGATTGGAAAATTAAGCATAATATCTATGCAAGTGCATAGCATTGATAGGTTCTTTAAGAGGCGTACCGTTTACATCCGCTATTTTGTAAGCACCTGATCCATAATCTTCAATAACAATATATGGTCCAAGCCAATTAGGACTAAATTTTCCCTTTTCTACAGGTAAGGCATTCACATTGCGCTGATTCTCATAGAGGACTAAGTCACCTACTGAGAAGGAATGTTAAATAACCTTATCATTATAGCTTCATTGTAGAGTTTTGTGATACGCTTGAATATGCTCAAGAGCATTTATATGTTGTTCATCAAACATCTCAAGCTGTTGAAGTTGTTGTTCTCTATAAGAGTCATCATCTACTATACCTTTGAGAGAAACCCTAAGTGATGGAATCTCTAACTCTAAAGGCATAATAGCGTCAGCACCATAAACAAGATTATAAGGGGTAGTTCCTGTAGCAATTCGTACACTCGTTCAGTAGGCCCAAAGAGCGTAGATTAGCTGATTACTCCAATCCTTACCATGCTTATTCATGGTTTTGCGAAGAATTTGTTCAATTATCTTATTAGATGATTCGGCTTGACCATTTGATTGAGGATAGTATGGTGTAGAAAATCGATGTTTGATATGATACTTCTCGAGGAATTTCTTCACGTCCTTGTTTTTAAATGATGTCCCATTATCTGAGATTATAGTGGAAGGTATCCCGAATCGAGAAATGATGTTTTCTAGAAGAAATTGACAAATCACTTCAGCAGTAGTAGAGCGAAGGGGAATAGCTTCTACCCACTTCGTAAAGTAATCTGTTGTGGTTATAATGAAGGTGTGTCCTTGAGATGAAGGAGGAGAGATTTTACCAATGAGATCCAAACCCCATGCAGAGAAAGGCCAAGAAGCTACTTGAGAACGAAGTTCTTGAGTAGGAGCATGAATCAAATTATTGTGTTGTTGACATTGATGATATTTCTTAACAAATGAAAAAGAATCCTTCTGCATAGTTTGCCAATAATATCCCATACGAAGTAATCTTTGAACCAAGGATTTGCCTCCAAAATGCCCCCCACAGGCACCTGAATGTGCCTCTTCAAGAGCAACGGGGATTTCTAATTTGTTAAGACAGCGAAGGAGAAGACCATCATAACCCCTTCGGTAAAGGACATTAGAAAGAATGATATATCTAGCAGATAGCTTGCAGATTCTAGCCCTAGTGTTCCTATTGGCGGAATCAGGAAAGGTACCATCGATCAGATATCTTACGATATGCGAATACCATTCATCTGAGTCTATAAAGTCACAACATGTAACCAAGCTAGAATCATCTACAATAGCTGGAGAAATAAGGTTGTGAATAACAAATTTAAGATCAACCACAGGGTCCTCTAAAGATACAAGAGAAGCCACACATGCCATTGCATCCGCATGTCGATTATCTTTTCGAGGAATAGGTTCCATGGTATAAGAATTGAATTTTTGTAATAAAGAGATAGCAAGGTCCTTATATTGTGATAATTTGTCTTGTTTTGCTTGATACAGTCCCGTTACTTGTCTTATAATCAATTGAGAATCTCCATAAATATGTATGTGCTTTATATTCAGAGCTAAGGCTACTTTTATTCCCGCTATAAGAGCCTCATACTCAGCAATGTTATTGGTACACAGGAAATTTAGACGATAGGATAAGGGAATAGATTTCCTTGTAGGAGAAATCAGAACAACACCTGCCCCCGATCCCGTATGACACTTAGAACCATCAAAGTATAATTCCCAAGTTCCACCTTTTTCTATAGAAAAAATGAAGTCATTGGGGAAAGACTCAGAATTAGGGAAGGAGAAAGGTGAAGGGGCCTCAACTAAGTGGTCGGTCAATGCTTTCCCTTTAATTGCTTTTTGTGAAACAAATTTAAGGTCAAATTCAGTTAACATCATAACCCAGTTAGCTAGGCATCCTGATAAATCAGTTTTAGAGAAAAGATGCTTCAAAGGATCAAACTTTACCATGACGTGGACTTCTGAATTTAAAAGATAATGTCTCAATTTCTGAGTCGCAAACACCAAGGCCAAGCATTGTCTTTCTATCGCAGAATATCAGGTCTCATAATCGAGTAAGGTATGACTTATGTAATAAACTGGACATTCCTTACCATCTTTATCATGTTGTGCCAACAATGCTACGAGAGCATGAGAAGAAGCAGCTGTATACAGAAGGAAGGGTTTAGAAGGTTCGGCAAGTTGAAGAATAGGAGGACTAGCCGAATACACTTTTAAATCTTCAAATGCTTGCTGACAATCTTCATTCCATTGAAAAGTGATATTCTTTTTGAGAAGTTGAGTAAAAGGAAAGGTACGATCCGCAAGTTGAGATACGAACCTACGAATAGCTTGAATCTTTCCTTGTAAGCTTTTAAGTTGAGACACATTTCTAGGAGGTGGCATGTTGACAATAGCATCTATTTTCTTAGTGTCCACTTCAATCCCACGATGCGAAACTATGAATCCTAATAGCTTTCCACTATCCACACCAAAAACACATTTTCGGGGATTCAAGCACATGTTATATTTACGAATTCTTTCAAAGATTTGACGAAGGATTTTAATATGATCTATGTGAAGAATGGATTTGGCCAAAATATCATCAACATAATCTTCTAAAATCTTATGCATATAATCATGAAAGATAAGGGTCATCGCTTGTTGATAAGTTGCACCTGCATTTTTAAGTCCAAAAGGCATCATTATCCAACAAAACATACCCCAAGGAGTGGTGAAAGCGGTTTTGAATTGATCTTGAGGGTTAATGAAAATTTGATTGTATCTTGAAAAACCATCCATGAAGGATAACAAGGCATGTCCTGCCGTAGAATCAACTATCATGTCAATGTTTGGAAGAGGGAAATCATCTTTTAAAGAAGCTCTATTTAAATCTTGAAAATCGGTACACATTCTTATTTTATTATCTGGTTTAGCCACAATGACAATATTTGAAATCCACAGGGAATAATCAATAGGGTGAATAAATCCAGCCTCCAATAATTTTTCAATCTCAGCCTTAACAAGTAGAGCCACCTTAGGATTCATTTTTTGAATCTTTTGTTTCACGGGCTTAGCATCAGGAACTAAGACAATATTATGAGTGACAATCTTAGGATCTATACCAGGCATGTCAGAGTATGTCCAAGCAAAGATCTCGGGGAATTCATGCAATAAATCTTCATATTGTTTTTGTTCTTCTTCATCCAAGCACTTTCCAATTTTAATAACTCTTTCCTCTTTGCAAGTATCCATCTTAACATCAATGGTGTCACTTATAAGAAGATTACTTTATTGAGGAGTATCCTTTAACTGAGGGAATTATTTCACAATCTCATCATTATCGATCTCTTTTCCAAAATAGGCTTCAGTGTTCAAACAATAAGGGAGTCCCCTATTGTCATGATAGTGAGGAAGAGTGTCATAGGCTCCCAAGAACTCAGCTAAAGCGTCATCGATAGGGAAGACATCCAAAGCATAGGCACACAAAGGATCCCCATCAATATACTCGGGGTGTTGCATTGATAGAGATGTAGAAATAGCATTAACACTAATGCATGGTCTTTTAGAAGCTTTAGTGCGTTTGCAGGGATTATAGCCAAGTCCAAAGGCATAATTGTGAAAATTATTCTCTAGAGGAACCTTTATCCCTTGTTCGTGAGCACCACAACCATTTCCATGATACCCATGCTTAGCAAAAATGCAAAAACCACAACCATAACGATCAGCCATTTTAGAAAGAGAAGGGGGTTTTTCATAAGACAAAGAATCAAACTCTTCAGAATTAGAGGTGTGAGGAGAAGAAGTTTGAGAAGTGGCCACAAAATTATTACTCATAGGTTCAGGTAAGATTGACTGATTTTTAGCTTCTTCCTTCTTTTCAACTTTAAGCTCTCTAGAAGGAACCTTATATTCACCTACAAAGGTGGGATTGAAATCAAGAGATCCCCAATTGTCTTCTACGAGAACCTTCTCAGGATCAAAATCCTTCTTATGTGTAGTTTCAAGTCGAGAAGAATCTTCTTCAAGAGCTCCAGACTCATCCAAAGAAGTTTGATCATCAGAGAGCGAGGATTCATTGATAGGTATCTTGTTTAAAGAGTCATCACTAGATGAGGATGGCTTAGAAGAACCCCCTTTGGAAGTAGATGTTTGTAAACAAGCTTGGAAGTTAGTATCGCCTATCAAGGTATATGTCTTATTGTTATAGATAAATTTAACTTGTCTATGCAATGTAGAGGGGACAACTTTCATACTGTGAATCCAAGGTCTCCCTAATAACAAGTTGTATGTTAAATTTCCTGACATAACATGGATAGGAGTAGGCAAAGTAATAGGTCCCACTATGAGAGGTAAGGTGATAATACCTAATGAAGTCTTAGCCACATTGTCAAAGCCTCGAATGGGATGAGAATCAGGCTCAATGAGGGATGTATCCACATTCAATTTATGCAATAGATTAATGCTACACACATTAAGGCTAGAGCCATTATCTACTAGTGTTCATCTTATAGCAGTGTCTTTCGTGATAACCACAATCATCAAGGGATCATAATGATGTTGAATTTCACTGGTAGGCAACTCATCTTGGGTAAACACAATTTGAGCTTTAGGATTCATCACAAAGTTAACCAGAGATGCTATATTACTAGATGTATTCGGTGGAGGAACATTCAAATCTTTCAAGGCATCTTGTAACATTCCATGATGAGCGGAAGAAGTTTGAATCAAATCCCAGAGGGATATCTTAGCAGGGGTAGCTTTAAGTTGTTCTATGAGATCATATTCCTTACCCATAACTTGCAAAATACGGGGAGCTTGTGGAATAATTGGTTGAGGATTAGGAAGAGAAACTAGAATAACAGGAGGAGGATTAGGCTGCCTATTATTTATGGTGTGATAAGTATGGGCAACCACATGATAACTCTCTCTAGTTAATTGCTTGGCATAACTATAAGGACTTATAGGTTTTCTTCCTTGCACAGTGATGATTGGTTTATTCGGAGTACGAAAGGAATCATGATCATACCCTCCTTGGATAGTAAGGAGAGGTGATTTAGGAACTTGAAAGGTGGGAGAAGCATAAGCACCTTAGACTTGAAAGAGAGGCTTATTATGCTCATTCAAGTTTATCATGTTAACCAATTTAGAAGTCTTGTTCTTGTTTAAAGATTTCGATAAAGCCACAAAGTCATCAAGAGCATCATCCAACAAAGCATGATCATATCGATTAAAAGGTTTATCTTTTGATTCAAAAGGAGACATCTCCTCATAGAGGGGATTATTGAACACAACCATGTTACTAGATTCAGTGGAAGAGTTGATAGGAATGTACCCTTGAGAGGAACCATTCAACTTATCTTTCTCATCACACCTAAATGGCATAGTAACAAGGTTTATGAGTTTTTGGTAAAATGAAGGTTTGGCATCTTTAGGGTTCAAAAACTCATCTAAAGCTTCATCTAATTCATCTTGGCTATACTCATAATAATCATCATAAACATGAACATTTTGCAAATAAAAATCTAACATTTTGAAATAAAGATTGCATAAAATTTAAAAACACAATGCAAAGAAACACACTCTCTCTTTTTTTTTTTTCTTTTTTCTTTTTTCTTTTTAATGAAAATGAAATGAAAACACACTAAATCTAGATCTAGATCTAACAAATGCAATGCAAGAGGAAGCAATAATAGATTCATGTCAGGTTCACCAAAATGTGTAGGGGAAAAAGCGAGAGTAGGTTAACATGCCCTAATCCTACCTTTTGACACACATTACGGAATACGAAAGAGCCTAGAGGTATCACACAATTGGCTACTTCTTTTTGTGAAAGAGAGAGCCACGGGCTACCTACTAGGATTTCTATTCCTTTGTTGAAATTGAAAGATAAAATGATACAAGTTCAAGTCCTAATCCCAAAATGCATGTATGAACTAATAACAAGATTGCAGAATTGAGATTAAACAATGAACAGCTATAAACACAAGGATGAAATAAGAATGCAGATGCATACCCAGAGTTAGAATTTGAGTGAAAATGTTCGGGACGGGGGCGCGGGCGCCACTGTTCTGATAATGTGCTGGAAACTGCTCCTGAAACTGTTGTCTTGCACTCTGGGAAACTATTAGAAATGTTGTCTGTCAGGAGGACCAGGGCGCCCAGCACCTCTGTCTGAGGGACCAGGGCACCCAGCGCCCCTGTCCTGGCAGGACCAGGGCACCCCACACTACTATCCAGGTCTTTTGCTCTGCAATTTGGTGTGGAGTGCTATCTCGACCTGCTCTTCCCGAATCTGTAACCTGCGACGTCATCCGAGTCCTGAAACCTGCACTTATATCTGAAAAGGGTATGGTGGGTGGCTATATAGGGTTTTGCCTTAGGCAAACCCCTACTTTAGTAATTTCCACCTCCACGAATAGCCAAGTTGTATTGTAAAAAGTATTGTGTGTGCAGACCTTGTGTGTGTGCAAGATCCTAAAATGCAAGCAAGCAAACTAGAGCAACCTAGAAAGTAAACCCTAATTGCTTGTAAATGATAATGTAAATGCTCTAAATCAAGATGCAAAATGATCTAAAGCATGAATAGATGATATATTGAAGCTTATGCAAAGACATGAAAACAACATGAAATCATACCCAACCCCCAAGGGAGGGGTACAAGCCAATCTTTAGTTGGTAATCTCCTATTGTTCTTCAATGCCTTCCAAGCCCTAAATCGATGAATGAACTTGATAAATGCTTGATAGAGGTATGTTGAATGTTATTGAAGTCTTCAAAGATCTGCTCTTTCGCTGCATATGAGGTTCCTGAAAACAAAAATTGGATCCCTTCAAATGAAGAAAGAGAGCTCTTATGTATGAAACCCTAGGTCATAATTTCATCTTTTGGCCGACCTAGAGATGAATCTCCCACCAATTTCTTGGGGTTAAGCTTTATTTTATGATTGGATTGCACTCCTAAAATTTTGGGAAAAATGTCCGGGACCATGTGCACTCCAGGCGCCACGGTCCCGACAACTTTTCACCAAATTTTCAGGGCTATTGGATATGATGATTTTAGAGAGAATTCCAAAGTTATAGGTGATTTCGAGATTTTTTGACCCCCGAAAGGAAGCCCCCAAGTTCAAAATAGGACTTAATTAGGGTTTTTTATTGAATGATGTATTGGAGGAATAAAATGAAAAGGGCACACTTTAGTGAAAGGGCCCAACTTTATGATGTGGAGGACGATGAAATAGGACCTTAGACCTAATTAATTTGATTAATTAAGTGCTAAAGGAGAAATGCAATGCAAGATGTAAAATGCACCAAGGCGGGTGCTAAACTAGGTGTGAAATTGTACCACCCTAGCAAGTGCGTACAATTTACGATGCTACAATGGCTAATTCGCCAATGGAGATTATTATTTTTCTCCGTAAACTACAAAAATTCACCAGCAAAATTAATTTTTTCCTCGGAATTATACAACTTTCACCAGGTTTTTATACCTTGTCCAATGGAGGGGTTTCTTTTCCCTGCTAAAAATGTTTGCAGACCAACACTAATATTCCAAGCACCCCATACACACTGTTAGGCCTTAAGAATGTTTAGCATACTAGTAAACTAATATTTCTAGTAACTCGTACGAACTTTTTGTAGTAAAGAAAATTAAGGAAAAGGGATGGAGGGAGAGAGGGAGAAGGAGAGAGAGAGAGGGAGGGTGAGGGGGAGAGAGGGAGAGACAGAATGGAAAAAGGAGAGAGAGAGGGTGGAAAAGGGAGGGAGGGAGATGGGGAGAAAGGGAGAGAGACATAGAGGGAGAGTGAGGGAGAGAGGGAGTGAGGGAGATAGAGAAAGGGAGAGGGAGAGGAAGGGAGAGGGATAGAGGAGGGGAGAGGAAGAGGGAGGGAGAGAGAGAATGGAAAAGAGATAGTGAGGGTGGAAAAAAGGAGGGAGAGAGAGGGTGGAAAAGGGAGATAGAGAGAGAGAGAGAGAGAGAGAGAGAGAGAGAGAGAGAGAGAGAGAGAGAGAGAGAGAGGATGGAAAAGGGAGAGAGGGAGAGTGAGGGAGAGGGGAGAGAGGTGGAGAGAGAGAGAGAGAGAGAGAGAGATGATGGAAAAGGGAGAGAGGGAGAGTGAGAGAGAGGATGGAAAAGGGAGTTAGGGAGAGAGGGAGAGCGAGAGAGGGGATGGAAAAGGAAGAGAGGGAGAGAGAGAGGATGGAAAAGGGGGGAGAGAGGAAGAGAGAGAGATTAAAGTTTAATTATCATTAATAAAATATCTATACGCACATCATTTAAATAACTTATTTATTTGACATGACTGCAAAATGTGAGAATATTTCTTTGACGTGATTGCAAAAATGTGAGAATATTTATTTGAGACCATTAGCTAGACTGTCAGCTTGGAAACAACTCCATCGTGTGGCTCTTAGTAGTTTGATAATTGCAGGGGAATAAATTGGAAAGAAAAAATGTGCATTACCAAATATTTCCCAAAGCCCAACAACAGGAGGAGTGTGGTTGAGTGATGATGCACAATGGGTTTTGTATACTGTTTCAAATGCTAAGAATATCAAGGAAAGCATAGCCTTTGTTGCTCAAAATATGGACCTTGGGATTACTAGGTCTACTATCTATCCAAATAGTGACCACTACATGACACACCTAATTGCAATACAATAATATAAAGTAAGGGAGATAAAGGAGGTAGGGGGAGGGAGAGGGGGAGAGGGAGAGAGAGAGAGGGAGGGAGGGAGAGGGGGAGAGAGAGAGAGGGAGAGGGAGGGGAGAGAGAATGGAAAAGGGAGAGATAGAGGGAGAGGGAGGGAGAGAGAGAATGGAAAAGGGAGAGAGAGGGTGGAAAAGGGAGGGAGGGAGAGAGAGAGAATGGAAGAGAGAGAGAGGATGTAAAAGAGAGAGAGAGAGATAGAGAGAGAGACATAGAGAGAGAGAGAGGATGGAAAAAATGTGTAGTACCAAAGATTTCCCAAAGCCCGATAATAGGAGGAGTGTGGTCGAGGGATGATGCACATTGGGTTTTGTACATTGATTCAAATGCTAAGAATATCAATGAAAGCATGGCCTCTGCTACTCAAATTGTGGAACTTGGGATTATTAGGTCTACTGTTCATCTAAGTGGTAACCACTAAATGGAAGATCTTAATTGCAATACAACAATATAAAGTAAGGGAGATAAAAGGGGTAGGGAGAGAGAAAGAGTGGGGAGGGAGAGAAGAAGAGAGAGAGAGATGGGGTATGGAGGAAGGGAGAGAGGGGGAGAATGTTGGTTTGTTATTCTTTTAAGCAATATTGGTACTCCTTTTTATATTGTAATAATGGTTCATCTTGCCACCATACAATACCATACGACCCCTTAGGATGTCATATCCTCCTAAAGGGTCATGTGGTGTTATGTGGGTTCATACAGTGTCCAATGACCCCTTAGGACACCATATGACCCCTTAGGTGTCATTATGGGTCATGTAATGTGTCCTTAGGGGTCATGTAATGAACCCTTAAGAGACCATATGGTGTCGTTATAGGTCATATAGTGTTCTAAGGGGTCATATGGTGTCCTATGACCCCTTAGGACACCATGTGACCCCTTAGGTGTCGAATTTTGTATGCAGTATTGGCACTACATTTATATTGTAATAATGGTTCATCTTGCCACCTTGGGACATTGTATGACCCATTAGGACATCCTATGCTCCTAAAGGGTCATGTTGTGTTATGTGGGGTTCGGAGGGAGGGATGGAGAGAGAGGGAGGGAGGGAGAGGGGGAGAGAGATGGGGGAGTAAGGGAGGGAGGGAGAGAGAGGGAAAGAAAAGGGAGGGAGGGAGATGGGGGGAGAGGAAGACATGTCACATGATGTTATTAGGGGTTAGGTGGGGTCCTAATTGAGCCACACATGTGTTAGAACACCATGTGACCCCTTAAGACACCATTTGACCCCTTGAGATATCATACATGGTCAGAAGAGGTCATTAGGTGTTATGCGGGGTCCTGAGAGAGAGAGGGAGAGGAATACAATATAGTACAGTAAGATATCAAAAGACAATATATATCATTATACATACATACACATATACATAAAATATCAAAAAATGATACACATACACACATATATGTATATATACATAATATATTATATATTATTATATAATATATTATATACATATATATAATATATATATATACATAAAATATCATATTTTACATATTATACATATACATATACATATGCGCACACACTATTTTGGCTTTAACACCGTGTACATGTTGCTTATTGTAAAGACACGCCGTACGCAATTTTATTTTAAAAATACCTCATACGCATTGTTTATAGTACAGGGAGCCAATACACACTTTTGACTACTTAGGCTTGCGAATACGCTTGGATGACAAAGCTACAGGTTGGAAGTTTGATTTCCCTCCATTTCCCTCCTTTTCGACGTGTTTTGTTTTATCAACTTCGTTTCTCGACTTTGTCATCATCAATTTTACACTTCATGAAGTGGGTATTTCTAAAATTTCCATCATATTTTCACCCATCTTCTGAGCTTTCTAAACATATAATTTTTTAAAAATTTGAGCAACAATAACATATTATTATTGAATTTCTTTTACCAGTGTCTCCATAGTTCTTAGAGACATACGTGTACCATTTTTTTAATAACTTTTGATATACTTATCAAAATTTTAAAAAAATAATATATTATTATAGTGCACTTGATTCTTTATAATTTTTTTTAAAAATTGTATTTTCGATTATTTTGGTGCAAGTTATGCTTCGCGCATGAATAGGTACTTGATTTTTAGGATGTGCTCGATTGAAAAATTCATTTAAAAAAATAGTCAACAAAAAATTATAAAAAAATACATGACTTCTAGTGATCACTCTTAATTATCTTTCTACCAAAGGATTTGTCAAAATACTAAATCTAACTATGGCTTTTTTTATGCACATGTCAAACACTATGTTATGTTTTTCAAAAAAAATCAAGGTTTGTTTTTCATGCGCGAAGGATTTGACCTCATTAATCTTATCCAATTTTGAAAATTTTTAGTAGTTTAGAAACTAGATTCAGAGTACTATAATATTTGTTCTTTGATTATCTTCATATCTTGAGTGGATGACTTTCAACTTTCGTCTCCAAATTTAGGTTCACCTGATTTCAGAAAAAAAGTGTCCACTTATACCCCTCTTTTTGCACACCATCTTTGTGCACTTACCCAAGTATGTTGGTGATTGTGTGAGTAAGAAACAACAAGAGTGATGGATATTTGAAAAATTTGAGTTTGCAACCTCTAGAGAGTTGTTATTACTCCATTTATGAGAGTAGTTGAAAGGACAACCTTGTGTCCTTTTGAAGATGTAGTTGTGAACTTGTTGAAAGAGGCAAAGACAAAATGCAAGAAGATGAAGACAAGGCTACGAAAATGAAGATTTATGAAGGATGAAGAAACAATATAGAGGCAAGTGTTGATTAATAGCCCATGTGTAGGAGCACATGATCTTTTATCACCTAGGGACTTTAATGTCAGAGTATCATGCTAGTATTTTCCAATAGATTAATCGCAAATCCTGTCAACACATCAGAAAGAGATCGAACAAAGATTGAAAGATTAATGAATAATGGAAAGAAGCAGTTACGAAAGATAATGTAATGAATAGGAGAAGTCAAGCGGATTGGATAAAACTAGACTCCAAAATAAACTAGATAAAATGTTGAAGATTTGGAATTAGCTGATTAATGTGGGAAAACTGATAGGCAAAAGGAAGTTTATGTTGAAGTCGAACAATCAAAAGTTGAACTATTAGGAAGATGAGAAGTGTCAGAACCAGGGATATAAAAAGGCGAGCATATTCATTTGTGAGGGGGACTTTTGGTTAGAAATTTAGTGTGTGAATGCGGCAAAAGGAGACTGACACGCCACTACTCAAAAGCCAAATATGTGTTTGAACAGTTTGTTATTTGTAAATATCTACTATTGAATGCAACCTCCATCATATGTTGTGTATTAATAAAGTTAATCCTTTGGTTTCACATGTTTTTATGTTGGTTATTATTGATGACTCCTAGACTCATGTAGTGGGTGCTTAATACAATCTATTATCAATTTCTATTATTCTTTTTTCTATTTCTATCACGGTCTTGACAAGAAGTTTGTAGGTGTTGTTTTGTTTTCCTGAATTGCCTATCATTATTGTTTAAGAATATAGTATGTTTTTGGGTTTTAGCTGAAGTCTACTATGTTAGAATCCATTTTGATTTTGGGCAATAGGTCTAGACTAAAAACATTGAATGTTGAACCAATATTAATGAGAGTCTATCTAATACCGATACCGTTAACATAAACAATTATCATTAATGGATCTCCTTAATTTCTTACTTATAGAGGCAAGAGTTCATGTGGATAGAATGTAATATTCGACAAGTCCAGACAAATATGATTCATCAACGTATTTACATATGAAGGCCTATTAGAAGAAGGCATTGTGATCTTCTAGAGAGCTTCCTCTACTATACATTGATAAACTAGAGCAGTTTGAAGTAAAACCCAAAGTAAAATATTAGTGGGAGTAACACGAAGTTTCTCAATAAGATTGTAATCACTAAATTTCTTAACTCAAGGATTAGGTGCTTGAGGAAGATCTGGTTGATAAGGCGGTAAAGAAGGTTGTGGATGATCAAGATGTTGCTTATTTTTTCATGTATTATAAGTATGGGCTACCATTCTATAAGATGGAGCCTTAGACTGTGCATATCTTGTAAAAATATCTGGTGAGTCATTTTCAAAAGGAACACCATGAATAGATTTTACCTTCTTTGGAGAAGGACTAGTTGTAGTCACATGAATGATTGGTCTCTTAGGCCTTTTAGGGGTAGTGGAGACATAAATGACATTCACAGACTCATTATGATATGTAGAAGATTTAGATGAAGGAATTTTATCAACATCGACCTTTGGAAAATCATATATGAGTCAAGACTCAACATTCACTAATGCATCATCTCTAGAAAATAGTGTACTAGAATGAAGAGATGGTAGGGTAACATAAGAAAGGCGTCAATGATTTCATCCTCTTGTAACAAAATATCCTTTGAAACAAAAGACATATTATGAGAGGGATTAAAGGGGTAGAGTAACATAGGCAAAGCCAAGTCACCATCACCAGCATGATAAGGAACATCATTAGCACTTTGAATAAAGTTAGAAACTAAGTTAATAAAAGAAGATAACATATGCATTTTAAAATTTATAAATTTAAACTTAAGAAAGAATGCATAAATTTGTCGGTCGAAGGCCAACAAACCATTAAATGGGGTTCGGGGCAATGCCCCAAAATTTATTTTTTTTGGAAGAAAGGGAAAGATTTAGAATTGTCCATTTTTTTTTACTTATATAGAGGGGATGCTAAATGCTTCAAGAAATGATAAAGAATGGTTTGAAAATAATACAGAAGAAGTGTTCACGTCAGGTTCACCAAAATGTAGAGCTGGGACCTTTAAGATGATGAATCTTAGAGAACAAACTATCCATCGCTACCTCACTCGAACTAGCACTAAGGTGAGCAAGAGGATAAAAATAATAGAGCTAAGTAGTTAACTAAAATTCGAGGCTCTCAGACGACTCTGCCAAACCTCTATCCGAAGGGTGAGCATGTAGGACTAGGACACCAGTGTGGGGCAGTTCTAGGTACAGAAAGCTCTAGGTACAATTATAATGCAATAAAAACATGAAAAATAGTGAAGCTAAGCTAGTAAAGGTGATATAAGAAATAACCAAGATAGAATGGAAGGAGAAAAGAGAACAAAATAGACAAACAATAGGTCCATGCTATCAATCCTCCAGCCAACTGAATCTTCTTCAATGCGACCTGCACACAAGCCAAAAAGGAAAAATGTTTGGGGCTGCTTGGGTACTTGCCTTGGTCAAATCCTTGTTTTGGTGTTTCCACCTCCACAAACAACCAGATAGATAGATAGAATAAAAGATAGATGCAAGAGAAGATAAATGATGAATGATAGAAGAGGGATGTGATAAACCCCAAGATTCTCAAAGACAAGATAGATATACTGATAGAAAGATATTATTAAAGGGGCTTGAGAAAGCCAAGAGAGTTGCAAAAGATATTGTGAGAGCTTAAGAGTGTTGTAGAAAACTAGAGACTGTTGTAGCAAAAGCGAGAGAGAGTTGGAGAAAGTTGTGATAGCCCAAAGACTAATAAAGATTATATCCTGAATCTAGAGAGATTGAAAGAAGAGAAAGATAGGTTTAAAATTAGAGAAGAGGAGGGAAAGAGAGGGTCACGAGACGTTTGAAAGATTCGGGGTTGTTTCCAATGACATGCTCAAGTGACAAGTGGAAAGGAGTGCTAAGAACCATCATTCAAATGTTAGGATATCACAGGATGAATGCCCGACGCACGAATGTCCGTGCGGTGTACTAGTGTCCAAATGAATAACACTTGAAAACAGTAAGAGACAAGGGAGACATGTGGCTAACATAAAACAAAAGCTTAAGGATAGCTACTAAAAGGTGTCTTGAGCATCTTGAGAGGGAAAAGGATGATGCAAGGGGTGAAGTGAGCCTACTCAATTGCTAGCAGAATGGACACCAAAGTGGTTACAAAAGATGTAGGTCAATTTACAAATGGGTATGCAATTTTTGACACTACAAGGTGGATCACCCACCAAAGGTGGAATGCAACAATAAAATAAGACCACAAAAGGTGGAATTTATCCTACATACATCATCCCTATGTGAACACTTCCCTAAGTGTCTCATACCAAAACTACTATGAAATGCATTACCCTAAGTCAACTTAACTAAAGTGTAATTATGAGACATAATTTACACCAACAAAAAATACGCTTTTTGGGTGATAATAGTGTTCTACAAGTAAAATGAATTGGAGACACTAAAGTAAAAAATAGAATGTTTATAAATATTATATTTGGTTCCAAAATTATAAAAAAAATTAATCTATTTTTAAGATAGCAAATAAAGTGTATACTTTTGAATTCTAAATGATGATAAACTATTTGATTAAGGCTATGATGCAAGGCTATAAATTCTTAGGTTGGTAATGTTTATAGAAGCTTATTTAAATTTTGCAAGTTTGTGAATACCTAATCCCTTTCCTTTATTGTTAATAATTCATCACATCCTATGTGTGATGGGCTATTTATTATTTTTGAAACACACTAGAAGATCATCCTCATACAACTAGGATTATTTGATCTTTTAATACTTCGATTAGTAGGAAAACTTGATCTAACAAAAGAAATTGTGCCAAACTAATAAGATACTTGGTTCTTCTTGTCCATTATAAGCATGTCATGGATTTTATGTGAAAAGAGGATTTTACCCATACATAATGCATATTAGATTTCATACTCATCACCAAAAAAAATCAAGGACTTTGAAATGATATTTAGAAAATTATTTTTTATATGTGGATGGAAGGTCATAGATTTATGTTGGTTGAATTTTTTTGTAATTTCTATTTTTTGTAGGCTTTTCAACTTCAAAGATACTTTTAGTGATGGGACAACAAGCACATCTATGGTATCATTCCTCTAACATTTTGTAATATTGGAAAGGTTGAGGATCACTAGGAATGGTTGCTTCTATGCCTAAACGAGGGAACTTGAAGCATTAACGAAAGGTAGATCAGAAATCGCCAAGCGAGATATTACATAAGAAATCAAGATCAATGACAAGGAAACTAAAGGCAAGTAATTATATAATATGTTTTTAATATAGAATGTATTATAACCAAGACTATTTAAATTTTAAAAATAACCTAATATGATATCATCTATTAAAATATTGTAATTCGTTTCATTAAAAAGAAATATTTATATGATTCAATTATTTTAATTAGAAAATGTTATTATTATATTTTATAAAAATGTTATTATATAATATGAAGATGATAAATTTAATGGTATATCATAATTAATTTTACATGAGAACTATTACAAGTTCATCTAAATATTTTTAAATAAGAATATACAATCACCACATACTATCTTATTTCATATGAAACATAATTGTTTAATATTAATGTGATAATCTTATATTTTAAACTCTTAATATAATTTTTGTGTGTATATTGAAAACTTCAACACGATAACAAGATGACATAACTATCTATTTATTCTTATCAGCCATCCAATTATATTGTTATTTACTTTTGTAAAATTTAATCTTATATTAAAAATATTACAATTTCAACTGAATAGAAAAAAATTAAAAAAACATTTATATAAATTATATACCACTATGATACTTGGATGGCTCCATTGAAGTATTGCCCTTTAAATCTACTGCTCCATCTTTCACACATTCCCTCATCGATGGACACTATAACAAATAAATCATTAAAGAAAATTAATTATTACTGAATTTTCTTTAAATCTACTGCTCCATCTTTCATACTTTTATTTTCATGAGAACAAATAAAAACCCACCTATTGGTTCATAGAAAAGACTAATAAATACTACTTAGAAACAAACGTAAAAGGAGATATAATGAATAAGAATGCCACACAAATATATGTTCTCTTCCACATAATCTGCAACTATTGATGTTATCTGGAAAAAAATATATATATTATGTGACAAAGAAATTAATCGAGACAGTATTCATAGTTGAATTCATAGCAATCACTTCCACAGCCCTTCCGCAGAGGACAGACAGACCAGCTTGCATTAAATTCAATGCACTGCGAGGAGAAGATGCCCATAATTTGTAAAGGTAAAACAGATAATATTATATGAAGTGAATAATCATAATATTTTGAAACATAATACATAACAATAATTTAGTAATATTTAATAATAACAATATCAATTGATAATAACAACATATAACAGAAATATTGGAATAATATGTATAATAATAAAATATAAATCAATATATCAATCAAAATATTTTTTAATTATATATATATGTTGAGACACATTGAGTGAAGGATTATCTTTGTTTATATTTCATTCTTCAATCATTAAAATTATATTCTCTACAATTCAATAAGATAGAAGTGTGCATACATATGTAGTTTTAAGGTTGATTTGATGAGAGTTCAATTAGGATAGAGATTATTACTACAATTCAATAAGGGTTAGAGTATGATTAAAATTATATAATATAAATCTTTGAGTTGCGGTTAAATTATGAGTGCAGTTCAATTACAAAAAGTTGTAGTTAAGATTAAAGTTAAAGTTTAGTTACTATTTTTATTAAGGGAAAATAGGTTTTGAGGGGACCAAAAACCCCGTACACCAGGTTTTAAGGGGACTGGAAACCCTCAGATTTTGCCCTGTACACCAGGTTTTAAAGGGACCGGAAACCCTCAGATTTTGTCATGATCTGGAACCTACAAAGAAACTTCTACCATAAAGATTAGCAAATAAAATCAGTAGACAAAATCAACAAATCTAGCTAGTACTAGCCAAAAGCCAACACCAAACCTGTTGGCAACACAACCTAAAGCATTAGATGAAGTCGATAGACTCGCCCTATTGGAAATTTGGAGGAATTTATTATGTGTTGCATTGATGTTTGTTATTGATGGCAACATCGGCAACTCTAGATGCTTTGGTTGTTTACCAGTATCCTTCTAGTCCTAGTAGGTTGTTTAGTTTCTGGTTGAATTAGATCATGATGATCTAGTATGCTCTGGTATGTCTTGGCTTAAGGAATTGGCTTATTCATGCTACTCAAATTGATGTTTAGTCAGTTGGTTTTGATTTGGTGATCGAATACTATCCTGTATGCTGGCAAGCTTGGTTTGTTTTTTTGGTGAGGGTTTCACCGACAAAGCTTTGATGAAGATCTTCGATGTTATGCTTAAACAGTAGTGGTGCAGCTTCTAGTAGAGATTCAGGATGTTGATGGTGATCATGTTTGAGATTTGGTTGACTGAGATCATTGCTTTAACTTGTGTGGACCTACATTGGGTCCAGTTGTATCCAGGTTATGGACCGGTTTTTGTAACATGTTGGAGGATGTTCCTGATGCATTACCAATGAGATTTAAGGATTGGTTTACATTGTTTTTGGCCTAAGCAGACTTGGTTGATCATTTGATTATGGGTTTAATTTATGAATTTATTGTATTATCTTTTAGGTGGCCGACCTAATTGTTTAAGTCCCGGGTTGGTATAAATATGATGTAAGATCTCATTGTAGATCATGGGAGAAGATATGTGAGCGAATAATGTATTAATCATTCATATAGAAGATTTGGTCAATCATAGGTGATCGAGTTGGATTTGTGGAAGAGGTTTTAGGCCTCCGGTATTGAGCTTAACCAAAACTGTACTTAGGCATGGAAGATGCTATACTTGCAGTTCAATCTTCATTCTAGATTGTTGTTCGATGTTTTATGTAGTCAGTGAGACTCTTTTTGTGATGAGCATTGTGCTCTAGGCTATTGGCCTTCCTGCATGTGCCGACCCTTTAATGTAATATTTATTCATCTGATCAGTGGATAGATATTGTGGGTCTCCAATTCCACCATGTTTTTTCCTCTTTGAGGTTTTCCACATATAAATCTATGGTGTTATGGTGTTCATCTTTGTGATTACATTGTTGCTTATTGTTATATGCTTTTATGTTTACCAGTTGGTGAATGCATGTTATAATAAGGTTAAATTTCTCCATTCTGGTAGAACACTGATTCATCCCCCCTCTCAGTGTTCTTGGTTTCCAACAATTGGTATTAGAGCCTTGTGCCTCAGAGGAAGTCTAACAGCTTAAGGGAGTTCCTGAATCCAGAATCCATGGATTTGAGTTTGGAGAAGCAACTTGAGGTAGCACTTGAAGATTATGATGCTGAAAGGATGAAGAACCTGAAGTTATAAGACAAATTGAATTTTGCCAAGGAGTTCATTCTTATCCTACAAGAGAGGTTGTTATCTGTTCAAGCTAGGAGGAAGGAACTTCTGCAAAATCAAGATAATGAAGAGAGAGATTCCATTAATGAAATATGTTAGAAGTTGAGTCAGGAGAATATGGTCATGAAGAATGAAATGCAAGCCCTAACTATGAGGATGCCAAAGGAGATTGAAGACCGGAAGAAGAAGGAAGAAAATATTGCTATATCTCTGAAAGAAAGATCTGAGGAATGCATTAGGTTGGTTCATGAGAATGATATGTTGAGAACTGAATTGATGCAATCACAGAACAATGAGCAGGAATTGGAACGAATTGTAGCAATCCTAAGAGATGATCTGACTATTGCAAGTGAATACAAAGATAAGTTCAAGGTTAGTTCTGCTAAGCTTGATGAATTATTGAAGGATCAGAGGGACACTAGAGACACTAGAGGTCTTGGATTTGAGCATGGAGAGAGCTCTGGTACTGCAAATGAAGATTAGAAGGTCAACCAGAATCAAAGGTCACTGGTAAGGCAACCCAATGCATATAAATTCAATGGTAGATTCTTTGTTTTTAACAAATTTGGTCATATGGCCAGACATTGAAGGAATAGAGCAAATCAGAATAATAATGCAATTCTCTGTCAGTGTTAAAGTTGTAAGAAGTATGGTCATAGGACAAAAGATTGCAGAATGAATGTAAAATGTCATGCATGTGGAAAGTTTGGACATATGGCTAATCAATGCAGGTCAAAGAATGGTCAAGGTTACCGTAAGGCAACTCAAAAGAACAATGTCACATATTATGCATGCAACAAAGTAGAACATATTGCTAAATTTTGCAAAAGCAAGAATCCACCAAGAAGAAATCATAAATCTAATGAGAAGGGAAAGGAAAAGGTTGATGACACTCAGATGGAGCATGAGAACAAGTGGGTTATGAAGTTTGAGGCTCAACCGACATAATCAATTGCCCCAAATGATCATTTGGTTGAAGGATATAACCCGATTACTCAACCGACATAACAAATTGTTCCTACACTGGTAGGAAACTCATCTGGTAACTAAGGCATTCGCCTTAGGGGGAGGTAAATTGATGAAATATCTTACATTTCCCCTGGTAGTGGTCTGAAAGCCTATTTCAGATCTTTGGAAGATAGTTTGGAGGTTAACTAGCAAAGACTTATTAGATCTTTGATCTTGGATCTAGTTTGGTTCACACGTAAGTCATTTTATGACTTATGATTTGGTCATACATCTATAGTTAAATATTTTAGAATCTTTGGTAGTAAATGTTATATCAAAAGAGATGATTTCATTGGAAGATTGATCTTAGATGTGATGGAGGAATATTTCTTGGTTATTCTAATTGAAATCAAAGCATATAGATATTATAACAAAAGATTGTAGAGAATTGCAGAGAGTGCTAATGTCAAGGTGGATGAGCTGAATAGAAGTCAAATCAAAATTTAAGAGCATAAAGTGGTAGTGGAAATGGTCTTAATTGAACTAGTAACACCTTTACCAGAATAGAATGTTGAACCAATTACTTTAGTAGTATCAAAAAATTCAACAGTAATTGAAGATTAGGAAAGAGGAACAGAGTGTCAGAAGATTTCTAGGTATGAAAGGTTGAATCATTCAAAAGATCAGATACTTGGACAAGAAGAAGGTTGGTAGCTGATGAAGTATGCTTAATGTCTTTAAATGTACCAACATCAGTTATGGAGGCATGTAAAGATGAATTTTGGATGAAATCTATGGAAGAGGAATTGGATCAGTTAGATTTGAACAACACATGGTCTTGGATGTTACTAGAACTTGGCTTGATTGGTTTGCAATGGATATTCTTAGAAGGAAGGAATTGATTATGTTGAATCCTTGCTTTGGTATCTAGGATTTTCAAATACTTTCAAGGATTATCTGGTATGGTTTTTGTTTTATGATGACTTTACGCTTTGAGGATGTTCAAATGCAGATTGGGTTAGAGATACCAATAACCAAATAGGCTTATGCGATGAAGTTTTCTTTCTTGGAAAAAATCTTATTTCATGGATCAACAAGAAACAATCATGTACTTCTTTATCTACTACTGCATCTGAGTATGTTGCTACTGCTACTAACTGTACACAAGTTCTATGGATGACGTATATGTTGAAGGATATTGAGTTGGATTGTAATATACCGATAGTTATTCACTGTAATAACTCTTCTACTATTGTCATCTGGTATTTCTATCAAGTATAATTTTCTGAAGGAGTTGGTGGAGGTAAATGAAGTTAGATTGGTTTGAGGAATCATTTGAGCATTTGAGTGACAGGTTGAGGTTTTCTGCCCCTCTGGTAGAGACGTGATGATTCTATTTGGCATCAATTCGATATGCATTATCAGAGATATTATTCATTCCATATTGATGTGGGGATACTCCTGCTCAGGGGGAGTAGTTAGTCTTATGATTCTGTGGTTTATGTTTTTGCTTTGCTATTTATGTCAAATTTTTGGCATGGATGTCAAAGTGGGAGAGATGTTCATGTGAAAAACATAAGGAGTTATATACATTAAGGGGAGAGATACTTATCTATAATATAGAGCTTAATAAAGATATCAATCTAAGGGGGAGATTATTGGAGGAATGGTATTTCAGATTGGTTGTATCCCGTTGGGGGAGTTTGGTTCAGGTCTATGGATGGTTATTTGGTACAGAGACATTTCTAAATCTTATTGTCATATCATGTTGTAGGAGATTGTTGGTTGTCTTCCATTTGGGGAGACATGTTTGCCATTTCTTGGCACTTGGATATTTTTCACATCTAGTGTTGCCATCAATACCAAAGGGGGAGATTGTTGGTAATTTGGAGGAACTGATTATGTGTTGCATTGATGTTTGTCATTGATGGCAACACCGACAACTCTAGCTACTTTGGTTATTTAACGGTATCCTTCTAGTCCCGGTAGGTTGTTTGGTTTCTAGTTGGATTAGATAATGATGATCTGGTATGCTCCAGTATGTCTTGGCTTAAGGAATTGGCTGATTCATGCTACTTTGATTCATGTTTATTTAGTTGGTTTTGATTTGGTGATCGGATGCTATCTTGTATGCTGGCAAGCTTGGTTTGTTGTTCTGGTGAGGGTTTCACCAACAGAGCTTTGATGAAGATCTTTGATGTTATGCTTAAGTAGTGTTGGTGCAGCTTCTAGTAGAGATTCAGGATGCTGATGGTGATCATGTTCAAGACTTAGTTGATTAGGATAATTGTTGTAGCCTGTGTGGACATAAATTGGCTCTGTTTGTATCTATGCTATGGACTAGTTTCTATAACATGTTGGAGGATGTTTCTGATACAATACTGGTGGGATTTAAGGATTGGTTTACATTGTTTTCAGCCTAAGATGACTTGGTTGATCATTTGAGTATGGGTTAAAGTTATGAATTTATTGTATTATCTTTTAGGTGGCCGACCTAATTGTTTAGGTCCTGAGTTGGTATAAATATGATGTAAGATCTCATTTTAGCTCGTGGGAGAAGATATGCAAGCGAATAATGTATTAATCATTCATGTAGACGATTTGGTCAATCATAGGTGATCGACTTGGATTTGTGGAAGAGGTTTTTGGCCTTCCATATTGAGATTAAGTAGAACTGTACTTAGGCATGGGAGATGCTATACTTGCAGTTCAATCTTCATTCTAGATTGTTGTTCAATGTTTATGTAGTCAGTGAGACTCCTTTTGTGATGAGCAGTGTGTTCTAGGCTATTGGCCTTCCTGCATGTGTAGACCCCTTATTGTAATATTTATTCATTTGATCAGTGGATAGATATTGTGGGTCTCCAATCCCACTGTGGTTTTTCTTCTTTGACGTTTTCCAAGTATAAATCTATGGTGTTATGGTGTTCATCTTTGTGATTACATTGTTTCTTATTGTTATATGCTTTAATGTTGACCAGTTGGTGAATGCATGTTATAATAAGGTTAAATTTATCCATTTTGGTAGAACATTGATTCACACCCACCCCCCCTCTTAGTCTTCTTGGTTTCCATCACCCACATCCAAACATCAGGGATTTTCTGGGATCCCCTACCCATATTCAAAAAAATTAGGCAGCAAAAGGCTAGCCCGATCCTTAACCAAAAACAAACAAAAACTAAGCTGGCCCCTTCAAAACTATCAACATCCAGCCAAAGATAAGCAAGAGGGTTTTGAAAGGCTCCCCTAACCTTCAAATTGGGTTTTACAATGGCTGCCAAAACCACCAAAAACTGAACCATAACATGGGGGTTTTGAAAGGCACCCGTAACCTTACAAATAGTTTTTGAGGTGGCTCCCAAAACCATAGGTCTAATGCCAACACCCTTGAAGCATCTGATAACCGCATCTCCAACAACAAAGCATCTATCTACCTCTATAGGATAGACATACCTAGGCTACACTACAACACCCAACTCCACTTCAATAGGAGGGAGGTTAACTCCAAAACCATCCATCTACACCAATAAAGAAGGAAGGGCCACCTCAATAAGGAAAATTGAAGAGAACCCAAGTTGTAGAGAGAAGGTAGACCAAGAGATATTATAAGCAAAAACATAGCCAGACCGAAGAGAACAACCCATCAACAAATCTTCCACCAAGCTCTAGGGCAGAACAAAATCCAAAAGAGCTAAAAGAAACCCCAAAGGGCCTGCTAGATCAATCAAAAGAAAAAGGGGAACAAAAAAGCCCATCCCAAGGGAAGAAGACAACCCAAGGGGAAGAGAGAGCACACAAACCCTAGGAAGAACCCAGATGTAGAAGAACCACCTAGGTCCCAAATCAAAGGGAGGGCTTTCCAAAAGATGCAACATATCAGACCACACAAAGCCCAGAGACAACAGAAGTAGCCTCTATGAAGAAGGACATCAGAGCTGAGGAGAGGAGCAAGGCAACCTAGCCGACTAGGGTCGGTAGCCAAACCCAAAGGGCCACACCACCAAGCGTAGGATCTAACCAAGCTAGCATCATCCAAACCAACCGACTCACTAACATGAGCCCCCTTTCCTTCAACCAAAGTGGAAGAGAAAGCCGACTCCCCAACCCCATCAACACTGAAGAACACACCAAGATCGCCATAATTGCTTCTACCATCATGCTCTGAAAGATCATAAAGGAGTAGAGACTGGCAGCCTGCAAAATAGGGACCAAGAGAGGCTTCGGCAACAACCGACACCCACGACAGACCAACATCTGCCACAACCGCACCCACCTCATCAAAAGATCCATCTTCATCCTCCCCATCTGCCTCCCCTATTGCATCTTCACCAGAGGAAACCCTAGCGCTCATCCCACTCTTGCTCGATGACCTACTCTCGCTCGCCATTGCCATGATATGAGAGAGAGGTTGAGAGTAAAGTTTAGTTACTATTATCATAAAGGTTATTTTCAATTTAGATTAAGGTTATAATCATAATGTAATTCTAATCTAAAAAATTAATTAAACCCTCATATTTTAACTCTAATCTAAGTAAATGATATTTTAACCTTAATTAAACCTCATATTTTAACCCTAATTTATTTTAAGTATAATACTTTTACCAATACATTATTTTTCAATATTAGATTTTACTAATTATTTTGATGATGATGAATTGTGTTTGGTTGAGCATTTTAAGTATGGATGGATAGTTTTGTTTGTCAAATACTGCTGTGATTGTCAATTGTCTATTCAATATATAGAATGCATCTTGATTAGATAGTTTTCTATATTTATTAATTAAATTGAAAATCAGAATACAACTGTATTGTGATTTTTAATTTAATTAATAAGAAAACTTTACAATCAGGATGTATTCCAGTAGTGTTCTATTCTTATTAAATCCGAAAGCAGTCTCATATGTTTGGTCATATGTTCAAGCAAACTAATGATTGGGATTGACAATAAATTTAAACTTCTGTTTCTATTATTATTGGAATATTAGAATAGAATAAAAAAATTGTAACATTCATAAGATTTTTTTTTTTCAATAGAAGTGGATAATTCCACTAAACTTTTTTATTAATATTTTTGATTTTTTTACACAAGATTCAAACAACATACCAGAGGAAAGAACCCTAGGAAGAAAACCTCTGGTCACAGCTCATAAAATAAACCTATAGTATCTAACGGATCAATTTATACACCCCGCCCAAAACCACATACAAAATGCGGTCACAACACATATAATATTAGTTTTGCATAGAGCTCATATGACAATTTGCCAAAAAAATCCATCGGATAATTTTCAAATGTAGACTCCATAGCTGCTATCAATGGAAGAAGACAAAATTTTCCAAAGCCTTGTGTCAAATCCCATGAGCCAAAAACCTTCCTGCCAAAAAAGAAAGTATCAAAAAAACTTTGGAAAAACACTATTATATCAAATACCATGACCTTGAACTCTTCTCTAGATAACGAACATGAATACTTGAAATGAAAGGGGAAAGCGTGAATAATTATCATCATAAAATTTTACATTGACGTTACTCAAGAAAATCATATGACTATTGTTGCAAACCTTCCCATACCCTAGAAGGAATTTCCTCAAAACCCACCTCTCGCTAATTAGCATTGCTATCAATGGCTAAATTTGCCAAATAATCTGCAATCTTATTAACTTCTCTGTAACAATGGGATACCAAGAAAGATTCAAACAATTCTAATTTTTGTAAAATGGGATCAAGTATATACTGCAAATTCCAACAATTCGATTTCTTTTTCATAACACATTGAATAATCACCATAGAATCACCTTCAATTATTAAGTCTTTAATTTCCAAAGAGATTGCCATATCCAATCCAAAAGACAAAGCATGAAATTCCGCATAATTGTTAGTTTTAAAACCAATAGCATGACACTTAGCTCGAATAAAATTTGCATTGTGATTATAAATTACAACTAACTTGAACTATAAATTATACATTTTTATCAATGAACAAATATTCAACTAACTACATAAATGATACATTTTGGTTAATGAACAAGACATTCAACAAACTCTTACACACCAATCATAATTTTTCCTTTTAATGAATAATGAATTCAACAAACTGTTCTACATGTGAACTGTAAATTATGCATTTTTCTCAATGAAAGAGAAATTCGACTAACTGTCACACATATAGACTATAATTTTTTCTTTTCCAATAGACAAAGAATTCAATTAACTATATATTATACACATGAATTCTAAATAATAATATTTTTAGCCGACTAACCAGGAATCAGTGTGTTCCAATCAATAATCATGTGATCCGTTTGTTTCTGTGTGTTTTGTTTTTCTTCTCAAACTATTCGATGTGAACTCAAAATTTAACTCTGGACAATTTTGTGTGAAGACAATTTTCTAGCCTGACGATTGTGAAAACAAAATAAAGATCGACAAAGCATACAATACAAGTGCCCAGCAAAAACACAAAACACTTTTGATAAGAATTGGGAGAGGCCAAAAGCTAAGACATGATAAGAGTTTGCAAGATGAGAGAGACTTCGGATATGCTAAAACAAACTTTATCTTTCTCCTTACGTCTCTGATTTCAATATAATACAAGTGAAAAAAGGATGGAAAATAATGGGTGAATCGGTCCAAACTCCACAAAAAATTATGGTTTTTTACAGTCAAACAAAAGTTAATATAAAAAAAAATCATATAGAGCTTTCAAAAATAAATCCGATTCAGTATAAGAGCTACCAAGAATAATTGTTGTTATATCTTGTTTAATAAAATATTATTTGTTAAAAATCGGACCGTTTAAATCATACACATTAAGTTTTGATTTTTATACTTCAAATGTTAAACACTCAACATTGACTGACATTCTCTAGACTTAATATATTGTTTTTCACATGGATGCATTATTAGTAGGCAATAATATCTTTGAATTTTTTTATTTTTTTTTTGAGGATCCATCACATAAAATTTTGGGATGAGAAAGAAACTTGCGACTAATGTTGAAAGAAAAGAGTTTTGGTCCCGCTTGTTTTATCTCTTGTTTTGTAATTGGTTGATTTGTTTTATGACTTTCTTTTTTTTGGTTCCACTCTTTTTAGCTATTGCATTCTATTTGGAAATCATATATTGTCTTTCACATTGATGTATTATTAGTAGACAATACAAGAAACTAGCTTTTGTCCCACTCCTTTTGTATGTTTCATTGTATTTGGTTGATTGGATTTTTTTACACTCTTTTTGGTCCCACCTTTTTTATCTATTGCATTGTATTTGGAAATTATATCTTGTCTTTCACATGGATGCATTATAAGTCATAGAAAGAGATACAAAACAAGAAGGGCCACATGTTTAGCAGAAAACAAATTATATTTTTTGAGAATCCATTACACAAAATTTTGGAAAGAGAAAGAGAATTGTTATTGATGTTGAATGAAAAGAGCTTTGGTCCCACTCTTTTTATCTGTTGCTTTGTATTTGAGTAAGTACTCTTTTTATCTTTTGCATTGTATTTGGAAGTTATATCTTTTCTTTCACATGGATGCATTATTAGTAGGCAATAATATCTTTGAATTTTTTGTTTTTTAGAAGCCATCACATAAAAATTTTGGAAAGAGAAAGAAAATTGTGATTAATATTAAAAAAAAAGAGCTTTGGTCCCACTCTTTTTATCTATTGTATTTGGTTGATTTGTTTTTTTCTTTCCTTATTTTTGGCCTCACTCTTTATTTGTTGCATTATATGTGGAAATCATATCTTGTCTTTCACATGGATGCATTATTAATTGGTAATAATATATTTGATTTTTTCTTTAATTTTAGAATCTATCACTTAAAATTCTTGAGAGCATTTATTATATTCTTTTTCACAATTTGATGGCATCCAGGATTCATATAAATTATTTTCAACCATATATATGGAAAATCCAAAACATAGAATTTAGAAATACTTTATTCAGATGCATTCTTTTCAAAAGCTTAAAAAATTCACAACAAAAAGAGTAAATTAAAAGGAAATAATCGACAACTAATGAGAAACAACAAATTCTACTAGGTTTAATAATTCTAACAACCTTTCAACAAAACTTATTAGAGGATGGACTATAATAATCATCTCCTTTAGCCCTTTCAATTCTTCAATACTCTTTATATATTGCAGCCTCAGACATCTAGTAATGATAATGCTCTCCAAGAACACTAAAAAATTGATGCCTTGTATTTGTCTGAATAATCTCAATCTTCTACGCTACAAAGCATTTATCCTCTTTTCTATTCTTAATTTAGTATAGATTTCCACCTGTTATAACTCCTACAACTCTTTGTCTAGTCTTCTCTTTTCTAATCACACATCTAGTGCTACTGAAAAAAAATTCATAGCCTTTTCTTCACATTTGACTAACACTCAATAAATTGTGTCTTAATCCTTTAGCATAATAAACATCATCAGTTTTATGCTTACCATCAATAAAAACACTTCCAATACTTTGAATAGCTAAACCATCTTCTCTAGCAAACTTCATAGATCCTCCATCATATTTCTTAAGATTAATTAACCTGTCTTTATCACTGGTCATATGATTTGAACATCTAGAGTCTATAATCCATGTATTCGATTCTATCTTAGCACACAATTCAGTCTTAACAACTTTTTCTTCTTTTGGTTTCTCTAAAATATTATTTGTATCTTCAATTGCTAGAAACAAAAATTCTTCATTAGATTCATTATTATCTTCATGTTTAGATGTATGTTCCTCAATAGACCATAAACCTTCTCCTTTATATTGAAATTGTGTCTCTTAAACTTGTTCTTCTTCTCATCATCAGCCAATCTCTTATAATCTTCTTTCTAGGTGCAATTAGAAGCACAATGTCCAATTCTACCACAAGAAAAATATTTAAGAGGTTATATTTCTCAATGCCTCAGTGCAATCTTCTCACAAAATTTTGTTTAACCTCATCTAGGTCTCCACTACATTCAGAATCATCAAGTCTTGAAACATTAAATGTTGCTTCTTTCTTTTCTCCTTTTTCTTCCTCCATTTCTAAAATCTCATAGGCTACTAATGTACTAGTAAGATGATCAATGGTGGGTAAAATCACAAAGTTATGTCATGATGATTCAACTTTTTTAATTAAATCAATAGAAAGCTAAATATATGTTTTGAATTTTGAAATGATGTAAACTAATCAAATGTATATTTTTTGTGTATCTTATGCTTGTAATTTTTCAAAAAATTAAGAAAATAATTTGAATATACTTTCTTATAAAGTAAACACTATAATTTAGTTTATGATAAAATGTTGAAATTGAAGTTACACGATGCGTCACACTTTATATAGTATATTTTTCCCTTTTTTCTTCATTTTTTTAGGTATATTGAAAACTTGAAACTTTGGTGCAAAAATATGTTTTTAACTTTTATGTATATATATTTTTCAATAAATTTGAAAATTTGCATGTACTAAAATATAATTGTTTCCATTTTGCGTCACCTTATTTATTTATTATTTATCCAGATTCAAAAAGAATTATATCATCTTGACATAGACTTTTTTCTCCAATGCATTTATTTTTAAATTATTTTTTTCCAAAATTTAGTATTTTTCTTTTATAAGATAACCAACCTTATATTTTAGTTTTGATGACTTACTTTCAACAAATATAAAATATAAATATTCAAACTAATTAAAATTATAAAAGATATATATTTTGGAAAATTCACTTATAGATCTATAAAAGGATATTTTTACATTTAAAAAAAAAAACAATTATAAGAGTAGGAGTTGTTGAAACATTGAGTTTTTCCAAAAATAAATTAAAAATTAGTAATTAGATCCAAAGTGGTATAAAATATACATTTAGTAGGCAATTTCAATTAGAAAAGTTGTGGCCCATATATAATATAGCTATAATGAATCTCTATAGACAATATGTTTGACTAAAATTAATGTTTAGTTAAATTACTTAAATTCACTTGTGCTAATAAGTTGGCCTGAAACGTGACATAATTTTGTGCTTTTGTCCTTGTATACTTACTCAAATCATTGTTCTCTTGTATAGCACATCTATGTGGTTTGTAGGATTTAGGCAATGTCAATAAGATCTTATGCACAACATTATATTCCTCAAAATGTCCTCTGATAACTCTAATGCCATCAACAAGATTAGTTACTCTGTGAATGTAGTTCTCAATGCTGTCATCTTCAAGCATTCTTAGGTACTCATACTTTTGCTTCAGATCTCCTTCATATACCAAACATAACTTATTCCATACAAAAAAAATTTCAATCCTTTCACCCTCCCAAACACAGAATCATTTTACAACTGAGAATTATAGCTCTAGCCTTTGCATTAGCTTCCTTCAACTTTATCTCGTTCAGAGTATAAGAACCACCCTACAAAGGTGTGTATTTAGTTTGAATTATCTCCCAAATTCCATTTTGTAATGTCTCCAAATGTGACTCAATTCTCTCCTTCAAATATGAAAAATTTGTACAATCAAAGATCGACACTTTTCGATGAACGTCTTGCACCATACTAGATCTACCTCAAGAGGTTAATCTTACTCAAGAGGAACTTTTCTCTGATACCAATTGTTGAACCTAAGTTAAGACTAGGAGGGGGGGAGGTTGAATAAGTACAAGCAATTAATTATTGCACTTCATAAATAATTAATGAGTAATGCAAGATCAACACATGAACACTAAGAATTTATATGTTGAAAACCCAAATAGAAAAAAACCATGGTGAGAACTTGCTCACAAGAATATATCCACTATGAATATTAGATTACAAAGATAAGAACTAATTGTTCTAGACCTACACATAATTGATAACTTCTTATGGAGAAAGATACAAAAGTGACTTGCAAAACTTGAAGCTAACTACACCCAGGGAAAGATATAGAAAATGACATGAAAAGAAGGATCTCCTAATGATGAAGTTGTCCTTGAACTCTACATCAAGTGACCAACATCAACACACAACTCAAACTTCAACTATCCACATTCACTCTCATAACATTGCTATAGTCTCAACACAACTTGCATATCATTCAAACACAACTCTTCATTTTTGCTTACACTTCCTCTAATCTTTGCTCTTTACCATATCACATAGACCCTTTCTCATTCCATAAAATACAACTCAAACACACATATGCCTTATATACAAGATAGATCATCAAATCTCAAACCAAATCGTCTTGAACCAAAATATATCTTCCAAACCAAAAATCCTCACTCTAATCCACTCTAAGAGGAATAGAGGACCAAAACAGATCTTCCTATGATCAAGTCACTGATCTGCAATTACATGAATGTAACCGAGGACATATCCATGTGTTATGCATTCATATAAGAAATTACCAATCAAAACATACTCTCCTATACAAACAACTTAAATTTGAAACTCCACATGTTACAATGAGACCCATAACATATCACACAAGCTCGCATAAATCATATCTTGACCTAAGGATAGGTCAAACATAGAATATCACAACAAACAATGAACAATGCCATAACATTCAAAGAACACAACAATATTTTTTGATGTTAAAAATAACATATCCATGATACCAAAACCATAAACAATGAAGATAACAATAATACTCAACATCAATAACACTTTCTTGACCTAAACGCTTCTAGAACAACCAATAGAACAACCTGCACCATCAACACAGTAAGATAACATTGGACTAAGACATTTAAAACCAAACTGAAACAACAAGTTTGACATCAATGATAACCACAACATCATACTTCCAACACATAGGTCCTAAGGTTGACATCTATGCTATGGTACTTATGTAATTACAACACCAAACATGACTAGAAATTTGCACACATTACTTTTTAAAACATAGTATTTTCAAAGAGTAAGTACATTGAATGACAACATTATATAATATTCTATATCAATGCATATTCTCCTAGATCATATACCATATATATACCATATGTTTTCTGCAATCTATCAAATTACTTTCAACATAAGATTAATGGAGTGCTAACAGTTAATGTTACCTAAAACATACCATAATTGCTTTCCAGATCATGTAGATTCTTATCTTCAATCTACCATGGTTCATCTCTAAGTGAAATCTGAAGCCTCCTATGTGAACATAATCCCTATCCACCCCTCTAAGAAGATTCTATGGCTTGTGGTGAGAGAGTGAACGTTCAGACCATCTTGTAGTGCATAGGGATAACATCCTAAAGATTAGTTACACAGTGTGTACCTACCATTTGTAAACTAATTAAACAATTCCATATCACTACAACATAGTAGGGCTTGATGTGACACCTACTTATGCTTCATTACAAATTCTTCATCATGTAGTTTACTAGACAGATAAGAAACCAAAGAAATCCATTGCTGGCATGTCACTAGTGGAATTTGTCCTGTTATCTATGAGGTATGGATAATAGTCTGATGACATCATATGATCCTTAACTACAGTAAATCTAGAACACAGATAATCTTTTCTCTAAATGGGGCACATGATTTCCTTTTGTGATCACCTCATATGAAGGGTAACCTACACATTGAGGAATGCAACAACTACCTATGCCCTTGTAGGGCCCTTACTCCATCTATAGCCATAAAAGCTAGCACCTATACCTTTTATGAGAACTATAAATAAAAGATAGGTTCCTAATTTGGAATAAGTAGGTTCTGACTCAACCATCTCTATGGTTCAACTACCCATTTTGGTGTTTGACTGACATGAGGGTTTTATAATCCATTCTGGATCTCAAGTTGTTTAGTTGTTATTAAACTAAGAATACATAGCCATATTTATAACAAAGCCAATAAGGTAGTAAACTTGCCACACAATCATTGATGGTTTTCTAGTACCATTTCCTATCTTATAAAGGTATTGTAGTTATTCTATGTTTATTTTTTAGCCATGAATGGGTTTCAAAAATATGTTTGAAGAAAAGACAACTTGCCCCTATGACCCTCGATTGAAGGTAATTTTAACTAAACTATCCATTTTCAAATTTTTTTGACAAACCATTCCAACTTCCAAGCTTATAAGGTAGTATTCTCATAGAAATTTCATACATACAATAAATTAACCATTTCATTATCGAATATATCATTTTAGCTAGCCATATTTTCTTTAGTAGATGTCTACTTGCATAACATCAAAGTATTATTTCCTTTGAAGGAACTTCAACTCATCATTTCCTTGCTACAGTAAGTGTTCTTCTTTGTTATAATTATTCAAATTCCCATTCAATTTTTTTAAAGTTAGATGATAAAATTTCCAATTCCATTACATTAACTAATAAAGTTCATGCAGTTTTGGTGTAGACAAGGTAGGGAGATCCAATGAAGGACATCCCATCCTTGTAGCCTAACACATGAACCATGCAAAATATACTCATAATAATTAACAAGATGCTAGAAACAACAGAAAGACCAACTGATAACATAACAAACACATAACTGGTAAAGAGTATGAATAAATCTTATTATAGTCTGAAGAATTACACATGCCACAAGCTGGATCGTAGTCCATGATACAAATAATGCTTACAACACAATTACAAGATCTACACATCTTCCACATATCAGATTGGCCTCTGGAATCAATCTGTTGGTTCTACCCTAATCCAGACCTCAGCCTTTCGACCTCCGTCTATCGGATCAAAATCTTGTCAGACCTACATCTTCATTCGATTTGTAAAATCTGTCTTTGATCTTCTAACTTTTGTCTTCTCAAATGATTAACAAAACTCTATTTATATTGCCCGCAAATAATAATAACTTAATCAAGTCGGCCCAAAGACTAACCAGTTCATGAGATGTGTAATGCTATCATGTTGGCTCAAATCACTAAGAACAACTTTCAAAATGCATAAGACAATGCGCGATACTTCGGGAACATTGGACATGGCATAAGAAACATAAATCAATGATCCACAAGTCACGGAGATGAACCGCAACCCAATCCAAATTCACTCAACACACTGCCAAAATAAGTGGTAAGAACATATCAACTGGGCCAATACTAGAATCAATAACTCACTGGAATTAAATCCAAATGCCATGAAACTCAAACATGAACAAGACTACAAACACAAGGGAATAAACACAAAACCACAATGCTAAACACTCAAATAAGAAGAAATGTCACAATCTAAAGTGATTCCATTGAAAACTGCTCAACTGGTAAGAACTAGAATAGTGCTTTTGCATCAAACTCTTGGGGTTAATTGAAAAGTAAGTCCCATCACTTGATGTGGTACGACGGTCTATCAGTAGGTACTTGTAATTGCCTTAGGGGGTTTAGCAATCTAACTACAGATTTTGGTTGCATCTCCTTAGCGATCTACTGGTCCAAACTATAGCCTGCCTCAATCGGCAATTTGTTCAAGTCTCAATCCACTAACTGCCCCAAGCTCAAGCTCTAGGGTCGACAGTCTACCTAAAAACCTTTCTCTGCCTCACGATCAGAAATCTAAACAAGTCCACAAGTTGCCTCAACTTCCTCTCCAACGAACTGGTGTATAATCAATACTTTGTCCAACAACAGGTTCACAAACCAGTTCTGATACCACTTGGTGCAGTCAAGGTAGGGAGATCCAATGAAGGAAAGCCCATCCTTGCAACCTAACACATAAACCATGCAAAATATATTGGTAATAAGGAACAAGATGCTAGAAACAATAGACAGAACAACCGGTACCATAACAGAACACATAACCGGTAAAGAGTATGAATAAATCTTATTACAATATGAAGAATTACACATGCCACATTGTTGGATTATAGTCTAGGTACAAATAATACTTACAATACAATTACAAGATCCGCAAATCCTCCACATATCAGATCGCCTCTAGAATCAATTTGTCGGTTCTACCCTAATCCGGACCTTAGCCTTCCGACCTCAGTCCACCCGATCAAAATCTCATTGGATCTACATCTTCACTTGATCTCTAAACTCTATCTTCAATCTTCTAACTTATGTATTCTTAAATGATTCACAAAACTCCATTTATACCGCCCGCAAATAATAATAACTTAATCAAGTCGGCCCAAAGACCAATCGGTTCATGAGACATGTAACGCTAACGCTAGCATGTTGGCTCAAATCACTAAGAACAACTTCCAAAATGCATAAGACAATGTACGGTCCTCCGAGATCATCGGACACAGCACAAGAAACATAAATCAATGATCTGCAAGTCATGGAGATCAACCGCAACCCGATCCAACTTCGTTCAACACAATGTCAGAATAACTGGTAAGAATGTATCAACCGGGCCAATACCAGAATCAATAACACACCAGGATTAATTCCAAATGCCATGAAACTCGAACATGAACAAGACTATGAACACAAGGGAATAAACCCTAAATGACAATGCCAAACACTCAAATAAGAAGAAATGTCATGATCTAAACCAATTCCACTAAAAAATTGCTCAACTGGTAAGAACTAAACTAGTGCTCCTGCATCAAGTTTGAAATGAGCACGATGGGAGGCAAGGTGGGTTTGGGTGTTTCGGGGGATTCTAAGAGTAGAGAAGATGGTTGCGAGGATGATGATGATGGGAATGATTCCCTCTATTACATGGAGGGGTTTTTACAGATGAGGTAGGTGGTTTCGATGGCAGAGGTGATGTTGGGGAGGTGGTATGTCTACCTTCTTCAGTGGTTGCTGCAATTTTTTGTGGAGGTAGGGTTTTCATTGGAGGCGGTAAGGTTTCTTCTACAGACGAGGTTGAGGGAGATACTGAAGGTGGAGAGGATGATGGTAATGTTGATTCTAATTTTGTAGCCTTATCCTCGTTCCTCTCCCTTCTTGGTCTCCCTTCGATGCAATTTGGGGGTTTCTGATTGGGCTGTGTTCCTATTTGGTGTGGCATATCCTCTATGGTTGATACTAAGGTTTTGTTGCTAGGAAATGGTGGCTCTAGAGTTGGGCTGCATATGGATTGACTTCTCCTTCAGCTGGATCCTTTCTCCTCTCCCCCTATTGAGGTGGGGATTAACTCTTTGAAGGTGGAGATGGTTTTCTCCTGTGAGTGGCATGTTTCTTTTGTGTGGACCCTCTATTCTCTCCTTGCTTGTTCCTTGGTGAGGGTTTCTTTTTCTCCTCTTTCCTATTATCATGGATCATTGCTTGAGGTGGTTTTCTCTCCTATGGAGGTGGAGATGGTGTGAGTCAGTTTTGAGACTACTGTTGTTCATGTTTTTGGTCAAGGGGGCCTATCAAAAAGCTCATGGAATTATTTGCAAAAGGTTTTGGGTGTCTTGTCAAAATCCTATGTCCTAAAATGTGCCTTTAGGACGAGCTACTATTGTCTGGGCCTCGACTAGTTGTGGGAGCCTTGTAAAACCCACTCTTATAGGTTGTGCGAGCCTTGTAAAACCCACTCTTGAGGTTGAGAGGGCTTGGAAAAACCCTATGCTTTTTTGTTCCTCTTAGGGATAGGCTGGATGTTGCAGTTTTCAAGGGCCCAGTTTGGCCAGTGATTGATTTTGATTAGGTTCAGGATTTGTTTTTTTGTGGCTTGGATATTTTGTTACAGGTTATGGAAGCTTGAGAAAACCTATCTTGTTCGTTGAGGGTGCCTGATAAAACCCTCATTCTTTGTTTTACACTTGATGTTTTGTTGGTGTTTGGTTGGTTGTGGCTGGTATGATTTTCTATTTATGTTTCTTGCAGCCTCTGGGTTTTGGGATCTAGACGCCTGTAAGTCCAAAAGGTTTCAAGTCCTTTTCTAAAATAGTTGTTTTCTGCCAAGTAGTCTAGTCCATTAATTAATGGTATTTCTATGATTGTCAGGGTTTTGGGGCGCCTTCAAAACCTATTTTATCCTAATAAAAAATTAATAAAGTTCATGTATATAAATTCTTCACTAAGAATTGAGAAATATATGCAAGGCGACATCATTGAGGTAGAAATTTTTCTATTAATTTATAATTTTGTGTGATAAGATTTGGACATGAATTCTCCTTTGTTTTTAATTGAGTATGTCTCTAATAGAGTGAGCTATAGTAAGGGTATCTACACAATTTATCAAACAAAAACAACACAACATCCATACCTTATGTTGTAGCTCTATAGGAAGTGATGCAATAACAATTGTCTACTTAAAATCAAACATGCAATTAGCTCTAAAATAATACTTTCAATATCCACAAAACCATTTAACATAGTTTATTTATGCTATCTTATATGAAATTATAGGGTAGTAAACAATTTAATTCTATTTCCTTGGTTTATTAGTTGGTAGCCATATATGATATTGTGATGTGTTTTATTCTTTTTTGTGCCCATGGTCCTCAAACATAATCCATCTTTGGCCATATCCTACTCAAATAAAATATCTAGCATCCATACATTAACATTATTTTGTATGTGTATAAAAAATAGGGGCAATAGCACAAGCTTTGCTAAGTCTGGCTTAGTCGCCAACAAATGGATAAGCCCACCTTTTTTAAATTCACACATATAAGTTGGAAAAACTCAAACAACAATATAGTAAGGCTAAATGGGAAACTAAACAGCCAACTAGAATTTTCCCACATCTACCAACGACATCTAAAATTGGAAAACTACCAACATTATTGTCATATTTTATTTGCTCTCAACCAACAACATCAAAAAACAAACGATAAAAAAATAAAAAAATGAATAAAGAACCTAAAAGTTAAAAGTTGTAGAAATCTGAGTGCTTGAAATCCATTCCCAATCAATTCACCTAGTTGTCCAAATTTTTTGATGCCTCAATCTTGCCTCCCTCTAACGAGCTAAGAAAAAACATCCCTCCAAAAGCTTCTCAAGGAGTTGGTGCTCCATTGATGGCACTTCATGTGCTCTCCTATGCCCTTCTATTTCCGACCATGTTTTTATTATATATTCCTTTGTTTTATTTTCATGACTTAGGCATTTGATAGCTCGATTTTGATTCATTTATTTTTACTAATCTTTATTTTGTTTGACATTTGTTTTAAATCTTATTTATTTAGCCCCTCCATTCATGCGATGATATCTTATTTATTATAAATGTTTATGTTCAGTGTTTATTTGTTTATAAATCAAATATATATAGTTTAATTTATATAAGTTTTCAATAATTCTTATTTATATTTATACTTCATTTCTTTAGTCATATAACAATAAATATATATATATATATGATTCTACTATCATCATTATTGTTCAATGCCTGCAATTTGATCAAATTAAATTCTTACCCATGTCTTGTGGACATAAATGGAAACAAATAAACAATTGCTAAGGGTTCCTAGAATTTAGACATACAGACTCGAACCAATCTAGGTAGACTCAGCTAACTACACAAAGAAGTATTAGCTTTTGCAGTGTGAATTCCTATTTAATTGTAAAAATCAAATTTTGTGCAAGCATTACCGACAGCATAACGAGGAAAACTGCCATAAGATTTGTGTCTGGGCAGAGCAGGATAAAGAAGAAAGTTAGGAAGCTGTCGAGGCAAGGTAAAATGGATGAGCAATTCCCTTGGAGATCTGGAATGAGCAGGTGCACAGACACGAGCAAAAATGGAATCTCATCAGAAAAGATTGAGTTGAAAACGTTTTGGATTTTTTTTTGCTTCATGGAGATTTTGCTAGTAGTTATCTTATGGATATATGGTGGGTGGATCAGTTCTTGTTCTCTCATCAACAAAACTAGAAAATCCACTTCATATTGCACCTTAATATCTGCAATGAAACGACAAACCTCGCACAAGTCTACCAAACAAATTATTAATTCAGATTAATCTAAAAAAAATAAACACATTAAATTACAGATGACATAAAAAAGATAATATTTATATTTGGTAATAAAAAATATAATAATTACATTCAATAATAATAAAAATAATAATTACATTCAATAATACTAACATCAAAATAATAATAAAAATAATAATTACATTCAATAATATTAACATCAAAGCTCAATACTGACACACATATAAATATGCCCATATAACAATATGGATAAAATTCCATCCCCAGTCCAAATTACATTGGCACTAGGCTCATACAAAAGTATTAACATAATTTTTAGGGGATATGACACCTTTGCAGCCAATCATATGCAATTGCAAACTTGTAAAATTATAAACCAAGTTTTAAAGAAGTTGAGGAACATCTCGGGTAAGAAATACATTTGAAATGATTTGATATGCCTTCTGAGTAAGGTGGGCGGAATCAAAGAAGAGATATTTGGAAGCATCAGGGCATGTAGAGGGACTTAACTGGTTGCACACGAACAAACTTTCAACTATGCCCGTCCCACAGCAACCCCTTGCAATCACCTCCAAGCCTGGAATGTATTATAGCACTGCAAGATTAGACAAGTCTACCTATATATTAATATACCAAAACATCTAGGCATAATGACATTTGTATTCTGATTAATCATGGGAATGTAAAATACCATATTTGCTAGGATTTGCAATCAATTCAGAAATCAGATTGTTGTAATCGAGAGAAACAATTTTAAGGTTAGGAAAAGCAGGTTTCAGTCCATCAATCATGGCATTTAATCCTGAGTTGAATCCAGATGCAGCCTCGTTTCTCTCTTCGTCACATGCTCCCTTGTTCCTAAGGCTTGTAAGCGTTCTCTCTATTGGTAGACATCCCAATGGTGGAAGATTAATCAAAGCAATTCTAGTGGCACCCAGACTGTATAATTCCTGCAAAATCAAGACTCAGAAATAAGAATTCACTGCAATTATGATTGGAAACTTCTAAACTCAAAGACTGGAGACAAGTTATAAGCATGCCTTGATATAAACTGTGTATGTATTCAAGAGGAAATCTGTATACTCTTGAACATTGAACTGAAGTCGACGAGGTGAGACTAGGAAGTAGTAACCAAAGTCATTGGAGCCTATAGTAATGAAAAATATCGCCTTTCTAATTATGGTGGTGGCCTCTTCCTCTCCCACCAGCCCTGTTATTGTTTTTCTATACTCTTTAAAATACTCAATTTGTTTCCCAAATGGTATCACATTCTGCGTTCATGTACACAAATCCAGCTTATAAAAATAGAGTAGAAAAAGGCTGACAAAAGCGTACATCAGTTGCACATCTATTCTCCTACAAATGTATTACGGTCCTGTGAAAGATTATAATATAATTTTATGTCAGTCTGTAAAATTTTATAATATGTTGTAACTGCATACCAATATTTGGAAAGTGAGATTGTCTAAACTTGCACCAGCAGCTGCAAAACAGACACCAGTTAGCAAGTCTTGGGCCTTGAGGTTTGGGTCCAAATATGGGGGCAACAGTTCCTTGATTCCAAGTCCTTCAGCTGTAATACAATGGTAGAGTTATAAGTATCATGAAATTTGAAAATGGGTAGAGAAAAAATAAGTTAATGTAAATATAAACAACAACAATCTTCCAATTAATAATACCAATTTTACTTCACAAATAATAATATCTCTGACATGATAAATCTTCGTGTTTTATTTCTCAGGTCTATAAGATGGTTTAGGTCTGCTGCTGTTGTCAGCCTGGTTTGTATTGTCTCTCTAATTATGTGTGGCTGGCAGTTGTTTCGTTTTGGCTGTTGTGTCTTGCAGCCTCTTGTGCCTCTACAGTTTGGTTGACTGTGGCTTTGCTGTTGTTTAGCTTTGTTGTACCTTTCTGCAGCATCCCTTTGTTAGTTCCAGATCCGTGAAAAATCTGAAGGTTTCAGGTCCCTTCAAAACTTATTGTACGGGGTTTCTGGTCCCCTCAAAAACTGTTTATCCAAATAAAAAACAATATCCCTGACATAATAAGTTATGTTTTAAACTCTTGCAAGACCAAATTATTTCTCTTCTCAAAGTCAATATACAATTCACATTTATGAGCTAAGACTGAGCACGGGTTCTTCAGTGCAACAAACATAAAACAGCTAGTGGTTTCAATTAATTGCATGAAATTTCCACAATCTATGATAAATTGTCTTATTGGCTTTTGGATTTGACTGTATGATGAATTTATTCTGATGATGGATCATGAAGCATGATCGAAATGTTGATTAAAGAATTGATCAAAATGTCAAATCCAAAAGCACCCAAGACAATTTAATGCTTTCAATTTATAGACAGTAAGAAATATATAGATTACCAAAGTAGTCGGACATGAGCTTTCCATTGGAGAACCTTCCAGTGGCAATATGATCTTTGAAATCTCTTCCATACGGAGGAAAATCACTAGTAACTATTGTAGCAGTAAAATCATTATTCCCTGTATCTCCAAAGGAGTCTCCAAACACAAAAACAGCAGGCACTTTCTGTCCCATGACCAACAAAAGGTAATCACATTTCTGGGCTATTATGATGATCAAAATAAAAAATGTAGAGCGCAAAATGAGAGATTCTGCCCTAAATTTCATTATTACTTTATGCCCACAAGGCAATCCTTCAATTGCAGTACAAAATTAACTCAACAGTTTTGAAGATAAATTAACAACACTGAAGCAATGAAGATTAGCTTCCACGAGGTTTCCAATTCATAGTGGAATGGCTGCCAAATTTGAGTGGTGGAAATGGATACTCCAAATATAACATATTTAGGATAACATGTTTTATTACGTCTGTGGACAATATGGGAGAAATGATGTTGCCACAAACCCCCAACTACCAGTATGGGTGAAGTAAGCACCAAACTGCCAATATAAGAGATTGCTTAAATTGTCTTAAATATTAAATTTCATATTTTATTAGTTATTTACCTATCACGTTTTTTAACATCCCTTGCAATAGAGATACACTAATAGTCACTTATTATAAGATTAATTTCAATCTAATCGAAATTCGTTTTCTTCCTTCCCAAAGCCATAGTTCCACTCTGATACAACACTAATGGCACACAACTCTTATTGTAGATGCTAATATCCCATTGAATCGAATCCAGTAGATGGATAAGGCAGGTTGTGTTTGTTGAAAGAAACCCACATGATCGGCAAAGGTACTATGCTATAGGAGCAATACTTAGTCACTATGAGAACATAGATCTATCTTGGAAGTAAATAAATCTTATGACAACACAACACAACAAGATAACCTAGATATGCACACAAAAAAGATCTAATTAACATTCAAAAGAAAAAGAATTCAATTTAATAATCATGTTTAGTTCCCTTCAAAATATTGGGTCCCTTGTTCTTCCCTTCTATTCTTTTGTTTTTCTTGTTCTCTATTTTCTATTTTTACCTTATTATTGATTGTTGCCCTTTTATTCTTCCATATTCTTTCTCTCCTCCACTGCTTTCCTCTATTCTCTTCTCTTATAAAATATCTCCAAAATATAAAAGTTTCTATAAAATCTAAACTTTAAAATGAGTACAATGCTCAAAATCTCATTATAAATGCTCAACAAGTCATTTTTGAGTTCAAAATTCTCACTTACATTATTTCTTCTCCTTTTTTCCATGTTCTTGTTCATTAATGCATTAGAAAGTAGGTATTGTTTCTTAAAAGTAGTTGAAATTTTTTAAACTATAATAAATATACATGATGGTAGGTAGAACAAGATAATGACAAGAAAAAAAAAAGGGTGATGCCCTTACATCAGGTTAGTCATATGCACATTCAGGTTAGTTAAAAGATAGTTTGGAGACAACATATTCATTTAGTTTTCTTTGATAAATGTTGATCTCTTTGTTCTTCAATTTGATAATGAGCTTTCTCGTCTTGAAAACCATCTCTTAACTAAGGAAAAAGAAACTAAAAATTAAAATGCATATAATAACACATACCTTTTAGAAAACAATTACTACATAAAGACAATTCCTCATAAATTGTGTAAGCCAACAATTCCATCTATTATTAGTAAAAAAAAAAGAGAGTTTTTCATGTTTGAGCTCCTTCAAAACTTATTTTCCTATTATTATCAACATGCCTTGGGGGTAAATGCATGAACCCGTGTCACACTTTCGGTCAACTATGGGTAGTTTGATTGGACTCAGTCCAACCAGAATACACCTAAGCTGCATGGCGCCACGTGGTGCCTGAAATGGCACCAGGAGGCCAACCAGACTGGTCCGACTAGACTATTGGTTATATAAACCAAAATTTTCCCCACTGACCCCATTTGCACACTAAGGAGCTTTATTAGTTTAGCCAGACTCACAAGGAGCTTATTTACAGCCCCCATTTTTTCAAGTAGATTCACTTTTTTCCCTTTTTTTGTTGGTTTTGTATTTTTAATTTAAAAAACTAATATATTTATTGCTATAATTATTTTTATTCAATAGTTTATAAAATTTTTCAAAAATTTAAGAATGAAAACATTAGAAAAATATTAAAAAAAATAAAACCTAGCAAAATTAAAAAATTCACTAGAAAACTATTAAAAAAAAATTAGAATGAAAACATTAGAAAAGTATTAAAAAAATATGCACATATCAATTAAATAATTGAAAAATTTTCATTTTCTCATTACCCTTACATATAAACCATAAAAACTTATAATCAATACATTGCACATAAAAAATAAATTGGCGTTCTCATACAAAGACATATAGACATACACCTACACCCACATCCACACCTAGACTCACGTGCACATACATACAAATACACATACACACACATACACATGCATACATAGATTTACATGTGTGTGCATTTGTATTATGTATGTGTGTATGTATGTATGTATGTATGTATGTATATGTATGTGTATGTGTGTATATGTATGTATGCATGCATGTGTATATGTACATGTTTGTATGGGTGTATGTGTGTATGTGGGTGTATGTGTATGTACATGTATGTATGTGTGTATGTGTATGCATGTGTCTGTGTATACACACATAAACACATGTATGTATGTGTATGTATGTGTCTATGTATGTGTATGTATGTGTGTTTATGTCTGTATACACAGACACATACATACACATACACATACATACATATATACACATACACACATAAACATACATACACTTACACACATACATACATTCATACACACATGTACACACACATGCATGTACATACACATACACACATGCATATATACACATGCAAATGTACACTTACATACATAGATACATATATACACACATTCACACATAAACACACATACATATACATATACACATACATACATACACACACACACACACATACACCCACACCCACATACACACATACACATACACATGCATACACATGCACATGTACACTTACATACATATATACATACACACATGCACACATAAACACACATACATATACATATACACATATATACATACACACACCCATACACCCACACATACCCACATACACATATACACATACACATGTGTGCATGCATACACACGCATACAAACATGCGCACACATGTGTGTATGTGTATGTATGCATGCATGCATGCACATATGCGTATGTGTGTATGTGAATGTGGGTGTATGTGTGTGTACATGTATGTGTGTGTGTATGTATGTGTGTATCTGTATGTGTATGTATTTAATTTCAATATTTATTTAAAGTAATTTATATATGTGTATGTGTATGTGTATGTGTATGCACACGTATTTAATTTTAATGTTTCTTTAAAGTAATTTGTATCAAATGTTTTAATTACTTCTAATTGTACTTTAAATTACAATTGTATATCATTTTGAAATATATTTGAGTAAGTTTAAAATAGTTTTCAGGTTTAGTTTGAATTGTTTAAAATAGTTTTGAATAATTATTTTTTAAATTCGTTGCTTTTATAATTATCTACATACAATTTTTTTCCACATGGTCGATCAAGCATCAAATGGTAGTGTTCATTGTGAGGGTACTGACCAAATATCTAGATAGTCTGGTCAAATGCCTTCTACTAATAGTGATGTTAGGGCTCAACTATCTTCCAAAACCACTCAAGCCCTACAACATGCTCTAGACAATCTTGCATCTACATTAGATTCTGCCACTGCCCCATCTAATAAGGAAAGGGCACAGACTATTAGGGATGAGTTGCTACATATGATTGACACTATTCAAACATATAATCCTTATGATGATATCTCCATCGATTCTTTCTATATCTCCCTTTCTTTCAACGTCACTCGCATGGTGAAATGAGAAATCGTGAGCAGGGATGTATCTTCTACACAGGTCCATACTATGTTCCACCATTATTAGGGTCTGAGACAGAGCAATATTAGAGGATATTTAGTTACCAGATGCACTGATCCAGTTCTGGTACCATTCATATATCCTAGATGGCTGGTAGCTCATCATTTGTCACCACAAAAGGATGAGTCGCCACTTTATTTTTGCAAATAATTGTTTAGAGAGTTTCATATGGGCTTAGACATTGATTATATATCTATACCAGTGAATGTTGGGTAGGGGAGAGGGACACTCAGTGATAAATTTAGATGACTTGATGCACCATTGCTCGTTAATAAATGCACGCTAGTTGGTCCAAACCTTTTGCTTCTACCAAAATATTTGGAGTTATCACAGGTAGCAGATGCGACAGCTAATGATGCTAGGTGACATATCTACTCCAGAATTGCACAAATTGCCACTTAGGTCAACTAGATTACATTTGATCATGTTCAGAGATATTTTTTGTGATCATAGGGTACCATTTCACAGGCTACAGATGTGACATCTAGCAGTGGCACTGATCCTTATGCCCTTGTACACATACCATCTCCACTTGACATTGCACGGTTGATAAAGGTTGATCCTTTTTAATGGATGAGTGTTTGTTGTCTAGTGATTTATTGGAAATTCATATACACTTATTTCTTTGATTCTTGGGATCTCACTTGAGGATGTACTGACACAGGTGAGATAGCATGTACACGGAGGTGGATCTAGGAGCCATGGTGGTATAGCATCTCAAGTTTATATGGGGGAGAGAGGAGGGAATTCCAGTGCATCCTACAGCCCCTCCACCATATACATTAGTTGATCCCTCATCTCCTCCTTAGCCTACACCAGGCGATCTGACACTTGAGCCACCATGACCTACACCGCTACTACCTATTACTTTTACACCTCCTGCTTGAGTTCATGGTCACTATACTAGTCTTCTTATTGATGGTTTAGAGGATGCATCACTAGATGTAGATGTTGACCACGTGTCCTTCCATTCATCTAAGGTCAATAGGATCGGGAGAGACTTTGAGTCTTGTGAGGTGCACATTGTTTTTTGTGTAAGGTCATATTATTTATTTGATTTTGAACAGTGGATTTCAACTTCAAAATTGTTAACCCAATTTAAATTTTAAATTATATACAATGTCTTATTACATTGGAAACATTAGGATATTTGCAGCCTCCTTTTCCTTCTACACATGGTCACAGTCACATACACATTGTTTTAAGGATAGTTCATGATGTATTATGCTTGAAGTTTTTGGATTCAATAATGTATATTTTATTAGCATCAATGTTTTGGATCACACTCCATGAACCATCATCAAGATGAGAGAGAGAAAATGAGAGCAAATGGATAAATTATAGACTAGATAGCTTAAAAAGGAGAGTGTAGATGAGATGCACAACTACCTAGGACAAGAAAGGACACAAAATAAAAATAACATAAATAAATAAAAGAATAAACACCAAAGAAACCAAAATAACAATCCATACAAAAAGGAATGCAAAAAGAAAAGAGAGAGAATACATGCACAAAAGAGAATATATAAGTATACATACATGTATACACACACACACATACATATTCTCTTGTGTGCATGTGTGCTCTTTGTTTTTTTTTTCCATTTCTATTTTGATTTCTTTGGTGTTTCTTCTTTTATTTATTTATTTATGTTATTTTTATTTTGTGTCCTTTCTTGTCCTAGGTAGTTGTGCATCTCATCTACCCTCTCCTTTTTAAGCTATATGGTCTGCAATTTATCCATTTTCTCTCTCTCATTCTGATGATGGTTTATGGAGTGTGATCTCGAACGTTGATGCTAACAAAATATACACAATTGAATCTAGAAACTTAAAGCATAATGCACATTGTTTTTTTTCTACAAGGTCATATTATTTAATTGATTTTAAATAGTGGATTTCAACTTCAAAATTGTTAGTTAACACAATTTTAATTTTGAATTATATATGATCCAGATTTGTGGACCATGTTTGAGTTCTTCATCTCAGATACATGCAGGTCATGCACACTCTGGTGGTGCAGATGATGGATCAGGCCAGATAAAATTTGCATGTACGTATGTTGAAGTAAAATTTGCATACTTATAGTTAGATAATATTTTCATGTGCTTATATATATGTATGCTTATGTGTACTTTCTTGTGTAGGGATGACATTTAAGACATGGATTAGTGGAGGGTTGACTGACTTAGTTTATACATTATCATTGTTTGATGAGATTATATGTACATGTACATTGTTTTACATATATGTATTTGACACTTGTAGATATTAGACATGTGTACATGTTTGATGACATTATATACATATAAGACACACTTGTTTGTTTATTACACGTGTCTATGTTATATTTTTAAAATTAGTTCAAGTTACATAGAATTGATCATGTTATTTTATATGATAAATCTTGATATTTAGTTAGTTGAATTGTTGATCTAATAAATTGAATTATTAAATCAATGACTTACTTTAATTGTTAATTGTTGATTTGATTTAGTTAGTTGAATTGTTGATTTAGTTATTAACTTAATCAAATCAATTCAATTCAATGAATTAATCAATTTAATTCAACTCAACTAATCAAATCAATTCAAACCAATTCAATAAATTATTAAATCAATTAGTTAGTTGAATTGTTGATTTAATTATGAAATTAATCAAATAAATTCAATTCAATGAATAAATAAAATTAATTCAAATCAATTAATTAATAAAATTAATTCAAATAAATTAATCAAATCAATTCAAACCAATTCAATGAATTATTAAATCAACTAGTTAGTTGAAATATTAATTGTTGATCCAATTTAGTTAGTTGAATTGTTAATTGTTCTGATTAATTAGAAGAACAGGTTTTAATGACCTAAAACCTTTGACAAAAAGAACAAAAGATAGTTTAGCAAAGAACAACTAGACCAGCATAATGACAACAAACAAAAGACTGGCGAGAAGGCCAGTGATCCGAATAGACAGCGAAAGACTAGGAACAACAAAGCATAAAGAACCAGAAAAATACCTAGTCAGCTAACAATGCCTATAGAGACTTAAGAAGATCAACAACCTTGATGACCAATAGGTCATAATTTGCCGAAGAAACTTTGAGCTCTTCAATTTCCTTGTTTGGCTTTTTCTCCCTCTTCTTGCCTCTAGTCCTTGTTCTTGGTCCTTGCACATCTCCCATGCATTTCGTGTTAGGTTCCTGCTCCAGGGATCCCTTCTCATTCTCTAGCTTACTGATTAGGATTTTGATGTTGTCAGCCGAGGCCTTCAGAATTTTATAACTTTGTTCAGCAACGCTTCTAAGATAGGTATCGATTTTGTTGAGTCTGTTTTCAGCATCAACCATTCTTTGGTCCCTAGCAGTGTCATTGTTTTTAATTTCCTCCAGGGCCCTCTCCACTTGCTCAAACCTTGGGTTGAAGGCATCCCTAGCCTCTTCATCTCTGGCAATAGTCTTTCCCAAATCATCAACATACTCAACTATGGATTTACCTTCATCAATGTTGATTGTCTCTAGAATTTGAACCCTATGACTCAGTTTCTTGTTTTCCTCTACAACATTCATGTGACTGTTTATGAGCTAGTCAAGGGTATCCACAAACCCCTTCAAACCCACAACAGAGGGGTTTGAAGGGGGGATTTTTTCACCAGCCTTGGCCTGATCAGTTTTGGGGACTTCTCCATCAGTAATCTGTTTGGCATCACCACCAACACTCTTGTTGAAACCATCCCCCATAATCTCCTCCTCAAATTTTTGGTCTGCATCAGAATCCTTGCTCTGCTCTTTGTCCTCCAACTCCAAATCAGAATTGCCCTACCTTTTCTACTTTTTCCTTTTTTGAAAGGAAGATTTAGTTTTCTTCTTTTGAGGGGACAAAGAGTCATCCTTTTCAAAGTCCTCAGAGACCTCCGAGGAGGAGGAAGAATGAATTTGGAAGACCTTCTCTTTGCTTTTTTTCTTTCCCTTAGAAGAGGACGGCTTAGTTCTCACATGTTTTCTTTTCTTACCAAATTCAACCTCAAAGTCCTCTAGACTCTCCTCAACCTCACTTTTTGAATCACCGTCAGAATCCTCACCCACAGAAAAATCAGAATCTGACCCTTCCTCCTCAGAATCAGAGATAGAAAGCTGGGGGTGGGTGATTTGATTAGCTTTAATATGATTAGAACCATAAGACCTTGGTGCATAATAGTGTCTCCCTTAGGGTTCAATCTATGGGCTTTGATAGTGGCATTCATCGAGCAAATCAGGAAATAGGGTATGCTAACTTTGTCTTCATACCTGAAATGGTTGAGCGACATGAAATGGTAGCCATAAACTTTGGTAAATCTACCATCCAGAGTGATGTAGCGCATTATTGAAAATAGAACCTCCCTCCAAGGCTTACCAAAAGCCCTGGGAGGGTAGTAGGTCTTGCTAAGCTTAACCAGGTGCTTCTTCTCCTTAGTAGTTTTAGGGTATCGCTCAGTGGCCTCCTTGCTAAGATTTATGTCCCTGTAGAAATTATTTCCCTCCCTTCGGAGACCCGTCACCTGAGCAATGAGGTCTTCATCAATAAGATAGTTTGATCTCCCATCTTCAGGGCACCTTTCCTTTATTTTTTGCTAAAAAACTTAGTGATTTTAGCATCCCTCCCATGGAGTCTTTCCATTTACTTTGTTAGCACGCCCTTCTGCACGATACTCCAGATTTCCTCCTTTTGTTTTGATTCCTTACAATAACTGGGATCGTAGCAACGCCTGCTACCTCCCATGATTTCACAGCTCAAACCAGAAAATTGAGAGTTGCAGATAGCTATAGGAAATAAATCTCTAGAAGCGACCCCAAAAACCTAGAAAGAATGGGAAAAGGTGGCATTCATCTTATCATTATTGGTACTAACACAATAATAATTAATATTAGCCCTCCAAGTCATGTTATTAATCATTATATAATCCATTTAAAATCTTTGAGGTGCAATTATATCTATCTATGAAAATGATCAATTTGGCATCATTAAGGAGATCCTCTTCACCCTTCCAGGTAAACATATTGTCATGACTGATAGCCATGTTAGCTACCTAGTCAATAGGGCCATTTGCTTCATGATAAATATGAGAGATAAAAGATTTATCAAAGGTTTTAATAAGATCCCTAGAAAGCTTCATGATATTGTTGATAGTCCATGAGGGCTTAGTAATTCCTTTAAGGTAGTTAATGATATTATTAGAGTCCCCCTCGATCCAGAGGTAAGGACAGTTCCACCTTTTAGCCAGAAGGATGCCTTGGAGAGAAGCCATAGCTTCTACCATGTGGCTAGTTTGGCAACCTATAGGAACATCAACATTTTCCTTACAAATGTCATTTTCATCTTTGAGAATTGCACCGCATCTCGCTGGTCCAAGATTGCCTTTAGCAACATCGTCAAACTTGATTTTGAACCATCCATGAGGGGGAGAGTACCATTTAGCTTCAAGTCTCTTACTTTGTTTAGAATCAATCCTAACATCACTCTTCAAGTTCCAAGAGTTGAGGATGTGAGCTTCTAGGCAATTGATAGGATCGCAAGGTTCTCTAATGATCCTGAGGTTCTCCAATATTGCCCTTTGAATTATTTGAAAAAACAACAGCCTGGGGGAGAGAAGTATCCCTAAATATGTGGTTGTTCCTTTCTTTCCAAATCCTCCATAGGATGTGAGGAAGAGAGAGCTGCCACAAATTTCTCAAAGAGGGATTAGACAAATGGTAACTCCAAGAATGGAACAAATCTTGAATAGAGTTAGAAAACACCCATTCCATACAAAAATTCTTAAGAAATCTTTCCCAAATAGATACAATGAAAGAGCAGTGAATAGCCAAGTGGTCCACAAAATCTTCCTCCTCATGACACAAGACACACCTATTGGGGAGATTAAAACCTCTAATCTTCAGGTTGTCTAGTATCAATTTTTTTTTTTGGAGAATAGCCTAGTAGAAGATATTGATCTTCGAAATAAGATCCTTAATCCAAGCTTTAGACCAGAAGGGGTTCTGTAAGGGGGCTAGAGTTAGCACTCCATACATGGAAGAAATAGTAAGGTCGCCTTTGGGCTCAAATTTCCAAATAAGAATATCTTCTTCATTATTTAGCCAAGCAGAAAACAAGTGTTTCTTGAGATTGATGAGGCTAGGGTGTATACCTTCAATATTTTTCCATTTGTCACATATCCAGTATCCCTCAACCAAGGAACCAAAAACTCTTTTACAAGGGGCAGCAAAAGGGGCCCAATCAGGGATTTCCAAAAAAGGCTTATCAAGCAACTAGGGATCTTCCCAAAATCTGACTTTCCTACCATTACCAACTCTCCATTTAACCCCTTTGGCGATGTTGTCGTTACACTTAGAATCATGGTTCCAAATGTGAGATCCATTTATACTAAAATCAGAATTGATGAAAGAGAAAAGAGATGAAGACAGGAGAGGATACTTACTTCTCTAAATTTCACACCACTCACTATCAGAGTGGAACAATCTCCATATTTGTTTAGACAAAAGAGCTTTATTGAGAGTCTTGATTCTCTTCAGACCCAGACCACCCTTGCTTTTTGATCTACAAACCTTGTCCCAAGCCACTAAAGTCATTCTCTTCTTTTCCTCAACCCTAGACCAAAGAATTTTTTTTTGGATTTTTTCAATAGCATCAACAAACTTAACTAGGATTCTGAAGAGACTAAGAGCATAAATAGGAATTCTTTGAAGGGATTCTTTAAGAAGTTGTAACTTGCCAGTCTGACTTAAGAGAGCACCTTTCCAACCAGCAAGCTTTCTCTGATATTTATCCACCAAATAACTTCAAAAGGAATCAGGGGGAGAGATGCCTAGGGGGAGGTCGATGTAGGTATCAGGGAGATTAGCAATCTGACATTCCATAATTTTCCTAGTTCTATGTTGTCTTCTCTTAGGAGTGTTGATGAAAAGCACTTCACTTTTAACCCAATTGATAAGCTGGCCAGAAGAAGACATTGATCTGATTTAGTTAGTTGAATTGTTGATTTAAGTATTAAATTTATCAAATCAATTCAAATCAAAAAGTTATTCAAATCAATTCAAACCAATTCAGTGAATTATTAAATCAATTATTTAATTAAATTGTTAATTGTTGATTTGATTTAGTTAGTTGAATTGTTGATTTAATTATTAAATTAATCAATTTAAAATAACTCAAATGTATATGTATATGTATATGTGTAAATGTGTACATACATACATGTATATATGTATAGCTATCCAAAAAGTAGCTTGAATGTACATACGTACATATGTATGCCGATCCAAAGAAATAGTAAATACATATATATGCATATATATACATATATGTATACATATATGCATATATATACATGTATCATGGTAAAAAAAATACACGAGTTCACTTGTTCTAATAAATTAAGTGATCTCATGGTACATAAAATCTGGATCCTCTCTATCTTTTACTATTTCTAATATCCTTTCATGATCTTTGATAGGCAACCTCCAATTTTGGGGGCCACAACCTCTCTTTTGTAAAGTTTCAAAATGTAATCTTGTTGCTATTACTAAATGACTATAATGCAAAAAATTCTGGTCGGGCATGTATTTAGTAAATGTAACACCATTGTTATTTATCTTCATTTGTTGATAGTAAGTACTTTCAACAACAACTGATCCAGTGGGATATTGTTTCCCATCAGCATCTTCCACTGATTATGGTTTGTGCATCGTAGTAGGTAATAGTCAACACCTTCTACATTGTCAAGATCTGCAAGCATGACAAAAATATCACTTGTACACAAAAATTATAAATAATTAAATTATAAAGTGTATGGTAGAATGTAAAAAGAATTAAAATTTAAACAAAGCACATGAATTTATATGTAAGGATATTTAAATAAAATACAAGTGTACTTGACACAACTAAATCAGAAACACGTTCACAATCAGCTGAATATATAGGATCATGAATATCTACAATTTCACTATTTTCAAAAGGATGCATTGCAACAAATTGTTTCATCTCTCATTGTGAAACAAATTCATCTCTAATGTTCTAACATTGTTGAATATTTGGGTTGTTTTAAATACAATAAACATAAAAACATGATTTTTCTCTAACCTGAATCACTAGAGGTTTGATATGTCCTGTAGTCATCACTTAATGAAAACTTATAATGCCATTAATTGTTTGGCAATTATAAGGATTGGATCGATTAATATCTTTAACTTTCTAAAAATAGTGTTTGTTGTATGTCATGTCACGTGCACCAAAATGATTGTTGCACCATTCTACTATCTCACTTAAATTTTGTATGTTGTTACCTCCAAGTTCATATTAGCGAAATGCACACTTCACATAGGCTCCTGCTCCATCATGCTCTCCTTTGCCATCTCCACTCCCAAAAAAGTTCCACAAAAACAATAGACCACGTTTAGCATGTTGTCATGACAACCAATTGAATGCTTCTATAGATTTAAATTGTCCTATGAAGTTACAATCAAATCTAGTATATTAGTTGACAAAACTTTATTATACTAGATAATTAAAAGACTACAAGAAATTTAATCAATTTTTTCGCTTACCAGCACATCTATTAGACCAAATCCAATGTTGTCAATAATTTATTCGATGATGTATGATATTTAAAAAAAAAATCTCAAAACAATGTGCTACATAACTCCTGTCATGACAAGTATCATCAATGATATAAAAATAAACTTCATTAATGATAATGCATTCATCTTCACCAAATTCTACATCATCCACATGAAACTCTACATGTCTATACAAAACTTGTACAAAAAAGGCAACTTGCTCAGAATGATACTATTGACTTTGAATCTCTATGTGAGGATTGAATGCATAGTTCTCAGAGAAGTTTACTATTGAAAGAATACAACTCAGAGGAAAGAATTTTTTTGAGATACAAAACTGTTTTTCTTTCCATCTTGCACCATGAGAATGTAGGATATGTGGATATATCATATTCTAAAATCTACACAAACTCTTTGTAAGGCAATTTACTATCTTTTAACATAATTTCTTTTTTATTCAGCTCCTAACTTTGTTTAATATTTTTCATATTCAAATTTATTCCATAGAACTTGCACTAAAAGATCAATGTTCTCAATTTGTACAAATTTCTTCAAATCTCCACAATAAACATATGTATTTTTTATAAATTGCACATTGTACTCATTTGAACCTTCTAATCTGACACATAAAATAGACTTCACAAACTGTGTTGCACTTATGACTACATTTGGATTAGTTTTTACCATTGCCTTTTTATATGACTGGAGGTGCAACTTAAATTCAAAATGATCTCGACAACAACAAGTTTCACGTACCTTATTGATACGCACAAAACATGGTCGTAATCCCTTAAACATTTTTTGACATATATTGACATCTGAAAATTCTTGTTTGAATTCTTCAAATAGTTCGCTCTATGTTGTGTCTATAAAGTATTTTGGATGTGCAATTTTTGTACCATTTCCATCTCTAATATATATAGTGTATCTTCTATTTGAAGAAACATGAGAGTGATTGGTCCAGTATTCAATAACAAGTCTTTTTACATCTTTAGCAATTCTATCTTTTTTGAAGAACCCTGCAAATATTGACCCACTTATTTTCAATATTCTCATCCAACCTGTTTCTTTTCTTAATATATCTCTGCACAGTTCTTCTAGAGACATCCAATAACTGGACAATTACTTGAGTTTGTCTTCTCTTTGATAATTTCTTACTAGAAATCATAGTTATTAATGCTCTCTGTGCAACACTTAAATCAGCAGTTCAACTTGTGCTCTCGATACATTTCAGAGCTTCTTGCAAATTTTCAATCACTGTCTGATTTACTGATCCCTTTGATGATTTTTTCTTGTTATCAACACCTAGAAACTCCAAAATGGGGGTCATTTCTTTTCTCCTAAATAACTTTGCAAACAATTGTGCTCTTCCAATTAGAGATTTATCTTGAAAATATTCATCCCCCAAAATTTTTTGTGTAGTTTTATTGTACTTTCTGGTACCATATCCTCAACTGAAATCTCATTGAAAAGGGTGTCTTCATCCATCTCCATCAAATTGGACATACCAAAGAATATTTTTTGGATTGACTAGGACAATTTCTTCTCTTTCCTAAATCGGGACCACTTCATCATCAATGGGAACTTGTTCTTGAGCAAGTGTTGTATCCCTTTTTTTTGTCTCTTTTATTGGATCATACTTTCGTAATCTATTCCTTTTATTTCCCATTGGACAAATTTCTATCGAGAAGCAATCCAAATCTACAGACCCCTAAATACAAATGCCCACATGCACATACATGTTAAGTCAATTGGACCCAACTTTAAATATGCATACATGTTTAACTTTTCTACTTGTCAATTGAACGTATAAAATGAACATGAATGATCCACTTAACTAATATACCTAGCTGATAATGAATGGTCCACTTAATCGATCTAATGAGTTCATATATTGTATGAGAACCATACATATTACATAGATGCACATACATACATATTACATCTAAACACATAGACACATACATATGTGCACATACATATATACATACACGTACATGCATGCACATACATATACATATACACATACACACATACATATACATGCACACATACATATACATGCACACATACATATATGTACACATACATATACACATACACATATACATATACATATACACATATACACATATACATATATAGACATATAGACATATACACATATACACATATACACATACACACACATATTACATATATACACACACATGCATACACATACACATATACATACATACACACATACACATATACATATACACATACATATATACATACACACATACACATACATACATAGACACATACACATATACATATAGACATACATATGTACATACATGCATATATGTGCATACACATATACATACACACACATGTATACACACATACACACATATATATACACATACACGAACATATACATCTATGTACACATACATATACAAATACAATATACATAAACACATACATATACATACACAAACATATATGTACACATACATATACACATACACTCACACATACACACATACATATACATATACAACCATACATATACACACTTATACACCTATACATATACACACATATACATATACGCACATACATATACACACATACATATGCATATATACATATACATGTTAGATAGTTCAAATAACCAGAAGACAACTAAGAGGGGGGCGGGGGTGAATTAGTTGTCATGGATTACTAAAACCATTATCAATTTAAACTTTAATACCGACACCCAAAACATTAATATCATAACACAAAACATGAATACTGAAATGCTTAAACCAAATACTGTAATAATAGTTAAACCAATTAAGCATAAACAAATAATCACAGAATACCATCCACATGACACTAAGATTTGTACGTGGATAACTTGGTAAAAGGAAAAACCACGGTGGGAAGCCTACCCACAATCAAATAATACTTCTGTAGTAAGTATATGAATTACAATTGAAGGGCCTACACTTGCAAGAAAGCCAATAGCCTAGAGCACATTACTCATCACAAAAGGAGCCTCGCTGACTACACAAAAATCCAGACTACAACCCAGAGAAGTGTTGAATTGCAAAAGATAGCATCTCCTATACGTGAGTATAGTTTCGATTAAGCTCAATATCGGAGGACTAAATCCTCTTACATAAACCCAATTTGATCTCTAATGATCGGCCAACTCCTCTTCCTAAATGATATTACATTATTCGCACATTACATTCCTTGACCATGACCTTTGACATAACCTTGATGATCTACAATGAGATATTACATCTATATATATAAACCCTTGACCATAAACAATTAGGTCAGCCACTAGATAATAAACCAATTACATAATTACAAACCATGTCAGCCTTACAACAGACAAATAATATCCAACACATAAGACATCCCGAAAATACATTGAGAGGTCCAATCCATGTAGTACATTAAAGATGGTCCATAACCTAGATCAGCCGGGACCCAATATAGGTCCACATGCTACATCAATGATCTCCATCTGCCAAGTCTCAAACTTGATCACCAACAACATACTGAAACTCCACCAGAAGCTACACCAACACTACTTATGTAATTCATCAAAGATCTTTATCAAAATCTTTGTCGATGAAACCCTCATCAAAACCAGAAACCAAGCTTCCAAGTAAACATGATTGCATCCGATCACCAGACCAAAACCAACTAACCAAATATGAGCATGAGTATCATGAACAAGCCAATTCCCTCACCAAACTATACTAGATCGTACTGAATCATGCCAAATCCAAATTAACTAGAAACCACTCAACCTACCGGGAGAAGAAGGGTGTCGATAAAGCATCCAAACATATAGTGTTGGCATCAATGACGAAACATCAATGCAACACATAATCAATTCCACCAAATGGCCAACAATCTCCCCCTTTGGCATTGATGGCAACAGTAAATGTGAAAAACATCTAAGTACAAAGAAATGCCAAACAAGTCTCCCCCAATGGAAGACAACCAATAAACTCCCACATACAACTCTGAATATCAATATCTCTCCCTTTAATTTTTTATTCATATTTCTCCCCTATGAGTTTTTCTATTTCTTCCTTTGTCTTTTCCACATCAATATCTCTCCCCCTTTGAAATCAATGCTAGAAATTTGACAAAAATATCAAAGTAAAATAATGAACCACTGAATCACAAAGCTGACTATTCCCCCTGAGTAGTAGCATCCCATTTAGTGCCAGAATGAATAGTATCTCTGATAATGCATGTCGGACTGATGCCAAACCACATCAATCAAGTCTCTACCGAAGGGGAAGAAACTCCCAATCTATCTCTCAGGTAATCAAATGATTCCTTGGGCAAAGGTTTAGTAAAAATATTTGCAATCTTCTCTTTAGTGTTCACATAAACTAATCTAACTTCATTTTCTTCCACCTTTTCCTTCAAGAATTTATACTTGATAGATATGTGCTTTATTTTAGAATAAAATACCAGATTATTTGACATATCAATAGCAACAGAGTTATCATAGTGAATAACTATCGGTGCATCACAATCCACCTTTATATCTTTCAACAATTGTTTCATCCATAGAACTTGTGTATAGTTAGTAGCAGCAACAACATACTTAGCTTCAGCAGTAGATAAAGAATTACATGACTGTTTCTTTCTGATCCATGAAACCAACTTCTTTCCAAGAAAGAAAGCTCCACTAGAAGTGCTTTTCCAGTCATCAACATATCTATTCCAATTAGCATCTTTATATGCACATAAAGTAAAGTTATCATCCTTAGGGTACCACAAGGCATATTCTAATGTACCTTGCAAGTATCTAAAAATCCTTTTCACTGTAATCTCATGATTTTCTCTAGGATCACTTTGAAATCTTGAAACAATACAAACAACATTCATAATGTCAAGCATAGTCTAAGTCAAATAAAGCAGACCTCCAATCATAGATTTGTATCTTGTAGGATTTATCGGTGCAGAAACATCTTTTCTTGTCAATTTCTCACTTGTAACCATATGAGTACTTACCAGTTTAGAATCTCCCATACCAAATTTCTTCAACAATTCCTTAGAATATTTAGTTTGACAGATGAAAATACCTTTGTCAGTCTGAGTAATTTGCAAACCTAAGAAAAAATTCATCTCACCAATCATAGACATTTCAAATTATTTCTCCATATGTTTAGAAAATTATATGCATAACTTATCTTCACCTCCAAAAATAATGTCATCAACAAATACTTCAATAATTAATATATCATCATCAGTGATCTTATAATATAAATTATTGTTAGCACTACCCTTAGTAAAACCAAGCTTCAAAATATATTTATCCAACCTTGCATACCAAGCTCGAGGTACTTGTTTCAATCCATATAAAGCTTTCCTTAACTTGCAAACCATATATGTATCATCTGATAGTGAAAAACCATTAGGTTTCTCAATATAAATTTCCTCATCAAGATCCCCATTCGAAAATGCACATTTAAAATCCATTTGATAAACCTTGTAGTTTTTATATGCAGCATAGGCAAGAAATAATCTTACAACTTCAATGCTAGCTACAGATGCAGAAGTCTCTCAATAATCAATTCCTTCCTTTTGATAATATCCTTTACAAACCAATCTAGCCTTATTCCTTATAGCTTGACCATCCTCAATCAATTGATTCCTAAAAATCCATGTAGTTCCAATAACTTTTTTTATGTTTAGGCTAAGAAACCAAGGTCCATGTGCTATTTTTCTCAATCTGATCTAATTCTTCTTCCATAGATTTCAACCAATATTCATCTTTACATGCCTCAATTACTGATACCGGTTCAAATTGTGAAATTAAACATACCTCATTAGTTGCTAGTCTTCTTCTTGTCATCACTCCATTGCCCTTATCCCCAATGATCTAATCTTCTGAATGATTCAATCTCACATACCTAGGAGTCTTTTGACTTTCTATTAGTCTTCCATGTTCTTCAGTTCTATAGAATTCTCTGATAATGCCAAAGTAACTGGTTCAACACTTTGTTCTGGTAAAGGTGCTACTAGTTTAGATATAATCATTTCCACTATCGATTCCTTCTCATAAACTCAGATCTGACTTCTATTCAGCTCATCTACTTTGACATTAGCACTCTCCATAATTCTTTGTAATATCTTATTATAACATCTTTATGCTTTGCTTTCATTAGAATAACCAAGAAATATTCCTTCATCAAATCTAGGATCAAATTTCCCAATGATATCATCTCTCCTGATATAACATTTATTACCAAAAATTTTGAAATACTTAACTGTAGGTGTATTGCCAAACCATAATTCATAATGTGTCTTAATGGTTTCTCCTTTGATATGTACTCTATTGAATGTATAAACTATTGTGCTCACTTCTTCTCTCTAGTAGATATGAGATAGACTAGCTTCCATCATCATTTTTCTAGCAACATCCAAGATAGTTTTGTTCTTCCTTTCCACAACTCCATTCCACTGAGGTGTTCGGGGAGCAGGAAAATTGCCTTCTTATACCATGCTTCACACAAAAGTTATTGAACTCACTAGATGTGAATTCTCCACCATGACCTGACCTCAAACATTTAATATTCAATCCTATCTCAGTTTCCACTTTAGCCTTAAAGGTCTTAAACTTTTCAAAGGCTTCAGAATTTTCTTTTAGAAAAGTAACCCACATCATTCTAGAATAATCATCAATCATTAGCATAAAATATTTATCACCTTGAAAAAATTTAACTCTAGCAGGGCCACACAAATTAGTATAAATAAGATCAAGAACATCATTTGATTTATCTTGTATACTCCAAAAAGAGGTTTTGACTTGTTTACCCATTTGACATTCTTTACATACCCGATTATAGGGCTTCATAATCTTACGTATATCCCTAATTGCCTTAGTTAAACTGATCTTCACAATGCAACCAAAATTCACATGACACAACCTTTATGCCATATCTAACTCTCATCAATCTACATAATCAAACATGTCTTCTCATCAGAGTTTAAATAAAATATATTACCTTTTGTCTATGTACCGGTTGCAATCTCCAATCAAGATCTATTAATGATTTTGCATTTTCCATCCTTGAACTGTAATTGAAATCCCTTATCTAATAGTTGTCCTACACTCAAAATATTATGCTTCAAACCTTCAAAATAATAAACATTGTCAATGTTGTTCTTACCATCCAATGATATAGTTCCTTTTCCTTTGATCATACATGCTTTGTCATCTCCAAATCTAACTAGACCGCCATCAAATTCTTGTAAAGATAGAAAATTCCCTTTATCTCTAGTCATATGATGTGAACAACCACTGTCAATTACCCATTCATCCTTGTCTTCAATTTTAGCACCAAGTGCCTTCCCTTTAGGTACATTATCTTCCAATGCCAGATCATATTCTTTGATAGCCAGGAACACCCATTCCTTCCCATTGTTGGAACCACTAGAAGAATCTTCTGTCGGTTCATCATCAGAATCAGTAATGCCTTCCTCATCCATTATGTATCATTATTTGTCTCTATTTTTCTTGTACTTATACTTGTTGTGATATCCAGGGTTAGGCTTAAATGACCTTATAACTCTTTCTTCAAATCTTGAATTCCTTTCAGGACATCTAGATGCAAAATGACCAATCTTATTATATGCAAAACATTTGAAGGTATTTTTCCTTCATACTTACTTCTTACTGGTCCTTTAGGTACTCTTCTAGCAAATAGTGCTTCAAGTTGCTCAAATTTATCATCTTCTCTCTTCATATCTTCCAGTTCCTTTGCATACAAAGCGTTCCAGTCTTACTTATCGGTTGTAGATGTAGATGCATGAAAAGAAGGTTCAGACTTCACAACTCCAGAAGGTCCAAATTCTTTAAGCTCAAAAGTAGATAGTTTCCCAAACAAAGTGGTGTACCATAGATACACCATGTGTTCAATGGGAAATTTCATGAGGTTATGAGTCTTTTTAATGAAATAAGAGTCATTTCAAAGTATTATGATTCATCTTGTAAGGTGATGTAAGCCAATGGTTCATATAGTTCGTTAAGGTCCTGATTGAGTCAAGAAGGTCCAACTATGTAAAATACCCAAAGAAGGGTAAAATTGATGTAAAGTATCTATTTGATTCCATATTAGGATGTTTAGAGCATCCATACAAAGTTTTATTAAGTTTGGAGTTCAAACACAAAAGTTGTCAAATTGTCATCAAAGGTTGTTAAGCTAAAAAAGTGCTTAAAATGTTATCAAAGTGTTGCAGTTCAGCCATGGAGCAGTTAGAACAGTTATGAAACTGATAGGATTCTATTAAATCCCTTGTTTTGTCAAATTCAAAATAGTGACAAAGTTTGGAGGACAGTTTGTAAAGTTAGAACTTTAAATCCTCTAACTATCACACAATTCTGCATTATTGTTGACAGTTACAGAGTTCACAAACCATTTTTTTGTGGATGCAAATCTTTCATGTAATAGTGGTAGAAGGAATGAGGAAGGAAGTGAATTCTATGCGAATCATTTGCAATGCATTTTGAAGAATCAATGGAAAAATTGATGTTCTTGTTCAACATTTATGACAGTCACGTTCTTACTACTTCCAAGGCATATTTCTATTGGTATTTTGATTGAATGAGTCTAAAAAACCTATTGGAAGTTGTATAAGGGAGAGTTAACTTTTCTTTGGAATTTATTTTATGCCTTTTCATTGAGTATTTTGAAAGTTATGATAAATCTTCTAAAACTTACCAAATCTGTTCCTAGGGTTACCTATCATACGAAATATGGCATAACTTGGCATTCCATTAGATCTCCTTCTAAATCAAACTAAACATCTATCATGAAGTTATCTAAAACTCCACTGAAGAGATTGGTGAAATATGGTCATTTGAAAAAGTTATTAACGACTGATACAAAATTGCTGAAATCTTATGACAGTCATAATGAAAAGGACAATTTCATTTTGAATTGATCAGATCTTGTGATTGGTTGATGATAGTTGTGCTTTGGTAAGATGATTGTTTGTTTGTAACAAGAATGTCTCTATTTTATTGAGTTAATTTGATGAACAAATTATGGAAGTTTGGATTTAATCTTGTTAGATGCCTTAAACCTATCAAATTTAATGATGTTTGGGTCAATGAGTGCCATAAGAGTAGTGTTGTTTCAAGTCATCTGTATCACAAAGTATCTCTGTTGATAGATGTATTAGCCATTTTTCTCAACTCATTAATAGCAGTAGCCTTCATTTTGTAAGCTGGTGGTAGGGCTCATAGGACTTTAGAAACAATTTCATCTTCGTTCATAGTTCCACCACAACATTGAATTCTCATAACAATTGTATTTACACTTTCCATGAATCCAATAATCCTTTCTACCACCACAACATTGAATGTGACATAGGTTTGTGCTTTTACCCTTGAACCATTTTCTACCTCTTAGTTCCTAGTTATCAATGGTATTAGAATATGCTTCAATTTGTTTCTTTCCAAAGTATAAGTATTTTCTCTACCATCATGTATTTCCTCTATGTCAAATTGTCAGAGCCTTCCAAAGAGAAAATGACGTACATTTATAGGTATGATATCATACCAAAACTCATCTTCATAAGTGCCAATTCAAAAAATCACTAGGAATTAGCAATCAACAATGACTTTGTACCCTTTTTAAAAAAATGGCATATTGAAAGGAATAGGATGAGTTATTCCTTTTAGCCCTGGCTTATCTACCATTTCAATTTAGACTAAATTGTTAGTACTTACAATAACTACTATGACCTCGCAAAATTTACCCCTTACTTCACTTACTATTCTAAAGAAGATTTTTGTTTGGACATTTATTTTCTCTTTTTGTTCGCTTCAATAATATATTATTTATCATAAGAACTTCTCCTCTATTAAGTTCACCTAGTTGACTAAGAAACCTTGTATCTATTATTTTTTCTTTGTGGTTGCATGTGCAGTTGCAACCACTATTCTCCTTGATCCTCTTAACATATATTATTGGAATTCATAAATATTTGGATTGACTATCCACATGTGAAATAGGTCCCTCAAAAGCCTCCATCTACACCACTTCTCGATATCCACTTCTACATCTCACATGATATGGTATTCCTCTCTTTTCATTTTCCACCTTCTGATTATTTGACGGCTAAGCCTCCTTATCATGGCTATACTGTTTTCCAACTATCCTCTACCTCTACAAAATAAAATTTTAAATTTTCTTGCTCGTTTCATTGTTTCTAATTTATCCTTTACCTTTAGGGCATAGTGATATGTATCTTCCCTAGTTTTCAACCTCACCATATGTTGGTTAACAAATTTATCACCTAACTCTATATTCTCATGCCCACAAAGGTGACAAATGTAACCACGGTTGAACCAGTCTCAAATAACCATTAACTGACTGATTCTTTGCTTATTTTACAAGGTGGCAGCTACCTTCATAAGATTTTCAATAAATAATGAGCCATTAATAATTTCTTTTAACCAGAAAGAAAACTAAGGAAATGCTCTTAACCAGACAGCTTTAGAAAGGCATACATGCAACATAAATCATTTTTTAAAAAAAATTCCAATCTTTAAATAAACCAAAAACCACCATCGAAGCATCATTCACAGATAACACTCTTGTAGTAACATAAATACTTAATCAATCACTTCTAATATAGATCATTCATTAATATGTCATTAAACAAACAAAGGAGTGCATACACCACAACTCAAAGATCATGGATATATGAAACCATTAGTGTCTTTCTATATTCAAATTAACTGAAAACAAAAATATACATAATAAATAGAAGTTTTTTCTCTAATGAGAAAATTAAAGTTTGTCCAAAAGATCCTTAATTTAGTTTAAGTCCAACTAGTTAAAGCTTAAAAGTAATGGTTTCTTGAAGACAACCATTATTTAAAATCGAGTCTTTAAAAAGGCAAGAGAGCCAATATCAATAAAAGCAATAAAAACTATAAAATGACAACTATCACTCCAACTTTAAAATCTTGATCCCCGATAACATCCACCTCTTGTTGATCGCATGCCGCCACTTGATCTTTGATCTTCTTCTTATATTCTCGGTACCTATTGATGACCATGGTAATGCTTCTATCCCCATGTGTGGCCATGATTTGCAACCTTGTTTTCCACTTAGAAAGCGATTTGTCTATACTAGCTAAGTTAATGTGTATGCCATCAATTTTAGCTTCAAAGGCTACTATGTAAGCTTGTAGATTACTCAACCTCTAAAACATCTTGGGGAAAGTGGTTTGAGGATCTCTAGTTTCCTTCTGATAAATCTCTTTGAACTGATTCTGTATTTGATTAAGCTCACATATATTTTCCTCAAATTCATCCATTAGATCAACTTCCAAAGCATTAAAATTATCTTTAATCTTAACCAAGGCATCAAAGTAACTCCCCGGTGCTTTATTAATGTCATATATATAATCATCATAAATTTTTACCTTCCAATCCAATGCCTCAAGCTAGGTAGGGTCAATTTCTTTAGGATGCTCCACTAATTTTTCAATCACCAGCGTATCATGGTTCATAGAAAGGAGCTCTGCGACCTCTTTTGCAAGCACAAACATGTTGCCATGTTCTTTCTGCACTTGTTGTAACTCAACCATGAATTCCTTATTCTTATTTAGCACAATTATATACAATCTCCTAAACTTGGTAACACAAATGACACAACCCTAATATAATTCATCCATCCACTTGGTGACAACCTTGGCGTATCTGAGGTTGCTCTTGATTTTCTATATAGTATCAGGGGCTATTCCCTACACATTTTAACTTGAGGTCTCCCCTGTGATAGGATTTATAATAGATTAAATAAAATCCTTCAATGACTGCACTTGAGACTATAGCTTGAAATATTCTTTCTTTTTCTCCTTTTCTCTTTTAATTAGTGCATTCACTAAAAATTCAAAATGATAAACATCTCCTTCCAGGGTAGAAAGTCCCATATTGACATGGGTGATTTTGTAATCATTCTCTATTATTTCACCTTCATTCATATCCTTTATGGGGTCGGCAATTTCGAATAGTTTGTGACCATACACAGAATCAGAGATGATTCGAGACATCTTTTTTGCCTTTTTGGGCCTCCAGGAACTCTGAAACAATAGGGTGATTGTATCAACTTCACTGGTGGTAAATGTAGTAGTTTTTCTCTTCATCTCCACCTCTATTTTCATAGGAGTATTTTGAATAGGAGAGGAAGGAATTTCCAATAAATCAGAAAAAGAATTATCATTAATTATTTGTTTGTAAATTCCCTCAGAGTCAACAAGTGGTGTATTCCCTTTTGATGAAACAACTTCTTCATCTTTCTTACAGGACGATTTAAGCCTGGTTCCAATTTCTTCAGGTTTTTCCCCATCACCATCGAACTATGAACCTTGGCTGGGAAATTGATAGGCAGTTTTATTTGTTGACATCTAGATAGAAGTGGTCAAAACAACCACTTGATCTCTATGAGATGATGAATTTTATCCTTGTGAGGGGTTAACATGCTATCTCCACTTTCCATTCAACCAATCAAATATTCTTATCAACACGGGAGCTATACAAGCCATCAAATCCGAGAGCTCACCTTCTAGCCAATCAATCCCAAGTGGAGCCTTGTTAGCAAGAGTGTGGTATTCTAGGTCAAGAATGACCTCATCTTCCACCATGTTATTAGGGATATTAAAAGAAATGCCAAAAGCATGAATTTGTTGCAAAGTGAGCCTCATGAAACTTCTTCTAAACACTTATCAATCGCTAGAACAATCTTCCTAAAAAATTTCAATATCTAGCCGATGTACATAATTTTTGGCTACATACAAGTAGTGTTTCACATTGCCTTTGCTATCAAAACTATCCCTGGCCGACAAGGAATGAAAACCAAATTATTCTAGGGTTTTCTCAACACCATTTGTTTTGCAAGAAAAGTGAGACATGGACAATGGGAAGGAATATCCCTTCTTCCCTATATTCAAATATTTGACCTTAACCATGACCATTTAGTGATAAGCCTCCAAGAATATCATAAAATTCAGCAGAAAAATAGGGCAGGTTTAATAGAGCTTTATCAAAACCCCCAATTCTGAGGTATGTGAACCTATCAAATTGAATATAGAAACTCCCAAATTCCATCACAAAAGTAGTGGCCTCATGAGAAATTAATATTTTAGAGTCTCCCTCTAATTCCTTAACAAGCCCCAATAGGAAGACATCATTTACATGGGAAAAGGTTTGCATGTCGACCTGCAAGGTGAGATGCAATTTTTTTTTGAAAATAGGCAAACATGTAGAGGAGGGGCATTACAATTCGAACCCAGGCCAAATGGACTGTTGATTGGCTAGAACATATACTAAGTATGAACACATGGTACAGGCCAAAACTACTGAAAATTCCTCAATTGCATATTTAGGTGGTGACTAATTACAAAGACCCAATTGATGGAATTTTACATTTAACAAATCACTAAGATGAAGCAGCACATCCAAAATTCAAAGGAGTCGACACAGGCATTTCCTACTACATGATGCAATAAGGCAATAATTTCTAAAAATTCATCCCTGAAATGTATTCTTCTAAGCTTGGAGGGAAATTGAGACTTGCCTTCTTTTCTAGACTTCAACTAGGCCTTGACAATGTATTATCTGTACCATTCTTCATGAGCTCGAAATTACTCTTCACCAGCAAATACAAATCAGAGGCTTCTTTCTTAGGGAGGCATAGAGCATAGGAAAAAATTTTAGAGTTGATTTGTGTAATGACCTTTCCATCCTCTCTTCAAATTTCCAGTGTCACTGGGTCATATCTTTTAGAACATGCAATAGGGCACGATAGGTGGAAAATCAACTACATAAGCTAAACCACTCTGAAATATTTTGTCTCACAAAGGGGTCCTTTCTTTCTATTCAAGGTCTCGCAGAAATTCTCCCAGGTTCAAGTGCTCTATCTTTGTGTCCTTCACTCCCACTCAATGTTTCTGGATTCAACTCTGCATGGGCTCAAACTAGATAGCTCACTTCATGAAAGAACAAGTGAATAATGAAAGCTCGTTCAAAAAATATTCACCGCCTCGTTGATGTACTCATATGATGTGATATGTCTTTAAAAATGCATTTATTTAGCCGTTTTAAAATGATTCCTTCATCCCTATAATCATGTTGACAAGACAAATCAAGGTTAGTCCATACAACTAACCCCACATGGTGGCAACACCCTGCAAATTTGAGCAAGGCTTCACAAGTCGATCGATCATGGAAAACAAAAACTTCAGGACCTATGGTCGGGGTTTTTGAACTTTTGACAACCTCCATGTGAGTGACTAAAAAACAAGAAAAAGAGGAAGGTCAAGCGATTAGGGACTTTTGAAAATCTATATCCTGATGACAAAGGTTAGAAAAAGTGGACAACGCTCGACTAGCTTCAAATTTACACAAAGGTCATGACTAAACACTTAAGTTATGAGACAAACAAGGAGAACCTTGATAAATAGAAATGGAGAGGATTGACTCAGTCATGATTAAATTTTAAAGGGTAACATTAGCTCTAAAAGGGGATAAGGACTAACATGACACAAAGGATCTAGAAAAACTTGACAAAATCCTTATTCAATGGGCAACGGAGTAAAAAATGAGACACAACAAACCAAACAAATGGGAAAACAAAAATATGTACAAAATACAACATAACATTTTAACAACCGATTTTCAAATCTTGCCCATTACAAACAAGAGGTAATGGAGTGCCATCTTGGTAGTTCCGTAGGAAATTTTTGTCACCAAGAATCTGCCTAACCTTGAGGGGTCCCTTCCACAATGAATCAAACTTTTTATGTGCACCTTTTGGCTCCCTTCTCCTATCCCAAAGGAGGACTGAGTCTCCAACTATAAAAATCCTCTATCTGGCCCTTTTGTCAAATACCTTCTTTACCATTTGCCAGTGTCGAGTAGTCTTATCCACCACTACATCTCTAAGTTATTTCAACTTGTTCAAATACATGATTCATTTTCTACTATAAATTGAAATTTCTCATCCTTGGTAGCTTTTTTCAAACTAAGTGTTGAGAGTCCTAACGGTAATGGTAAGGCACTTTCCACTCCATATACCAGATGAAAGGGTGACAAACCAATAACTTTCTTATATGTTAATCTATCAACCCACATAGAATCATACAACTTTTTATGCCATCCTCTCCAATTTTCGTCTACTAGCTTCTTAATGATGGAGACTAGATTCGGATTGCCTATTGCCCCTTGCCCCAAGGATAGTAATTCGATGAGTGTGCTAGACTTATGCCATTTTCATAATAGAATAGAGTGATCTCAGCAGAAGAAAAATAGTTGGCATTATTAGTGACCAATTTCTTAGGCATCCCAGATATTACTAGGATATTCTCCTTTAGGAAATTGCATACCACCTTGGAAGAAGTGTTCTTCACAGGAATGACTTCTACTCATTTAGTAAAATAATCTATGGCCATTAAGATATGGGTATGTCCAACACTAGAATTAGGATTAATTGGGCTGATAAAGTCCATACCCCATTGCTGAAAAGGTTCATCAATGACCACAGGCCTTAGAGGTAAAGCAACCAGATGAGGTCTACCAGTGAACATCAGACATTTTTCACACTTAGACTCCCATTCTTATGTGTCCTTGGAGATTCCAGGCCAATAAAACTTATGGTGAAGGATCTTCAAGGCTATTACGAAGGCTAAATAATGACCTCCACATGCTTCACTATGAAATAATTCTAACAACTTCCATTGTTGTTCTTTGACAACACATCTAAGGAAAGTACAATCTACTCCTCTCTTGTACAAATTCCCTTCCCAAAGAACATAATTTCCTTGAGTTTCAAATTCCTTCTCTCCTTAGGGGACACATGTGAAGGACTATCACCATATGTTAAGATATATGAAACATCTAAGAACCATTCATCTATTGTGCTAGTAAATAAAATGAAGGGGAGATTCTCTTCTTCAGTAGGCTTACTTTCTGCAATCATTTTAGCTAGACCCTTCCCCCTTACCAAATTAGTAGGCTTGATCTCTACATCATATTCTTACACCTTGGCTATCCAAGCCCCTCTTTTGTTACAACAAATCTCCTAATGGGTGAGGATACTCTTTATAGTGGCTTTGAGCACAAAGACAACAACATGAGAATGCAAAATATAAAACCTAAAACTTTTAAGGGCGTTTACCACTACACAAGCATGTTTTTCAAGAGGATAATATTTCAGTTCGTACTTTTTGAGTAGATTGCTCATGAAAGAAATGGGGGCTTCAATACCTTGTTCATTTTTTTGTAGTAATATATATGATAAGGTATGTTCTGATGCATAGCAGTATATGATGAAGTCCTTGGTGAAATTGGGGTATATTAGTTTTAGCGTGTTTGCGATTTCCACATTTATATCCTCAAAAAATTATTTCCCCTTAGCACTCCACTTGAACACTAGATGATTCTTCATCATTTCTGCTATAAGTTTTGTCAGTTTGGCAAAATCAGGGACAAACTTCCTCAAAAAGTTTACCTAGCCAAAGAAAGACCTGATGCCATCTTTGTTTGTAGACAAAATTAGTTGCATGATCGCCTTTACCCTCTTAGGATCGATTTTAATCCCTTCCCTCGAAACAACATGGCCCAACAATTTACCTTCAGTTACAACAAAAACAAACTTCTTAGGGTTTAATGAAATACCTTCCTCCCGATATCATTGTAAAACAACTTCTAGGTCATGCAAATGATCAACTCTATTTTTGGAGAATACTGTCAGATCATCCAAATAAATCACAATAATTCTATTTTATATCTCCAAAAGACACACTAGTACATTTGGAGCAATTTTTCGATGACTGTTCATCAGAATTCAGACAACTAAATGTCAGAATTCTAATGTATTTGTTCATTGCTATTTTTTCATCGATGATTCGGACATGATGGTTTCACGTCTAAAATCAAATGACACCACATCGGAAATTTATATGCACCCACAATATTTTTTTTGATAAGGAGATGTTAAACTTTTGACCTCCTTGCATCCTTTATCACTGTAACCTTTGCCGATGACCCTTTATTTATTGTCGTAACCTTTTTTGTGCATTTTTACTTTGGTAGTGTCCATCGGGATAAGTCTTATCGATAACATCATCAGCTATCGGCAAGACACCATTGCCACTAGGCAACATGTTTGTTTGATGAGGACACATCAAAATTTCAACCTCGTTGCATCCTTTATCACCGTAACCTTTGCCGATGACCCTTTAACGTGGTAACATTTGTCGATGCAGTTTACTTTTTCCAGTTTCCATCGAGATAAGTCTTACTAAGAGCCTCATTAGCTATTAGCAAGACATGATTTTTGCATTGTCGCTAGTGTGTGTTATGTCGATGGACCATCTTCAAGGATATGTCAAAATTTAAACAATTAAGATAACAGATGAGGTGCATCCTATGCTTTTTTTGTTGTCATAGGTATGGCAACATTGTTGGTTGTCTTGTGGTGTTCATCAAAATTTTGATCTTCCCCAAGATTTTAAAAAAAAAAAAATCTTGACTTCTTTTGTCTACACCGATGAACCCTTATCACTGGAACCTTTTTTGATGCATTTTACTTTTTGCTAGTGTCCATCTAGATAAGTCATACCAATAGAATCATCGGCTAATGGGAAGACAAGATTTCTCAATTGTCACTAGTGTGTGTTCAATTAATGGACTTAAATGGTGTATGCTATCTCGATCACATGCTTCTACTTGTAGGTGTTATCATCGGGTGGACTTTTGCCGATTGCAAAGGATTAATATCAATAGCATTAATATCAGTGAGCTTACAAAGGATTAAGCATAGTAGGTACTTTATTATCAAGAAGATAAAGATGAAATAGCCACAAGAATTCATGCAAGAAGACTTATCAAAAGGAATCATAATAGTAAATTCCAAAAATGTCTTGCAACCAGTACATACATCATTCATAAATAGTCATACAAATAGTCATATTGTTGTTTAAAAATTCTATCAAAGGAGGATATTATAAAGATAGAGACCTAGAAATCAATATGCAGTCATGGATACCAATGTAGGGTAAAGTATAGTCCTAGACCTTGTTTAAAGGGAAACACATGATATTGCACATGCCTAAGGAAAACTCTACAAAATAGTGAGTAGCAAGACTATGAAGAACAATATTTCAGTCTTAGGTATACAAAGATCAAGGAGATAATGATTAACAAAGAAAGTACTTACAAAGATATATCTTATTGTAAAAGATAATCATTTGAGTTGGAGACATGAGAATATTATAGAACACAAAGGAGATCGTACCATCATAAGGTGTACACTCCATTTCAAGGCCCCAAACTTAAGGGCAATACAAGGAGATTCCATCAATGTCAATTGTAGTCGATAAAATCCTTATCGCAAAGAAAATGAAAGACAAAGTATAGTCATAGAGAGATAAGAAGATCAATTCTATCAAAGAAAAAAATGAACTCAAAGGCATTCAAATATTTAATAGTCTTAAGGCATGCATAGAGGCTCAGTGCAATGGTGATATAGTGTTGCAGACTAGTAATGAGGAGTCAAGAATAAGGATTGTGATAGAAATTAGTCTCTAAATATAGAGGCATATGATAGTAAGTTTGAGGTTATACAATGCAACATGGAGATATATTCACCTTCTATGAGAAATGAAAGTATAGTATGATAGTATTTTTTAATAGAGTGGACTACCATAAACATGCACATGGAAATGACTAAAGGGTGGGAGTTTCAGTTAAGTGAACTTCAAGTTAGAATGCAAGTTTTTAGTATCATTCATCAGTTCAGGCTTTAGTTTTTAGAGAAAATGTGGATTTCTAAGTTCATCATCAGTTTGAGGCCTGAAAAAGGTGGAGTTTTGAGGACAATTTCATTAGTTCTACATCAATTAGAAGCCCCTCATAGGCCATACATGAGACAAGATGGATTTTAGATAATTTAACATCTAAGTTACCAATTCATGTATGTATACAGATACAAAATCAAGTACGATTTCATGGCATCACCAAAAAATATAATTCTTGGGTATGGGTATGGGTACATCCGTACACACACACACACACATACACATATATGACATAAAATCTAGACTCCAATGATATAAAAGTAGCTAAGAGAAAATGTAATCTTCAATTTATTTAGTTTATGATAGACTTAAATGAAATCAAAGTAAACACTCATATAGTGAATTGCATAAATGCAGAAACTGATTTGATTAATGATGCTCAATTAGGTCTTGAAACCCTCAGAAAAATATTGACAATACTAGATCTACTCATCAAGATAGTAGGATGACAAAATCTAGTGATAAATAATGCCACTATAACTATTGGAAGATCTTAGAGTTGATTACTAATCAATATGATAACCAGTTGACCAATAAGAAATCACTAATAACAGTTTCACATCCTTATGACAGTATGAAGAAATAAACAAAAACAAAAATAAAGATCAGATTGCACTAATGATGACAGGTTCTGTATTTATGAGAATTGCAATTTGAATAGCAATTTGGGTCAAATCACACCCCTTACAAAAGGTTGCAGCATATATGAGACAACAATTTAAATTGTACACTTTTCAGCTAGCACTACTTTATTAATTTGCCCCAAAATTAGGCACAGAAGATGATGAATAATCACTGAGGACCCAGCCATGTAAGAAGGACCTTGGAGGAATCCAAGGGGAATCAGGCTCGGACCAGGACCCAGGGAGAATCAAAATTAAGATGCAAGGGTTTAAGTGAAGTATCAGTAACTTAGTTTAACAGTCAGTTTCCAACAGTTCCACCTCCTTTTATGCATGCTCTTTCTTCAAACTAGACCCAAAATAAACTCAAAATGAACAATGAATGAATAAAATTAGGCAATGTGTCTATTCTAAAACAAAATGAGAAAATGTTAAGGAATGAACAAAGAAATTGTGTCTATTCTAGAACAAAATAAACTCACAAAACCAATGAGGCATGCATTAACTTGTAATGGGGAACTGTCTCATAGAAGCATGCTCACAACCTGCAACACTGAATATGTAACCTACAAACAAGATGCTTAGTATCAATAATATTAACAATGGAGCATCATGAAATATTGAAAAGTGTGTTACCTTATTGAGCTTCTCTTTGTTTCAAGAACAGTTTAATATTCTCTACTTAATAGGGCCAACCATGCAAAGTTGGAAGCTCATTTGATCCCTCCCTCCTACTAATATCACTCTAAATTCCTCATTAATGTCTAACATTATTTCATCCATTAATGAAACATAACATTCATTCATTATCACTTAACATTCATTAACACATAACATTCATTACTATTCATTAACACGTAACATTCATTAACACATATCATTCATTAAGATTCATCAACATTCATTAATACATATCATTCATTAGCATTAATTAACACATAATTAAATTTATTAACACATAAAATCCAGTTGTTAACATATAATAAGATTACAATCATTTTTTTTTCTTTCTTTCTTAAGCTTGGAGGTAAAGGCTAGGTGGACGATCGTTGTCTTCATCATTTGTCTCCTCTTCAGTTCTTCTGCCTTGTGTTTGTGATCTAGTTAATTTATTTCTAGTCCTTTACTCATGATGAGGACGCATCTGCAAAGGGGGATCCACTACAATAACAAAGAAATGGGTTAAATTCATGAGTTTTGTTATTATTGTTACAAGTATTGTTGGCATTATACACTCAGATGAGAATGGTTGATGTTGTAATAGGGTTCAAAGGTTCTACTGGCAAACAGACTTCACCTACCAGCATTGGCAGTCACTACATAGGTTATTCACACCGGCATCCAGTTACACTGGCAACAGATTATACCTCCAGTCCAAGCCGACTTGGAAATAATATTGTTTATGTGAAATGTATTGAATGTAATATTTTATTTGTATAGCTGATATGATGTATTGTAAAGACACATATATGTATGAGATCTTGTAGGTCATTTTAATAGAGAGTGTATCTATGTAGGTATGTATGTAAGCAGTATATGAAAATGAATAATTGTATATGCATTTGGATGCATTTATTTTGAGAGTGAATAAGAAGCAAAGAAGAATGAAGCAAGGTTTTTGGTAGAGGCATCAAACAAAGCTTAAACCGGTACTGAATCTAGCATTGTAGAGGAAATTTTGAGTAGTACATTCTCATTGGATTTAACCATCCAATTGTGTAGTCAGTGTGACTCCATTTTTGTATTGAGAAGTGAGCTCTAGGTAGTTGGCCTTCCTGCATGTCTAGGCCCCTATTGTACTAAGTAATATTTATTCATATTGGCCAGTGAGTAAATATTGTGGGTCACATATCCCATTGAGGTTTTTCCCTTACTGAGTTTCCTCGCCAAAAATATTTGTGTTATGGTGTGCATTGATGATTATTCTTCCATTTCTCTTTACTACATTATTTCTTGCTTACCGGTATATTAATTTGGGTTGTAAAGTTGCAAATAAGTTTAAATCTTTCATCTATCGGTTAGACACTGATTCAGCCCCCCCTCTCAGTGTCTTTGGGACTAACCAAGATTTTAACAATTGGTATCAGAGCCTAGTCCTCTATTTGCAAAAGCTTAACAACTTGAGGAAGATTCTGAAACTGGTATCGATGGAAAGTTTGAGACAACAGTTGGAAGGATCTCTTGAAGATTTTGATGCAAAAAAATTGAAGAATATCAAACTGGAAGATGAACTCAGAACTGCTGGGGAATTTATCAAACCACTTCAAGATAACTTGGTTATAGCAAATAATAAGAGAAAAGAATTACATGTGCAACTGCAAAACCAAGATGATGAAGAAAAGGAAACTCTTAGAGATATTGCAGAGAAACTGAGAAAAGAGAAAAGTAACATGAGGAATGAGATGCAATATTTAACCATGGGACTATGTAAGGATATTGAAGATACAAAGAAGAATGAGGAAGATTTGGCCTGAAGACTTAATGAAAGATCAGATGAATCTGTAAGGCTTAGTTATCAAAATGATATGCTATGCTTAAAACATATTTGATTCACATGTAACATGACAAAGAGGAACTTATGAGATAAGTTAGCACTCTTGAAGGTAAGTTGGTCACTGCAAATGAATACAAAGACAAATTCAAGAAGAGTTTAGATAAGCTTGGTGATATGCTAAAAAGTCAAAAACCTGATGGATAAATAGTTGGAATTGGATTTGAGCATAGAGAAAGTTCCAGAACTAAAAATAATCATTATCATAGAAAACTGGGAAGGCAACCTAATGCTTATAAATTCAATGGAAAATGTTTTAATTGCAACAAATTTGGTCATAGAGAAAATCAATGCAGATTTAGGAATAATCAGAATACAAACTCATCCACCAATCAATGCTCCAAATGCAATAAAAATGGTCATAACTCAGATAATTGTAGAATCAATGTGAAATTATATGTTTGTGATAGATTTGGACATCTATCTAATCAATACAAAACTCAAACTGATCAAGGTTAAGGAAAAGATATTCAGAGGAACAATGTAACCTATTATGCATGTAATAAGATTGGGCATGTTGCAAAATTTTGTAGAAGCAAGACTGTACCAACAAACAAAAAAGGATCTAATGAGAAAGGAAAATAAAAGGTAAATGAAATCAAGCAAGAATTTTCTAAACAATGGATTAGGAAGAGAGATTGAAGAAATGATGAATCTGTCTCTGCATAGGCAAAACAGAGTAATCCTGCACTAGTAGAATAGAGTAATTCTACACTAGCAGGAGATTCTTCATCTAGCTAAGGAATAATCCTTAGGGGTAAGGAAACTAATTGAAGATCATGAATTTATCCTCAGTTGGTGGTAAGAAGTTATATTTCTTCTTTACCGACACATATGTTGGGAATTCACTTCATCGGTGAAGCATTTAATGCGATTGCAAGTTAACTTTTTGGTTATAAAGCACTTGAATTTTTCATTTCAACTTACCAAAGAATTCAAGCATTCGAAGAGTGTGAAATTTGAGCATCAAAATTTAGGAAGCAAAGCAGCAAACATTTTTTAGGGCATCCAAAGTTTTCACTTGCATTCGACAGTCAAAGGTATTTATCCGACAGTCAAAGATATTTATCTTATGACATGGCTTCTTCATCCTCCATTCCTGAATTTATTGCAAACCCTACTATTGTGGAAAATCTCAAGTGTCCTAGACCAGTTTTCAAAATAATCCCTAAGATAGGAAAGTTAGATAACTCCATTGGTACATTTTCAAAAATTCTGAAAGGAGTTGTGTTTGTTGAAGATCCTAGGGCATACATTCACTGTAACATCAAATATTTAGGGTCTGGGGATTTAAGGAACATGTTCATGAATGTTATCACTGACAACCAAGGTATAGTCAAATCAGAACACAAGGTTATTGAAGATTTAGGGTTCACTAACATCCTTCACATGCCTGAATTCTCAGATGAGATTGTTTGTTATGTTCTTAGCCGAGTACATAGAGAATTTTTGTGGTTAGATTCAGTTTTAAAGATCACTAAGGAAGCAATTAAGGTTGTTACTAGTTTAGCTTCTACTAGCACTAGTCCCAAGAAGACAAAGAAAATTCCAAACAAAGAGGTTATGAACTTAATCGTAGCTACAATTGACAACAGATCACTTAGGGTTAGTGATATAGTAGACAACAATGTTAAATATGCTAGTATGGTTATTTGATACAAAGTTGCTCACACTAATAGACTAAATTTTGTTTCAAGTTTATGCAATCATAGTGCCTATGAGATGATTATGAATAATGCAAAAATTGACATGTGTGAATGGTTGAAAGATGAACTGTTAGAAAATTTAAGCAAGATCAAAGGTGACAAGAAGGGAACTTTCAGGTTTGGGAATTTAATTGTATTCTTAATTCTATATTTCTCAAAGGAGATTCCCAGTATTGGACACAAGGACTTTGCCTATGATATTTGTGTTGGAAAATAGATTAAGGAGGGAATTACCAGCATAGGTTCAGATAGTGACAAATTGGTAAAAGATTATTTCAAGAACTTTCAAGCTAAAATGAGGCAAAGGGAAAGGATTCTCGAGAGCATTGTAGACAAGTACGACAAACAAATATGCTTTGTCATTAAAAGAGATAATTTATGGATGGAGGTATTTAGACCTAGAACTATTTGGATAACAGAGATGGGTTATGAAGTTCACTCACACATCTTGGATTCATATGCAAAAATACTCCTAGATGCTCCACCGGAACCCTTAGAGAAAATATTTGGAAATTTTGAAACTATAGAGAGTGGTGTTGCTATGAAGAAGCAAAAGAAGAAAAGAGACAAAGTAATAAAAGGTGCTTCAAAGTTTTTGGAAGTTGTTAAGAAGGGATTACTAAAATTAGATATGATGAAAGGTGTTACTAAAAAAGAAGGAAAATCAGAACAACATCCAGTAGCACATATTTCTCCTGTGGCTACCTCATCTGACTCTGATAGTGATAAGGCTGTTGAATTCAAAAGGGTGAAAAGAAAGAAAAGAAAACCCTCACCGACACCTGCTCCATCACCAAAGAAATCAAGAACACTAAAAAAGAAACAAAGGGATGTGAGAGAGCCCAGTAGTTAGAAGAAGGTCACACCAAAGAAGCAATTGGAACAAAAGGAACTGGATATTCTTTCGCTGACAGAGCTAATAAATGAAATAACTCAGGAAGGAAATCTTAGTAATGTTAGTAAGTTTTATCATTCTTTTATTGATTCAGATAAGGATACTATTGAGGAAAGAATTATTTGTATGTGGATATATATAAGAAGGTTCTTGTTGAGGTTGTATATGTTCTTCCTAATAGTTTATACTTAAGACTCAAAGCAAAAAGAATGTTTGTTATGGAGTTAGACAAGAAATTGAAGGTTAAGGCACTATTAGCCGTTCATCCTGTTAATTCTAAACAAGAAATAGATGACTTAATATCTGAAGCTAATAGGATTCCTTTTTGTGAGTGGTCACTGGCAAGTTAGTCTTATGGCCGACAAAGTAAAAGAGATTGCAGATGAAATAGCTGATAAATGGGATATATTCTTTATTGAGAAGGAGAAAAGAGAAGAGAAAGATAGACAAAAAATTGATAAATCATTTACTAAAGTATATTAGAAAATAGACAAGGGAAAGGGTAAGGTTGGCAGTGTACCTAACATTACAGTTAAGGATAACTTTCTGCCACCAGCACAAGACACCCCACTGATAGTATCAGAGGCACCAACAGAAAAGGAAAATGAGCCTAAAGAAGAGATATCAGAGGAAGTGAAAACAAATAATTTTGATTTTGAGTCAGAAATTCTATTCACAATGAATGTTGACACTCAGGACATCAATATTGTGTTGGACAAGGAAACTGCAGAAGAAAATAATTCTGAAGATATAAATGTTGAGAAACCTAAATCATTGCTCAAAACTGTGGACACTTAGTAGAACATTGAAATACCGGCTGAAGTAGAAAAGGAACAAGAATAGACACAATCAGAGCTAGAAGATTATAAGAATGAGAGTAAATGTGAGAATAAGAGAAAGTGGATAAAGAAAAGATTAAGGATGGAAACAAGGAAGAAGAAGTGGTTAAGGAAACTTAACAAGTATCTGGAGAAGAGAAGAAAGTTATTTCATATCCTAGCACTCCTCCCAGTACTTCTACTATGGATTATAGATTGACAAATGCAATTGATGTATTATTAGATTCCATCAAGAAGATAATAGAATGCAATGCCTTAGCATTTAAGGCTATTGATGATTCTTTACCAATTTTGCAAATGATTGCACCGGCATGCAAGCTTGATCACACTGTTGGGTCTATAGGTAAATTTGACACATTGTCCAAATTCATTTCTTCTAACATTCAAACTATAGATAAGATAAATGAGGAGACCATTAAGGAAAGAGTTAATAAGGAGAAGGATGAATTCTTTGATAAAACAATAAAGGATTGCACACAACAGATTCATTCATTGTTATAGACATTGAATTCCACCATTCTGGAATACAAAGAACTATACAAGGAAGCATGCAAATCTCACCATCTAACAAAAGATATTGATGAGAAAATAAAGAAAACACAAAAAGAAATTGATCATATTGCTGACAATATGATTGGTTCTTCAAAACTCACATCATTTTTGGATCAAGAGATGGCTACTTATGAAGAGAAGATTGAATAATTGGAAAGGGAGAAAGTAAGGTTAAAGATAAAAACCCGAGAGTTAAAGAAAAAACTTGGTCCTAGATTGGATAATTTGTTAACACACCAAAATGAGCTATCTAAGGCAACTATTCAAGGGGAAAGATCACCGAAGCAACAGATGCATTATCTTACCAGGATGATCCAACAGAGAGAGACTATAATTTCTGATAGCACCAAGGTTTTGCAAGGTCTTAACTTTGTTTTGGCACACATTTTTCAGATTGTACATAACCAGCTACAAGTTTCTAGGTAAATTTTGAATTTTTTAGTCTTTTGACATCCTTTGTCATTGATGTCAAAGGGGGACTTGGTGTAATGAGAAAAATGTACAGAAGGAGATCATTTTCTCAAGGGGAGCAATCTCAGTTTTTTGACTTCATTTTGGATATCAGTTTTTGGATTTTTCTCATGAGTGTTGCCATCAATGCCAAAGGGGGAGATTGTTGGCATTATACAATCAGACGAGAATGGTTGATGTTGTCATTGATGGAAACCAACTAGTAATAGGGTTCAAAGGTTCTACTGGCAAACAAACTTCACCTACCGACACCGGTCGTCACTACATAGGTTATTCAAATTGGCAACTAGTTACACCGACAACAGACTATACCAGCAGTCCAAGCTAACTTGGAAATAATATTGTTTATGCGAAATATATTGTAATGTAATATTTTATTTGTATAGCCGACATTATGTATTGTAAAGACTCATATATGTATGAGAACTTGTAGGTCATTTGAATAGAGAGTGTATGTATATAGGTATGTATGTAAGCAGCATATGAAAGCGAATAATTGTTATATGCATTTTGATGTATTTATCTTGAGAGAGAATAAGAAGAAGAGTAGAGTGAAGCAATGTTTTTGGAAGAGGTATCAGAAAGAGCTTAAACTAGTATTGAATCCAGCATTGCAGATGTTGTTTTGAGCAGAACATTCTCATTGCATTTAACCATCCCATTGTGTAGTCAGTGTGAGCCTATTTTTGTATTGAGTAGTGAGCTCTAGGCAGTTGGCCTTCTTGCATGTGCAGGCCCCTATTGTACTAAGTAATATTTATTCATATTGGTCAGTGAGTAAATATTATGGGTCACCAATCCCATCGAGGTTTTTCCCTTACCTGGTTTCCTCGCCAAAAATATCTGTGTTATGGTGTGCATTGATGATTATTCTTTTCTTTCTGTTTACTACATTATTACTTGCTTACTAGTATATTAATTTGGTTTGTAAAGTTGCAAATAAGTTTAAATCTTTCATCTACTAGTTAGACACTATTTCACACCTCCCCCCTCTCAGTGTCTTTGGGACTAACCATGTATCTTACAAATATTTCATTAATTAAAATAAAATTACAAGGGTGCTCTTTACTTGATGGGGCCACATCATCTTCCTGATCATTTTGTCTAGCCTCATCCTCAACATCTTGAACACCCTCTAAATCCTCTGGAGTTCAAACATGAAAGGTTACATTAATCAATACATTAATTGCAATTAAATTTGTTTAAAGGAATAACAGTGGTCCTCTTTACTTGGTGGGGCCCCATCATGTTCCTAATGTTGTCTACCTAGATCATGCTCAACTTGCTCACCAGGGTCTACATGCTCTAAACTAAAAGCCAAAAAGGTTAAATTAATTACTATACCAATTTCAAATAAAGATATTTAATTGTAATAATCATTACAAGCTCATCCTCAACATCTTGAACACCCTCTAAATCCTTTGTAGTTGAAAAATGAAAGGTTACATTAATCAATACACCAATTGCAATTTAATTTGTTTAAAGTTATAACAGTGGTTCTCTTTACCTGGTGGGGCCCCATCACATTCCTAATTTTGTCTACCTGGATAAGGCTCAACTTGCTCACCACGGTCTACATACTCTAAAATAAAAACAAAAAAGGTTACACTAATTACTACACCAATTTCAATTTAAGATGTTTAATTGTAATAATCATTACATAGAAAAAAAATTGTTTAGCACGTGAATACCTCTAGTACTGGGATTCACACCACAACCTTCATCATGTGTAGGTTGTGTTCCACCTTGTGCAGGTTGCATTCCAATGTCATGTGCATTGTTATGATTGCTTGATTATTTAAAACAAATATAGTCACATTATACTAGAAATTAACGTCTCGAATAGATTATTTCTCAAGTATTCAATTTTAAATAATTTTCATTTAGCTTATTTACATGATTGACGGATGCATTTTATTCTTTTGTTTAACCAATCAATCCTTTTAGATGTTCAACCATGACTCTATAGCCCTCCCAGAAGGTAATTTTCATGTCATCTTTTGTGGGCACTCTATCGAATTCAAAGCCTTGAATGTTTTGCTTAATATCATGATTTTTTCTTGTATTATTTAATGATTAAAAAAATATTTGTAATTTATTATTTCGATGTGATATTTCATTTATTGATACTTACAATTCGTGTGGCAACTTTCATATAACCACCAGAGCTGAGTTTGTGTTGCCCGTGCTTTTCTAGTAATGTCTTAGCTACCTTGATGTGTTGAGTAGTCTATGAAAAGTTTGAAATATGTTAGATTATATAAATATAAAGAGTAATTAGTACATACTTACATTCTTAATAGTATCACATACCTTCTTCTGCATGGTGTTGTATTTCATTTTTTCCTTTAAAATCTCTCCTTTGCATCCAAAATCAAGTCCTTCCACTCCCTCTCTAGAATCATGGGGGACACTCGTACATTTTGTTCTTCTCTAAATGTGTCCTATACTGGTCCCTCACATACTTTAGATGTTTGCCAACTTGATCAAGGACTTTGCTTTTCTCTAATGTGTCATTTTTGAACAACCAAACCAAAGGGTTTACGAGCTCATCTTTTAACTTTTTTTCTTGCTCATTCCACCATTTATGTATGGTGGTCCCAAAGATATCCAATGTAATTTCATTAAGATTTTTTTTTTAAATATCATTTCCTGTAAATAAATCATGGGATGATTAGTCCAAAACAAGTGATCAATAAGTAAATTAAAATTACTTTATATAGCATAATAACTGTAAAGTACCTAGAACCTTCTCTATCTTTATGGGAAGAAAACCTTTGGTCACCACAAATGTGACTGGCAATGTTTCCATACTAGCAATACGGGAAGATATAGGAAATGTTGCTATGGTATCACCACTAGTGGGCTCTACATCCTCGTGTACATGTCTTGCTAGAGAAAATGAATCCACTATGAAATGCCCCCAAGAAAGAACACTTCAAGGGAAATAAATACATAACAAAAGAGAGAGAAAAAGAGGGATCTACCAACTCTGGGGTCAATATGATGTGCACTATTGGATGTTTGCATGTTGCGTGTTGTCGACATTGTAGTTGGCAATATAGGTGGGGATGATCAGATTTGATGAGGTGGCATTTGCACAGGAACATGGACATCACCTAAAAAATAATACATTAAATATACAAAACATTAAATATATGAGAAATAACACAGTGGTGCAGGAGCACAAAGACCACAATGAGGAACTAGGACCAATTTCTTAAAGCAGTATTTTTAATGTATGGAACATGGACATCACCTGAACTACTTGGAGTACCCTGATCATGGCTACCAACTTGATAAGGATGCACTATTTCTTGTAAAAACAACACATACATATTTTAGTTCCTAACATAAAAGAGTATAAAATATAAACCATTTTTGAACTTATGTTATAATTAAAGATTTCATTACTGCTTACTTGCATGTTTTGTTCTCTCTGCATCAATTGTTGCAACCTCTCTTTTATTGCATCAGTTTGAGGGACTTGGTATGCCAGAGCAATAATTTCTCTATTAATTTTTTTTTGGATCTTTCTCATCATCATGACAAGGTTTGTGGAATATGCGATGTCATCATCACATAATAGTGAGTCCACCGATGTATTGTCATTAGGTAATGGAGGTGCCTTTCCCTAAACATCCATCTGTGACATGAATATTAGTAACATTATCAAAATTTCTTGAAAACCCTTAAGAAAAGAATATAATAATATAACATTTTGCTTCTATCTAATTTGTACAATTACAATGAGGTTTTCCTGCTGGGTAGAAGGGCTGGGAGATACACCCCTGTCTATGCTATGTGTTGGATGAATGTCACCCTATGACAAATATTAAATATAAAAAAAAACATTAGTGAAATGAAACCAATAGACTTAGAAAAAAAACTTAATAATAAAATGGTATATTGGAGTCATTAATTTAAGGTTGGTGTGAGTGGTATATAGTATGTACCACCCCCATGATAGTAACTTTGTTCGTATCTATGCGATTTAAATTATAGTTGATTATCAGCTCTTCCCCTACACTTATTGATTTTATCGCACATATAAATATACGATTTCCCTCGTGTGCCTCAAATATGCAATTGGGTTGATTATTAGTGTTGGCATTATGGATGAATTGATTACGTGTTGCATTGATGTTTTATCATTGATGTCAACACTAGCTATTATGGATGGTTATCGACATACAGGTTTTGGTTAACGATAGAAGAGATTATCTGTTGGACACTTCCTGTATGTTCAGATCTATCCAATGTCATTGGTGCTTTTGGAGCATGTTTTGGTCAATTGGTATTGGCTTGGTATTGGATATTATCATACATGCTTGCCAACCCTTATCAACATTGGTTTAAGGCTTTACCGGTAGAGCTTTCACTGAGGAATCATGATAGGATGCATATGTGGTGTTGATGCGGCTTCTAGATGGATTTTAGGATGCTGAAAATGTTCTTTGATCATGCTTCAACTGCTTGAATACATTGCTTTGCCATGGTAGACCCAGAATAGGTCTGGTACCTATCTAGGTTATGGACCGCTATCATGTTAACATGTACTCTACACATTACCAGGATGTTTCAGGAGGATTAATGAATTTGTTATTATTGTTTTGGTCTTAAGTCGACATGGCATATCATTGTAATATGGAATTATGTAATGATCTTATTGTAATATCTTTTAGGTGGCTGACCTAATTGGTTTAGGTCTTAGGGTTGGTATAAATGAGTGTAAGATCTCATTGTAGATCATGTGATGTGGAAATAAAAGGTGTATCATGGTCATGAATTGTAATATCATATGTGAAGGATTAGGTCGATCATAGGTGATCGAATTGGGATTAAGGAAGAGGTCAAAATCCTCTAGTATTGAGCTTAATCAGGACTGTAATAAGGCATGGTAGATGCTATCTCTAGCAGTTCACTTTATTGGATTGTTATCCATTTTTCTTGATGTGGTTTTAACCTTTGTAGTCAATGAGACTCTTTTGTAATGAGCAGTATGCTCTAGGCAATGTGCCTTCCTACATGTGTAGGCCCCTCATTGTATCACATACTTTTTGTAGAGGTATCATCTGACTGTGGGTAGGCTTCCCACTGTAGTTTTTCCCTTTCTAAGTTTTTCACATAAAAATCATGGTTTTATGTGGCATGATTTCTTTGCATTTATTATCTATTTAATTGTTGAGTTACATTGTTTATCGGTATCTATGTCTATCAACATCTGTTTATACTTTACTAGTATTTGAATGTTTATGTGATATGGTTGAAGGTTGTATTGTGGATTAAATATTATAACTATTAATAACTGATTCACCACCCCTCCTCTCAGTTGTTCATTGGTTATCCGAATAATTGGTATCAGAGCTTTGGTCCTATTTTGTAGAAGCTTAACTGCTTGAGGTAGATCCTATGGCAACTAACACTTCCAATCCATCAACAACTATTTTCAGAAGAGAAATCCCTAAACTTGATGGAATAAATTATGGGATATGGAAAATTCAAATGGAGACTCATCTTAGATGTCTTGGCAAGGGTATTTTGGAGATCACTGAGAAAGGATATACACCTTATGATCTGGCATTTGGCAATCCTACTCTTACAGACTTGGATAAGAATATTAAAAATGGTTGTAGAGCTAGAGAAGCCCTCTTGTGTGCACTTACTTCTTAGCAGATAATGGGATTGATGGATAAATAATCAGTAAAGGTTATGTGGGACAAATTGCAAACTCTGAAGGAAGGTGACCCTGCTGTCAAAATTCCTAAACTTGATGGTTACTGGGTAATATATGAAAAATTGAAAATGGAAGATAATTAGAGAATTGTTGTATTTATGGAAAGAGTAAATGACATTATTATGGAAATTCAATGTTGTGGAGGATTTCTAAGTGAAGATGAAATAGTTTCCAAAGTCTTGAGAGCCCTTCCACTGGCTTACAAGATGAAGGAAACTACAATTAATGAGTTAAGAACAATGGAAAACACTTTAGTTAACAAAGATACTCTAATTGGGAAATTATCTGCTTTTGAGATTGAAGAATTTGGAACTTCTAGAGCTGTAAAGTTTGAACCTTCTTTTCATGCATCATCATCATCATCGTCATCATCTACCGACAAAAGTGATTGGAAAGCCCTATATGCATAAGAATTGGAAGACATGAGGAAAGAAGATGAAGAACTTGAGAAACTTGAAGCCTTATTCACTAGAAGAGTACCTCAAGGACCAACTAGAAGTAAGTATGAAGGAAAAGCACCTTTTAAATGTTTTACATGTAATAAGATTGGTCATTTTGCATCTAGATGTCCTGAAAGGAATGCAAGGTTTGAGAAAAGAGTTAAGAAATCTTTTAAGCCTAACCAGAATAGATATAGATTCAAGAAAAGTAAACAATGCTACATAGCAGATGAGGAAGGAGTAACTGATGACTCGGGAGATGAACTGATAGAAGACTCTGCTAGTGCATCCGACAATGGAAAGGAATGGGTGTTCTATGCTTTGAAGGAAGATGAACCTAAATTGGATATCAAGAATTAAGAAAAGGCCCTGGCAGCAAAAGTTGAAGATAAGGATGAATGGGTAATTGATAGTGGATGCTCACATCATATGACTGGAGATAAAGGGGAATTTTTGTCCCTACAAGAATACAATGGCAGTCAAGTCAGATTTGGAGATAACAAGGCATGTATGATCAAAGGTAGAGGTATTATTTCTTTGGATGGAAAGCATAATACTGATAATGTCTATTATGTAGAAGGTTTAAATCACAATCTTTTGAGTGTTGGTCAATTGGTTAGTAAGGGTTTCTAACTTTAGTTTAAAGATAAAAAATGCAAAATCATTAACAAGACTAGTTTGGAGATTGCAACCGGTATTCAGACAGGAAGTGATATCTTCCACTCGAACACTAGTAATAATACATGCTTAATTGCTCATATTGAGGAGAGTAGGTTATGGCATAAAAGGTTGTGTCATGTTAATTTTGATTGTATTGTTAAGATCAATTCAACTAAGGTAGTTAGAGATATACCTAAGATTATGAAGCCTCATAATCCAGTATGTAAGGATTGTCAATTGGGTAAGCAAGTTAGAAGTTGTTTTAAGAGAATACATGATAAATGTAATGATGTACTTGATTTGATTCATACTCACTTATGTGGTCCAACAAGGACTAGAAGCTCTCAAGGTGATAGGTATTTCATGTTAATTATTGATGACTATTCTAAAATGATGTGGGTGACTTTTCTAAGGGAGAAGTCTGAATCTTTTGAGAAATTCAAGATCTTTAAAGCGAAGGTTGAAACTGAAACTGGATTGAAAATCAAATGTCTAAGATCAGATCAAGGAGGTGAGTTTACTTGTGATGAATTTAACAATTATTGTGAGACAAATGGAATCGGGAGACAACTATCTGCACCTACGACTCGTCAACAAAATGGAGTAGTGGAAAGAAAGAACATGACCATTTTGGATGCAGCAAGATCTATGATGATGGAAGCCAAATTGCCTCATATTTACTGGAGATAAGCTATGAGTATAACAGTTTACACATTCAATAGAGTTCACATCAAAGGTGAAACTAGTAAGACCCCTTATGAACTATGGTTTGGACATACACCTACTGTTAAATATTTCAGAATTTTTGGAAGTAAATGCTATGTCAAAAGATATGATTCAATTGGAAAGTTTGATCCTAGATGTGATGAAGGGATATTTCTTGGATACTGAATTCAGAGCAAAGCATATAATTGTTATAATAAAAGATTACAGAAAATTGTTGAGAATGCTAATGTGAAAGTGGATGAGCAGTACATAAATTATTCTATATCATATGACAAGGAACCGACAATAGAAATGATCATAACTAAACTAACAATGCCTTAACTGGTACAGGAAGAAGTACACAAATTATTCTATATCATCAGAGGAGTGAACCTGAAGTTCAAAAGACACCAAGGTATGTAAGATTAAATCATTCTGAAGATCAAATCATTGGAGATAAGAACAAGGGAGTTATGACTAGAAGGAAACTGGCTAATGAAGAGGTATGTCTTATTTCTAAAATTGAACTGGCAACTATTATTGAAGCTTGTAAGGATAAACATTGGTTAAAGGCTATGGAAGATGAATTAGATCAGATAGAGAAGAATGAAACTTGGAATTTAGTTCCCCGGCCTAAAAATAAGAATTTTATTGGAACTAAATGGGTTTTTAGGACTAAACTAAATGAGGATGGTCAAGTTATAAGAAACAAGGCTAGATTGGTTTGTAAAGGATATTCTCAAATGGAAGGAATTGATTATGGTGAGACGTTTGCACTTGTAGCTAGAATTGAAGGTATTAGACCATTTCTTGCCTATGCAACTTATAAGAACTATAAAGTTTATCAAATGAAGGTTAAAAGTACATTTTTGAATGGTGAGCTTGATGTAGAAGTATACATTGAGCAACCTGATGGATTTTCATTGATAGATGATAAAGATATGGTTTGTAGATTGAAGAAATATTTATATGAATTGAAACAAACCCCTAGAGCCTGGTATGCAAGGTTGTATAAATATCTTTTGAAGTTTGGTTTTACTAAAGGCAGTTTTGATAGTAATTTATATTATAAGATCATTGATGATGATATTCTGATTATTGAAGTATTTGTTGATGATATCATTTTTGGAGGAGAAGATAAATAGTGCATGGAATTTTCTAACAACATGAAGAATGAATTTGAAATGTCCATGATAGGTGAGATGCAATTTTTCTTAGGTTTGGAGATTACTCAAACTAACAAAGACATTTTTATCTGTCAAACTAAGTATCCAAGGGAGTTGTTGAAAAAGTTTGGTATGGATGATTCTAAATTGATAAGTACTCCTATGGTGACAAGTGAGAAATTATCTATCAAGGATACTTGTACACCGGTAAATTTGACAAGGTATTAGTCTATGATTGGTGGTCTATTATGTCTAACTTAGACTAGACCTGATATTATGAATGCAGTAAGTATTGTTTCAAGATATCAAAGTAATCCTAATAAAAATCATGACTGTGCAGTAAAGAGAATATTTTGATATTTGCCATGAACAACAGAATATGGCCTATGGTATTCCAAAAATGATGATTTCACTTTATGTGCATATACTGACTCAGATTGGGCAGGTGATACTGATGACAGGAAGAGAACTTCTGGTAAAGATTTCTTTCTTGGCATGAAACTAGTTTCATGGATCAGTAAAACACATTCATGCATTTCTTTATCTACTGCAGAAGCTGAGTATGTTGTAGTAGCGACTAGTTGCACTCAAGTCTTGTGGAGGAAGCAAATGTTGAAGGATATCAGGGTAAATTGTGGTGAACTAGTAGTTATGTACTATGATAACTCTATAGCTATTGACATGTCTAAAAATATAGTATTTCACTCTAAGACTAAGCATATATCAATAAAGTACAACTTTTTGAAGGACAGGGTAGAAGAAAAGGAAATCAAATTGGTTTATGTGAACACTAAAGAACAAATTTTAGACATATTCACTAAACTATTGTCTAAGGAATCATTTGAGTATTTGAGAGACAGGTTAGGGGTTTTGGCTCCTCTAGCAAAGACTTGATTGATGCAGTTTTGTCATCAGTCTGACATGCATTATTAGAGATATTATTCATTCTAGCACTAATGAGTGGTGCTACTACTCAGAGGGAGTAGTCAGCTTTGAGGTCTGCATTATTGCTTTAATATTTTTGTTAGATTTTTGGCATTGATGTCAAAGGGGGAGAGATATTGATGTTAAAATAAAGAAAAAGGAGTTGTATACATTCGGGGAGAGATTTATTCAAAACTTTACAAAGATATGATTCACACAGATTGTTGGTTGTCTTCCACAGGGGGAGACTTCTTTGGGACTTCTTGGTACTTAGATGTTTTTCACATCTAGTGTTGCCATCAATACCAAATAGGGAGATTTTTGGCATTATTGATGAATTGATTATGTGTTGCATTGATGTTTTGTCATTGATGTCAACACTAGCTATTATGGATGGTTACCGACAGATGGGTTTTGGTTACTGGTAGAAGATCTTGTGTTACTGGCAAAAGAGATTATCTATTGGACACTTCCGACATGTTTGGATATATGGAATGTGATTCGTGATTATGGAGCATGTTTTGGTCAGTTGGTATTGGCTTGGTATTGGATACTATCATACACTCTTGTAAACCCTTACCAAAATTGGTTTCGGGCTTTACTGGTAGAGCTTTCACTGAGGAATCAAGATAGGATGCATATGTGGTGTTGGTGTGGCTTCTGGATGGATATCAGGATGTTGAATATGTTCTTTGATTGTGCTTCAACTACTTGAAGACATTGCTTTGGTGTGGTGGACTTAGAATAGGTCTGATACCTATCTAGGTTATGGACGGGTATCATGCTAACGTGTACTCTACATGTTACCTAGATGTTTCAGTAGGATTTATGAATTCGTTATTGTTGTTTTGGTATTAAGCCAACATGGCATATCATTGTAATATGGAATTATGTAATGATCTTATTGTAATATCTTTTAGGTGACCGACCTAATTGGTTTAGATCTTAGGGATGGTATAAATGAATGTAAGATCTCATTGTAGATCATGTGGTGTGGAAATAAAAGGTGTATCTTGGTCATGAATTTTAGTATCATATGTGAAGGATTAGGTTGATCATAGGTTATCAAATTGGGATTAAGGAAGAAGTTAAAGGCCTTTGGTATTGACTTAACCGAGACTATAATCAGGCATGGTAGATGCTATCTATAGTAGTTAACTTTATTGGATTGTTGTCCATTTATCTTGAGGTGGTTTTAACCTTTGTAGTCAGTGAGACTCTTTTGTAATGAGTAGTACACTCTAGGCAATGTGCTCTCTTGCATGTGTAGGCCCCTCATTGTATCACATAGTTTCTACAAAAGTATCATTTGATTGTGGGTAGGCTTCCCACAGTGGTTTTTCCCTTTCTGGGTTTTCCATGTACAAATCATGGTGTTATGTGGTATGGTTGCTTTGCATTGATTATCTGTTTAATTGTTGAGTTACATTGTTTTCCGGTATCTATTTCTACCGACATCTATTTTTGTTTTACCAACATTTGAATGTTTATGTGCTATGGTTTAAGGTTGTATTGTGAATTAAATATTATAATTGTTAACAACTGATTCACCCCCCCCCCCTCAGTTGTTCATTGGTTATCCTAACAATTAGTTGACCCAAGTCATCTACTATTTATAAAACCTATAATATTCCTTGCTGCTTTTGGCCTTCTATCAATGTACATAGCCACTCTTTTACTTTTATCATTAACTTTCTGTTGTATATAATTCATTGAGAGTGCACGCCTACGCATACTTTTTTTATATCAAACAATCTGCATCCAATTTTTATAATTGTAACAAGGTCTAACATACTCTATCAGTTAAGCAACTTTGTTGTAACAGGCCTTTATGCCTTCCATGAAAATTAGGCCCAAACCATATAATGATGATGGTGATATGTGATATATCCTCTCGTTAACAAAAAAATTAGTTTTTATTGGACGAATTTCCTTGGGTACCCATTGTTTCTGTAGATGTTTGTACCTCAAGGGTACCTTGATGTCTCCTATTCTCTCATCATCATAAGAACATGACCCCCTTTGAGTAAGGAAAAATTGTATTCCTTTATTGAATTTCCCCCTAAGTTTTTGACCTCTAGTTGATCTCCCTCTTTTAGATGCAGTGCATGTCTCACTTGCATCTCATCTTCCTGAATTTCCCTTGCACGAGGAAGATAGATCTGAAAAATACCTATTTGGTGGTACCTGCACTCCATCAAATGAAGAAGTTGACCCTAAAGTTGATGTTGAGATTAAAATTTGAATAAGCCCAACTAGGGCCTGGAGTATTGATAACTGTATTAGATTTGTTGCATATAGGAGGGCTGAGAAGGTGGAACGAGCTATAACATGTGGTTTCAATGAGAAAAAAAATCAAAGTTTTGACAAAATATTGTTGCTAAAACCTGGCTTATTGTTAAAGAGAAAGCAAGAAATTAATAAATGGTTTCTATAGGGTGTATTGACTTATACCTGTCGTTCCATGACACTATGTAGGATCCTTGTCAAAAGGGTTCAGGTTCCTGCATATGTAATTCATTCATCTTATGTTAGCTAAATTTTACATGATACATATGCTAAAAATTACATAGTAGACAACATGAACAATATGCAAACATCATAATCATTGTATTTTTTTTTCCTTACCTTTCATTTATCTGAAAGTGCAAGGTCCTCAACAAAAGGGTTGACGATGTCTGTAGTCAATTACCTATTTCCACCAAGGATGATAGAATTAGACAAAATATCTACATATAATCAACACCAATAATTGAGCATCATAAGCATTACATGATACGTATATTTTACCCAAGTGTATATTTCAAAAAGAATCTCAGAGATCATGGAAAAAATAACAAAGCTCCTATATGTTTTAGAGGTTTTATTCAATTTATATTGAATCCATTAAGTGGATTATAAACATTTCTATCCATAAGATGAAGTAAAAGTTGAAAATAATTGAAACTTGTACTATTGGCCAAAGTTATCTCGATGAAAAAACTTAGACAAAGTGAGTAGTGCATGGTCGGGATATCATATACCAATGTATAAGCATGAAAAGCTGAAGTTGGATGCATCGGTGGAAGTCGTATCGATCAATGCCAAGGAGTCAAGGAAGTTAGGTAGATCAGGGAAACATATATCGATTATGGTCATCAACAAAACATACATTGGAAGCAAAGGAAAAATATTGTCTTGCCAAAAGCCGTTGAGGCTATCTATAAGACTTATCCTGATGAACACAACCAAGGATAAACGTGCAATGGTGAAGGTTATAACAAATAAAGATAATCAGCGTAGCCAAAGGAGTCAAGATGTGTCATTTTGAGTCTCCTCGATGCCCGATGAAGTTATTGGTCAGAAGATCATCAGGAAAGATTATGCTGATGGAATATGATGTAGCGGGAAAAGTTATGTCGAAGGAAAAGGTCATCGGGAAAACTATGCCTATTGCCATGACACATTTGAAGTTACTCTAATGCCTGATGATAGTATTGGGTTGACATATACCGATAAAGTAAAAGAAGTATCATTGGGTTATGTTACTCCGACAGGAAATATAAAGTTTCTAAAAGGAAAAGGGATTTTGTTGATGGCACCAAAGATGAAGTTTCATCGAAGAGACATACACTTATGAGTTGTTGTCATATCAGAATTTAAAACTGAAACATGGAGATTTTATTAAATGCTTGCATTAGGTAGATTTATTTATGGTTCACACAAGGTAGATTAATAAGAGGATCATCATTACAATGTTTACATAGCAAAGAAATTGATAAATAGAGAATTGAATTCCTAAGAGTTAGAGCAAAAAATTGTGATTGCAAAATAGGAGTCTTCGAGTTCCATAGGAATGAAGAGAGCAACAAAAATCTTTGAATCTAGGGCTAAGAAATCTAAGAAAGGAGAGGAAGCCTCGATTCAAAGACTGAACCAAGATATGATACAAAAAATGCAGGCACCAAGCCCTAAGTCCAGAAGATCGAAACAACATTTGTCGGGGATGGACCAATTGGAAGAAAAATACAAAAATGTCAGAGATGTGTGGACCAAAGTGAGAGGATACAAATTTTTCCTATTTCACTACCCAAGAAGAGACAAGGAAATTCCACTGTGCAACCCCTGGAAGTCCAATTTGGGTAAGATGATTGTCCCAAATGTGTTTGTAAGTGTGAAATTGCTAGAAACCCTATTGAAAAACTATAATTCTGTGGGGAGGTATATCCAGGCTCCCAATGGAGATTCCTTTATTAGGTTTTCTGTTGGTACTCTAAATGAAGTATTTAACTTGAATCCCAGCCCTAATAAACCCTTGTCTTTTAGAGAATTGGAAGAAGAATACCTCAGAATGGATACGACATATACTAGGTGGAAGTTAGCTGTCCATAAGAAGGAGGCCAATATACTGACAAAACAGAATAGGTCACCATTCAATAATGAGTTATTCAAACATTACCTACAATATACTTATATGTCTTGTGGGAAGTTAGGAGGAGTTGAAGTTCTTCATCTAATGAGTATCAGGTTGTTAGTCCTAGCCTCAGATATCCAAATGTATGAACCCAGACCATTTGGTTATGCCTCTTATTTGGTAGGAAAATTAAATGAGGGTTTCCTAAACCTTAGGGATAACAAAAGACCTAATTTCAAGTTTTATTCATTTTTTATGTATTTAGTATTGTTTTATGGACTTTTCAGGGGTATGTGGCCTTAGGAGTTAGTGCTTAATACTAGAAATGGGGAAGGGGAGGAACAACTGGTTCAATTATGGACTTCTATTTGGGACTCTCATTATGTGATATCAAACTACATAAAATTTAAAGAGTGGATTGTTGGCATATGGACACTCCAATGAGACATTATGTGTGATTGAAGGTTTTGTCATTGATGGCAACCTTGCAATCCTATGGCATTAGCAAGACATTATACCAGCAAAAGCATTACACAAGCAACCTTGCAATCCTATGGCACCGGCAAGACATTATACCGGCAAAAGCATTACACGGGAAACCTTGCAATCATATGGCACCGGAAAGACATTATATTGGCAAAGCATTATTCAAACAAAACAGTGCATCGGCATCAGCAAGATCACTCTACACCGGTACCGACACAGACGATGTATACTGGCACTAAGGCCGACATGATTTTTGATATGTAATATTTTGTTTATTATTGTAAGCCGACTTGGCAAATTGTAAAATGACTCTTGTATATAAAAGAGATCATTGTAGTCATTTGTAGGATATGAATAGGAAGCATAAATAAATTATAAGGCAGACCTAATGTGCGAATTGTAGGTCAAGGGTATATGTAAAGAATAGAGCAAGAACTGGTACTGAATCTGGCATTGAAGATGCTATTGTAAAGCAATACAGATCATTGGACTTGTGTAAATCCTCATTGTAAGTCAGTGTGACTTCTAATTGAGCAGTGTGCTCTAGGCAATTGGCCTTCCTGCATGTGCAGGCCCCTTCTATAAGTAATATTCTCTTATTGGCGAGTAAGTGAATATTGTGGGTCACAAATCCCACTGAGGTTTTTCCCACACCAGGTTTCCTTGTTAAACACCTTGTGTTATGGTGTTCTTTTCATGTGGATGTTTTTCATTCTATTATTTGCATTAATTCTTGCATACTAGTATACTGTTACTTTATGTTCTGCATATTCAATTTTAAGAAAATCTCATTACCGGTCAAATAGTGGTTCACCTCCCCCTCTCAGTATCTGTGGGAACCCTACCATGGATAGAAAAACCATTATATAGGATATATGAAGTTCCTTGTTATGGATCAATTTCAAATGAGTTTAAGGCATTTTTAAGGCCTAAAGATTTTGATGATAGGCAAATTTTGAATCATAACTGGGGAGATTGATACATGCACCAAAACTTGTTTTAGGATCTATGGATTTGAAGGAATCCCATACATGTTACCAAAATGTGTTCTTGATAGAATAGCATATTTGGAGATTGTAAGACAATTAAGTGTCTCAAATGCTAAACACTTTGGAGATCAACATAAGCAGGCTTTCTTGCCTGGAACTCAATTTTGGAGATTTCACTATTGTTTCTACAAAGGCATATGAAATAATTGATAGAAAGTTAATGGAGGTGTATAAGTTGTTTGAACATATTGCAAGAAAAAGCTATGATCCGGAGGGGTAAATCCACTTCTCTAAGAAAAGACAAAATCTAGGAGGTTATTTGCACTTGAGTTTGGATGCAGAAGACATCTTCTGAAATATGGAAGATGCAGAAGCACAAGAGGTAACTAATAATTTGAATAGAGAGATGGAAGAAAAGAAACAAAGGTTGATGGAAATGGAGATAGAAGAAGAGATGTTAGAAAGTGAACCAGATGACCATGAAGTTGTTTCTAGATATCAAGCAATGGAACAAGAAGAAGAACCAAATGAAAATGAGCAAATTGTGACTAAGATGGAGATTCATGCAGATTCAAGGTTAGAATAATATTATGCTTTTGTAGCAGATGATGTATTTATGAAATCTAAAGAATTTAAATATTTTCTCTATAATTTCAAAGGAAAAAGGTTCAGGGAATATATCCCACATATAACACCTATAAATGAAGAAGAGTTGTTGAAAAGGTTAAAGGAGGATATAGAAACGGAGTCGGTTATAATGACTCCCCAAAAAAGGAGGCAATTACTTGCAGAAGCCAGAGTAATTTTGTTTCCAGGATGGGATTTGAATGCATCTTTTATTTTTGACAGTCTATTACACTTTGACAACAAGGATTTCAAATTGGACATTCAAGGAGTAAATGATGTGTTTATTGGATCTAGGTTTGATCAAGATGAGGAAGCCTTACTGTTATGGGCATTGTATCCTCTGAATGAAAGGCCTAAAATTATTGATGTGGATAAAGCATTTGGACATATGATGATATTGAAATTTGGGGAAATTGATCCCATTGTTTCAGCAGACATTGGAGTCAGCATTTCAAAGTTTAATAGAGCACAAATAATTAGAAAGGTAAGGGAAAGAGATCAATACAAAGGATTGTCTGAGGAAACCATAAGAAGAAGTGGACAATCAGTGCCAATGATACTTTCTCGTGATAATTCAAAATGGAAAAAGAAATGTGAAGAGATGCAACAAGAAAATCAGAGAATTATTAAACAAATGCAGAGTCTAAGAGTTCATAGTGCCTCTTTTCTATTGACTAAAAGATTTGAAAATTTGAAAGGATATTTGGAAGAGTTCTGGGTTGTTTTTCAAAATGATATGGACAATGCTATATCACATAATAGGATAAAGACCGGATTCGGAACCAGACTACATGACAAGACTTTGGAAGGGACAGATGCGAAATAAATTAAGAAGATCAAAAGGTTGCTTGGAAAACATGACAAATTCAATGCATAGTTACAAACTGCATATGATGAATGTACAGACATAGTCCAACATGGTATCCTAGTGCTAACTGATCAGAGGGGAGAGATCAAGGATAAAGACAAGTGGATTTAAGAATGTCAAAAATCTACTTAGTCTTGTCCTTAATGTTGCTCAATTAGATGGAATTGATTCGAAAGAAACAATTACATAGATGGAATAATTCATCACATGGGAGATCGTTGTCAGGGACCTAATCCATGATGTAAACACCTACAAATCACAAAAGTACTTGGAGCACATTCAAAAATGTGGTGAGATACTTGAGGATTGAAATTGTTTTCAAATATTTCAAAATGTTATCTTCAATGTTTCTATGTAATATGTCTAGTAGTTAAGTTAGTTTTAGTTAGTTAGTTTTTAGTTAGGAGTTTAAGTCTTAGTTAGTTTAATTACAAATGAAAGGGTATGCCCTTTCATTTTGGAACTGAATCCTCATATATTTATAGGGGATCCTTTTGATGAGAAGACATTCATGATCATTATGTTCAAGACATACTTTTTGCAAGTCCTTTTGAAGTTTATTTTCTAGAAATGCCAAAACTAGCAAATGACATTATGTTGTATTGAAGCCAGTTGATTATCTTATGCTTATTTCAATATAAAGATCACATGTTTTGCATCTCTGATGGTATCTATCTTTTCAATTGTTTGATTAGTTCCCTATGATAAATCTATTCTATTAGATTGTTTCAATGTGCTATCTCATGTTATTATAATTTGAATTAGGTTTCAGTTTGAATAATTCATGTAGATACCTTTGAAGTGATGGTCTTGTTTTAAAGAGAAAGTTTAATAAGATTGTCTCCGGGATTATATTCTGGAAATGCCAAAGTGGTGAAAAGACATTGTGCTATATGTAATCAGTTGATTATCTTATGTTTGTTTCAATACAAAGATCAAGTGTTTTTCATCTCTGATGGTATTTATCTTTTTGATTGCTTGATTAGTTCCTTGTGACAAATCTATTCATTTAGATTGTTTGAATGTGCTGTCCTATGTTATTATAGTTTAGGTTAAGTTTCATTTTTATTATTAGTCTGAATGATTGGATGTCAAGCTTCACTCTATCTTATTGGTCTTTCAGAGCAAAGTTAGATTTAGTAAGACTAACTACAAGATTATGTCAAGGGTGAAGGCATTGGTCTACTATTGTTTGAAGATAATTTAATTAGGTGTTTTTTGAATAATCTCAATTAATAAATCATACTTATAATAAAGTAACCTTTTATTTAAAGAATTCATTTACAAGCAAGAAATTCAAAGTTTTCAGTAATTATTTAATTCAAGTGACAATCTCAGGAATCATTTGCCCTCTAATGCACATAAACCTTAGAAACATTCAATTCCAATCAGCCATACTTGACAACAATGGGATTAATACCCATCAAAAGTCTCTTCTCAATCTTCAAAACACCCTTACAAGACAACAACTTAATAGAAACCAACCATACTTTGAGGAAGGGGTGGGTGCAAGAAGTTGGGTCCTGATTCCATGGAAGTCTATGAGCAAAAAATTTGTCGCTAGAAACGAGCACCCATTTTTTAAGAAACGGACACTCATTTAGCTATGGGGCCCCAAGCCATAAAAATAAAATAGGTGCATGTTTTGAAAAATGGGTGCCTGTTTAGGATCGGACCATCATACAGAAATGGGTGCATGATTTTTGGAAATTGGCACACGTTTCTAAAAATGGGTACATGTTTCTAAAACGGGCACACGTTTCTTAAAATGCTACAAATTTCAAAACGGGTGCCCGTTTTTTGAATTTTAAATAACGGGTGCCCATTTCATAAAAGATGGATTGGGAAACACACCTATGCCTCATTTTTGGATTGGGTTTGGGCTTGGTGGTTCCAAGCCTATGCTTGGACCTCCAAAAAAATGGACTAGAATACCAGATTTCTGCGTTGCCGTAATTTTTTGAAGGTCTTCCTGATCGTATTTTTTGATGAAATGAAAACCCATTAGAGTTATCATTGTCCTAATTTCAAATATCTAAATTTCATAGTGATATGATTATTTATACTATTTTTACATTATTTATTAATCCAAATTGGTACCTAAATGTAAAATAGTGAGGTTCGGTAAAACTTTAATAACTTTTTTGTTTTTAGTTTTTTTTGAAAATAAACTATATCTAAATCAATCTACATACAATTCTTTTGAAGATTAAAAAAAATTTAAAATATGAATTTTTCATCAAATTATGGTGGCCATACACCAGATGTTTTGAAAATGTACTTTATAGTCAATTAAAAATTAATAAAAAAACCTACATTCAATAAAAAAATAAGAAAAAATATTCTCATCATTACTTGGTGTCTTAGGTATCTTTCCTGAGAAGGATTTGCAAAAATTCATTTATTTACGTCAAAATATGGTGGTCATACATGTGGTATGGTTTGGAAAAGGGCATTTAAAAAAAATGGTTTTTAAACATGCCTACTAAAAAGTAATTTATACCATGTGGGTATTGAAATAAATTACATATTTGAAAATTTGACTCTGAGCACTACATTTTATATTATTGATTTTTTTTCAGATTCAATCTCTAAGTGCCTCAAATTTTGACATCAATTGATAGAAATCTGAAAAATAGGAAAAACACTTCCACTTTTTTCCCAAAAGTGGGACTCAACTTCTTGCAACCACTCGAAGAAAAACATGAAGAAGGCTTCCCTTACCTTGTAATAAAGCTAATCGCTTTGATCCATCTCTTGATGTCATTGTTATAGACTTATCCTCCAATTTATAGAAACATCCAACAATTCAAATTAAAGTTATGATAATTCTTCCCAAACTGCTACATGTTACAAGAAAGACAATATTAAGATAAACTATACAAGATACACATTATGAATGTTGTGCCCAAACTTTTGGGCTAAAAATGGAACAAATTTTTTTTTTTGAAACACTTAAACTCTAAAAATAATCTACATTTAAAGTGGAATCAAATAAGTCTTGTCTTAACTAGGATGAAAATAGAATTGTTTTCTAAGTTTGGTTTAATTAACCAACTCAAATAAGCGACATTAATTAATGCAGATTAATTATTCCCAAGAGGGTTGTCGCAATTTAGTTAGTTAATTTAATTATCTTAATTAAGTTACCACTAATTAAAATTGAGGGATAATTAGATATCTCAAATGCATTTAAATCATTCCCAACCAAATAATGATAATGCTATTTAAAATTAATTAATAATTCTCGTTTACAAATTTTCCCCAAATTAATTTCCACTTGACATCCACATTTAATTAAATACCAAAAATTAGCTAAGAAATGTCCTTATTAAAAATTCCTTGATAAAATTACGTCAATAATGCGATAAGATAACTATATAAAATTTAATAAGATAAATTTAAATAGGTCTTCTACTTAACCTCAAATGTGTATAATTAATTGTATATATACCTATATGTAGAAAATATAGCATATATATAAATTATATACATATAAACAATTTGGGTAAACAATTTTTATATTTTAACCTATCTATACATGTATATTTCTTTTGATAAAAAGAACCAACTATGCCCATTAAATATTATCATGCAACTATTAAATAACCTTAAATTTTAAGTTATAATTTAAAAACATAATTCAAATTCCCCCTCATATTTTTATATGCAAACCCTAAGTTTAAAAATTATAATAAAGACTAAAATTCAAATCCTTCTTTTATTTTTCTATGTTAACCCTAACCTGAATATGGGCTAGGGTTGCATTACTAAAATACTCTTATTATTAAAATGCTAACCCTAACCCAAAATTGGGTTAGGGTTGCATATTCTTTTTATTTGAAATCCTTTCTTTCTCTTTTCCTATTTGCTTATACCCTAACCCAAATTTGGGTTAGGGTTTAATATTTTTCTTTTTTGTGAGTGTGTGTTTGTGAACTGTGTGTATTGCAGGTTTCGGGCGGCTGTGAGGTGGCGGCCATGGAGGCAGCGGCTGGATGGAGGCATGACACCATCCGAGAGGAAGCAACAGAGGAGGGGGGTTGTAGTGGGTGGAGGTGTTCATGAGGAAACCACAGTGGCGGCCCCATGCCGCTCACTGTGGTTATCCATAGTGGCGGACACGGCTCTTCTCATTGTGGACACTCACAGTGGTGGCACCCACGCCACCCACTATGGTTGCCCACAGTGGCGGACATGGCTCCACCCACTGTGGGTACCCATAGTGGTAGCGCCAATGCCGCCCACTACGAATGCCCGCAGTGGCGAGCGTGGCCTGCGGTGCCATGGGGAGGGGTAAGGGTTTCGACCCTCCCCAAATTTTATTTTATTTTTTAAATTTTTTGTTATTTTTTTTATAATGTAATAAATACATACATACATACATACATACATACATACATACATACATATATATATATATATATATATATATGAAGAAATTTAAACATGTATCCTTGATTATATTTATGTGCATTCTTTTTAAATATATATATTCTCTTAGGGTTAGGATCTTCTTTTTTGAATAAATTTATACATTAGCATGCAAGAATGTAAAAAATGAATGTACAGGCTGCTCATAGATAGAACTAATTCAATCGAGAAAGCATCAAACATCTCAATACAATCCCAAACTCTGTTTATATAATGTCTCAGTCGACCATTCTTCATAGTATAGATATTTATAATCTATTTAACAATCAACTCAGTATCTCCCACAACTTTAAGTTGTTTGACCCCCTTTTCTTGGTCCAACCCTAAACCAAGTAGTAAGGATGCATACTTAGCTATTTTATTGGTATTGGAAAACTCCAACTTGAAGGAAAATGAAAATTTATAACCATCATGATGCATCCATAACCAATAAATCCTTAAAAGAGTACTGACTAGCTTATGCAACAAGAGTAACACAACGAAAGCAACAATAAAGCATAGAAAGATTATAGAAACATATCATATTATTGTTTTAGAACCTCTAGCAACCAATTGGTTATCATCATACAGTCATCATAGAACATCCAGTAGTCAACCAGTTACATGCAGGCTACATGCCAAAAATAATTCATCCAGAACTCTCAGAGTCAACCGGATCTCTAATCACGAATCTAAATCCTTATTCTAATCTCTACTTCCTTTGTCTATGTTACAAATGATTACATAATTCCCTATATACCCTCTAGAACATATCTGAGTTGGCCACAAAAGATTACATTTACCAATGCAGGAAAATGAAATGTGTAACTAGGTTGGCCCTAAGAATGAAAGAAATTCCTCCGAAAAATAACATCCAAGAAGTGCAGATCAACAAGAAGGTCGGCCACATGCCCCAAATACATCCACATGCCAAGAAACCACTCTAGAAATTAAGGAAAACCAACTGATAAGCTCAAGAATTGTCCAGGAACCCAGAAATAGTCAAACCAAGAGTGATAACTAGCCAGAAAAGAATCCAAATGGGCTGAAAATATGGAATTAAGTACTTGAACTAGCCTAGAAATCAAAAATATTATCTGCAATGAAAAGCAAGCAACTATCGGCACCTGCCAACAAGAACACAAAAAATTGCACACTGAACTGAACAAGAACTAAACTGAAAGGAAATACTTTTGGTTGATGCAAGATTGCTCTTAGATTGGGGATTCTCCTACATTAGACACCCCAGGTAGAAAGATATGTTCCTTGAGAGGAAACTCATGAACATCGAAAAGGATTCTGGATAAAGACTCCATGCTCATTTCTGATCCAAACATCTTCCTTATATCCAAACCTCTTCATTAGCTCCTTTGAAACCTCAACCGGATTCTCTAACTCCTGAATCTCTTTGTCTCTCTTCTTTTGCTTCAGATCTGCACATTGTCTTTGTTTACTTCTTTCTTTCTTCTAAAACTCAAATTTGTTTCTACCACAAGACTTCATTCGATGTGTCACTATAAGCTTTATGTCATCCGGTTTTATATGTTCATCAAGCTTATCTATCAGATCCTTCTTTAAACTCATGCCACCCTCTGGTATAACCTCTACAACTAGTTTCTCAGTACTACAACTTCTCTCAAGACTCAGATTCTTCACCTCCTTCTCTTTCTCCTTCAAAGAAGTTAATGTGAACTTCTGTACATCCTTCTCAATAGTGATTAAGTTTCTTTTATAGTCATAAATAGCTCCTCTATCAAACTGCCAAGGTCTTCTCAACAAGACATGACGAGCACTCATAAATACAACATCATAGAAGACCTCATACCTAAAAGGTCCAATATTAAAACTCACCAAACACTGCTCCTTTACTTCTAACCTTTGATCATCTTGTAACCAACTTACCTTGTGAGGAAAAGGATGCTCAAGCCTCTTTGATCCAATCTTCACTACCATCTCCTTAGATGCCAAATTATCAGTACTCCCACTATCCACAATACCTTGCAAAACTTACCACCTAATTTGCATGCAGTCCAGAAAAGACTCATTCTCTGAGTAGGTCTGATATCTTCATGGCTATGCTCCATCAGGACTCTTATGAACATAAGGGATTCTCCTTGCTCTAGTGCACAGTCAATTCTAGTAAATTCTCCTTCCAATTCCTCATTTTCCACAAAACATCTTGCCACTCCCTATTTACATTCATAAAATCTATTTCCAGTTTCTCCATAATTGAAATATTTGTCAGGAAATTTTTTGCTAGTACTACCACTGCATTTTCTCTATTTTTTCAGTTTTGGTTCTTTACTCCACTTAGGTTTTGATTATTCTTCAACATTTTATTTCTCTACACTCATCTACCCCTTGAATCTCTTCTTCCCTCTAGGGTTATTCGGCTATCTTTTTCTTACCTTCTCCTTAACCTTCAAAGCATATTGGGAAGTTTCTTCAACTATGGAAACCCTCAACATACTCATCTCATCTTGAATGTTAAACGCAAGTCCATTTATGTACCTCACCACCTTTTTCTCTATCCATCTCTCTATGTCCAGATCTAATCATCACCATGTAGAATTCCTTAGCATACTCTTTCACAGTCATGTTTCTCTGTTTCAGGTTCTGCAACTTCTTGAATAATTCCAACTCATAGTCTCCCCATATGAACTTGGCCTTCAATATTTTAACTATTTGTCTCCACTGGGTGATCTTAAGTTCACCATTCTCCACCTTGTCTCTCTACAACATGGATAACTTTAAGAACCCCCCCCACCTCCCCTCAGGCAACTATGTAAAATCCTGGCAAATTAGACATTATTTTTGGGGAGAAATTTTCATATCGATGGTGAATTTTTTTTTTAAATGAGGAAAATTTTATTTTGTATTGGCAATTTTTTTTCTAGGGTACGAAAATGCCATAAATTTCTGGCAAATAATACCTTGTTCTATGGGGAAAATATTTATTGTGGGAGGCGAATAATTATTGTTAAAAGGAACAAATATATAATTTAATGAGCAAAAAATTTTACTCCGAAGGAAAACTTATTTAAATGTATTGGCGATTTTTATCCACCGCTTGAAAATTATTTAAATGTATTGGTGATTTTTATCCACCGCTTGAAAATTATTTAATTTTTTTTGCCGAATATTTTGTTATTTATGGTACAATATATAATTCATTGGTGATTTCATAAATTCATTGCCATTAATAGACATCACATCACATTAGTACATCACATCACATAATACATTGAGTCCGGACTTTGCACGATGTATCAATAAGCATAGCCTCTTTGACACATAAAGGGTGACACATACCTAAAATCTATCAATGATTTTAAACCGTTCGATGATCATAGATCAATGGCTGAAGTTATATTTCGGCCCAATTTTTTGAAGAGAACATAGCTCACCAGAAAGTGCCCGGAATGGAATTGTATTCCATAGACACGTATCAAATGTCACGAATCATGATTGATAATTTTATTCATTTAATATATCTATTCACTTACGACAATCCACTCTGTCCCCACGACTTCCAATGTGATACTTGTCAATTTGGTACTAGTTCATAGTTGTTTCCATTTTCGCACAATAGTGCATTTATGGGAAAGATTTGCAAAGATACTAAAGATTTAAAAAAATTTATAGCCATTAATACTGTTCAAGAAGTAATTATTACAATCAAGAGCTTCAACAATTTATATACAATCTTTGCTTCTTTCATCTTCAATTATCCTTTGCTCACGGTATTTTAGGTTTATAGGCTCACTGCTCAGGTTGTTTAGTTTGTTAATCTATTTTCTCAAGCTGGACACTCCCCTCTGCTTGAGAAACATTTATGTAGAGGACCAGAGGGCCTTTATAGGCTCCGTTAGAGACCCAATCCTCCAATTAGTCTGCAAGGAGGTTGGGTCATTCACCAATGAGGCTGTGCAGATGGTGTTGGGTAGAGAATTTATGCGAAATGAAAATAGGTACCGTGTTAACATGGACCTTACATCCCGTTTCTTAGCATCTCTTCTGGACCTGGGAGGAGACAAGGTGGATATGCTGATGCTGTTGAGGAAGGTTTTTAAGGAAGACTTCCTTGGAGATGACATTACTCTTGTCAATCTTGCAGAAGTAGGAGTGGAGATCCCTTGGGTGAGTGATTTATCCAAGCTTCTCCTCCCTGACCAAACACTGTCAATGGCCAGGCAACTGTTTCTCCTAAACCTGAATGCGGAGTAGCTGATGCATCACAGAAAATGGGCACGGATTGGCAGGGACTTCCTCCGTAAATGGTTCCTCCTGGATGACTTTCCAAACGACATGTGGATTGAAAAATTCTCTTAGCTTATGTTGTTTGAAGAATTCTACATGGAAGGAGGGCCAGATTCTTAGGGAAAAATTGTAAACAATTCCACTACCTTTGCCCTAGCCCCGCCCCCCTATAGTTTTTTTTCTCCTATGTCCTTGAACCCTAACAGGCTGCCAGTGGCTCACTCATTTTGGCTTTTAAGTTTTGGGGGGACTCAAGTCTCAGATGAAAAAATTGTAAATTTCAAAAGCATAAATATTAATGATAATTTTTCAAATTCTAGTTTGTTTCATTTTGCCTCTTACAGTCTTATGGATATAAAAATGCTTTCTATAATTCTATTTCATTTTTATTAATTAATTTCTTTCAAATGCTTTTTGTATATGAGCTACGTTATTTCAATTATTTGTTAAATAATGGAAATAAATTTAATACCATGATCTTTTTTATGTAATGCTATAAAAAAAAATTTCAATTCGTTCCATTAATTATTTGTACATTGATTATGGTTGATTATAATTTTATAAATATATACTATATAGTCATTCAAAATACAAAATTTCAAAAGTTGTAAGATACAAAAGTTTATTGGTAAATGTTTTTTCATTCAATTAATTGAAAAGTTTCAAGATACAAAATTTGCCCATAGCTTATAGCAAGCAGACAAAAAAACTAGTTCATTGGCGATAGGCCGCTCACTCAATCTCACTATCCCCTTGGGTCACCTCCTCCTAGTCCCTTCCCTCCTCGGAGGTCGATACTTTGGCTTTCCCTTTTGCTGCTTCAGCTTTCATTTTTGGAATGTAGTTTAGGAACTCAAAGTCGAGGTCGCCCTCCAAGCTTTCCAGTAGCTGTATGGCCCTTCCTTCTTGAGCCCTATCTCTTAATGCCCCAACAACCTCCATCTTTGCCACCACATGCAAAGCATTTAGGACTTCATCCACCCTCATTAATTTAACAAAGAGTTTCATCGCTTCCCACCCCACTCGGGCTTGTTCACGGCACTGGTATTTGATTTCATCCTATGGGCTATGAATAAAAGGAAGCAATTCCTCCTGGTCATCCCCTTCCTTAATTCAAATGCCAACTCCTGACACCACCCACTCCAAGATTGAATCCAGGTTAATCAAAAACTCCCCATCAATCAATTTGACTAATGTGAGTTTTACCTTTTCCACCTCCAGTTCAAATTCACAGGCCCATGCCATAATCATAGCGTAAACCTCCATGTTAGTTTGATACCAGTGACTGATATGTGCCACCTCCTCCGTAAGCATCAGTCAAGCTACCACCCACAACTTCTCCTCCTTAAATCTAAACAGTCCTTGCATTCGTTTATCAGATACTTTGCCCAAAAAGGGCACCAACTTCTTGTCTGTTTGAAGTGTGAAATTGGCCTCCATTGTCACCTACAATTTTAAAATCACTTACTACAAAAAATGTCTTACAGAAGGTACGATTCTACGAACTACAGATTTGTTCTCCAGTTATTCAAAGCAAAAAGTGGTACACAGATCAAAAGGTCAAATATTCCGCCTCTGTCTTATAGGCCGGGTAATGAATGTGCACGATAAGACATTAATGCCATGAGATCAAGAAAAAGATTTCCTATCATCCTCCCCTTCCTCCTTTCGTGTGACATGATGCAGACAACTCCTTGTAAAACAATTAATCACCACCTTGGCATTTGTACTTTCCAAATTTGCTTGCCTTAACAGGTTGAGGACTACAGTTGACGATTTTTTTAAATTAATAGACTAAATTTATGTTGAACTTTTATATATATTTTTAAACTATTTTTGAAAATTAGATATCGTAAACATATTTTCAAAGAATTTTGTTAAACTTTAAATTAATATTTTAGATTTAATATTGAATGTTTTCTTTTTAATATTAAACTTTTACCTTTCAAATTGCATATCAAAATTAATATTTTTATTTAGTTATTTGTTTTATTCTAGAAACTAAGTTTCATGTTTTATACTATTTTTGAATTTCAAATTTTTACAAATAATATTAACATTATATTTAATAGTTATCTCAAACTATTGCGCATCTTTAATTACAATTAATATTAACATTATATTTAATAGTTATCTCAAACTATTGCCCGGAATTGAACATTTTAAATTTAATTAAATAGAATTAAGTCTATAGTCTATAGACTATAAATCTCTTTTTCGGGCAGAATTTTAAAATGATTAAATAGACTTTAAAAATAGACCCAAAAAGTAACACGAGTATGGTGACACGCCAGAAAAATGGCAGAAGTCGTGGGACTCTCTTCATCTTAAAACAGGTACCATCGACCGTTGGATGAACAAAGATCAACAGCTAGGGTGGATTTCAGCCCGAATGTGGGAAGTGAACACATTTATGAGAACTTCACCCGAAACTGGACATTTTAAATTTAATTAAATATAATTAAGTCTATAAAGCTTTTTTTCGGGCGGAGGTTTAAAATGATTAAATAGACTAAAAATCAAACCCGAAAAGTGACACGAGTATGGTGACGTGCCAGAAAAATGGCAAAAGTTGTGGGACCCACTACATCTTAAAACAGGTACCATCGACTGTCGAATGAACAAAGATCAATGACTTAGGGTGGATTTCGGGGCGAATGTGGAAAGTGAATATATTTCTAAGGACTTTTCCTGAAAAAGTGACACGAGTATGGTGACGTGCCTAAAAACTGGAAAAAGTCATGGGACCCACGACAATTGACAATAGGTATCATCGTCCGTTGGATGAGCAAAGATCAACGGCTTAGGGTGGAATTCGGCCCGAATGTGGGAAGTGAACACATTTGGAAGAACTTCACCCAGAATTGAAATGTTTTAAATTTAATTAAATATAAGTCTATAAAGCACTTTTTCGGACGGAAGTTTAAAATTATTAAACAGACTTAAAAAATAGACCCATAAAGTCACAATAGGTACCTTGGTCCCTCATCCGTTGGATGAGCAAAGATCAATGGCTTAGGGTGGATTTTAGCTCGAATGTGGGAAGTGAACACATTTGGGAGAACTTCACGCAGAATTGAACATATTATATTTAATGTCCTCAGAATTTATACTGAAGTAGTGAATGTTTTTTCCTTTGGCATCGAATAGTTATTAATAATAATTAATAAAATTACAACATGATTCTTAATGTCCTCGGAATCTATACTGAAGTAATGAATGTTTTGTCCTTCGGCATCAAATAGTTATTAATAGTAATTAATAGAATTACAACATGATTCTTGATATTTTTCCCTTTAGGTTTTAATTTTCTACTTTTTAGAGTTTTCAAAATAAGAGACTCGTAAATCATAATCGTCTTTCATTTCTTGGATAAACCTGTAAATCGAGGGAGATTCAGAAATAGCTACTAGGTTGAGGAATGCAAGTTGCAATAGAGACTGTCTGCGCCAATCTAGTGAAATAGAAATTCCAATTTCCAAGTAAAATTTAGAACACCTACATCCCGCCTTTTTGGCTTTTGGTAATCTCGTGGTCAAATTTAAGGGTTAGCATTTTTCAGGTTTTTATCTAGCATTATTTTGAATTATTAACAATAATAGTGATGGGGAAAACTAGAAGCAGTAGTTCAACAAGAAGCCAAGTGAAAAACAAAATGTACCTAACCGAACTGGTTAAAACACCAGGTTTCACTAATGAATACCATGATATTTATGACCCTACTATCCATGGTGAAAAGTGTATCATAGATATTAGATATACATTGTCTAGTAAGGCGGCAGATGCATCCAGGGCAAAATTTACTATTTTCAACCCAATGTTACAACAAAAAACAAATAAAATGGCATCGTGGGATGTTGGATTGGGAAGCATGGTGTTACCTGAAGTATTCCCTTGCCCTTATTTTGTCATGGTCTGCGCCAAAAATTATGATGAAGATAAAAAAGCAATTGTCAATAAAAATACAAAAGAGGAAATTCTATCCATAAACGAGGCCCGAGAATTTGCTCATTTGTTGAACCTAGGATTTGAAGCCCAAAATTCAAACGTCCAAATTGACCTTGAAAAGTTGGTAGGGAATTATGAGAGTCTCGATCCAAGTCACAGAGATTCATTTATCAAAGCTCTAATAAATATTGGTACTGGTATTGTGTTGGATCAGAATCATAAGCCTCCTTATGATTCTAAAAGTTTTGTTCCATGGGTTGGGGATACTATTTCCTTGCTATCATTTTGCCTGGGATTGGAAAATGATAGGGAAGTGGGTGCAAGCCTTCTTGAAATGATTTATAATATCCATTGTGTAGGTCAGCCAGTAAGATATAATTTTATTGAGCACATTGTAAAATCCATGTAAAAACAATTACTAATGATCAAAAAAGGTTCCTATAAGACATTTAGGTTCTCATCCTACTTGTGCTATCTCCTTCTATCTAAGTATTGTGCAATACTTGAGACCAACAAGCTTCAAATTGTGAGCTATAAGATTGATGAGAAGACTCCGAAGAGAATAGAGTGTCCAATATATGATTGGACCCCAAAGATAAGCATGCATGATAATAGAAAGAACTACAACCATTTTGTAGACTTATTTTTGGCACCAATGTATAATGAAATTACAAGCACTCCAATGCCTAGGTTGCATGTGTCTTGTAGAGATTGCATTCAACTTGGAAGTCAAATAGAATTGTCTGACTGGTTCTTCATGGAAGAATTCACTGTGTTAAGGTTTTACGGATCGGCAGTAAAACCATACAGACTTCTAATACATGTGACAAAGAGGGTATTTGCATTAGAGTATGTACGGCAATTGGAGAGCATAGATAGACACTTCCATGGTTAGCAAAAGAAGAGCATATTTCCTTCCTTGCCTTTCTCATGTGGAGGGTTCACATTTGAGAGAAAAGCATTCATTGTGGCACATGATTTCTTGACAGTTTTTAACTTTGGTGATGAGGGTCTTTGGTAGTATGATCCAATTGGTGTAGCTCAAGAAAGGCTTAAGAAAAATGGGAACTCTTCAGCATTATGTCAACATGAAAGTAAACCATTTGTAGAAAAGATTATAAATAAGGACTCCTGGGATGAGGTTAAAAAAGAGATGGGGAAAATTGCAGCTGACAATAACATTTCAACAGAAGAAATTCCATCACAAATTATGGAGGGCCAGGGCATCCAAAATAGGAGGTCCTACAATTTCTACCTAAAATCTACTAATCCATCTAAGAAAACTATTCCCAAATCAATTTTGCATGAATGTAAAGAGAATTGTTGGACTCAAACCAAAAAAAATGATTTTTGGACTATGAGGAGGAATCTCGATGAACCAAAGACAAGTGTAGAATTTGAGAGTATCAACAAGGATGTAGAGTTTAGCAAATTGTGGAATGTGGAGAATCCCACAACATCATATGACAGGAGTGAAGATGTTGATCAGTATGAGCCTGAGGTTGAACCCACTCAAACAACAACTACAATCCCTAAAATATTAGGTGCAGTCAATGAGGCAATGAAAGAGAAATATATCAAAGGGGCAAGCATTGTGGAAAAAATGGGATTTGAAGGTGGTGGTCTAGGCCCCAGAGGAGAGGGCATTTGGTATCCACTTCAGGAACAAAATCCATCAGGGTCAAAATCAAAAGTTCCTTACAGACCAATCATTGGACTTGATTCTTCAAATTCATCAGGGATAGGTACTACTCATTACCCTCAGGGTCCACCTACATTTGTTTCAGTTTCAAATCCACAACCACCATCACATCATGGTATTCTCATTGGTGGTGAATCAAGTGCCACTGCCACTAGTGGGGAATCTAGGGATAGTATTCCTATTATTGTTTAGTCAAGTGCCACTGTGATTGGTGATGTTGGCATGGGTACTACTACTGATACTAGTTGTCTTGGTGTTGGACAAGGGCAACAACAAAATATCTCTCGTAAGAGGCCACTAGAGTTAGATACTCAATCTCATACTATTGAGAATCCTATATCAAGTACCACTGACACTACAAATCAATCATTTGTAGCTTCAGATCACACACCTCAAAAGACTATGAAAACTACACATGAAAGTGTCAGTGGGAGTGGGACAGCATCAGGAGCTATTGTTAGTAATCCTAGTCAAGCATTAGTTAAAACCATAGGAATAAGTGGAACTGGAGCCTATGGTATTCCTATGTCACCTTTCAAACATTCAATTGCTTCAGCAAGCCCTAATTTTCAATTTCATGATTACTATGAAAAATATGAACACACAACAAAAGAAAATATAGAAAAAAAGAAAGCATTTCATAGGAATTCTGTGTCTAAAGTTGTAAACGAACAACCTACAAGGAACAGGGTATTTCCAACATATGACCCATACAAAGATATGATGGAGTTCATGGTTGCTATGCCCTCGGGCCCATCTAAAGATAAAAATCCACCACACAGTCAGATAGATCCCTCTCAATTTCAATTTAGCACCCTCCAAATGGATTTTTCCAAAGTACATAATGTGGACAAAATTAGTGTGTCAAAAAGGACTAACAAAGTGGTCTACATTTCACTGCTAAAGGTGGAGAGAGAAAAAAATAAACTGGAGAAACAAATAGAAAAGTTATAGGTAGACCTAGAAAATGAAAAATCAAGGAGGAAAGTAGTAGATAGCAAGTGCAATGATTTATAGAAAAGGATAAAAAATTTGGGCTCTATAGTAGAAATTGTGGAGTAGGAGAAGAAGGATGCAGAATTGAAGGACCTGACACAAAAACTGACTAAAAGCAGTAATAAAATTGTTGAGGAAAAAGCCAGTTTTCAAAAATTATACAAAATTTATGAGTCCGCTGCCACCGAAATGAAAAAATTATAGGACCTATTGGATCATGGGAAGGAAAAAGAAAAACATTTGCAAGAGGAAGAAAGAAAAAAATGTGCACAAATGAAAGAAGACCTGCACAATGCAAATGATAAAATAAAAACTTTGGAGGATAGATTGAAAGATAATATGAAAAATACAACGAAGTATATACAAGAAAACATTTGGTGGCAAATAATGCAGAGGAGTGAGAAGTTGTGTGAATGGTTTCAATTGACTGAAAGTATGAGACAATTTTTTTTTTAAATCAAAGGGCACTATGAGAAGAGCACACATGTTTATTCAAAAGAGGAAATGGCAAAAAAGATTTTGAAAGTAGTCTACAATTCCAGTGACAGCTACTTGGCATCCAAGGGAATTAAGAGCCGCTTTGATGCCACAGTTAGGACATCATCTATCATTCAAAAATGCTAGAAGCTAAGGGAAACATTAGAAGTTATGGACAGTTGTAGAAAAAAGATAATGAAGCTGCAAGAAAAGAAAAATAATTTGATTAAACTTGGTTTGCCTAAGCCTGTTGACACAGAAAATAAATTCATTGGAGAAGAAGCTTACAAAAAATCATGGAGATAAAAATGAAGTCTGATTTAGACTTGCTTCCAAAGGACACAACTCCCAAAAGCTTTCTGGAATTCATCCAACCATTTACAACTCTAAATTCGGTATTGGATGAAACAGTGATGTCAAGTAAATCTTCTAAATGTGGAATGTTGACGAAGTTGGAGTTGACTTTCCATAGTTTATAGAATATTGACCTTCCATCAGATGAAGAGTGGATCACCCTACAAAAATTGGCACAAAATTCTTAAGAATCATAGTATGTATTGCACAATTTTCTTCTTTTATTCTTAATTTCAAGGTTTTATATTTTTTTTGTTTGCTATTTTGCTAATCTAGCCTATGAATCTAATTTATGAATAGGAATAAAATAGCACTCGCTATTACTATTTTGCTAATCCAACCTATGAATCTATGATGCACAGTGCAAAACTTCAGCCAGTAAATTTGTATTCTCAAATTCTCCCTTACTTTAAAATTTATGCATTTCTCTACTTCTGATTAGTAGGTTTTAGGCATTGCTATTATCTATGTATAATTTGTCGTGGCGTGAATTAATATTTAATTTTAAACTCTATTTTTTGAATAGGAGACATCAAACATGTAGCAGATGTTAAATTGCTAATACAGCCGATGATGGCCATATAAATATGTGTTGAGTTTGTTATTTTGATGTTCAGTGTTCACATGTTGCAAACTTGCAATTTGACCTGAAGCTGAACATGTTGCTCCCTTGTTTCTATAAAAGGGAATTCAAGGTCATTTGCAATTTTGCAAAGGGTTTTGAAACTTTGTATTCACTTTTGCATGGACATTGGAGAATCACACAGAAGTTGTTGTTGCTCTCTTGTTTCTATTAAAGGGAATTTAGGGTCATTTGCAAAGGGTTTTGAAACTTTGTATTCACTTTTGCAATTGGCATGGAGAATCACATAGATTGGTGTATTACTATTGAATGAATTGTATCATATGGCTATATTTTGAAAGAATTAGTGAAAATCTAAGTTCTCGACATGTGTATTACTATTGAATGAAATTTATCATATGGTTCTAAAATGTATCACACAGATTTGAGACTCAAACATGTATAAATAAACAATAAACATCTTTGTATCAATAAACACATTATGGTTTTTTTTTTATTATGCTATTTTAAATTTGGAAATAGAAAGTTGAAAAATACAATTACAAATCAATATTAAATTCTAATTGTGAAAAGTAATATGCTTTTGTAATCTGAATGATGAGATATAGTAATAAGATTAATAAATACCAATGTCTTATAGTTGCCATTCATCCTCATCAAATTCAGTGCTTTCTTGATTCTTGTATGTGGTTTCTTTACTCTAAGTCTGAGTCTGCATATCTTTGCCGAACTACATGTCAATGCTACCAGTAGGTCCACTAGTCCCACTGGCACTTTAGTTTGAAGTGTTTCCCAAACCTCTTCTTTCACATTTGGACCTCCAGATTTGTAGTGCCCTATCGTAAGGAAAAGTGTGGACATCATACTTAGATGTATAGAGCCTCAAGCAATTTTCCAAATATTTGTCTAGTTTGTTTCTTAGCTTTGATTTTAGGAACCCCAAAGCAATGAAAACTCTCTCATCTTCCACCGAACCCAATATCATGGTAAGACATAAATCAGCAAGCTTCACATATTCTTGCATTGAATCACGCAAGGATGCATTCTCAGCTATATATTTCCAAAGCCTTGTTAATAATCTCTCTTCGCGGGGGTTCTCCATTTTGGCATATTGTACTTTCATAGTGTATGCAAAATGAGATGATTGCTCTCGAAGATGAGTTTCATCTAATATTCCATTTATAGTTACTCCATTAAATTCTCTGGATATGCAAAATTGTTTTACCAAAGTCAGTAGCTTACATAAAAAATCAGATGCACTGTTGAGGCTCCAATAATGAGGAAACACAATAGACATGGCTTCGAGTAGGTTGTCAAGAGGGAATCTGCTTCTAATTTTTGAGGAAAGATCATATGCAATTTTCTTCATAGAAGTAGTTACAATCTCAACAATCTTGTCGAAATCTTCCTTTGTACCTCTTGCTAGTTTCTTCCTGTTGCGCTTTCCTGGTTCCTCGAGGTCAATCATGGCATAGAAGTGCATTGGTATCTCAACTCCCCATACATTAGAACATACCACCCCATCTGCACCGATTTGTAAAAGTTATCAGGATTGTTCAAATCTGTGAGTGTCCACCACTTAACAAATTTTTCATCAGATAGTGTTGGTTGATTTTGATAGAGATTGTTGAGGTTCATGCATGTCATCTTATGCAACGTAGCATATTCTATAATATACAGAGCTCTTTTTTGGGTAGCCTTCATAATATTCCTCATTTCCTCTAGTATGGGTAGAAGAGCTGCTAAACTTAAGAGTGTCTCTAAATTACTTAACCTGCCAAGAAGTTTAGGAAATTTCGGTTGATATGATTCATCACGAGTTTTGTGAAATAGTCCAATCAAGGATGGACATTCTGAAAACACTCGATGTGCTGGACCATCCAAAGAGATCCATCTGGTATCATTATCCTTGAGAGGCTTCTTCCCATCAGTTAATCCATCAGCAAAGTGTTGAAATTCCATAAATCGTTTGGGACTTCAACAGAAGTGTGAGTAGAGCTCTCTAATTAAAATTTCAATTTTTTTAACCAAAGAAAACTTGCTCACAATTCCAAAAGCTAGATTCATTCTATGAGCCATGCAATAAATTGTAGTAATGTACAGTGCAAATGAAGTTTCAATCTTTGTACAAAGACCGTTCCTATGACCTTGCATTACTGAAGCTCCATTTTCTCCAACACAAACCAATTTTTTGGCTACCATCATGTCATCCATACCTCCATATTCAATTAAACTTCTTTGTACTAGTTGAAATAAATTTTCCGTTGTCACACTCTCCTTCATTTTAGCAATAGATAGTAGATGAGGTTGGCGGGTATGATTCTCTACAGTATAAACATGCATGCATACCCATGAAGTATTGTCTACTATCATAACTTTTTCTAAAGAAAATGCAATGAAGTTTGACTCTCTTATTTTTTCCTATACATCTTCTTTTTCAACCTCAGCAAGACAACTTGCCCATTCCCATCCACTGTTTACTGACTAGTGTCTATTAGGATAGTTAGGAACTTTCAAAAAGTATAATAAACCACTAATTGATTGGAAATCTATCATAGCATGCCCTCTGCTCAAAATATGAAAAACAATGCTTAACTGAACAACTTTTCCTAGTTGTTCTATTTGCATTACTTTTCCAAAAATAGCTTCAATAGAACCTTTAACTTCAGCAAGATTTGTCTGTAGTTTCTCATGAAAATAATACTCTTTGGCATTCCTCACATGCTTACATTCATCCTTTGTTTTCCATCTTATCACTAATTTTTCAACCCCATCTATCATTTGTTTTTCATAAACTTTACCCATATACTTTTCCATGGTGTCAAATTTTAGCTGCGACCTAATTTCCTTCTTATTTTTCCAAGTGCAAATCTTACACCTGCATTCTATTGGAGGCTAGCCTTCAATTGGATTCTCCATTGGTTCAATGAATGGATACTTCGATGCCCAATTAATTTGAAAATTCTTCACTGACATATCCCACTCCCAATCCTTTTTTGATTGTGGTTCACCATTTTTTGATATGGCTTTTCTTTTCCCCTTCCATGCATTATCATCAATGGCATTATCACCCAAGTCAATTATATCATTCTGGCTAACTTGGGTATCTACCAGATAATCTTCTTCAAGATCATCTTTATCTGAGATATCAGGTTCGTCACCGTCTTCAACATGTGGTGCAGGTGGCGAATTTTGTACTTGTACTTGTGATGATGTACCTTCCTGATTTTCACCAGTACCACAATCTTTTCCAATGCCAAAGTACGAAGACAATGTTCTACTTTTTGTTGGCCTCTCCTAGCCTTCCCCAAATTCAAGTTTCCTACCCCTCTTTCTGTTCGACATCTCCAACAAAATAAAGGCTGCCAAAAAAATATCAATTTGTTGAAGAAGCAATAATAGACTATAATGTATAATATACCACTTCAAAAATATAATCACTCACCTTTAGGCTTTAGGTCACTAGCAGTCGCCAATACAGTCAACAACAATGATTTTCCTTGGTCTGAAACTTTTCTATTGATCAGAATTCAGAGCCTAGAACCCACTAGATTGTGTTGAGATAGATCTAATCTTTGCATGTATTTATACCAATCCTTATATGGTGAATTCCGCGGGAATTTTATATGGTATACAAATATTTGGCGAATCCTGCGTAATTATAACACCACTTATGTAATTTTCGAGGCAACTATAGGTCATCCAAATATGACTTATTTAATTTTCAAAGTGATTATAGGTCATCCAAATAATAGGTGAATGAAATATAGTTGGCAAAAGTTGGGGTGACTGGAGACATGCATCAACAAGATGTTAGGCAAATTGGGTCCCCTTGGCCAACAAATCTTCACATGCCTATAGGCAAATTAAGGTTATCTATTAAGGAAATATCGGCGAGTGTAGGCGAAATAATAAAATTTATCATGTGTCCACCATATATTGTATTGGTGAAATCATTGCATAGAAACATTTAATTGCATAAAACATATGGCAATCGGGCCATGACTTTAATGGAAATTGATAATGTTCTGGCAACATGGCCACCCCCAGACAGTATAAAATATTTGCCATTTCCGACATGGCCAACGTGAAAAATTTGCCATTGGCAAATATTTGCCACTAAAGTAATCTCTGCTTTGCAATTCTTTCCACCATAATGCACCATGCCCTTTCAACTTAGGCTGTGCCAACTGAACTCTCTGCGGGTCCTTGACATCCTCAAACTCAAAGTAATCCTCAAACTCTCCAATCCAATCAATCAGATCCTTCGGGTTTAGCGTTCCAAAAAAGTTTGAAACTTCCACTTTATGAACGTTATTCTCTTGTGCCACTGCTCTCAAGAATCTTTCCTCTCATCCATCTTCTGGACCTTCAGCCTCTTCTTCCTTGAGCTCTTCCTCAGCTTCTTCATATTCATTCTTTGACTCCGGACTCCTCCGTAAACCAGCCAATGTGTTTTGGATCTCGTTCCTCATCTCATTCTTGATATCCTCTATCATTTTCTCTACCCTCTAGGGGTTCATCCTTCTAGGCAGCATCTCCTCCTCTACTCTAGTGAACTACCCCAACTCGACAATCTGACTATAGGTTTTAATTGCCTCTCATGTGGTGATCTATTGAACACATGTGCAACCTACCTCCAATCAGTGATCTATCCACCCAAAAGAAAGTGTCAAGGTTCATAAAAAATCATTCCACCAACCAGTTTATAACTACCTCTAATATCAATTGATGCAACCATAACTGATGAATCCTCAAAAGAGAGCTGAGCGGCTTATGTAGAAAGAGTAACACAACGAAAGGAACAATAAAATATAAAAAGATTACAAAAAAAAATCATATTATTGTTTTAAAACCTCTGGCACCAACTGGCTATCATTATACAATGATCATAGAACATCTGGTAGTCAACCGGTTACATACAGGCTACATGCCAAATACAATCCATTTGGAACTCTCAAAGTCAACCCAATCTCTAATCATGAATCCAAATCCTTATTCTAATCTCTACTTACTATGTTTGTGTTACAAATGAATAAATAATACCCTATATATACCCTTTGGAACATATCTAGGTCAACCACAAAAGATTGCATTTACCAATGCAAGAAAATGAAATGTGTAACTGGGTTGGCCCTAAGAATGAAAGAAATTCCTCCAGAAAATAACAACCAAGAAGTGTGGATGAATAGGAAGGTTGGCCACACACCAAAGAATATTGGACAAGACCCCAAATAGATCCACACACCAATAAACCACTTTGGAAATGAAGGAAAACCAACCGGTAAGCTCAAGACCTCTCTCGGAACCTATAAACAGTCAAATTGGGAGTGATAACTAGCCAGAAAAGAATCCAAATGGATTGAAAATTTGGGATCAAGCACATGAACCAGCCTAGAAATTGAAAATTGGATCTGAAATGAAAAGCAAGCAACTACAAGCACCTACTGGTAGGAACACAAAAAATTGTACACTAAACTGAAAGGAAATATTTTTGGTTGATGCAAGATTGCTCATAGACCAAGGATGCTCCTACATCACATCAGGTGACACTAGAAAAATACTTTCTCTTGATCCGACTTAGGCACAACTTCCATCCAATCCTATTTTCCACAATTCATTCACCAAATTGGGAGAAATCTGGTCTACACTATCATAGAGAGTCAAGGAGAACATGTAAGTGCCTGGCCCGGTTTCTACAAATAAGATATCTACCCAAGGATCCCCAGACTTCAGTACTGTAAAAGTTGGCTTTAGGCTTAGGGTTTAAACACATATTTTTTCATTCAAGTGGGATCATGGCATGGGACCAATCCATATGTATTTCCTCTCCCAAGTATTTACAAAAGCTTCTACTTAGGAGCATTGCATAACTGGTAGGAATATCGACAACTAGTATAGTTAACTTCAATCTCTTTTTTAAGAAAAGTGACCAAAGTCACCTATGCATCTTTAATTTGCCCTATGATTGGAATTGCATAGCCATCCATGTAATAATATTTACCCTAAGAGGAGGTAATGGACAGACCTAGGGCTTGTTCTACTTGAGCAGGCATCACATTTTCTGAAGCCCCAAAGTCAATAATACAATTTCTTAACCTAAAAACAACAATGAATAAAGACACACAAAATGGTTTCACTCTAGAAGAGGAATTTGGTCAACTAGAAGGATTATGTTTTGGATTGGAACAAACTTGTTCTTCAGCATAGGCTTCATTTTCGCAAAAGAGATGGGGATTATGTTGGGATGATGGAGTTTCTTCCTTAATATACTTAACTATTATATCCAATCCTTTGGGGTTTAGTCTTAGATATTTGGCTTGGGAAATTTGGATCTTAGTATTTTTACAAGACTCAATAATATCAAAAGAATTAGGACTCAATATGGCAGTAGGGGAGGGGGAAGGTGCTACCTCATCTTGTCATTCTTTTGGCATCCCTTATTCTACTTTCTTTTGCTTAGTCAAAAGATATTTTGAAGTGGAGGAAGGGTTACTCTATTCTCCCTTTGCATGTTGTGATCTAGTGTATGCGACACAATTTGGATCATTCACTTCAAACAAATGCATCTTCCTTATCATCGATGTTAGGTACATACTTAAAAAAATTCACCCCATCATCTTTGGAGGGGCTAGGCTCTTCTACATAGGATTCGGTGACATGTTCGCTTATTGAGAGCATATGTGTATACATTATCATCTTTGGGAAAGTAGCTCCATCGTGATCATAGGTCAGGTGGAAATTACAGTGATTTTGCATTCCTGAAGACAAAGGGAAAGGCCCCTCAATTGCTAGTCTTTGGTTCAGAGGAGTTATAGACAAGGTCTTATTTTGAGCTCCTTGGTAATTATAATCTCTTCTAGGAATGTCTTGACAAAAATTTGATGGAACCTTAGAACTTTCCTTTTCAAAGTGATAATATCATTCACTAACCTCTGAATTATAGGATCAATGGAGTTTACCAGTGAGGGTTTACTAGTTTGCAACTCTCTCTTCCATTTCCCATCCACTATTAGATCATCTTCAATTTCCACAACCAAATTTTGAGCAGCTTCTAAATCATTTACACCTTCCCTTTTAATGGTGAAACTTATGTCGGGTGGCAAGGTATTGATAAACATATATTTCAACAAAGGATTGTCGAGCCTCATATTCATGAAATTTTTTGTTATATTACTTATTGAACTTGGCCACAAAATCCCTCATAGTCTCATGCACCTCTTTCTTAATGGAGCCTAATTGGGCAACTGTGACTAAATCATCCTTTCTTGTTTTAAACCTATTTTCAATTTTTTCCCTCAACTTATTCCAATCATTTATGGAATCATTAGGTAAAGAATAGAACCAATTGGTTGGAGGGCCCATCAAAGGTTCTACAAATAACCTCATGGCAACATCTTCATGCTAGACTTCCAGAATTAAGGATGCAACAAAGAAATCTTTCAAATGTTCATCAGAAGAAAATTTTCCATCTCCATTAAACTTAATATATAATTTTCCCAGACTATCTTGGTAAATCATGAAGTTGAACTCCAACACCAAATGCGAGAGGGCCTATAATGACACCCCATGGAATAGGTTGGGCCATGTCAAAGGAATTATGAGGAGGAAAACAAACTTGGATAGGTAAGATAGTTCCTTGCAAGACATGAATTTGGCTGAGTGTATGTGAACTTGTTGGGGCAAGTCTACTAGGTCTAGGAGGAAAAGGTGGTCTGCTATTGGACTTGGTCCTTTGTGTGGGTGGAAAGGTTGAGAAGTTAATATATTCCAAGAACTCAAAATATTTATCCACCACTCCTTTCTTCTTATCACTTCTAGTATATTAGAAGCCAAAATTTTACACTAAAACAATAGGACTCAGAGTTTCCAACTTCTACTTACAGTAGAAGATTTAATTAATTCAAGGAGCCAGTAAGGGAACAACTTCATCTACTAAAATTATCACACATTCTTGAGCAACATCTAAATGCACCAAATTCTCTCCATACTCTTATTCTTTCTCCAAAACTTCATTAACTTTGTGGAACTCATAGTCAGTTCTTCTTTGTTCCCAAGCAAGCCACCAAAGACCTACAACTATATCTTCTTGGTTATTAGTTAACCAATCCACATTAGGCTACAAAACAAGGGGAACCTGCCTTGGAAAAACCATGGCCTACTGCACACAAATTCATGATATACAATAATGGATTCTTTATATCCCCAGTAGAGTCACCAAAAATCTATCAGTTAATAGATTTATCACCTAACTCTATACTTGTGTGCCCACAAAGGTGACAAATGTAACCATAGCTGAACTAGTCTCAAATAACCATTAACTGATTGATTCTCTGCTTATTTTACAAGGTGACAACTACCTTCATAATATTTTTAACAAATAATGAACCATTGATAATTGCTTTTAACCAAAAAGAAAACTAAGGGAATGCTTTTAACCATAAATCTATACAAGGGCATACATGCATCATAATTCATATTTTCTTTGTAATTTTTCAATCTTAATATAAACCAAAAATCACCACAAAAGCATCATTGATAGATAACACTCTTGTAGTAACATAAATACTTAATCAATCACTTCCAATATAGATCACTCATTAAGAAGCTATTCAACACAAACAAAGGAGTCCATACACCACAACTCAAAGATCATAGATATCTGAAACCACCAATGTCTTTCTACATTGAAATTAACTGAAAACAAAAATATACTTAATAAACTTAAGTTTTTTCTCTAATGAGAAATTCAAAGTTTTCCCAAAATATCCTTAATTTAGTTTAAGTCCAACTATTTAAAGCTTAAAAATAATGGTTTCTTGAAGACAACTGGTATTCAAACCTGAGTCTTTAAAAAGGAGAGAGAGCCAATATCAAGAAAAACAATAAAAATTATAAAATCACAACTACTGCTCCAGCTTCAAAACCATCAATAACCTCCACCTGTTGTTGATCCCATGCCACCACTTGAGCTTCGATCTTTTGCCTCTATTCTTGGTACTTGTTGATGACCATGGTAATGCTTCTATCCCCAACAGTGGTCATGATTTGCAACCTTGTTTTCCACTTAGAAAATTATTTGTCTATACTAGCCAAGTTACCGTGCACTAACTCATTTGGGTGCATTTTCCGACAAACATTTCTAATGAACTATGCAATTTATTTCATTTTGTCAGATCTTACAAGGCAAATTGAGTCAAATTTTTATTTTTATTGAAATATTGCCCAATGTTAGTCAAAATTCCAATGAAACTAGTTATCATCAGAATCTTTCCCAACATTCATCGGAATTCTGATGAAAAACTAAAAATTAGTGAAAATGTAAAAAAAAAAAACTGTGTGCAAATAGTGTTTTGCATACTTGCAACATCGTTTTGCTTGGTTTTTGAAGGTTCTAGACCAAATTTTCCATAGCCCAATTTTTTTGCAAATGAAGAAAAATCATGTCAAATAATATCAACAAAGAACAAAATAAGAAGAGAATTGCTAGATATTGTGGTCTAGCTTGAAAACAAAAGGTGATGGGATATGTTATTGTACCTGCAAAAATTGTAAAGACTTAAAGACTAGAAGACTTTTAATCACAACAACTAAGAAACTAAGAAACATTATAGGTAGCATAGAAACATTGAAGGGGGGCATGATTATCATCCAATGATAAGTTATTCATTATATGTGTTTATATTGATTGCATTTGTAAATGTTTATATCGTTTTAACAATTTATATATATAAAATATCACTTGTTAATGAGATCATGATCATGGTTTATTTTTGTTTATCATTTTTATATAGGTGGGGTACCCTAGGTCACATGATATGGACTACCATGACCCAGATAATGTGGTTTTCCAAGTGGAGGAACATGGAGGTGTGAATATCGAAGTTGAAGATAATGATCCTATGGAAGAAGATGATCGTGCACCAAAAAACACAATAGTTGAAGATGATGGTACAAATGAATTGATCCATAACACATTTAGTACTGGCATAGTTGATCATGATGAACAAGATGACTTTGATGTTGTTCATGATTTACTTGTACTTGAGAAGGCATACGAGCCCCTTTATGAAGGCTCCCAAACAACTCTTATCTCTGTTGTAGTGTTGTTGGTGAACTTGAAGGTTATGAATGGTTTATCTAACATAACAATCTCATGTATGTTAAGGTATGTCATATATGTCATCTTTTTTCATCTATTTTTGTTGTTATTTCATTACTAGTAAATAAAAGGTGAAATATGTGTACCATTAATATTCTTTATATTAACAAATTATTTTTTTGTTCTAGACTGATAGGTGATTTTATGTTACCACCATCAAATATTCTACCTCGCTCATATCGAGAATTATTTGTCATTATGAAAGATATTAGAATGGAGTATCAAGTAATAGATGCATGTCCCAATGATCATATTATTTATCATAAATAACATGAATTTTCAAAAGAATGCCCTAAATGTAATATCAATAGATATCGAACAGACCAACTAACAAAAAGGGTGCCTCACAAGGTTCTTTGTTCTATTCCCATTATTCCACATTTGCAATGATTATTTAGATGTGAAAGCTTGGTGCAATTTATGAATTACCATGCATGAAATAGAAGTCAAGATGACATTCTTTGAATGCCTACGTATGGTTCTCTATTTACAGATATAGAGGAAAAATGGCCACACTTTAAACAATAACCTTGTAATCTCAGGTTTTCATTGGCAACAGTCGGTGTCAATCCATTTGGAGAGATGAGATCTATTTACTTGGTGTGTCCTATTTTTGTTATCAACAATAACATTCCTCCATGGATGTCAATAAAGAGGGAGCATGTAATGTTGGCAATGATTGTTCCTGTAAAGCGGAAAATCGTGATCGAACCCTAGTTGTTCTCCCCTCTTCCAACTCTGAGGAGAGAGAAGGGAGGTTCGCTAGGATTTGATGGTTTTCACTTAGGGGAGAGACTTTACATTCAAAAGAGGGGTCGAAACCCACAAGATCCAATCCCACGCAATGCAAGATTGGATGCTAAATGTGTTTCAAGGGTTAAGACAGCAAGGCTACCCTCTTTCGTAAAGAATGTTGATAGGAGAATTAAGCTAAGCATGCATAGAAAGTGATAAAGATTCGCTTATAAACTGAGATAGGAATACAGTATGAAGCTGCGGACCTGGAATTAGCAGTAAAATGTCGATACGGTGCTGTCCTGCAAATTTGAGCAAAAGTTGTCAGGACGATGGCGCCCGGCGCCACGGTCCTCCGAAAAATCCGCGAAACGAAGGGGGATCTGTTCGTCTCTGCACAAGGATTCCAGATCTTCAATTTCAGCCGCGTACCTGCAACCTACACACAGAAAAGCGAAGACAATTGGGGGGTTAGGGATTAGGGGTTTGCCTTTAGGTCAAACCCCGGTTTTGGAATTAACCAAGAAATGAGCAAGAGCTGTAAATGTAAATGACTGTAAAACAAGTACTAATACCTTGTTCTAAGGATGTTTGTATCCTTATGTGTGAAGGTTTAGATGTTGTGTGTTGTTGTAGCATGTATGTGATCTCCTCTTCAATGGTTGAATCCTTGTCTTGAATGCAACACTTAGCCTTGAATGGAGACTTGAAATGATCAATTGCTTGAAGGAATGCTTGAATGCTTGAATGCTTGAGTATAATTTCCATGCTTTCTCCCTCATGTCGAATGAAAGAGGAAAATGTAGTTTATATACTTATCAATTAGGGCTGATAGACTGATTTTCCCAACCTTAGGCCGACCAGGAAAGTTAATTTCCAAATTGCAAACAAAAAGACCCGAGACCCCTTAGGAGACCAGGCCCAAAATAGGACCCAGGGACCAGGGCGCTGGGCGCCATGGTCCTGGGGACCAGGGCACTGGGCGCCCTGGTCCTGAAGGACCAGGGCGCTGGGCGCTCTGGTCCCACCTCCCGGGACAGCAGGGTGCAAGGAGGTTCAGGCCAAGGTGCTTGAAAAATGCAGTTTTCAGTGTCGTGAGCAAGTTTCAGGGTCTCCATTTAGGTTGCGTGTTGCGTCGCCATCATGAAGACCGAAATGCAGTCGAAATTGCAAGTGTCACAATTTTAGGACGCTACATTTAGCCCCCACTTTAGCGGGAGTATGTATGCTCATACTTCCGGTAAAGTACGAGGAAACAACATTGAAAGACTTTCACCACGTCAAGGAGGCAAGATACACCAAGCCCCCAGTGGACTAAGGATCTTACGACTTCGATTGACAAAGTAAAAGGGAAGATCACGAGGGAGAACCATGACTGTCAGTAGTAAGGCTCCCTCACTATGAGTCATGCAAGAAAGATATCAAAAATTTTCAAGGCAAGGCTAAATTTGCCAAGAAATTTTCAAGTATCTTGAAAAGATATGAACGGGATGTATGCCCCCCTACGTTAAAGTGATCGCACACGCCTCACCGGGGGTGATTGCTTTAAGGTAGTGATACTTATAAGAAATGAGAAAGGAGCACGTTATCTCAAGGATTTAGCCCCCAAGTGTGAGATAAGCCCAAGGATAATAGACACAAAACACAAAGCACGAGGTGACTTCGCTTTCCTCGGGGTCAGTATGTTGTATGATAATTCATGTATATATATCATATGTATGTATGCATAATTGTTCTTCATTCCCCAATCAAGGAAGGTCACCTAGAAGAAGGGAACGCATGTGTCTTTTGAGTCAACATGAGAGAGATCGAGAGATCTCAATGCTTTGCATCGTCCTCAAGTAAACAACACTAAGGACAACAAATAGAAGAATGAGAATAACATATAGAAGAAGTAACGAAAGAGAGGAGGAGAGAATCTACTATGCTAATGTAACTAGTCTAGCATGTCATCTACCCCCCGATCTTGCTGATCAATGTTTCGGGAAGGCAGGGAACACGCCAGAGGAGGAACATCCAACACAGCAGATGGAGCTATCACAAGATCCAAACAAGGGCTATGTTCATGTTCCGAGCCACATTGTTCTTGTCTAGGAGCTAGGATAAGTGCTTTAGAAAGTTCATTAGATAAATGCTTATCGACATCAACAAGTTCATATTCACTATCAGAAGCAAGAGGAGTAATATTTTCATCATGCATAACATTTTCATCTATATCATCATCAAGATTTATAAAAATAGAATCTTTAACTTGCACCGGATCAAGACCATCATGCATCTTATGTTTAGGAGATTTAGGCTCAATGTCCGGCTGAAGAGAAAATGGAATCATGCTTGTTGAAGGTGTTTTTGGAGATTGCAAAGTTTGAGAAGCAGCTGCCTGAGCTCTAAGACGACGCTTTCATCGGCGTTCACGTGCAGAACGATTTCGTCTACTCTTAGTAGGGAGTGGAGAAGACTGAGGAGGAGGAATGTTCTCATCCTTAGCACTTGGGTGTTTAGGTTGTGGTCTCTTAGGCTGGATAATAGGAGAAGAAGAAGGTCTCTTCTCTCTATAAAAAGAAGGAGGAGGAACTGCTCCATACAAAGGAGGAATATTTGGTTTAGGGAGAAGACCAAGTCCATCATGACGAGGAGGTATAGGTCTACTCTTAGGAAGTTTATTAGGTATAGACATAGTCACATCCATAGGGATGGGTTGAGAATCTTCTTGAGGAAAGACATTAGTTTTATCTTTCAAAAGAAGAACTTCCTTCTCAAGAATGATAGGAATATCAAGTTTAGGTGCTCTAGGTTCACTTAGAGATAGGATCATATCTGTTTTCCACTTTTGATAAGATTTGAAAAGATGATCACTTCGCGGAGGAAGAGATTGGAATTGTTTAGGCCAAAAGTAATCAATAGGAACACTAGAGGTTCTTTCAGCTGGTTTAAAGAGACTATGATTGACAGTAACAACTTCACCATTATGGGGAAATTTCAAACACTTACGAATAGGAGAAGCAATAGCTTTCATGGAAGATAGCCAGGGATAGCCAAGCTTCACACGAAATTGTTCGGAAGAAGGAATAATAGCAAAGTTCACATCAAGGGATTTGTTATGGACCTCAATAGGCAATGTAATAGAACCAATTGCAGGAGAAGAAAATGCATCAAATAGTTTCACAATCACATCTGTTTTGTCATATATCACTTGATTCAATTACAAAGTAAAAAGACATTCTTCAGTAATAACATTAATCATGCACGAAGGATCAATAAGCACTCCACGGCAAGGTGTATTCTTAACTTTGCAACTATGTATAAAGGACCATCAGGTGCCCTAATGGTTTCACTGGAATCAAATGTGATGGAAGGTTCTTTAGGGATTTCTTGGTGCTCTACAAAGTTAATCACATTCGGAGTCATAGACACAAGACCATCAGATGAGAGAGAGGAATCATTAGCCTCAATTGCATTAGAGGTATGAGAAGGCAATGGATCAGTGAAAATCTTAAGATTTTGGTTAGGAGGAGCTACAGATGTGTTGCCTTTATCATTCACTCTAGAAACAGAGATAGTATTGTTATCAATCAAATCTTGAATTTTACCCTTTAAAGAAAAACATTTTTCAGTATCATGCCCAGGCTGGCGGTGAAATTGACAAAAAGCTTTGTTATCAAAATAAGGTGAAGTAATCTTTGTAGGATCAATTTGTCTTATAGGAGGAAGAGTAAGGACATTTTGTTCCAATAACTTATTCATAATACTATGCAATGATTCATTCAAAGGAGTATACTTTCTTTCTTTCTTGAAAAATTTAGAAATAGGAGGCACACCTGATGCTGCATTCACATTGTTGTTGATGATGTTTTCATTGAGTTTGATGGAATCTCTGTTCGGTTTAAACTTCCCAAATGGTTGTTGACTGCTATCACCCTTATCACTCGGAGCCATAGGATGTGATTGTTCCATTTGACTCACAGTCAGTTGATAATTGTGAAGAGTTGCACACAACTGTTGGAAAGAAGTAAACTCAGAAAACAGAAGTTTGTCTCGAATATCTTTTTGTAAATTAGAAATAAAGATTCTTTGAATATCATTGTCAGGCACTGGAAAAGAAATTTGAGCATACAAATGCTTATATCTACCAATGAAATCAGTCACTTTTTCTTTAACACCTTGTTTACAATGCATTAAATCAATCAAAGTAACTTTAGGACTTATATTGTTTTGAAATTGTTGAATGAAAGCATTTGCAAGTTGTTCGAAAGAAGTAATAGAATAAGAAGGCAACGAGCAATACCATTGTAGGGCTTTGTCTCTTAATGTTCTAGTGAATAGTTTTGCAAGCAACCTTTGGTCATAAGCAAAATCGGTACATATTGTTTGAAAAGTCTTAACATGTGTTAGAGGATCTCCTTTACCATTATAAAGTTCCAAATGTGGGATTTCAACATGTTTAGGAGGGATAGCTCGAACAATGTCAAGAGAAAGTGGTCTCGCAACATCAAATGTGGGCACACTAAACTTAGATTGATTCATAGAGGCAATTTGTTGCTGTAAAGAAGAGACAGTTTGTGCAAGATTGTTAATGGTCGCTTCAGTCGAAGAGTTCATATTGGATGTGTTAGATTGAGATGGAGGTGTTATGTTATTGAAAGAAGGTAAAGAGTAAGGTGGTGGGACTCTATGATAATTAGTCATAGGAGATGATTGGACAGGAGGAACACTACAAGGAGGAATAGAATGGTTAAATGAATTGCCCCCTTGCGTCATGTTCATTTGTGGTGATATAATAGGCACACTCATCGAAGGAATGAATGAAGAAGTCGGATTGAATGAAGGAAGAGGGTTAATTGAAGAAGAAGGGTTGCCCCCATGACTGGTGATCACAGGAGGAATGTCTTGTGTAGAAGTAGCCATTATGTTTGATGTAAAGGTAGGTATGCTAGCAATAGAAGTCATCAAAGGAATAGAATGATTGACTTGAGTAGGAGGTTGTGTATAACCCAAATTTTCGGCACAACTCTTCATAGGCATCACATTCGAACCCACAATGTGTGCAATACCACGCAAAATATCAATTCCATTCTTATCACTTTGAAGCATACGTTTTAGACCCTCAATTAAAGGAAGAGCTTGACTATCAGGGTATTCTTGAGACATCCATTGTCGAAAATCGTCAAATTGGTTATCCAATTTCGAAAGTTGTTCTTCAAAAACCTCATGGAGAGCTTCTTCATCATTAGGAGGATTAGAGGAATTACCCATGTCTTCGTTAAAAAGGCTATTCAAATTAGGTTCCATCTCCTTAGTAGTTAAACCTTGGAAAGACTTAATTCTACGGCTTCGTCTAACGGGAATAGTGTAAGTAGGGCTTATTGTTGTAAAACTCATGCACTAGAAAGAGAGAGAAGATTTTGAATTTAGAGGTAGCAATTTTCAGTAAAATCAGCCAATCTTCTGGATTTAAGCTGTTAGATGCAATCACAACAGTCTCCCAAAATTTCGGAAAAAATGCCCGGGACCGTGGCGCCCAGAGTGCAACACGGTCCTTGCAACTTTTTTCGAAATTTGCAGGGATGAAAGGTATGATGATTTTAGAGCTAATCTGAAAAAATTGAGTGATTTTACGATCTGTAGATAGGCCTAATTAAAGTTGTAATCTCAAAATTGAACCTTATCAAGATTGTCGAAAAATGCAAAAATTTGAATTTTGAAAAAGAGAGGGAAACTGAAATTTTGAATTTTGTGATTTTAGAGGGAATGTCAAGAGCAATGCAAATTTTGAAATTTAAAAATTGACTCAATTTCACGCAAAATTCAATTTTGAAAGCGGAAATCAAAGTTGTTGTAATTAAGCACTTAATTTCAAAAGTCACAAAATGCAAGAATTTGAATAAAGCACTGAAATTTTTAATGAATGATAACACACTTTTCAGATTTAGGATAGTAAGAACACAATTTTGACACAAAATTTCAATTTCAATGATTTTTAAATGTTTAGAAGCCTTAATCCAAGCAATCACAAGACCAACTTTGACTGTTATTTTGAAGGTGTTAAAATTGATAAAATCAGCCAAAATTCTGGATTTTAGCAGGAAAATACAGTAAGATCTCGCTCCCGAAATTTCGGAAAAAATGTCGGGGACGATGGCGCTCGGCGCCACGGTCCTCGCAACTTTTTTCCAAATTTTTAGGGATGAAAGATATTGTGATTTTATTGTGGAATCCAAAGTTACAGCTGATTTGGAGATGTTTTGATCAGTGAAATTGTCGGACAAAGGTTGAATCAAGAGGGTTTCAAAAATTAGGGTTTTGACACTTAACCACTTAATTTTCAGAATTAAAGCACAAATATGAATTGAAAATTTGTAATAGAAGGGCAGATCTAAAACAGGCATTAACATTTAGACATTTCGCAAGTTCAATTACTAAAAAGAAAATTTAGGGTTTTTATGCAATCACCTCTAAAATTTTGCAAAAGATCAAACATGGAAATGTAATCAATTTTTTCAGATCTAAGCATGAAAAATCAGAAAGGATGTTCACGTTGGGTTCACCAAAATGTAAAGCGGAAAATCGTGATCGAACCCTAGTTGTTCTCCCCTCTTCCAACTCCGAGGAGAGAGAAGGGAGGTTCGCTAGGATTCGATGGTTTTCACTTAGGGGAGAGACTTTACATTCAAAAGAGGGGTTGAAACCCACAAGATCCAATCCCACGCAATGCAAGATTGGATGCTAAATGTGTTTCAAGGGTTAAGACAACAAGGCTACCCTCTTTCGTAAAGAATGTTGATAGGAGAATTAAGCTAAGCATGCATAGAAAGTGATAAAGATTCGCTTATAAACTGAGATAGGAATACAGTATGAAGTTGCGGACCTGGAATTAGCAGTAAAATGTCGATACGGCGTTGTCCTGCAAATTTGAGCAAAAGTTGTCGGGACAATGGCGCCTGGCGCCACGGTCCTCCGAAAAATCCACGAAACGAAGGGGGATCTGTTCGTCTCTGCACAAGGATTCCAGATCTTCAATTTCAGCCGCGTACCTGCAACCTACACATAGAAAAACGAAGACGATTGGGGGGTTAGGGATTAGGGGTTTGCCTTTAGGTCAAACCCCGGTTTTGGAATTAACCAAGAAATGAGAAAGAGCTGTAAATGTAAATGACTATAAAACAAGTACTAATACCTTGTTCTAAGGATGTTTGTATCCTTATGTGCGAAGGTTTAGATGTTGTGTGTTGTTGTAGCATGTATGTGATCTCCTCTTCAATGGTTGAATCCTTGTCTTGAATGCAACACCTAGCCTTGAATGGAGACTTGAAATGATCAATTGCTTGAAGGAATGCTTGAATGCTTGAATGCTTGAGTATAATTTCCATGCTTTCTCCCTCATGTCGAATGAAAGAGGAAAATATAGTTTATATACTTGTCAATTAGGGCTGATAGACTGATTTTCCCAACCTTAGGCCGACCAGGAAAGTTAATTTCCAAATTGCAAACAAAAAGACCCGAGACCCCTTAGGAGACCGGGCCCAAAATAGGACCCAGGGACCAGGGCACTGGGCGCTCTGGTCCCACCTCCCGGGACAGCAGGGTGCAAGGAGGTTCAGGCCAAGGTGCTTGAAAAATGCAGTTTTCAGTGTCGTGAGCAAGTTTCAGGGTCTCCATTCAGGTTGCGTGTTGCGTCACCATCGTGAAGACCAAAATGCAGTCGAAATTGCAAGTGTCACAATTTTAGGACGCTACAGTTCTGAGTATTTTTTTCATTTTATAGTCATGTACATTAAATTATATATATTGGAGTAAAATGGTTATAATAATTATGTAATTTTTTGTTCATTCAACTAGGTAAGTACCAAGTTAAAGATATGAATGTATATATTGATCCTCTTATCGATGAGTTGTTGGAGTTATGGAATGGTGTCACTATGTATGATGTCTCTAGACCAATAGGACAAAGACAATTTCAATTCCATGCAATTCTTGTATGGACAATTCATGATGCCCCAGGGGTAACAGATTTTTGTGGTATGTTATAATGTTCAACTTGCGCACTTTAATAATGTTTAATTTTTAAAGTATAAATCATGGATTTTTTTAAAAAATCCATTCAATATTTATAATTATAAAAATTAACATATTTAATCCAATTATACATGATCTTGCAAGTCTTCAAACAAAGGGAAAACTTGCATGTCCAGTTTGTAGATCAAAGATGAAATCTCGTCATTCAACAAGTTTAGGAAAGAAGGTGTTTGATGAGTATAGACACTTCCTCCACAAAAATCATAAGTATCGAACTACTAAAAAACATCTTTTCAATGGGAAAGAAGAGACTACACCAAAACCACAAAGAATGACACATTGCCTATGGAAGTTGGAATATAATAGAATTAATCGTCAAGGTAATGTCATTAAATCTAATTGTTTATATATCATGTATGATATGTTTGCAATTTCTATTTTTATTTTGTGTTTTATTTACTCAAGTTGTAATTGACGATGATTGTCATTGTCAACTTTTTAAACTTATCTGCTTCATGAAGGTCATCAAGGCATTAATTACAACCTTCCAAAGGAACTAAGAAGCTATCCCAAACAATTTAGTAGGCTGCCCTACTATGAGAATCTATAAATTGTGCATTTGTTTAATACTATGTATATTGGAAAGGATATAATAGAGATGTTATAGAAAATATTGGATGGAAGGCATGGCAAAGAAAAAAATTATCAAAATTTGTAGTGACATTCAGGAATCCAATCATGTAATGAAAAATGTCATTCAATTAAATAGTGATGGAGACTGAATCAATATAGGTGCCCTTCCTTGGTTATTAATGGAGTAGCAAAGCAATACCATAAGAAAGGTCATACAAAAAATTCATTTTCCCATAGGATTTGTTGTGAACATAAACAATCTCATAACAAAGAAAAGTGAATTTGGGCCAAGGATGAAAACACATGATTAACAAACCTTCATTAAGGTAATTCATGTTCCTGCATATTTTCTATATATTTGTATATTGCATGTACTTTTCATTGTATTATGTTTAGTACCAGTTTTGGTAAAACAATGAAAGGATCATTTTATAGTTGTTGTAGTACATTCTACCTTTATCTCTCCTAGACCACTTCAACAATAATTCCAAGAAAGTTATATATGATCTTGGAAAATACATGAGGTAAGTAGTGTTATTTGTTTAATTTTTTGTATAGGTATTATATTTGCCATTTGTTTTACTTGTTATGTAATATATTGTATATTATTTTATTAATTCTCGTTAATATATTTGCATCTTGAATCACTTGTAGATGGTTGTGATATTTGCATCTCGAATCACTTGTAGATGGTATCCAAACACAACTGGTGGAGCATTATTTCTTGGAGGAAGCCTTGTTTCATGGAGTAGCAAGAAGTAGAGTTGTATATCTTAGTCTCCTGCTGAAGCTGAGTATGTTGCAGCTTATATAAATTGTACCTAGGCTATCTAGATGAGACACATTCTGGAAGGATTCAAGATGAAGATTTTAGATCTGGTAAAGATCTTATGTGAAAATACCAGTGCCATAAATAATTCAAAGAACCTTGTTTTGCATACACGAACCAAGCATATTGAATTGAAGTATCATTTATTGAGAGAAAAAGTGCAGAGTAAAGATGTGATATTGGAGCATGTTTCTACCAAGGAGCAGCTTGCAAATATCTTTACTAAACCTCTGCCTAAGACAACTTTTGAGTATCTTAGAAGTTAGCTAGGGGTTGTACCCCTTCATGAGGTCAATTGAGCATGATGTAGACTACATCACTCCTGGAGCTACTTGCAGAATTTTATAGCAAGATTGGTGTAGAGTGGAGTTATTCCAAAGGGGGAGCATCAAGTTGTAGGTTGATGATGGTTAACAGTGAAATTTGACATTACATGTTTTACTTTCACTTTGGCATTGTTGTCAAAGGGGGAGAATAACTATATGATTATGAGAATAATTGTATGATTGATCTATAGCTAGTTACTAGCTGAATACAAGGAGAGTACATGGTAAAATGTAAACCAGGGTTCCTATTCACAATCATAGAAATCAAGGGTATTGATACTTGTATTGCCATCAATGCCAAAGGGGGAGATTGTTGGTATTTGCATGATGATTGTATTAATGAAATGTTATGTTGTCATTGATTTCTATTAATTGGTAATGATGTTGTTATAATGTTGTTAAATTGCAACCAGTATGTGATCTTGTGAAGGAAACCAGTATTACAAGAGAAGAAGTGAGATCAATCGATAGATCCTACCTGTTGATATGATAAACCATAACTGATGGAGTTTGGTGAATTGTTTGTATTGGTTTATGATCTAATGATGAGCAGTAATAATTATGGCATGTATGCATGTTGTATGAGAAGAGTTTCAAATGGTTTTTATCTTGGGAATGAGAAAGTTCAAAGCATGTAATGCAAACCACATGATGAGTTATAGTGTTTGATGAAGCAGTGATCAAGGAGTGGTCAAGAACATCTTGAATGATGTGCCATGATTGTTATGTAATCCAATGGTCATACTTGAACCGATTTGTTTGTAATCTCTCTAAGAAAATTAGGTTTGTGATGTGTTACCGACCTATTGTTTTGTTTACAAGGTCGATGAGTTGTTTTGTTGAAGAGTTGGCAATTTGTAGTTGATAGTGAGAGTGTGGTTGCCGAACCAAATGATGTATCTACAGTTTGTGTAAGGGTAGATAGGAGCATGAAAAGGATATGAACAAGCAAGTGTAGTGCTATTCAAATAGATCAAAAAACCCCTGTTGTTTTCTAACAATTACAACACTTAAATCCCCTAACTGAGTATGCTCTAACAAGCTTAGTGTTATCTAGATCCTCTAACCAGGCGCTCCATTATCTTGGATTTCAGATCCTCTACTGAGGTTACTCCTAATAGAGTATTTCTTATAATAGGGCATTATAGTCAATCCCTTAACTGGGTGGTCCCTAACAGGATATGTTCTTAACATGACTTTTGTAAAGCTTTAACAGGTTTGGCTCCTAATAGGGTGAACTTTAGAGGAGTTTAGGATACTTGTGGGTATTCATCCCCACTGTGGTTTTTCCCATTTGGGTTTCCACGTCAAAAATATTGTGTCAAGTGGTGAATGTTTTTGTGGTTATGTTTACTATGGTTGAATTGCTTAACTGCTAAATCCACTTTGATATGTTGTGTTAACCGACAACAATTTGAAATATGTTTTACTTATGTTAGTAAAGTATTTAGATGTTTCAGTTAAAAGGTTTTGTGAGTTACAAAGATGTTTTACTATTAATTTGTTATAACAATCAACTGGTTTAACTTATCAATAATATTGCATTTCTAGTTCAGTGTTTAACTTGTCAGTTTAGAGTTTGCATTGAGAGGTTGATTTTGAGATTGGTGAAAGTTTATGTTAGTTTAATATCTATTGATTCACCACCCCCTCTCTTAGTATTTGACCGAGTCCTTATTCTTTCATCATACCATCAAGCCTCGGGAGAGATGTCTACTAGGACATATCCTTTAGTGGTCCTAACCGTCCAGCTTGGAACATAATATGCCTTGGCCGACTCTCTTATGAGCATAGGATCTACAAAAACATTGGGCATCACTAGTTTGCCAAGGTTTAGTGTCCAGGGGTTGCACACTAGGATAGCCTTGTCTCTGTTTCCATAGAATGAATGAAAAATGTCCCAACCCCTTTCGTTGGTGAAGACATCCCTACACCCTTCCTCTTTGTCATTGAAGACAGTCCTTAGATGATCCTACATTGTGGGTCCTTCAAATAATTGCAACAGGTCTTGGGATAGGCTCCTAGTCTGTCTGGTTTCCCTCCATACGATTTCTTCCAATCTCTATTCAACCTCTTGTTGCAACTCTTCAGGGGTTGTGGCAGGAGCAAGAGGAGAAGTAGGCTCTACTGGTGGCTTCTCCACCTAAGTTGATGACTCCCCTTTGGATGCCTTCCTAGAGCGCTTTGCAGGCTTGGGGGTCTTTTCTTTTGTTTGAGTAGCCTCTTTGGCTGGCTCTTTAGGGTTTTCTCCTTGTGGGATTGGCTTTTGAGGAATTGGGTTTTCCTTAGTAGATGGATTAACTAGAGTAGGAGCATCATGTGTAGGGGAGGGGGTTTCAACAAAGGTTGCATCAGCTGAAGACTTCTTAGTGCTCTTCCACTTCTTTGGAGTGGGCTTCCTTGTTTTAGGAGTTGGAGAGGGCTCATCTAAATATTCACTATCAGAAATGATAGTGACGGTCTTTGAGATGGTTTTCCTTTTTCTCTTTGTGGCCTTCTCTTTAGAAGAGGAGCTAGCTTCCACATCCTTTGATACTTGTGGGGGGTTCTAGGGCTTGGTTGCACATAAGGGACACCTACAATTTCTTTCACGGGGGGAACTATATCTAGAGGTGTAGCCTCAGTTATGGAAATTGAGGAGCTTGCCTCAGTTATGTGGGCTTTCTTGGTAGCAGGGGTAGCAGATTGCTCAACAAGGGATGCCATCTTAACAATTTGGATTGATTAAAATATTGGAAAGAAAATGCAAGAGTAAATCTAGCAACTTCTAGGGAAAACATGCATGCAACTCAAGATATTACTGTAACAGTTTGATAATGCACACAAGTAGGAAAAAAGAACTTATTGGTTTTCTCTTGAACTAAAAATGGTGGGAAGCACGCTGGAATGCTGAAATTCACCTTATTTCTCGCTCTATGCTTCTCTGAATTTTCTTTGGATGCAAGGTAAGAAAGAATGCCATTGAATTTTTAATTTATTATGACGCCAATAATTCATTTGTATTGGATAGAGGTACTCATTGGCACCAATTTTGAATTTCATCCGTCAATCTAGCAGTTGATGATCAGGATTGCTCATTGGCCTTCCCTGAATAATGATGTGGAATTATCTTAAATTTTCTCATGTCAAATTACAATTTCATACTCCATGGAGCCTCCATGGCCATCCTAACTTTCTCTGTGGGATAAGCTTTTGTTGTAATCTTCCTTTGTTTTACTTATCCCATGGTGTCACTACCCATTCCTTCTATCTTCATGGGATAAGCTTCTATTTTCTTTCTTTGGAGATCTTATCCCACGTTGATCTTAACCCTTCATTTCTCCTTTCACCTACAAGCCCCTTTCTTTGATTTTTTTATCATCCATAGGATAAGCTTTTGAACTAGTGTTTTCTTATCCGAGAGCATCTTTCTTATCCTCGCGAGGACGCATGAGATAAGGTTTTCTCTTATTTCCCCTTCACAATTCTTATCCTGCGATGCACCTTTGAGTTTCATAGTTGTTCTGGATCTTTGTTGCCCCACAAGATAAGCCCTTTTACCTTTTTCTTAAGTATTTTTTTATCCCAAGACTCTTTTCTTATCCTTGCGGGGATGCGTGGGATAAGAAAAGCATTGCATCCTTCATTATTGAGTCATCTTGCATTGCCTTGTAATGCTATTCTAGTGGCATGGAAATCCTGTGGGATAAGCTTTTGTTGTAGTTTTCCTTTGTTTGACTTATCTCGTGTTGTCACTAGCCATTCCTTCTATCTTCATGGGATAAGATTCTATTTTCTTTCTTTGGAGATCTTATCCCACGTTGACCTTAACCCTTCCTTTTTCCATTCTCCTGCAAGCTCCTTTCTTTGTGTTTTTATCATCCGCATGATAAGCTTTTGAACTAGTGTTTTCTTATCGCAAAGAATCTTTCTTATTCATATGAGGATGTGCGGGATAAGGTTTTCTCTTATTTCCCCTTCACAATTCTTATCCTGCGATGCACCTTTGAGTTTCACCATTGTTCTGGATCTTTGTTACACCATGAGATAATACCTTTTACCTTTTGCTTAAGTATTTTGTTATCCCAAGACTCATTTCTTATCCCCATGGGGATGCACAGGATAAGAAAAGGATTGCATCCTTCATTGTTGACTTATCCCACGTTTCCTAGTAATGCTATTCTAGTGGCATTGAAATCCTATGGGATAAGCTTTTGTTGTATTTTTTCTTTGTTTTACTTATCTCATGGTGTCACTAGCCATTCCTTCTATGTTTGTGGGATAAGCTTCTATTTTCTTTCTTTGGAGATCTTATCCTGCATTTATCTTAACCCTTCCTTTCACCTTTCATGTGCAAGCCCCTTTCTTTGTGCTTTTATCATCCGTGGGATAATCTTTTGAACTAGCATTTTCTTATCTGGGAGCATCTTTCTTATCCCCATGGGGATGCACAGGATAAGTCTTTCTCTTATTTCCCCTTCACAATTATTATCCTGCGATGCACCTTTGAGTTTCACCATTGTTTGGGATCTTTTTTGCCCCATGGGATAAGCCCTTTTACCTTTTACTTAAGTATTTTATTGTCCTGGGACTCTTTTCTTATCCCCACAGGGATGCATGAGATAAGAAAAGCATTGCATCCCTCATTATTGACTTATCTTGCATTTCCTTGTAATGCTATTCTAGTGGCATGAAAATATTGCGAGATATGACTCCCTTTATATTCAAGTCAGCCCTTATCCTACAGCCATTTCATAGTGTTCCTGGTTCATTGTGGGATAAGCTTTTACCACTTTTTTTCTTCAACCGCTTCTTATCCCACATTTCTCCTTTCTCTCTTTGTAGTTGTCACGCAATAAGGGCTCCTTTGTAATTATTTCTTTCTTCTTATCCAAGGGGGTTGAAATTCACATTGAAACCGCTTGAAGGATAAGGAATAGGCGGAGCTTCCTTTTGAAATATTATCCCGCATGACCGAGTTACTTGGGGTCAACATTTAAGTGATCATTTAGAAAACATGAAAAACTTCATGGTTTAAGTGGTCATGCACGAGGCCTTCCTAGGAAATAAAGGACTTAAGACCTGGGTTTTTTTAGCAATACTTAAATCCCCTTTGTCACTTTAGAAATTCATATTCTCTGAAGCTCCTTCGGCCATCTTAGCTATCTCTACAAGATAATCTTCTATTGTAGATTTTCCTTGTTTTATTTATCCCATGATGTCATTTACCCCTTCTTCTATCCTTGCATGATAATCTTTTATGTGTTTTACCTTGGAAGCCTTATCCTGTGCTGCTCCTAGCCTTCTACCTGCAAGCCCTTTTCCATTATGTTCCTACCATCTGTGGGATAAGCCTTTGAACTAGATTTGTATTATCCCACAATACTCCTTTTATCCTCATGGGAACGTGTAGGATAATCTTTCCCTTATTTCCATCTTATAACTCTTATCCCACAACCATCTCTAAACAAGAGGAACACATCGTGGGATAAGACTTCCTCTTCTTTCCTTAAACACTCTTATCCCATGGTGCACCTTTGACTCTTACCTGTTGATCTTTCATTCACCTTTGTTGTGGATCTCTTCTCCCCGCAGGATAAGCCCTTTTACCCTTTTCTTAGTTATTTTCTTATCCTGCGACTCTTTTCTTATCCCCGTGGGAATGCGTGGGATAAGAAAATCATAGCATCTTTCTTAGTTGAGGGTTAGTTTAGGATCATGGGGGGCCAAAAAGTGGCGATGTGAAAAAAATAAGCCTTTTCCACTCGCCTAAAAATGCAAAAATTTGTGTTGACTTTTTGCTTGGCCTGGGTGGCAGTACATCTTGGCATGGTAAACACCTAGGCAAATCGGATATCCTATTTTAATAGGTAATTTTAAATTAAAAATAAATTATATATTATATAATATATAATATATTATTATATTATATATTATATAATACATAATATATTATCTAATATTATATTATATAATATATTATTATATTATATAATATAATATAATATTATATAATATATTGTTATTTTAAAATAATTTAACTATAAAAATCAGATATCCGATTTCTTTGAGACTATAAAAGAGGACTGTGACAGCCCATGGGTTATTTTTTACCCATGGGCTATGCAATTTCAAGCAAATCTGATATCCTGTTGGACCTGATATCTGATTTTGTGACCCAAATTTGCAAAAAAATCCAATAAAAGGCAGGATTTTTATTGTTTTTCATCATTTTCATTCAAAGTTTTGCATTTTTTTTAATGTTTATTTGGTATTTCATTCAAAATATGTTTTTTTCATGAAAACTAGGTATTTTTAAATCAAATACAAAATTGTTCAAATTTGTTAACTAAATTCAATTGTTTACATTCAATTAGGTTAAAAATGGGGGATAATAGTGAAAAGATTGATCAACCACAACCACAACAACAAAACTCTCTTGCACAAAAACCTCCTTTGCCAAACCCCCCATCAATTGAGGATTTAATTGCACAAAATTTGAACCAATTGATGGGGATTATAGATGTTTATCATAGGATCTATCTCTTGAATCCATTGTTTGATCCCCTCACATCCATCATAAAGAGTATAGAAATCATCACTGAGGAGCACAATGTCGCTCTTTTGTGGTGAGATTCTATGAGGGAACAATATGTGTCCTTATAGGAGATCAAGGATCTCGAGATATCCAAAGACGATATCGCCGCATTGTTTGTGAATTCCGACACTGGTCAACCCGTAGACCCCCCCTCAAGAAAAACTTTCTATTAAATGGTGCACAAATGATGATATTGTGAAAAAAATTTAGGATCGTTGGTGGATGGTTTTTGATAAACCACCCAACAACAATCTTGATGTCCCCTTTTACTTCATCAAAAAGTTGTATGCTAAATTTTTTTAGGAGAACATGTGAATTACTTTGACATCCGACCTTTCCAAGGTGTGGGTTTAGGTATGACCCAAAATAGACCTGGGGTAGTTAGAGTAGTCTAGGGCCCATATGTCCCCCCTCCTCTTGTTGATCCCCGACCTCTAGTGCAGCATCTAGATATCATTTGTGAGGCAATATCATAGACCATATTGGTTATTCACTCTTTGAGTAACCTTTTGGTTTCTTAGGTTGGGGCAGTACCTCAACCTTCTTTTGATGGTAGCGGTGCATCTGGTGGCACTGACACATCCTCCTCAGCTCCACACATTTGTGTGAAACATAGTTGTGTCATGTGTGGGCACCCATGCTTGGTTCTAGTTGGACAACCTATTGATCCTCCTATGCACACTATAGATTATGAGGTGCATGAGATGCACGATGCACTAGATATTATGATAGGGATTGGAGGATACCCTAGAGAGTCCTCGCATGCTAGAGGTGAGGAGGCACCTTCATCATACATTGATGATGTAGTGGTAAGATTTGTATTTTCACAGTTCATTCTATATTTTAAATGAATATTTATAATCTAGATAATATTAAGTACTAATTTTTATTTATATAGTCTATTTAATAGTTGATGACAGAGGAGGAGTTGACACAGATCTAGGGGGAACCTTGATGACCATTTCATTTAGCCTTGATAGCTTTAGGGTACAAATATTATTGCACCTAATCATTTGTATTTTATTGTACATACATACTCATCATTTATATTGGTATTAATTAGATTATGTAGTAACTTGCATGTATATCTTATTTTACTCTTGTAGGGCACAAGTAGCGCGAGTGAGGGGCTGTGTGATTCAGGATCTGGTAGTGCAGTTGGAGACAAGGGAAAGGTAATTTAATGAAAATATGATTGAATGAATAGTTTAAATAACTTATAATGATTATACACATCTAGATATAGATTGATAGTTTCACATACTTGTTGTGTATATGTACCAAAAATTCTTGGCTTCACATCCTTGTTGACTACACCCACTATACCCAAAGATGAAGAAGAAGAAGAGATTCCTCAGGTACATATGTTTATTTTTATTTTTTTTTAGTAGATATAATCCATTATTATCAGTGACAAATATATGCTAACTTGTATCAATGTCATGTTTGTGAACATATGTAGGTTGTGTATGAAAATATTGAAAACATACCTCCTCTACTGAAGACATACATCAAGAGTCCTCCAAAGCGGAAGAGAAAACATGGAGATGAGGTAAACAAGAATAGTTTAATTATATTTCATTTTTATGTTAACTTTTTGAATGTGAGTTATATAATGTAACTAATCTTAATCGTGGTTTATTTTTTCTTGTGTAGGATCCTTCAGAGCCAAGCAGTGTGGTGAAGAGGATTGATTTTGATGATCCATCAGTAGCTCAAGATACAACTTTATAGATAGTTTTGGGATGCTTACATGTCTAGTTGGCATGTATATTTTGTATATGAACATACATTCACGTATATAGACATACATTTTGTTTGAGTTGGCATTTATGCCATATCTATGTATATATATACACTTGTAATCATTTGACATTTTCATATATATAGAAGTTGATATTTGATCATATAAATTGTTGCTCATGTGTGCATGGTGTTATCATTTTAAACTTTAATCTTCAATCCAATAATTAACAATGGTTAATAATGGTTATTTAATGAACAATACAATTCATTTCATTTCATCATAAGTGTTGTTTGTATAATCTGCAGATTATATATAATTCATTTCATCTAAATCGTAAGTGTTAAATTTGGTTGCCTTTGGAAACTTCACCAAATTTAATGACCTCCTTGCTCATTAGGCCTCCACGTAGTCAAATTTGGAAGAAAAGTGTTTTGATGGATTATCAATGTAAATAAGGTGAAATATAATCATTTTTTATGTAATAAGGTCATCTAGACCAATATTTGTTATGTCTAGTCATAGGTTACTCATATTAGAAAAATTACTCAAGATTGCTCAAAAGTTGTAAAAAGTGAATGGGGGATTCATGTGTCGAAATGATTCATCTCAATTTTTCAAGATTCCCTATGATTTTATTAGGGCAACACTTTATTAGTTGGCAAAAAAATCGTTAGTCTCATTCAATCAAATGTTGTTGCATGGCCAATTTCTCATTTTTCTCGTCATGTTCACAAACCGTCAGTTCTGACATGTCTAGTTAGGCATTCTTACCCTATGTATGCTCCTATTTTTTCCCCCCCACTCGGTTGAATTCTTAGGGTCATACCCTATTGGTGTCATCCCTTGAGCACCCTAACTGTTAAAAATTGTCAAACTTTTACGGGCCCTAACTCAAAATCTATGGCACCTGCAAATGATCTATTTGAACCTACGAGGCCAAGAGAGGGGTCCCTACAAAATCCTATCTCAGTTTTTCAAATTTCCCTATAGTTTTATTAGGGCAGAATTTTTTTATTTGGCAAAAAAATCATCAGTCTTGTTCAACCAAATGTTGTCACTTGGCCAATTTCTTGTTCTACTTGTCGTGATCATGAACCGTCAGTTCTGACATGCCCAGTTAGGCATTCTTACCCTATGCATGCTCCTATTTTTCCTCCCCAACTTGGTTGAATGCTCGGGGTCATACCCTATCGGTATCGTCCCTTGAGCACCCTAAGTGCGAAAAATTGTCAAACTTTGGCGGGCCCTTAACATCACAAAAAAATTTGTACAACATTGTTTAGCTTGATTCCAAGAAATTTTTGGGATGCAGTGTGTGGTCTCAGATGCTAATTCTTAATTTCAAAGCATCCTTTATATTGGGTGATACTTTAGAATTAGAGTGACAAAATTGTTGAATCTCCTTCTTCACATTGTCAGTCAACATTCTATCAACATGTGGAAGACTCCCACCAAAAGCCCATAGATCATGTTGAAGTGGATCCTCAAGTCTTTGTCTTTGTGCAAGTGCTCTATCCAAAGTTTTATGGTTTATGTTCAAATCAAGAGAATTTTGTCTCATTTTATGAGCCTTCCTCAATTGATGGCTTACTAAGGAGGTTGTAATCACTCTTCGAGCAACTCTCTTATCTCTTTCCAATAGAATTGAGAGCATCAAATAGATTTTTGGCAATAATAGAATTTCTCTCCATCTTCTTGTTCATACGAATCTTCAACTTGTTTAACAATGGTCTCATCTTTATCATCTTTAGAAATTGAACAAAATTTTGGCATTGCTTGATCAAGGTCTTATTGCTAAAATTTTGGTCAAATTTTTTTGTAGCCCACAATTGAATGGTTCTTGTTGAGCTCTTGCTTTCAAGATTCGCAATAATGATCTCATCAATTTCAAGTAACCATTCTGGGGTTCTTGAAGGTCTTGGATTTGGAATTTGTCTTTCATCCATGAGAGGGTCTTCATTTTTGAAGTAATTACGTGTTACATAATGTTCACTTGGTTGAGAAATTCCACCTTCAATGTCAAAGTTTTCCACATTTTCACCTCCAATGTCAAAATTTTCCACATGTTCACCTCCTATGTCAACATTTTCTACATTTTCACCTCTAATGCCAAAAAAAATCATATTTACAGCAGGATTATGGACACCTTCATTGTCAACTCCCAAATTTTAACTTTCCATTCTCACATCATGTTGAACATTTTCATTATCACTTTCAACATTTTCAACATGTTCAACATTTTCACTTTCAAAATCTACATTTTGCATTTTCAATAATTTGTTCAACATTTTCAAATTCAATTTCCTCATCACTTGAAGTAATGTTAGCAATATTTAACATACCTTGTCTTATCCTTCTATGACATTCTCTATGTCTTTCTCTATACACTTTAATTTGGTCTTTTGAAAGATTTCTTTTGCATTTAGAATTCTGACGACTACTCCTCCCCTTTTACCTCCACAAAGATGCTCCTAAATGATTGACAATGTAAGATTTGACATTAAGAATCTCTCAAAAGAACAAATTTGTCTCAACCTACCTAAAAACTCATGATTGTTGACAAAAACTGGAATGTGAAGAATGTGGGTCATTTGAATCCACAAAATGGCCCACAAGGCTCTTTTTTATTTAATCGAATATCCTATTTTAATACATAAATTTGGGGGTCCCAAAAATAATTCTCGTTACTACCTTTTTTTTACTGTTACCACATTAATGGTAGTGGTAGAAATTGGATATCCAATTATATCAAATACCCGATTTTAGTACTGATATTTGAGAGAGAGAGGGGAGGGGGGTAGCAAGAGAGAGAGATTAGGAAATAGAGATATATATTAGGGGAGAGGGAGAAACAAAGAGATTGGGGGGGAGAGAGAGAGAGAGAGAGAGAGAGAGAGAGAGAGAGAGAGAGAGAAAGAGAGATTAGGGGAAAGGGGGAGAGAGAGAAAGATTAGGGGAGAGGGGGAGAGAGAGATTAGGGGAGAGAAGCGAGAGGGGGGAGGGGGGAGGGGCAGAGAGATTAGGGAGAGGGAGAGAGAGAGAGAGAGAGAGAGAGAGAGAGAGAGATAAAGAGAGAGAGAGATTAGGGAACAAAGAGAGAGATATTAGGGAACAAAGAGAGAGATATAATGGGTGAGGGAGAGAGATTGGGGGGAGAGAGAGAGATAGATTAGGGGAGAGGGAGAGAGAGATTAGGGTAAAGGGGGAGAGAGAGAAATATTAGGGGAGAGGGGGAGAGAGAGAGAGATTAGGGGAGAGAGGGGGAGGGGGAGGGGGAGAGAGATTAGGGGAGAGGGAGAGAGAGAGATTAGGGGAAAGTAGAGAGAGAAATATTAGGGGAGAGGGGGAGAGAGATATTAGGGGAGAGGGAGAGAGACTAGGGGAGAGGGAGAGAGAGAGAGAGAGAGAGAGAGAGAGAGAGAGAGAAAGTGGGAGAGAGAGAGATTAGGGGAGAGAGAGAGAGTGAGATGTTAGGGGAGAGGGAGAGAGAGAGATCAGGGGAGAGGGGTCATATGACCCCATAGGACCCATAACGACCCAATATGATATCATAAGGGGTCATATGGTGTCTTAAGGGGTCATATGACACAATATGACCCATAAGGACACAATTTGGTGTTGCATGGTGTCATATGTTGTCTTCAGGAAACATAGAACCCAATATGACACCGTAGGACACAATACGACCCATAACGATATTGTATTGTGTCGTAATGGTCATATTGTGTCCTAAGGGGTCATATGGTGTCTTAAGACCCCTTAAGACACTATATGACCCCTTAGGACACAATATGACCCATAAAAACACAATCTGGTGTCGTCAGGGGTCATTGTTGGAAATCGACACTCATTTGATTGGTTTCAATATGTTTTCATTGAGGCAACATGTTTTGGCTTTCAAATTTTGGTTTGGTTGATTACTGGCAGACACTTCACCGACATGTATCTTCACTGGTAGGAGGAATTCTTTGGGTACCGTCATTGTAGGCCGACATGACTTCATCAAATTATTGGTATTGGAGGCTGACATCATTTTGGAAAATCTGATATCGGCAATTGATTTTGATATTTATGTATTTATGTAATTGACTCGACATGTAAATTCAATTTGTAATTATCTTTGTAAGTCGACATAAGGCATGATGGATTGTAAGGGTATATAGGTCATTTGATTAGATCATTTTGTAATATCTAAGGATAGTAGAATGTGATAATGTTCTGTAATGTGAAGTTTATGTAAGAGGTTATTCCGATAAGGGTTTTAGGGTTTCAAACCAGAACAAAACAAGCTTAACTAGAACTATATTCTGGCATAGGAGATGCTATCTTTGTAGTTCACTCATTTCTTCAAATTGTACTCTGGATTTGTATGTAGTCTGTGAGGCTCCTTTTGTGATTGAGCAGTGTGCTCTCTAGGATGTAAGCCTTCTTGCAAGTGCAGGCCCCCATATTTTGTAATATCTCTTCATATGGCTAGTGGATTGATATTGTGGGTCACAAATCCCACCATTGTTTTTCCTCTTTGAGGTTTTCCATGTATAATTTTTTGTTCTATGGTATTAATTTGTGTGATTGGCTTATTGATTGCTTTACTTCTTTCAATCTTATATGTATCGATATACCGGTTGGTGAATGCATGTTTTGATAATGTTAAATTTGATCATTCTGGTAGAACATTGATTCAGCCCCCCTCTCTATGTTCTTGAATTCCAACAATTGGTAGTAGAGCCTTGTGCCTTAGAGGAAGTTTAACAGCTTGAGGAAGATATTGAATCTAAAATCCATGGATATGAGTTTGGAGAAGCAACTTGAGGTGGCACTTGAAGATTATGATGTTGAAAGGATGGACAACTTGAAGTTACAAGATGAATTGAATTCTTCTCAGGAATTCACTCTTATCCTACAGGAGAGGTTTTCATCTGTTCAAGCTAGGAGGAAGGATCTTTTGCAAAATTGAGATAATGAAGAGAAAGATGCCCTTAATGATAAATGTCAAAAGATGAGTCAGGAGAACATGGTCATGAGGAATGAAATGCAAGCCTTAACTATAAGGATGTCAAAGGAGATTGAGGACTAGAAGAAGGAAGAAAATATTGCTATATCTCCGAAAGACAAATTTGAAGAATGCTCTCAGTTGGTTCATGAGAATGAGATGTTGTGAACAGATTTAGTACAATCCTTGAGTATTAAACAAGAACTTGAGAGACAAATGATAATTCTGAGAGATGATTTGACTGCTACAAGTGAGTACAAGGACAAATTCAAGGTTAGTTGAATACAAATTGATGAGTTATTGAAAAGTCAAAGACAAAAATGAGATTCCAGTGGACTTGGATTTGAACAAGGTCAGAGCTCTAGTACCACAAATGAAGATCAAAATTAGTAGGCATTGGTAAGGTGGCTTAATGCTTACAAATTTAATGGTAGATACTTTGTTTGTAATAAATTTGGTCGCATGGCTAGGCAATGTAGAAATAGATAAAATCATAACTATAATTCTACTCACGATCTATATTGTAAATACAATAAGTATGGTCATAAGACAAAAGATTGCAGAATGAATGTTGAATGTTATGGATGTGGAAAATTTGGACATATGCCTAATTAGTGAAAGTCAAGCAATTATACTAGTTTTAGCAAAGCAATTCAAAATAACAATTTACATGTTATGCATGCAATGAGGTTGGACACATAGCTAAGTTCTGTAGTAGGAGAAATTTGTCTCTTAACAATGAAGGATCAAATGAGAAAGGAAAATAGAAGGTTAATAAACTTTGGCAAGCTCATATCAAGAAATGGGTTAGGAAGTTGAAAGATCAATCAACAGATGGAAATGCACTGGTTACTCAACCGACAGAGGAGGTTGCTCTTGCACCGGCAGGAAGCTCATCTGGTAATTAAGGTAGATGTCTTAGGGGTAGGAAAAATTCATGAATATACTACTTATGCTATGGGAAGAGGTTCTGGAAGATGTTCCAGATATTGGAAATGCTTATCCGACATGGAGATGTTCGACCGAGATCTGGTATCTTTCACCGGAAGTCATTCATATCAATGATGGATTTGGGTTTTTCTTGGAGGTTAAAAGGTTTAATCTACTTCATTTCTAATCACTTTGCATTCAGAGTGATTCAGAGTGATTCATAGTGATTCAGAGTGATTTAGAGTGAGTCTAAGGCGATTCAGTGTGATCGATATCTTCTTGAGCGATTTCAACAACGATTAGAAGAGTTCTTTGGGTTTTCACTGGTAGCTATTCATAGGTATTTATCTTTCATCATGGAAGTGGGATCATCCTCTGCACCAAATTTTATTGTAAATCCTATTGTTGTTGAGATCAAGGACCGTCCTAGGTTGATTTTCAAGTGATGTCCGCATATAGCTACCTTGGATGATTCAATTGGTGCTTTTTCCTATGTCCCGAAAGGAGTTGTACATGTTGAAGATGTCAAAGCTTACATTCATTGTCATATTGAGGATTTGGGAACTAGTGATATTAAGAGCAAGTATATGAGTGAGTTAATGGGAGATTCTAGAAAGATTAAGCCCGAGTATCAACATATTGAGGATCTAGGGTTTACTGACATTTTGGATATTCCTAAATTTGAGGATGAGATTGTCAGATATGTTTTATGCAGAGTACATGGAGAATTCATTTGGTTGGACTGACCATATAAGATCTTGAATGAGGCCATCAAGGAAATCACTAGTTTTCTACAGGTTGGACAACATCCAAAGAAGAAGGTTTCTAATGATCTTGTTAACAAAATCATTGGTGCAACATTGGACAAGCGATCAATAAGGGTTTGAACTATCATTGGCAGAGATATCAGATTCAGAGGTATGATTATTGGTTACAAGGTAACTCAATCAAACTGTCTGAATTTTGTTTCTAGCTCCTGCATTTTTGCAGAAGATAAGATGATGAGGGAAAATGATAAGTTAGATCTATGTGGATGGATGTTGGATGAATTGTTAATTAACCTAGGGAGGATCAAAGGAGAGAAGAAGGGAACATTTCGGTATGGAAATCTTATTGTCTGTTTGATGTTATTTTTCATTAGTAAGATTCCCAGTTTTGAGAAGAGACAATGGGCATTTGATATCTCGATAGGAAGACAACTGAAACAATATATTGCGAGTTTGAGTAGTCACTGAGATGACAAAATATGGGGTTAATTTAAGGCATTCTAGAAGGCTATGAATTCTAGGGAGAGGGTTCCAAAGAAAATTGTTGAGAAATACTCAATTGAGATATGCTTCATGGTTAAGAAGGATGAAAATTTGATGGAAGCTATCAAGCCATGGAAGATATGGATTGAAGAGATGGGTTATGAAGTTGATGCATAGATTCTAGATGCTTATGCACAGTTGCTAATTGATGCACCTATTGATGAAGTTGAGAAAACCTTTGGCACTGCTAAGGAGAAAAAGAAAGAGGTTAAAACTGAGTTTAATCAAAAGAAGAGGGAGAAGTAGTAGGGTAAGGTAAGCAAGTTTGTGGAACAAGTATCTCAAGACATCAGGGAATTAATTGATGTTGTTCTGGAAAAAGGAAGCAAGAGGTAAGAACCAGAGATTTTTATTGAGCCTATTCCATTAGAATCTGGATCTGATGATGACACACCCTTAGCATTCAAGAGGGTATTGAGGAAGAAAGGAGAAGAGACTAAGGTGGAAGCAAGGAAGCAACTAGTTAGGAAAGTTACAAGAAGGGTACTAGCACAGAAATGAGCTCCAAAGAAAACAACTTCTACTCCATCTGGTACTGGAAGAAGAAAGAAGATAGACGATATTAATCTAGCACTTGTTATCAATAATGTAACTATTATCCCACCCAAGACTTGTGCGGAATTGGTTGATGAAATAACTAAAGATGGTATGTTGAAGAATGTACAATTTTATTATGAGCATTTGGATGATGATGAATAGAGAGAAGTTGAGGAAGCAGTTTTGTTGTATTTGGATATTTATAAGAAAGCCTTATTAGAAATTGAAAATCAAATACTAGCATAGTTATATGACAAATTAGATGCTAGAGGATTATCAGCAGTGGAGGAGGACAAGCATATACAAATTCAAGAGTTGTTATCTACTTGTGCATTCATTACTCCAAAGGAGTTGGACATAACTCTTGAGGTTGCAGATAGGAAAATATTTCACAGCAAGCACAAGATAGTCAGTCTTATGTTAGGTAGGGTTAATGAGATAGTCAAGGAGACCCACAAGGCATGGGTTCAATTCTTTGTTGCAAACCCTGGTTTCTATACTTCATCGAAGGCTAAAACTGACACTACAGACATCTCAATTGAAGAGAAAGGTAAAGGTATAATGGGTAAAACATCTACAATTTTGAAAATTATTAAGACATTGTATATAGAGCCCTTGGTAGAAACTAATGTATAGAAAAATATTGAGATACTGACAGAATCAAAAAGTGTACAGGTTACAAATGTTGAGGACAATAGTCCTCCAGATCTGAATGTATAGGTTAAGGTCACAAATCATAAGGAGGAACTGACAATAATGGTTATTGTATCGAGTGGCGAAGCCACCAGTGCAAGAGAGGAAGCTATAAAAGTCAAACCATTAGAGGAGAAGAGAGGGGAATCTAATAGGGAATCGATAGAGATCCCATCATTGTTGTCAATTGACACCTCACATGTTGAACATAAAATAATTATCGAGATGAGTTCTATTGAGCTCATGATGATGGTTGCACAAAAGATGATGAAGGAAGGATATATGAACAAAGGAGTTATTGATCAGTCTATCACTATTTTGCATATACTTGTCCCAACGTGCAAATTTTCACAAAGAAGCAAGCCCATCCGACAAGATTAAAATAATCACTGAGCACATTTCTAAGGACTTTGAATCTGTACAGCAGATATCAAACCGATAGGCACTGGAGAGGTTTACACAGGCTAAGAGAGCAACATTTGATTACATGATTGAATCAGAGAAGAAGGAGATTAATGATAAGTTGAATTTTCTTGATGATTCTTTGAGGTAGTGTACTAATATTTATAGAGTATGTTGCGACACAAGTTTACTTACAACAAAGATAGATAAAAGGATTAAGGATACCCAGGAGAAGATTGTAGGTATAGTCAATTCTTTTGATGGTTCACATTCTTTGACTACATCTATTGATGGCTAGATTTTAGTTTTGGAATCCCAAATTTCATCTCTTGAGATGGATAAAGATAAAATCATTAGGAGAACTAGAGGTCTTAGAGGATTGGTGAGTCTCTAGTTGGATTCATTAAGTGTACATAAGGAGTATATTGATATGGTTGGTAAGCCCACACTAACATAACTTAAGGATAAGGATTCATATGCCCATATACTTAATTGACTTGTATCTATTTCTAGAACACTCAAATCAGGTTGGGACACCTATCTAGATCTTTTGGAGAAATCCTATCTGGAAATTTTCAAATATATTTAGCTCTGGTAAGGTATTTTGGGACATTTTTTATACTATCTGTTATTCTTCATCCTGATTTTTGGTTTTTTTTTTGGCAGTGATGTCAAAAGGGTATTATAGGTCAAAAATATATTCTTGGTATCAAAAGATTTGGAGGTATGGAATATTTTGTATTGATCATGATCACAGATGGATATTCAGCTCAGGGGAGCAGTCTCGGGATGAAACTGGTAGATGGAAACCATTATCATTTTTCATGTGAGTGTTATCATCAATGCCAAAGGGGGAGATTGTTTGCAATTGACACTAATTTGATTGGTTTCAATATGTTGTCATTGATGGAAACATGTTCTGGATTTCAGATTTTGGTTTGGTTGATTACTGGTAGACACTTCACCGGCACAGGCAATGACAGGTATCTTTCCCTATAGGAAAAATTCTTTGGGTACCGGCATTGAAGGCCGAAATGACTTCATCAGGTTATTGGTATTGGAGGTCAACATTATTTTGGGAGATCCAGCATCGACAATTGATTTTTGTATTTATGTATTTATGTAACTGAGCCAACATGTAAATTCATTTTGTAATTATCTCTGTAAGACAATATAAGGAATGATGGATTGTAAGGGTATATAGGTTAGTTGATTAGATCATTTTGTAACATGTAAGGATAGGAGAATGTGATAATGTTTTGTAATGCAAATTTTATTTAAGAGGTTATTCTGGTAAGGGTTTTAGGGTTTTAGATCGAAACAGACAAAGCTTAATTAGAACTATATTGAGGAATAAGAGATGTTATCTTTACGGTTCACTCATTTCTCTGGATTGTAGTCTGGATTTGTACCAAGTTAGTGAGGCTCCTTTTGTGATTGAGCAATGTGCTCTAGGTTGTAAGCCTTCCTGCTGTTGGAAAATGCACACTCCAATGAGAAATTGTAGGTGATTGAAGGTATTGTTATTGATGGCAACCTTAAAATCATATGATATTGGCAGGCACCAACACCGGCAAACTCTACGCTGACATACAAAACACTGGCACCCTGGCCAACAACAATTTTGTATAAACATATTTTGTAATTAATTGTAAAATCTTTGTAAGCCGACATGGCGGATTATAATATGACTCATATATGTATGAGATCATTGTAGATCATTTAGGTAATGATATGATGTGAAATATAAATAGAAGGTAGTAGACCTAATATGTGAATTATTGGTTAAGGGTTTATGTATGTAGAAGAGCTTAAACCAGTACTAAATCTGGCATAGCATATGCTAATCTGAAGTAGTACAATATATTGGATTAGTATAATCCATTTTTGTAAGTTAGTGTGACTTCTTGCATGTCCAGGCCCCTATCGTAAGTAGTAATATTCACTTATTTGCAAGTAAGCGAATATTGTGGGTCACAAATCCCACCGATGTTTTTCCCATACCGGGTTTCCTCGTTAAAATATTGTGTTATGGTGTGTTTTTCATGTTGTGGTTGTTATTCTTATTTGCTGCATTATTTCTAGTTTACTAGTACATAGTTTTAATATGCATTTCATGTTATAAGTTAAGAAAATTATATTATGGGTCAGATACTGATTCACCCCCACTCTCAGTATCTTTGGGAATCCTAACAATTGGTATCAGATCATGATCCTCTATTTTCAGAAGCCTACCAACTTGAGCAAGATCTTGTCACTGATAGAGATGGAAAACTTGAGAAAGCAATTGGAAACAACTCTTTTAGACTATGAAACAAAACAAGTGAAGAATATAAAAATTGAGGATGATCTGAAGGCTACTCAGGATATTATTCAAGGACTTCAAGAAAATTTCACCATAGCAAGAAATAAAAGAAGAGAACTTTGTGTGAAGATGCAAAAAGAGGAAGATGAAAAGGAAACTCTTAATGATTTGGTAAGCAAGCTAAGACAAGAAATCAGTACAACAAAGAATGAGATGCAAGATATGACTATGAGATTTTGTAAAGAAATTGAAGATAGAAAGAAGAATGAAGAAGACTTGGTTAGAAGACTGAATGATACTGGAAATGAAAACACAAGACTCAATCATGACAATGATATGCTAAAGACAGATCTAATTCACTTAGATCATGATAAAACTTAACTCATGAGACAAAAGGACTTCTTGGAAAATGAATTGGCTACTGCAAATCAATACAAGGAGAAATTCAAGAAAAGTTCAGATGAACTTGATGACATGCTGAAGAATCAGAAACCTAATGGCGATGCAAGCAATCTTGGCTTTGAAGTTGGTGAAAGCTCTAGTACTGTAAACAATCATGATCATAGTAAACTGGTAACACAACCTAATTCTTACAAATTCAATGGGAAATGCTTTAACTGTAATAAGTATGGTCATAGAGAAAATCAGTGTAGATCTAAAAATTATCAGAACACTAATACACCCATTGGTCAATGTTCTAAATGCAACAAAGTTGGTCATAACTTAGAAAATTGCATAAAGAATGTAAGATGTTATGTTTGTGGAAGATTTAGACACTTATCTAATCAGTGTAGAACACATATCCACATAAGATATGGGAAAGCTATTCAGAAAAACAATGTGACTTGTTATGCTTGTAACAAAATTGGACTTATTGCAAAATTTTGTAGAAGCAAGTCCCCACCGGCAAATAACAAAGGTCCTAGTTTGAAAGGTAAAGAAAAGGTTGAAGAGGTAAAGCAAGAATTCTCAAAGAAATGGATCAGAAAGTCAGATCATAATGTTGATGTGAATACTCCTCCACTGGCATAACAAAGTAACACTCCACCGGTAGGAGACTCTTCATCTAATTAAAGGAAAATCAGTACAAAAAAATAACATTATAAAGCAAGTGTTTTGGCTCCCTTTTCATTCACTGAGCATTCAAATCTTTGAGAGCACAAAAATTTTTGAGTGAACGCATCCTTAGCGAAGAAGTGAAGTAGTTTACCAAAGCACTCATCCCTAAGGTAGATTAAGGTATTTATAACTATGGCATTCTCCTCCACTCCTAAATTTATTATGAACCCTACTATGATTGAGGTTATTAAGTGCCCTAGACCCGTATTCAAACTAGTTCCCGAAATTGAAAAGAAAGATGATAGCATAGTTGCATTCTCTCAAATTCCTAAGGGAGTAGTATATGTTGAAGACCCTAAGATATACATACATTGTCATATAGAGGAATCAGGTGATGATGAGATAAAAAACATGTATAGGACTATGATCTGTTATGTAGATGGTAATGTTAAGCCGAAACACAAGATAGTGGAAACCCTAGGCTTTGTGGATATTCTTAGCATTCCTAATTTTCCTAAGGATATTATAAGAATTGTGCTAAGAAGAGTTCATAGTGAATTCTTGTGGTTGGATTCGATTCATAAAATCACAAAAGAAGTAGTAAAAGCAATAACAGGGTTACCTTCCATCGGTAGTAGACCTAACAGAACAAAGAAGGTCTCGAATGACATAGTGATGAAACTAACCAGTGCAACTTTTGACAAAAGGTCTCTAAGGGTAAATGATGTAAAGGACACCAATGTTAAATTTATCATTATGATCTTAGGTTACAAAGCCACACATGCAAATAGGTTGAACTTAGTTTCTAACCTATGTATCAAAAGTGCATATGATATGGTCAATAATAATGCTAGAATAGATGTATGTGAATGGCTCAAAGATGAATTGATAGACAATCTAAAGAAAATTAAAGGAGACAAGAAAGGAACCTTTAGATTTGGAAATTTTCTTGTTTGTCTAATGTTGTACATAACTAAGTAAGTACCTGGTATTGGCAGAAGAGATTTTGGTTTTGACATACCAGTAGGAAAGCAACTATTGGATCTATTGAACATGGGAGAAAACAGGGAAAAAAACTTAAATGAACATTTTCAAGCATTGAAGGCTCAAATGAAAACTAGAATAAGACTGTCACAAGCTATTGTAGATAAATATCAGAAGGAAATTTGTTTGGTAATTAAAAAGGATGAAATCTAGATGGAGATAGTTGTCCCTAAAACTATCTGGGTAATTGAAATGGGCTATGAAATAGATGACAATATTATAGAAACTTATGCAAAAGTCCTCCTTGAAGAACCAAAGGAACCCACTAAGAAAGTTTTTGGAAATGCTGAAACAATTGAGAGTGGAATTTAGTCTAGGAAAAGGGTCAAGAAGGTTGAGGAAATAGTAAGGAAAGGAACCTGACAAGCAAAGGCAATTAAGGAAGATGTTTTGAAGCAAACTGGTATAAAGGAAAGTGAGTTGGAAGGAATTCAACTGGAAACTCATCTTTCACTGGTTGGAACTTCCTCTAAGAGTGATATACTGGCAGTATTTAAAATGGTAGAAAGGAAAAGAAAACCCTCACCAATACCCTCACCCACTCCTAAGAGAACCAGACAACAACAACAGGAAGTGAGGCCTCTAGTAAAGAAAATGACTCCAAAGAAGAAGAAGGCAAAATAAAACATTGCTCCACTAGATAAGCTTCTTAGTGAAATTACAAATGATGGTAAGTTAACGAACATTAGCAAACTATACAATACACTTTCTGTTGATGACAAATAAAGCATGAAAAATAGTGTAATTTTACACTTGGATATTTATAAGAAATTTTTGATGGAAATTATTAATGAGATATCCAATGAGTTGTATAGAAGACTAGAAGCCAAAAGGGTAGCCATCGTTGAGTTGGATAAGAAAATTAAGATTGAGAAACTACTTGTAGTTCATCTAGTTAACTCACCAGAAGAGATTGATCAATTAATCAGTAAAGCAAACCAGACTGTATCTTCAACCTCTCATTGGCATGTAGCACTAATGGCTGGCAGAGTAAAAGAAGTTTTTGAAGAAACAACAAATGGATGGGACATATTCTTTGTTGCAAAAAAGGAACAGGAAGAACTAAAAAGACGCAAGACTATTAGAGTATATCAAAAGGACATGGATAAGGGGAAAGGTAAGGTAGGTGGTCCTCCAAGCCTTAAAATAACTGATAATGTACCCCCACCTTTTTCTAATACTCCAATGGCACATACTACTGACAATCAACGGGCCACAGAGAGTATGAAGACTCCACTAGAGGATACAAATCCTAAGTTTGAAATTTTGTATACTATAAATATAGATACTCAAGAAGTAAATGTTGTGGTTGACAGAGAAACCACTGAGGACAAGAAGAAAGATGTGACTACTGAGTCACCGGCTGCAGATGCTAAGGTAGAGGTAAATGAAACTGTAAATATAAACATAGAAAAACCTACTGAGATAGAGCAACCGACAGAGGATACCATTGGTAAACCATTAGAGAAATCGATAGATAAAATTGATAGTATAGAGGTACAAGCAGAGAAACCGGCATTACATATAGAGGCTACACCTGAGAAACCGGCTATTGAGAGCTCAGAAAAACCTTCTGAGACATAGATAGAGAAACCGGAACAAGTATAGGTTGAGACACAAGTTTAGACAAAAACAATGCCATCGGCTAGAACAAAAAATCCCAAACCTTTACTTATAGAAATGCAAACACAAACTAACCTACCAAAGGTCGAATCAAGTAAGGTGATTACTACAACTGGTAGCATGGATATTGTGAAGATAGTTGCACAGACATCTAGTACTTCTATGGCAGAATTTCGACATACAAATGTAATAGAGGTCTTACTGGATTCAATAAAGAAGATCACTGACTACAATGCACAAGCCTATAAGGCTATTGATGACACAATTCCCATTCTTAAATTGATAGTACCAAATTGCATTGTAGATAATAAGGATTCTTTAGGTTGACTAGACACATTGTCTAAGTTCATCACCGGCAACATTTTGACAGTTGATCAAATAAATGAGGACACATTCAAGGAAAGAATGATTAAGGAAAAAGAGAAATTCTTTGAGTAAACTGAAAAGAAGAATAAGGAGAAAATGGATACCTTATTACTGGAACTTGGAGAGACAATTTTTATTTCAAGAAACTGTATAGAGACACTTGCAAAACAAATTCTCTAACAGAAGATCTAGACAAGGAAATCAACAAAGCACAAGATAAGATTAACAATATTGCTGACAATCTGATCGGTACATCGAATTCATTTTTGGAGATAGAGAAGAAAATTGCAGATCTAGAAGAGAAAATTAAGAAGTTAGAGAAGGACAAAGAGAGAATAAAGGATAAGGCAAAGAGCTTAAAATGTCAACTTGGTCCTAAACTAGATTACCTCATTTCTTTGAGAAAAGAAATTTCTGAGGCTCTAGTTCCCGAACTTAAGACATTGGAAGAGAAAATGCACATACCCACTAGTATAGTTCAGAGAACTCAAGGGGCATTACAAGATATCAAAAGATTCACTGGTAGCTTAAATTTGGTTTTGACAAATATTTTTCAAATTGTAACCCACCAGCTTCAAGAATCTAGGCAGGACTCCACTGACAGCGAATGACAACCTTTGTCATTGATGTCAAAGGGGGAGTAGTAGAGAAGAGAAAAATCCAAAAGTAGAGATCATCTGCTCAGGGGTAGCACACATCTAGTACAATTTTTGGTACAGTTTTTGGCAAGATTTTTGGACTTCAATTTTTGGATATATTCTTGAATTTTTCTCATGAGTGTTGTCATCAATGCCAAAGGGGGAGATTGTTGGAAAATGCACACTCCAATGAGAAATTGTAGGTGATTAAAGCTATTGTCATTGATGGAAACCTTACAATCATGTTATATCGGTAGGCAGTAGCACTGGTAAACTCTAAACCAGTATACAGAACACCGACACCGAAAAGGAAGAATACTGACACCCTGGATGACAACAATTTTGTAATTAATTGTAAAATCTTTCTAAGCTGACATGGCGAATTGTAATATGAATCATATATGTATGAGATCATAGTAGATCATTTAGGTAATGATATGATGTGAAATATGAATAGAAGGTAGCGGACCTAATATGTGAATTATTGGTTAAGGGTTTATGTATGTAGCAGAGCTTAAACCGGTACTAAATCTGACATACCAGATGCTAATCTGAAGCAGTACAAGACATTGGATTAGTATAATCCATTTTTGTAAGTCAATATGACTTCCTTTGTAATTGAGTAGTGAGCTCTAGGCAATTGGCCTTCTAGCATGTGCAGGCCTCTATTGTAAGCAGTAATATTCACTTATTGGCCAATAAGAGAATATTGTGGGTCACAAATCCCACCAAGGTTTTTCCCACACCAGTTTTCCTCATTAAAATATTGTGCTATGGTGTGCTTTTCATGTTGTTGTTGTTATTCTTATTTGTTGCATTGTTTCTGGCTTATCGGTACACAGTTTTAATATGCTTTTCATGTTATAAGTTAAGAAAATTATATTACCGATCAAATACTGATACCCCCCCCCTCTCAGTATCTTTTGGAATCCTAACACCTACAAGTGCAAGCCCCCATATTTTGTAATATCTCTTCATATGGCTAGTGGATTGATATTGTGGTTCACAAATCCCACCATGATTTTTCCTCTTTGAGGTTTTCCATGTATTATACTTTGTGCTGTGGTATTCATTTGAGTATTGGCTTATTTATTGCTTTACTCTTTTCAATCTTATATGTACCAATATACTAGTTGGTGAATGCATGTTTTAATAAGGTTAAATTTGATCATTCTGGTAGAACACTGATTAACCCCCCCCCCCCCCCCCTCTCAGTGTTCTTGGTGTTAGGACCCAGAGGAAACTTAGAGGGGGGGGCTGAATCAGTTGTCTATTAATTTCAACCCAAATATAACTTAACCAAACTTAATGCATAATACCAGTAAACCAAACTCAATGTCGATAGACAATTTAATAGTTAATAATAGTATCGGTAAAGTTTAATGCATGAAATAGAAAGACAAATAATATACACAACACATAACATAGTTATTTGTACGTGCAAACCCTATAAGGGGAAATACCACAGTGTGAAACCTTACCCATAATCAGATGATACTACTATAGATAGTATGTGTGTACAATATGGGGTCTGTACATGTAGAAAGGCCAACTACCTAGAGCTCACTACTCAATCACAAAATGAGTCACATCGACTACAATTGGATGATTAAATTCAATGATAATGTACTGCAAAAAATAGCATCTTCATATGTTGGATTCAATACTGGTTAAGCTCTGCTTGTCTTCTTCATACCTTCCTTGAATCTTCAAATGATGTATGCATGTATAGCTCTGCTTATATTCACATATACCTTATTACAATCCTCTTTTCCCTTCTTCCTACATAATCTCATAAATGAGATCTTACATATATACCAAAACCTAAGACCAAATGTGTTGGTCAGCTTACAAAAAATATTAGAATTAAATCAATTATAAATGAATCAATATGCTATGCATGATGTTGGCTCAATGAATTTACAATAATAACAAATCATCTCCGTAACGTGCAGTGCTGATAATGCTTGTCGGTCCATAACCTAGACTTATTTGCCGGTAACAACAAATATGCAAACCCGATTAGATCAATAACCAAATAACCAAAACAAAGTGTCCAAACAATGTCTTCGACATAACCAAGTAATCTCTAGATGATAATAGATCATCCCTAGTGCCAATGAATAATATAACCTACTGGTGAACTAGATGCCGGTGACTGTGCATAAGTCACTGAACATGTCGATGAACATAACCAAGGATCTCCAAGTGCTGATACGTGTTGACAAGTGTTGAAAAGTGTTGACATCAATGACAAAACTAGTGCAACATATCCAAAATACCAACACTTGGATTCCAACAATTAGTATTAGAGCCTTGTGCCTCAGAGGAAGTTTAACAACTTGAGGAAGATCCTAAATTTGGAATCCATGGATATGAGTTTGGAGAAGCAACGTGAGGTAGAACTTGATGATTATGATGCTAAAAGGATGGAGAACTTGAAGTTACAAGATAAATTAAATTTCATCATTCCGGTAGAACATTGATTCACCCCTTCTCTTAGTGTTCTTAGATTCCAACAATCATATGGTGTCCTAAGGGGCCATAGGACACAATATGACCCCTTAGGACACCATAGGATCCATAATAACCCAATTGTTACTACTTATCAAGTTGCCATTAGTTTTATATCCAAAGTCATTCTATATACTCTAGTCGGTTACTACTACCGAGATATTTAGTCGATATGCACAGTCCAGTCGGTTATAAAAGAAAGTAGTCACAGAGCCCAGTATGCACCGAGTTGTCTACCAAGTATCATTCTATGTCTACTGAGCATCAAAGATGATACACCGAGATTATATACATGGAGTGAAATGTGTTACCAGATTCATTGAACCTGGACACACATATGAAAATGTGTTACAAGATCGAGGAACATAGAACCGTTATCACATTGGAAATTGCACTAAAAGATTGTGTATGATTTTGAGGTCATCTAACCAATGAAATATTTTGCATGTTTATTCATTCGAGAAATCATGTTTGTAAGATTGAAGCAATGAATTAGATCACTGACATAAGAGATCTATTTATACAACATGGATTGAAGATTAAAAAAAAGATATGGATATACACAAGTGTATGAAGCAAGACATCTGTGATGCATGAGAAAGCACTAAGTGTGATAACTGTTATAGAGAAATAGAGGTCACCGAGAAGGATTTTAGAGAACGGTAAAAGAACAGAGTAAACAGAAGGGTTTACTGAGTTACTTTATGGGTTACTGAGGTATGCTATAGGTAAGGTATTCTTATTTTGAGCACATAGAATTTGCTATAACATTCCAGATGTAAAGTTGCAGATAGTTGTAAAGATTTTATTGAAAATTTTGTAGTTGTAAGAGAAACCTTTAACAGGGTAAAAGACTCTAATCAAGTCTATAAATTGTAAAGCCTCTAACCAGGTGCAGCATTTAGGTTAAGTGTTGTAAAATCCTTTAGCAAGGTAGATCTAACAAATCTTGATACTCCTAAAAGGGTAAGCTATCAAAAATAGCTAAACATGTAGCTCTAATCGAGCAACCTTTATTATTGTAGTAGTGAAGTTGTGGGTGCCATCCCCACCATAGTTTTTCTCTCTAACCAAGAGTTTCTGCGTAACCAAAATATATGTGTTATGGAGTGAATCATGTATGATTGTTACTTATTTGTTTTAACTTTATGTTATGTTATAGTAGTTTTTGGTTTATGCATAACAATAAAGATATTATTGTTAAAAGGATTTGAAGTATTGATTCACCCCTCCCCTCTCAGTACATTAGCTTTCCATATTAGGCCTAACAATTGGTATTAGAGCTTCAATCTTAGAAAAGGGTTTTACAACCTAAAGAGAAAGATCTTATCAATGGAAGGCTACAAGAAATCTCAGAGGATTGTGTATCTGCAAGAAGAATTGGATCATGCTAATCAAGTGATTGCAGACATGTAAAGGAAAATGCAAAAATCTCTGAAAGTGAGAAGAAGATTATCTGATGATTTGCAGGACTCTCAAGAGTTAGTGGAACAAATTGAGACATCATCTGAGAACAGTATATCATAAGAGACTGAAGAAATGATTAGAGTATTGAAAGAAAAGAACAAAGCACTGGTTGATCAACTAAAAGCAATGAAGAGAGAACATGAACATTTCAGCACTTAGATAACTAAAAATCTTGACGCATTGAGGACAACCAAGGATAAAGTAAGAGATCTAGAAAGAGAGAAATAACAACTTGAAGCTTTAGTATCTGATAAGAATGATGAAATCGTAAGGTTGACTAGGATTCAACAAAATATGTCAGATCAACAAGGTTATGCACATCATGAAGCAAATCTGAAAGATGATGAGAATCAAGAATTGAAACTTGAAGTATCAAGGTTGACCAATGAACTTGAAATAGAAAGGAAATCCAAAGAAACACTGAAGAAGAGTTATGAAGCATCAAAGATGTTGGATGAGCAACTGAATACAAGACGACCCTACAAAGATGCAGGACTTGGTTACAAAGGAAAAGACTGTACTAAGAAGGGAATCTGTACTAGCGAGAGAGGAGAATCATCAAAGCAAGTTGGAATCAAGAAGAACATCAAAGGAAAGAAGTCTATTTGAAACTACTCTGGAAATCAAGGTCATACTACCAACACATGCCAAATCAGAAAAAAGTAAGCAACCGAATGTCACTAAGCCCAATGGTTATTGTTACAATTGCAATAAATATGGTCACACATCTAATCAATGTAGGACAAACTTTGTTAACAATTATCAGAAGGCAAAATTCAAAGGGTTTTGTAAAAACTGCAATAGATATGGACATAGTATTGAGAAGTGTTGGTTTAAGCAAAAGAACTACATGTGGTCTGCACACAAAGCAAATACTAGAGGATACCGAACTCACACAGATCCTTACCGAAAATATTTTGCAGTACCATGGGATTACAATACAAGGATAAGGTGTGAATGTTGTGGAAGATATGGTCATATAAGTGCCAACTGCTTTATAAGGTTTGGAGTGAACAATCGAAGATCATGGAGAAATATTGGTATGGCATGTTTTCATTGTCACAAAGTTGGACACTTGGCTGGAGATTGTAGAGATCAACCTAGAGAAGATACTGAAGAAATAAAAGAGAAATTAAAGATGATTTGGAAAAAGAAGGAAATTGTGTCAAAAAAAGAAAGCACCTTACCTACCGAGTTAGGTGCTCCTATTCCAAATTAATCGGTAAAGATATGAAAGGATAACACTCTCTCAAAGTTAAATCTTAACAGTTCCTACTTTATTATGTATTTAATTCAAAATATGCATAGTTAAGATGTAGTAGTAAGTTTGAAATTCTATCAAAGTCTTTTGGAGCACTATACAGGAAACTTGTCTAGTCAGTGAATACAGGAAACCTATCAAATTGGTAAATGAAGGAAGTTTGGCTACTCGGTTAAAGCACAAAAAAAAGGGGAAGAAAGTTTAGTGAAATTGAGTGCATTTAATGTTTTTGACCTAACCTGCATGGAGCCCGATAAGGTGTATTGTGTACTTAAAGCATTTTCGTGGTCATTTTCACTCACCAAGTTTTCGAGAAGAGCAAAGCACAATGAATCAAGGTGATCAAACCTCCTACGAAGAAAAATTCAAGGTATTTACATCAATCTCATCGCATTGTTAAGTTGGTGTACCGATCTTATCAAGTTATTTTTATCTACTAAGTGTGAAGCATCTGCCATTTGTAAATTCTCAAACCCTAAGGATCTTTGTTAGTTTTTATTTGGAATTTACAATGGCACCTAAGATCCAAGACCCTATTGTTGTCAAGAATGTTGAGAAGCCCTCACTAAAATACTCTTTAACTCCCAAAGTTGCATCTGAATCGGATGACAAAACCGCATTTTCCCTCATCCCAGATAGAGTGTTATTAGTCAAGGATGTGAGATTCTTCACCAAATGTCATGTTGAAGAACTCGGTCATGTTGAAATCAAAGATTCTTATGATGAATTGTGCACTGATGCTAAAATGGATAGCAAGTATGAGCATATTAAGATCAAGGGATTGACTGAAGCCCTAACCTATCCTCGTGTGTTCAAACCCCAGTGGGTCAAGTTTTTTCTAAGCAGAGTTCATGTGGCTAGAAGAGCAACCATTTAAAATCACCAAGGAAATCATTCATTTGATCACCGGTTACCCTATTTATGATCATGCCTGAGCCTAGGAAATGATATCACAGAAGGAATTGATCAGTTTGACTGGATTAGAATCAGATTGCAGAGGTCTAAAATTAAACAATGTCACTGATGCAAAACTAAAATTTGCTATTAGAGTAATTGGTTATTGCTTCTTCCAATCGGCGAGGGGAAACAGTGTACCCTATGTAGTAGTGGACTTAGCATACAAATTGTGAAGAAAGGCATGAAAATTGATTTATGTGAGGTATTACTGAAAAACCTATTTGAGAATCTGAACATAATTAGGAAGACGAAGAAGAACAACTCAGCTAATACACTAAAGTTTGGATCATTGCTTGTATGCATGTTTTTCTACTTTGAGAAGTTCTTTCCAACAGTCGGTAAAGTTGTTTGGGAACTACACCAACCAATCATCCATCAGATCAATGACTTCATCAAGAAGCTAGGTGATAATTTTAATAATATTATGGATGATTACTTCAGCAAGTTTCAAGAGAAAATGCATAACAGATACCAGATTCCACCTAAGCTAGTATAGAAATACAAGGATTAGATATGTTTTGAAGTAGACACTGATTACTATTATGTGAATGTTGTGGAACCAAGAACTCAATATTTTCCACCTATGGGTTATGAGATTGATTTTGACCTCACACAACAACAAATTGATGCATTCCTTAAATTACCAAGGCATACTATCGAGCTGAGGTATGGAACCTATGAAGAAATGAAGGAAAAGGTAAAAATGAGCATTGTAGTACCCAAAGCTACAAGGAAGGCAACAAAGATGATAAAGGCATTAACTGAGAAATTCGGAGAAGATTATTCCTCCACACCTGTCAAAGGCACTCTGGTCATTACTAAAGAAGAATCTGAAGCCCAAGAGGCAGCTATAACACTGAGCACCGAATTGCCTAAGGGAAAAGTGTTGAAAAGAAAGAAACAAGATCCATCAAAGGTCTCACTGACTCCTCCAACAAAGTGACCTAACACAAGAGCATCTGTAGCTTCACTGAGTAAGAAACAAAAGAATGTTATTGTTCCAAAGGTAACCAAAACTTACAAGAAATCTACTTAGAGACTCATTTTGTCAAAAGAGTCTAGTGACATCGAATCTGAAGATGCAAGAAAATTTTAGATTGTCAAAAACAAGAAGGTAGATGTACATAGTGTTGAAAACTTTTGTACTAATCTGAAGGAATATGGTGGATTTGGAGGATTCAGATATGTTAAATATGAATCCAGATCTACTGATGACAAGAGACAAAATGAAGAAGCTGTCATCTGCACATTTTTGAAATTCCGAGTGGTCCTATTGGAAGTATGTAATTCTCTTCCAAAAGAATTATATGCACATATTGATAACAGGTGGCAATATGCCCTAGAATCGGAGAAACAGATCAGAGAAAGAAGTCTTGTACATCTCTTTCTTGACATGTCAGTAGATGAAATCAAGGATCATCTTAAAAACTACCAAACACAATTTACTATCAAACAAAAGGCCTTGAAACTGATGAATGGCCTATATATTGATGTAGAGAAGGAAACAAAAGAACAAGGGCAAGAAATCGTTCAAAGAAAGGATGCTGGTGAACAAGATGAAGTTGAAATAATTGATGTCACCGAGCAAGATCCTGATGTCACCGAGCAAGACCCTACTGACACCATTCAAATAGACAAAGATATCATGGATACAAAGGCACTTGAACAGGAAATGATAGAAGGCAATGCATATGCCAAACTTGTATCCAGTGAATCAGTTTTGGAACAAGTTCAGCCTTATCCACCGATCAATCAACCTGTCTCAACCGAAGCCCCTTAGGATACAAAGCAAGGCACTGAAGGTCCCAAGTCTATAGCAAAAGGTACTTCTCAAGAACAGACCACTCAAGCACCTTCTAGCACTAAAAATGTTGCTATTGAGACTCCAAGTACTGAGACACCAAGCACCAAGACACCAAAGGAAGATACAGAGGCTAAAGCTACCGACCAAAGTGTTGCCTCTACCGAGCAACCTACCAAGGGTCCTCAAGCCTCACAAGCCATTGTCTTAGTTCAATCGATGAAAGGTAAAGAAAAGAAGATGAAAAAGAATAGTTTCAAAGTTGATTTGTCAAAACCAGTAGTGTTGCCCAATGTTGATATATCAAAATTAAAAGGGCAAGCACTCATTGATTTCGGTGACCTATGTAAAGCAAAGACCAAACAGGAAAAACAAATGGCCATACAAAAAAAAAATAAAGTACTTCAGAAGGTAAAGACACTACTAACAGATATGCTACCTACAACTATAGTGTCGACTGATGCAGCCATCCATATTCAATTGGCTGAACTCCTTAATCAGATAGAGACATCTGGAGTCGATGCATCCGAATATTTGAGCAAGCTAAAAGACAAGGAGCTCACTGCTCAAATGATAGAAGAGGTACAGAAAGCTATAGCTATTGGAAAAGTTAAACTTGTCAAATTTATTGTTGAGTTGTCCCCTCAACTCAAGCACATTCTTTATTTATTTTAGAAACTCTGTACATTTTCTTTATTCATTAAAGACATCAAAAGTAAAACTGAAGCAATTGAGAAAGAGATCACCGATCTCTCAAATAAGTTGACCCCAGAGCCTAGTTCAGTTCAGAATTTTTATACCAAGCTACAATAACTCATGGCTCAACAATTGGAACTAAGGAATGAAGAACACAAGATAAGGATGGACATCATGACACTTCAGACATTATTCCTTCCTCATCTTTCATCCATCCAATAATAGATCAATCGAGCCACATACCTCTCTATTACATAAGAGGGAAGCACTTTAGATGGCTTAATATCATTATTGGCTGATATTCAAGCGTGGAATTATTTAATGGATAGTGTTAAGGATGCATTCTCTGTCTCTCTCACCAAAGCATAGACAAAGTATAAATCCATTTTTGATCAGTTGCCACCTCCAAATGGTAATTAAATTTTGATGCTTGTCAAAAAGGGGGAGTGATATAGTATTCAAAGTATCAAACAACAAGAGTGTAGTATACAGGAGGAGTATACCGATAAGAGTAAGAAGAGTATACAAGAGCAGTGAATTGAGTAATGAATAGAGCAGAGTAAGCAAAGAACAAGAGCAACACACTGATCATTGATAACCGAGCATACAAATCAGAATTTTGTATAGTATATTGATAAGGGGAGCATATCTGATTATACTATTTCATTGACTAATGTATATACTGTCAGTTGAGTCAAATTTTGTAAAGTATATAGATTTTTGGGTTATGACTATGAAAATAGTTTTGTCAAACATCTCAACTAATGTCAAAAGGGGATATTGTTACTACTTATCAAGTTGTAATTAGTTTTATATCCAAATTCATTCTATATACTCTAGTCAGTTACTACTACCGCGATATTCAGTCGGTATGCACAGTCCAATCGGTTATAACAGGAAGTAGTCATAGAGCCTAGCATGCACCGAGCTATCTACCGAGTATCATTCTATGTCTACCAAGTAGCAAAGATGATACACTGAGATGATATACATAGAGTGAAACATGTTACCAGATTCATTGAACCTGGACACACATATGAAAACATGTTACAAGATCGAGGAACTGTTGGTGTAAGTAATTATTCATCATGGATATTATTACACTTACTTAAGTTTACTTAGGATAATGCATTTCATAGTAGTTTGGATATGAGACACTTGGGTGTTTGTGCCACATTGGGATAGTGTGTGTAGGAGAAATTCCACCTTTTATGGTGTTGATCTTGTTATTACACTATCATATCCACTTATAGTGGAGTGATAATTCCACCTTCGGTGGGTGATCCACCTCATGTGGAATATTATATTATTTCTCCTACCTACCTACACCTATTTCCTACCTACCCTTGTTTCTCATTGAGCCACATGTCATATTTGTGTGCTCATACATCCATATGGCCTTGCCTATATAAGCAGGCCTCTATTCATTGTATGTAACTATTGAACTATTGAATCATTATTATTGATCATTTTCTATTGATGAGAATACAATTTATTCTTGTCCTATATTGTGTCTCTATTTTGTACATTTCATTGAGCTCTTGATCTTGGCAAAATCTAACAGGAACATAGAACCGTTATCACATTGGAAATTGCACTTAAAGATTGTGTATGATTTTGAGGTCATCTAACCAATGAAATATTTTGCATGTTTATTCATTTGAGAAATCGTGTTTGTAAGATCAAAGCAATGAATCAGATCACCGACATAAGAGATCTATTTATACAGTATGAATTGAAGATAAAAAAAAGATATGGATATACACAACTGTATGAAACAAGACATGTGTGATGCTTGAGAAAGCACTAAGTGTAATAACTATTACAAAGACACAGAGGTCACCAAGAAGGATTTCAGAGAACAATAAAAGAACAGAGTAAACAGAAGGGTTTATCGAGTTACTTTATTGGTTACCGAGGTATGCTATAGGCAAGGTAATCTTATTTTGAGCACATAGAATCTTCTATAACATTCCAGATGTAAAGTTGCAAATAGTTGTAAAGATTTTATTGAAAATTTTGTAGTTGTAAGAGAAACCTTTAACAGGGTAAAAGACTCTAATCAAGTCTATAAATTGTAAAGCCTCTAACCAGGTGTAGAATTTAGGTTAAGTGTTGTAAAATCCTTTAGCAAGGTAGATCTAATAGATCTTGATACTTCTAACAAGGTAAGCTATCAGAAATAGCTAAACATGTAGCTCTAACTGAGCAACCTTTATTATTGTAGTAGTGAAGTTGTGGGTGCCATCCCCACCACAGTTTTTCTCTCTAACCAAGAGTTTCTGCATAACCAAAATATATGTGTTATGGAGTGAATCATGTATGATTGTTACTTATTTGTTTTAACTTTATGTTATGTTACAATAGTTTTTGGTTTATGCATAACAGTAAAGATATCATTGTTAAAAGGATTTGAAGTACTGATTCACCCCTCCCCTCTCAGTACATTAGCTTTCCATATTGGGCCTAACACCAATATGGTATCATAAGGGGTCATATGTTGTCCTTATGGGTCATATGGTATCCAATGACCCCTTAGGATACCATATGACCCCTATCGACGCAATATGGTGTCATAAAGGGTCCTAAAGGGTCATATAACTCATAATGACACTGTATAGTGTCGTAAAGGGTCATATTGTGTCCTAAGGGGTCAGATGGTGTTTTAAGGGGTCATATGACACAATATGACCCCTTAAGACACAATATGACCCCTTAGGACACCATAGAATCCATAACAACCCAATATGGTGTCATAAGGGGCCATATGTTATCCTTAGGAGTCATATGGTATCCCATTACCCCTTAGGACACCATATGACCCCTAACGATGCCATATGGTGTCATAATGGGTCCTAGTGTGTCATAAGGTGGCAAGATGAACCATTATTAAATATAAAAAGTAGTGCCAATATTTCTTACAAAAATTTGACACCTAAGGGGTCATATGGTGTTGTAAGGGGTCATAGGACACAATATGATGCCTTACCTCTCTCTCTCTCTCTCTCTCTCTCCCCTAATCTCTCTCCCTCCCTTCCTATGTCTCTCTCCCCCACCCCCCTCTCCCTCCCTCTCCCCTAATCTCTCTCTCTATCTATCTATCTATCTCTCTCTCTCCCCTAATCTCTCTCCCTCTTCCCTAATCTCTTTATCTCTCTCCCTTCTCTCTCTCTCTATCTCTCTTTCTCTCTCCCCTAATCTTTCTATCTCTCTATCTCTCTCTCTATCTCTCTCTCTTCCCCCCCTCTCTCTCTCTCCCCTCTCTCTCTCTCCTAATCTCTCTCTCTCTCTCACACTCCCCACCTCCCTCTCCCTAATATCATATACTAATATATTTATAAATTAATATATTTTATATTAATATATTATATATTAATAAACCATAGATTAATTGTGTAAATTTAGTTATTTAATTTACTTATTAAAATTGGGTATTCAGTTGCTATTGTAGAAATTTGAAATTTGAAATTTTGGCTCTGGTTTTCTTTGGGATTTGGCTTGGAACTGACAAGCCTAGAAAGTCAACTGAAAAAACGTGTTTTCCAGTATTCCTTGGTGTTCCAGACTTTATAGTGGTGGTTGATGACTTTTTTTATAGCCAAAAATGATAAAAGGAAAAGAGTTTTTTAAGGATATTCTTAGCTTTCCAACAATATAAGGCTTGCCTTATTTAGACTTTAATAAATAATAATTATTTATTTTCTAATTCAAGTCTGACAAAAGTCCTGATTGATAGATTGAATGAAAAACACTCATAACTTTCAAATGGTATAACATTTTTTGAATCTGAAACATGCATCACATCTTATGATTCATCTACTATAGGGAAAAATTATTAAAAAAATGAATTTCATAAGGTTTTGACCAAGTTAAGGTGGTCAGAACTAGGAGTTTCTAAATTTCAAAAAATCTGTAGTAAAAAAAACATAAATAATTATTTACTTTATTAAAAATCATAAAAAAATATGTTTCACATCTAGACATGAGTCTAATACTTATTTTATAGGTCTTATAAAAAAATATTATGATTTGATTGTTACTAGGGTGTTTAGACTTATGCCTACTTCTTATCTTTTTCCTAAAATTTTAGTACCATTGCATTGAAATTTGAAATTTTCATCAAATAGGATTTTTTTTTCCAAAAAATAACTAGTAGATTAGAAACTACATTCAATTTTCTATATATTCTCTTCTTACATATTTTAAAAATAATGTTCATAACTTATTGAAATTTTCATGTCAAGTTGCATAACTCTAATTTTATGAAATTTCATTGCCACTTAAGGGCCTGTTTTGGCACACCATGATCATGCACATACCCTTGACTTGTCACCTATTGCCATGTAATACTATTATGGTAACTTGGACACCCTATGGGATAATATTTTCACTTTGTGCCTAAGACAATCCTTATCCCTCCGGCCTCTCACAGTGCTCCTGGATCATTGTGTGATAGGCCTCTACTGCTTGTTTCTTTTAGCCACTCCTTATTCCATGTTGCATCTTTGCTCAACTTGCAGTTGTTGCGAGATAAGGATTCCATTGTAATTCTATCATTCTTCTTATCGCGTGGTGCTAGATCATTGATGCAAATGTGGCGCAGGATAAGATGCATTCTTTGGAAACTATCATTTCCTTATCTCATGAGGTTGAAAATTATACTGAAACACCTAGTCGGTTAAGGGACAAGGGGCACTTTAATTGTAAATATTATCCCACACAACCGAGTCACTTGGGGTCAACACTTAGGTGATCAATTTAATTTTTACATATAATTAAAATATCCATAGGTCAATTTTAATTTCAAATTACTCTACAAAGAAAAAGACTTCAAAAAACTTCATTCCTACGAGGCAAAGCAAAAGACTTCAAAAAAATTCATTCCCGCCAAGTAGGAGAGGATCATATTCATAGATGGTGGCAAATGAAGAGTTCATTCACGTGCAGGAGAGGAGATTCATAGGAGGAGGAAATTAGTTTATAGGTGAGCAATCACTTAGCTTCATCTTATGTGCATTTGAAACATAATCAGAATTATTTGTTTCCCTTTTCAATTATATTCTAGGGTTTTTTAGGGAATTGTTCTTGGTATTGCAAGGGTTTGTATGCTTTATGAAGGCTTTCAAGGATGTTCTTTGAATGTTGGGATCATATATATGCATGCTTCCTTGGAATCAAGGATGTCAACCATTGGGCACATAATCGCCTCATAGATGAAACCATCACACTAGTGCATGTCCCTGCCCAAAATAGCCCTGGCCAGATGCCACAACACATCCCAAGTGAGCTCATCATAATCAAAAAGTCTCTTGCATTTCTATTGAAATTTCTCCTCTGCACATAGGTATCTCAACCCAAAGTGATGGACCATTTTCCCTCAGCTCTTTTCCTACATTCATTGCTTGATCTTCCTTCGTATTTAACCTCAGCCTTATGATTTCTAGTTGTTATCAAACATCGGGCTCTATCTAAAAGAGAAAGAAATCTGATATCTTGTAAAAACCAAATCCATGTTTGGATTTGAAGCATCCTAATCTCTTTCAACCTTCTCCAAATGTCCCTTCATTCACGGTAATTAGAGCCTTATTTTCATTTATCATGATCACTTTTTTCACTGTGGATCCAAATTTGTGGTTTGGAATCCAGATCAATACCCTCCCTTAGTCATACCTATCCAATGCCTTCTTTTTTATGCCTCCATGAAGCTTCATAGTCATCCACTAGAATCTGTTCCAAATCCTCACTCGGGATTGCCTCCAAAACCTAGTCATCCTTTGTCCTTAAATTTATTCCCATGTTTTCCTCCATGAAAACATATCTAACCTCATAGTAGGGAACTATATTTAGAGCATCCATAATGTCCCACACAATCCTATATATTTTCCAATTTGATGTGGCACAATTCTTAATAGCATTGATAAGTATCTATGCATCACCTTCTATCAACATAGAGTTCAAACACTTCTCTACACATTATCTGAGTCCTCTAGCAATATAGTAGCTAAAGATGATGCTAGGAAAAGGTATATGTAGGCCTATAAGATATCTACAAAGCAAGGGTCAGGAATTGAAACAAACAAAGGCAATCTATACTAGATTAGTTTCTATGATGGTGATGGAATGCCATGATAGTCAAATTACTATGGATTGTCATGGTATTCCATCACCATGAGAACACATTTCTTTGAGACATTTTTCAAATAGTTCACTACCATGTCTATGCAAGGTAGTGAACCATTTGATTGACCTTCATATAAGATGTAAGCTAACATAAGATAAATGAATTACATATGTAGGAACGTGAACCCCTTTGACTAGGATCCTACATAGTCTACATAAAGGAAAGACGATAATTCTTCTCATGGATCAGCAGGTATAAGTTAATACACCCTATAGAAACCATTTATTATTTTCTTTCTTTCTCTTTATACCCATCTTGGAGTGGTTTAATAATAAGCTAGGTTTTACTGACTATATTTTGTCAAAACTTTAATTTTTTTTCTCACCTAAACCACCTTGATGTCCACATGGTATAGCTCATTCAAGACAATCTGATATACAGGCTCAAAAACAAGGAGAATTCTCAAGAATGGTGAATTCTTCAGTGATCCTTGACCTTATCTAGAGCATGAGATAGTAGGACACCTCAAACATACATAAAAACTTGAAAAAATGTCCCGATTTTAATGATTTATGACAAACCATAAGTGAAATAGAGAAGAAATCGATAACCTAATGAAATATGCTAGCATATACCACTATCCTACTCCATTGGGCTATGAGTTTCTTAAATATCACTGAAACTTGACATAAATTTATGTAATAGATGATTAAATCTTAAGCAATACTGCCTTATAGTAGCATTTTATTTGCAATTTCTTACCCAAACTACTTATCAAATCCTAGTACAAGCTTTATCCCTCTATAATCTCATTCAAGCATTTTAATTAACCCCTTGGATTAAAGTGTGCAATGAAAAATTACATACATCATAACAATGCAACAAGCAAATAAAACCCTTGATTCCATTAACTCAAAAGAGGACAAATTCATACACAGGAGAGTAAGAATTTTGAAATTATATCTGTACTAACTTCAAAAGATAACTTCTATCAAATAACCAAATACATTTCATTAACAAAAGGGCCAATTTGAAATTTGAAACTAATGACTATCTTCTATTTTTCTTTGCGAAATGACATTACAATTATTTGCTATTTACTCATGACTTCTCAAAACTGGAACCTAATCTTATAGACTAGACCTACACAAGAGACCCTATTCAGAGATTTTGGAACCCTTTCTAATGGTCTTGATTTCCCTTTTATATAAAATAAGGGAGCAAAAAGCTTGAGGCCAAGAGACACATGTCATCTAGAATGAACAAGGAAAGAAAGCCATACACAATTCTATTACAAAATATTCCCTAAAACTACCCATACGCTCGCACCTATGATTAAAAAAATCACAATTTGTAACTGAACATTGGTAGAAACAAAAGTGCTTGAGTTGTGCTATTATCATCTTGATTGTTTCAAATGGTCTGTGAGATGCTTCATTTTGTCCTACATAACTTTTACCTTTCAGGAAAGGAAACTGGATCCTAGCAAGGAGTAAAATTAACCCCAAACTAGAAGAAGATCTTCAACCTTTATGTCCTAGATCAGAGAAATTGGAAGGAGAAGCTTATAAGGAAACATAATATGTTGGGGAGGGGTTGTAGCTTCCATGTCATTGCAGAGACAACTGGTTGTCGCTCCCCACTCAAACAAATCCTTCTTTCATTCCCCTATGGGCTCCTTCCTCAAACCACTTACCAAATAGTGGCAAAGTGCAAGCAGAGGATGTATCATGAGTGGATTTTTTTAAATAAGAAATGGCTTTCATGCCCCCTCTAACAATCCTTCAAACTTTCACAACCCCTCTGACAATAAGAAAACTCACACAATAGAATGAAAAATCCATCCGGTATCAACAAGAACACAACAACTCAATGCACAATACTGAACAAAAATCATCTTCTTTAGTGATGAACAATCACTCTTCAAAAAGAAAATATGCTTCTTTTCTCTTCTACCAACTAAACTACCACCTTATTATATTTATAATCAAAATCACTTCACTTGGCGGCATCTATTCATATAAAAACAATCTTCCTAAATGCTCGCTTCTATCTATTCACCATGTCAACTATGAACTAGGGAAATCATGCATGTCAGACCCAAGACACCATCGGATTCCATCTTTTTCACAAGGAAAATCAATCCACTGCTTTTCTGTCACGATTCACCTTACATGGTTGATTTTGTTTTAATCTTCTCATCCTAGGACTGCACAAATTTTCTTTAAAATTCTTTTAAAAAATCAAATTATCCTCTTTTAGATCTTCTCAAAGTTTGAAGGGTTGTGAAAGTTCGAAGGATAGTCAAGGGGGGCATGAAGGATTTTATGACTTTATCCCTCTGTGAGAATCCCTGACAACAAGCAACCTCTGATTTTACTGATAAATCTATAATCTTTCATTTCCAACTCAGAGGTTATCCAAATTCTCTTATGCCTTTGAAACTATTGTCCTTGCTTATCAAATCAATTTTGACTCAATACAAACCTTCAGAAAACTAGCCTTTTGAAATGAGTTGGCATCCAATAGTCCTACCTTGTTGCTATTTTCTCCAAGTTGACAAGCTTGCACTTTGTCCATTCTAACTTTCCCGTGTAGATAACATACCATGCCTTTATAAAACCCTTATAAAAATTGTTTGAAACTCCACCATAGATCCTATCCATCTTGGCAAATCACATTGTCATCATCGGTCAATCTAACACTGACCTTCCTTGTAGAAAATGGGTCAAATCCAAAGTATGACTTGGCATAGCCAACTCACCGCTTACTTCACCTTGGTCAGTGACCCCACCATCAGCTCTTCCTCTCATAATAACAATCAAACCTCTCCAAACTATCTCTCTCATTTGATGGAGTGTAGGTACCACCAAATAGGTATTTGTCAGATGGGTCTTCCTCGAGCGAGGGAAATTTAGGAAGAGAAGAGAAAAGCATGGAATTGTTTCTTTCTCAAGGGGGTTCATGCTCTTATGATGATGAGAGCATAGGCGACATCGAGGTGCCCTTGAGGTACAAACATCTACAAAAACAATGGGTACTCAAGGAACTTCCTCCAATAAACACTAATTTGTTTATTAACAGGAGGATATATCGTATAGCACCATCGTCATTACATGGTTTGGGCCTATTTTCTATGGATGACATAAAGGTCTATTACAACAAAGTTGTTGAATTGATGGACTATGTCAAAACTTGTTACAATTACAAAAATTGGATGCAGATGGTTCGATATACATGAAGTATGCATAGGTATGCACTATCAGCAAATTATATACAGCTAAAAGATAATGATCAAAGTAAAAGAGTGGCTATGTACATTGATGGAAGGCCAAAAGCCACAAGGAATATTGTAGGTTTTATAAATAGTACGTGACCTGTGTCAACTTATAGGCAACCCAATTGCATATTCAAGGCATGCGAGGGAAACCATGTATTTGTATGTGTGATAAAATCAATAAGTGTAGTGGAAGAGCTACTAATTGATTACAATTTGAATCACATAGATACAATCAAAGTTACTATCATGGGGGAGATGCGTACTTATATGTACCATTAAACCAACCTCCAATTAATGACTCCAATAGACCATTTTATTATTAAGTTTTTTTGGTAAGTCTATTGGTTTCATTTCGGTAATGTTATTTTATATTTAATTTTTGTCACAATGAGACATTGATCCGACACATAGCACAACCTAGGATGTAGCTCCAAGCACTTCTACCGAGTAGGTAGACCTCATTGTAATTGTATAAATTAAATACAAGCAAAATGTTATATTATTATGTTCTTTTCTTTAGGGTTTTGGATTAATTTTGATAATTTTACTAATATTCTTCTCAAAGATGGATTTTCGAGGAAAGCCACCTGTAGTAGCTGAGAACATCAATACAGAGGTGGACTCACTATTATGTGATGATGACATCACATATTCCACAAACCTTGTTGAAATGATAAGAAAGACGCAAAAAAATTTTATAAGGAAATTCTTAAATTGTTATTCATAGTCCCTCAAACTTATGAGATACAAGAGAGGGTGAAACAACTGATAGAGAGAGCACAAAACTTGCAAGTAAGTAGTCATGAAATCTTTAATTATAACATAAGTTCATCCATTGTTTATATTTTATACTCTTTTATGTCATGAACTAAAATATGCATGTGTTGTTTTTCTAGGAATTTTTGCATCCTCATGAAGCTGGTGGCCATGATCAGGGAACTCTAGGTAGTTCAGGTGATGACCATGTTCTGTGCATACACCAGCTCATATTTTTACATGTTCTTGTCCTTTTGTTAATGTGTTATTTCTCTTATAATTATTGTATTGTATATTTAATGTTTTAATCTTTAGTTTCTGTCCATGTTCCTGTGCATTCACCACCTCATCCGACCTCATCATCGACATCTATATTGCCGACTACAATATCGACAACATGCAACATGCAGTCATCAAGTATTAAACCAACCTGTACAACAAGACATGCACCTAGAGATGTAGAGGCCACTAATGGTGATATTTTAACAACATTGCTTCAATCTTCCCGTATTATATTTAGTAGGAAAACATTGCCAGTCACATTTGTGGTGACCGATGTTCTTGTTCCCATAAATATAGAGAAAGTTTGAGGTACTTTAAAATAATTATTATCTATAGTCCAATTGTAATTTACTTATTGATCACTCATTTCAGATTGATGATCCCATGATTTTTTTGCAAGCAATGATGGTTTTTATAAACATCTAAATGATATTAAATTGGAGATCTTTGGGCCCACCATACGTACATGGTGGAATTCCCAAAATCAATAATTAAAAGATGAACTCATAAACCATTTGGCTGTGTTGTTTGAAAATGACACATTCAACAAAATCAAAGTCCTTTAGAAAGTTGGCACATATCTAAAGTATGTGAGGGACCAATATAGGACACATTTAGAGAAGAACAGAAAGTACAAGCATCCCCCCATGATTCTAGAGAGCGAGTGGAAGAACTTGGTTTCAGATGGAAAGGAGAAAGATGAAGAGAGAAAAGGACATACACCACCAGGCGAAGGAAGGTATGTGATACTACTAACAATGTAATTATGTACTAATTACTGTTTATATTTACATAATCTAACATATTTCAAACTTTTCATGGGCTCCCCGACACATCAAAGGCAAGTAAGGCAAGACTAGAAAAGAATGAGCAACACAAACTTGGCTCTGGTGGTTATATGAAAGTTGTTGCACAAATTGTAAGTATCAATAAATAAAATATCGCATCAAAATAATAAATTGCAAACAATTTTTTAATCAAATAATAGAAGCAAAATTCATGATATTAAGAAAAAATGCAGGGCTCTGAATTCAATAGAGCGCCCACAGAAGATGACATGAAAATTGCCTTTCAGCAAGGCTATGGAGCCGTGGCTAAATGCCTAAGAGAATTGAGTGGGCAAACACAAGATTCCGATGCATCATTCACATAGGTAAATAAGCTAAATTAAAATTATTTAAAATTGAATACTCGAGCAATAATCTATATTCGATGTTAATTTCCAACATGAAGTGACTATATTTGTTTTAAATAAGCAAGCAATGATAACAATGCACATGGCATTGGAATTTAGCCTGCAAAGGGTGGAACATAACTTGCACATGATGAAGGTTGTGGTGTGCATCTCGGTACTAGAGGTATTCATGTGCTATACAATTTTTTTTTATGTTTATACAATTCAACATCTTTAATTGAAACTGGTGTAGTAATTAATGTAACCTTTTTATTTTTATGTTACAACATGTAGAGCATGGTGAACAAGTGAAGAATGATCATGGTTGACAACATAAGGAATGTGATGCACCCCGATTAGGTAAATATGACCACTGTTATTCCTTTAAATGAATTTAATTGCAATTGGTGTATTGATTAATGTAACCTTTCGTGTGTGTTTCAACTCCACAGGACTTAGAGAATGTTCAACATGTTGTGGATAAGGCTAGAAAAAATAATTAGGAAGATGATGTGGCCCCATTAGATAAAGAGCACCCCTACAATGTTCTTTTAATTAATGAAATACTTGTAACAATAATACAAAATCTTATGAATTTGACCCATTTCTTTGTTATTGCAGCAGAGCCCCCTTTGCCTAGGCATCCTCATCGTGAGTACAGGACTAGGCATACATTAATATCATGAGTAGAGGGAACAAAAACTAAAGAGGGGAAAAATTATGAAGAAAAATAATGATCCACTTAGTGTTTACTTAGCTTAAAAAAAATAAAAATAAATAAATGATTGTAATCATTTTATTTGTTAATGAATAAATTTTATGTGTTAATGAATGTTAATGAATGATATGTGTTAATGAATGTTGATGAATGTTATGTGTTAATGAATATTATGTGATAATGAATGAATGTTATATTTTATTAATGGATGAAAGAATGAATGAATTTTATATATTAACGGGGAATTTAGAGTGATGTTAGGGGGGGGATGAGCTTCCACCTTCATGTGGTTGGCCCTATTAAGTAGATAATATTAAACTATTCTTGAAACAAAGAGAAGCTCAATAAGGTAACAAACTTTTCAATATTTCATTATGCTCCACTGTTAATCTTATTGAATAATATGTATTGAATCTTAATTGCATGCTTCAACAGAGCCAATGCAAACAACAACACAAGAAGTTACTTAGTGGATACCATCAAAGGTAAGGTCCTTGATTAAGATTTTGTTGTTCATACTCATATTGTTGATTATAGAAAATAGTTTTTGTTGTTTATACATATTGCTGATTACATAGGCAAATATTCATTTAACTTTTTAAAAGGGTAGTCACCAAATACACCAAATAGTTGTCTAAGTCTAAGATCAAAGATTAGCAATTAGGAGCTATCAAATACACCAAATAGTTGTCTAAACAAGGGCTAGAACCCACTATGAAATATAGTTTACACTTTTCCTTGAACCAAAAACTTCAATATTTTAATGGACTACATAGAGCATTGCCTTAAAAAATGAGCCTTCACATGAAATTGGTATAAGGTAGAAATAATGGTAAAAGGAACATCTAAGCTTTAAAATTCAAATTTAACTTGAGGGTGATGGAACGAATTGTGGGACAAGTGAAACCATCATGCACCTTAATAAAAACTTCGGATTTATCATAATTGTTTTGGTTCTATTTTGAGGCTTTGAACTATCAATGTAGCTTGATCTTTGACATTTTGTGACAATGGTTGCATTTTGTTGTGATCGATGCTCTTAATAGTCTATATAACTATGAATTGTCCTTTTATTTAAATGATGTTACTATTTTGACTGTGTATTGTAGGTCTATCAGACTTTGGGACTATCAAAGATTTATTCATATTGCTGCTATGATATGATGTAAAACTTATACCCCTTTAACCCTAAATCATTGTAATTGCCTTTGGCCCTTTTGGCATTGGATCAAATCCTTACTTGGGTAAAGTTGTTAACTACTTCTACTCTCCATCATTAAATTGCTACAATTTTTTCTGATCCAATCCTTGCATATGAACATGTTTGGTTATGGATTGTGAGAGGTCACTTTTTGGTTTTAGATCTTTATAATCTTAGTGTGTTGCTATTATTGTAATCTCTACACCCTTTAACCCTTCATGACCTTGTACGTCATCTCTGACCTATAACTAGTCATTGTGTTATAATAAAAATACATAATGACTACCTATCTTCATCATCTCACTCTCATATCCATGCTTTAACAAGGTCTTCATTACTAAATAGTCCCTCTTGGTTGTGTTTGTATATTGTTAGAATATATAGTTCACCATATTTAGTTAGTCATTGAGGTAAGGAGTTATATAGGGGTAGTTCAATATTTGAGAAAGCTTATCAAATAATATTCCATATTTGAAATGCTCTATATTCCCTGATGGCAATTGTTTTCTTTTTTTAAATAAATCCTGTTCATTGGAATTCCGACGGGCATGCCCAACATAGGCTCTAATGAGAGTGTTGCATCTGTGACAAAATATTTCGTCACAGACACAACACTCTTGTTAGAGCTTCCTTGCATTTGTTGTTGGAATTGTGACAAAAAAGAACACTATGTTTCGACATAAATGTTGTACTTGCAATGAAAAATTTTGTTGCAGGTGCACCATTCCCATTGGAGCTTCCTTCCATTTGTTGTCAGAATTCCAACAAAAAAGGGTACTATGCTCCCACGGGAATGTAGTACTTGTGACAAAATATTTCATTGTAGGAGCACCATTCTCATCGGAGCATAATGCCCTTTTTGTCGGAATTCCGACGAAAAACCTAGTTCATGGTTCGTCATTGGCTACTTTGTCAAAATTCCAACAAATTAGACAGACACATTATGTATCAACTTCTGACAAAGAAGGTGTTGTAATTTTGTCGAACATTTGTCTGTCGAATAACTCAATGAAATTTTGGCGACAAAAAACTTTTCGCTATTTTGTCAGATCTATGATAATAATATGTCAGAATTATGACGATAGTTTGTCAGAAAATGACCCCAAATGAGTTAGTGGTGTATGCCATCAATTTCAACTTCAGAGGCTACTGTGTAAGCTTGCAGATGACTCATTCTTTGAAACAACTTGGGGAAAATGGTTTGAGGATCTCTAATTTCCTTCTTATAAATCTCTTTGAACTAATCCAACATTAGATTAAGCTCACATACATTTTCTTCAATTCCATCCATCAGATCAACTTCCAAAGCATTAAAATTATCATTAATCCTTACCAAGTCATCAAAGTAATGCCTCAGTGCTTTATTAATATAATCTATATAATCATCATAAGCTTTTACCTTCCAGTCCAATGCCTCAATCCAAGTAGGGTCAATTTCTTTAGGATAATCCACTAATTTTTCAGTCACCAGTGTAGCATGGCTCATAGAAAAGAGTTGTGTGACCTCTTTTGCAAGAACAAACATGCTACCATTTTCTTTTTGGACTTGTTTTAACTTAGCCACCAATTCCTTCCTCTTATTTAGCATGGTTATATACAATCTCCTAGACTTGGTAAATAAACGACACTGCCTTGATACAATTCATCCATCCACTCAGTGACAACCTTAGTGTATCCGAGGTTGGTCTTGATTTTCTTGCAAAATTAGGGTTTTGTTACCCTTCAAACTACCTAGGGGAGTAGAGTTTAGGGAGTGGAGGGTTACAGATTCAATTAACTCTATCTTAATAGAGGAACCTTGCTTTTTCTTATTTTTCTCAACATTGTTGGGTAAGGATAGAAAAAAACTGTGATTCAAGGCTCAGTCAGTAAATGAAAATTTATACATGAGTTAAATTAAGCCTTGGTGAATAATTGGATTGACTCTATTAGTAATCCAAGATTCTAGGGACAAAAAATATAAAATATGGCATATTAACCCTTTCCCCATGCCTAATGTGATTCGAGATTGGGAAGTGGTACCCATGGACAGTAGTGTAACGCCCCTCTAAAGTAAAGTATTTAATGGAAAAATAAATAACAATTGGGTAGGGTTGAGGAAGTGCAGAGCAAACATACCCATTCTGGATTGCAACTGGTCACTCACTCTTTTCAAATAAATTCTTCATGTATGCTCTATAGTCTCTATTTCTTCACCTCTCCACTTGTTCACCTTCATTTTTTAACCTGATGACCTCTGCAATATAATCCAAAGAAACCACAAAGGAAATTCTCCCCAAAGTGACCACACTGTCTTGCCACAAGTTGTAGAATCTCATGGATAGGGAACTGTTATACCCCTTCATAGAAAGAAAATAAGGGGTTAAACCTGCATTAAGTAAGAGCTCCCAAATTTCTTCATTATTCAGCAATCCTTCATATTTTTTGGGTTTTGTTCTTTTGAGAGGCCCCCCATATTGATCTATGTCTTTGTAGAACATAGTGAATAGATCTGAAAGTGACAAACAGAGCTGATAAGATTTTTAAGAGTCACTTTTTCCTTTAAACAGTTCTTTCTAAAAAATTTATTTTTGATTTGATGAGATTCATTGTCCATAAATGCAGACTTTCTTTTCTCATTATTAAACTTTAAGGTGGTTTAGGAATGATGACCACCACCTTTACCACAAATGATTTCATTATCTTTGAAAATCCTCTTGATGCAAGGAAAGAGCTTTCTCATACATTCCTATAGATCCTTCGAATTTATGACCTCCACATCATCCTTTGGCTAGCTTTGCAAGTAACACATCATCTCAAGTGGCTAGGTGATCATCCTCCTACTCAGCAAATTCTATGAAGGAAGATAGGAAATTTGAAATTTAAAAGTTTTGGCACTCATTCTAAATCTAAAAAATACTTTCATCTCCCATCTGTATTGAATAGTTTAGCATGTCATTTCATGAGGGGATAACCCTATCCTTGACAAGAATCTATTTTAAACCTCTTGAGTCACGAAAAAATTAAAGTAATACCATCTATTTTTCGTTAACCCTTGATTTTCAATAACATCCATAGTTGCATTATCTTCTCTATAGTGGTGTTAAAATTTTATTTTTCTTTAAGTCTTAAACAAATATTTATAATTTTGGATAATTCCTCTTATCTCCCAAGGAGCCTTGATAATATCATTTAGTGATAGACTTATAAAGCACTAAGAGGGGGGGTGAATCAGTGACACCAAAAACAATGCTACTTTAAACATTGACTAGTAGATATACTTAGCAAGTTTACTCAACACTATGCATGCAATCCAAAATGATATTAAAGAATGCACAATAAGTAAAACATCCACCATAACACAAGTGTTTATATGTGGAAAACCCAAATGGGAAAAACCACGGTGAGATGGGACTCACAAGTTAACTATCTGCAGTAATAAGTAACTAACCGATTAAGGTCCACAAAAGTGCTCTACTAGGAGTGAATCATGTTAAAGATCCCAAAGCTTTGTTAGGGGCTATGCCCTGTTAAAGGTAGTACCCTATTAGGAGTAACCTCGGTAGAGGATTTTTGATTCCAAACTAATGGATCACCATGTTAAAGGATTTTTACAATGAGTCTCGTTAGAGCTTACCTGCTTAGGGGATTTGAATATTGTAGTGATTAGAAAACAATAGGTGGTGTAATCTAGAAGTAGCACAACTTGCTTGAATAGATCCTCTTCTTCACTCTCAAAACTGCATCACCAAAATATTTTGCAATGTCTTCAACAACTTAATACTTCTATCTTCGTATCAAATCATCTCATATCATATATCCAAAATAGTTTATCTTAATGTCATTATATAGACATTTAGATTTCATGTCAGCTTGGAAATCATATCACAGTTCCCTAGGTGTAGTGTATCTAGACAATCAAACATAAGTCATCACAAATTACCACCAAAATTTGTCAATTAAATTAACTCATCACGACTGGTGATAACTCATCATATAATCAATGAATACCGGTTGGAACACCGATACCATTTGGAGTTAAACTCTGTCAACATGTAAACTGATTGTCCTCCATTGCTTCTTTGATGACCTCCACTGGATCCTCAAGTTGATGTCAAGTTATTTCCTACATATACCTGTTGTCTCCATGTACCAGTTTGACACTCTCTAAACCATCATAAACAAAACTTCCAATACCAATTGCAATATAAGTAACTTTAGAAGTAATACCGGTAGACAATGTGAACATATGTGTGTTTATGTGTTCCATCAATGACAACATATGAAGTCATTCATTACAATCATCATCAAGCCAACAATCTCCCCTTTTGGCATTGATGGCAACACTTAGAAAATTTTACAACTATACAACTAAGTGCGCTTACAAAAATTATACACATATATATCTACTCCCCCTTAACAATACATACAAAAATTTTCACAACACATACATATTTCTACTACCCCTTTTACAACAATGCTAGATTAAAAAGTAAAATACATATATATAGTGAAATTTGCATCAAAAGTTTACATATACAAAAACTTAAAAATATGTATTAAGGAGTGTTCATTTCAATTTGCAAGAAAATGTCATTGAAAGTAATCTTCATTTGAGAAAAATCATTTTCCCATGTTTCTAGTAAAGTGTCAGAGATCTCAATGGTTGTCAGAATCTATCCATAAAATTCTTCCATGGCATCAAGTGTACTTATCTCTAGAGTCGCCAAAACTGCTTTTGCATCCTTGTATACACATTGCAAGATGTCTTCGGTCTTAATAAGTTCTTTAACTCCTTCAACTATCAGAGTCTCTTTTCCTGTTCAAAATCATAGACATCTAACCGACTTTGCTAATCCTCCATAGATTTGCCAAAAGCTAAGACTGAGTCATGTAAAGGTATGTAGGCATTACATATCTTTACGAATTCTAGTTCTATCTCTATTCGTTTCTTCACAATATCAACATAGAAAAATGAAACATTAGATGTGTATGCTAGAATTCTGCCTCTTGACTCAATAGATTTCCTCAAAAGATCTTTATTCAGGGATAAAGCAATATTCCCTTTTTCAATATCTTTCAGGATTTGTTCTCCTCTTTTCTTCCTATGGTTTTTCTCAACTATGGTCTAAGTTTCTTCCTCAAGGGACCTAGGTTGGTCAAAAGCATTTGCGACCAACTGGCCAAGCTTATCAATAGGAGTTGAAAAATTCCCTATAGTAGTCTCTAGTAGAAGACTTGACAAAATTTCCACTACAGTTTGGATGGTTTCAGTTTCCTTCCTCTGTTCCTTAAGCCTCTTCTTTTGTGCTTTGGATTGCATCACATTAGCAATCTCCAACAATTCTGATGCACTCATGTCAACATCTATAAGCCCTTTGATTCCAAATGAGTCATCATCATCATCATCATTCTGTTGTTTGACTAATGCCTTTTCTGGTTTAGTAGTTTCTCCTTCTCAATTTTCTCTTCCTTTTGTTCTTTCTCCTTTTCCTGTTCAGAGGTCTTTTCAGCAACTTTTTCAATTGGTTTCTCTTGGGTAGCCTTTGAAACTGGTGGGAGTTGTTATTTCACTGGTTGATCATTTACCGATGGGGGTGGAATATCCACACTTGGTTGAGTTGTCGGTATCTCTACTGTATTAACCTATGAATCAGTTTTTTCGGTGGCTCCATATCTAGTGCAATAATGCTCCCAGATAGATCAATTGTATCTTGTATTTCATCAAAAAAGATCACCAGTTGGGAAGTAGTGCCAGCCTTCTTCTTGATAGGATAGACAACATCAACTTGCACTATTTCTTCCTCATCCATTTTTGGTCGTACTTCAGGGTTTGTTTACTCATCATCATAAGAATTTGAATGCTTATGTATCTATTGAACATTTTGAGCTATCTGACGAGTCTCAACTTCAATAGATTGAATTTTCCCATTCAATAACTTCAATCTTCTTTCCTTAGAGATAAACTGTCCTTTGTAATTATCAAGGCAACTAATTCATCTCTAGATAATTTAGGAAAATATTGAATAATACATTATCAATAATTTCTTGATCTTTGTCAACAACAATTTGCCACTTATTTGCAAGAATAGAACACAAAGAATCAGAAATGTCATCTTTAAGATCCTGAGGTAATCAATTATATTGACATAAATTGTTGATTACTTGTTGAACAATTTGTTCCTTCTGATCTTTATCAAATGAATCAAAACATTTCTTGAGATTATCAAATTTGTTTCTCCCCAATGTTTTCAGTGTCTTCTCAAAATCAATCATGGGCTTGTAAGATAAGACATTAATAGGAATAGTTGCCTTGGTCACTTCTTTCATTGGTTTAGCTTCTTTACCAGTTGCTTTAATTTTCTTGGGTTCCTCCTTAGTATCAGTATCATCAGATTCTGCTTGAAGAATAAGTTGATGACCTCTCTTCTTTGTTGCAGTTTGCTTCGTAGCAATTACTCTGGGCACCTGTTCCTTTTTGAGTTTGATACTTCATGTCACTCTTGTATTAGTAGGTACAAAAGATGTTGAAGGTGCTTTCTCAACTTTCTTCTTCTTTCCTTTCACATTACTGGGTTGAGCACTACTGGCTTCAGCTTTTGCAGTTTTCTCCTCAACAATATCCAGTATTTTCTTCTTCTTGTCCACTGGAGATGCCAACAGGTTATCTGCATAACCAATCAATAATTCATAATTGAATTCATATATCATGTCTTCCATTTCATCTTCTCTAGGTTCAATAGCTTCCATCAGATGGAAATTAGTGGTGACTGTGAAAATGATGCTCTTAGCAAATTTTTTCACTACATCCTTAGGTATCCTTACCCTCATACTCATTTTCTTCTAAAATTGATTGAAGTACTTGTTCATTGCAGCCGAGAAAGTATTCTTAACTGCCTTGATTTTTTTCTTGATCTGAGTAGTTACCAGTAGGTCTTTAGACCATCCAATGTCACCAATTCCTGATAGGAAATTCTGAAAATAAAATAATAAACCAATCAATAACTGAACAAATTTTAACTTTTGACTACTATCCTTCTTGATTGATTAAAGATTTAATATCAATTGACTCCTTATGGCCTCACAAAGGTCATAATGTACATTCTCAACAATCATTTTATAGGTAGTATGCACTACTACAGATGGCACACTGTTCATTCTACTAGAATAGAGTATCCTATAGCTGATAACCATAGTAGCCAGTTTAACCACTCGGTCCTTAATGTTATTAACAGAAAATGTGTGCCCATTAGAGGTAGACAAGGTTAAAGTGGTTACAGTCTCTTTAGAAATTTGCGTTAGCTTGGGAACTTCACCGGTTAACCAAAAACAAGTCACAACTTGGATAGATTCCTTGGTTATAGTGTGTGTCCTCTCCAAATACATGTTTTCACCATGAACACGACTAAATATGATTCTTATGTGTTCCTCTTCAAAATCCTCATGAGAATAAGCTACATTATGAAAACCCTTCACATAAACCCTAATATACTTGAGTTGAATCTTTCTGCTCTTATCGCAAAGGGATTTCAATTGAGAATAAATTGACAATGATCCTAAATCTTCAATTTTACAATCAATTTAGCTAGACAAATCACCTTTTACAATGACATCATCAGGAACTTGAGATAAAGTATTATATGACACTATTCGTTCCGATTCCACAACCTCCATAGGTTCTGATGTGATCATTGTTGGCATATGCACAGTCCAATGAGACATTATATGTGATTGAAGGTTTTGTCATTGATGGAAACCTTGCAATCCTATGGCACCAACAAGACATTATACCGGCAAAGCATTACACCAACAAGATAGTGCACCGACACCAGTAGAACACTCTACATCGGCACCGGCACGGAAGAAAGAAAGTATGCCAGCACAGAGGCCGACATGATTTTTGTTATGTAAATATTTTGTTTATTATTGTAAGCCGACTTGGAAAATTGTAAAATGAGTCTTATATATAAAGGAGATCATTATAGACATTTGGAATAATGATGTAGGAGCATAAAGGAAAATATTAGGCAGACCTAATGGGCGAAATATAGGTCAAGGGTATATGTAAAGAACAGAGTAGGAACCAATACTGAATCTGGCATTGAAGATGCTATTGTAAAGCAGTACAAGTCATTGGATTAGTATAATCCTTATTGTAAGTTAGTGTGACTTCCCATTGAGCAGTGAGCTCTAGGTAGTTGGCCTTCCTGCATGTGTAGGCCCCTATTGTAAGTAATATTCTCTTATTGGCCACTGAGTGAATATTGTGGGTCACAAATCCCACTGAGGTTTTTCCCACACCGGGTTTCCTCATTAAACATCTTGTGTTATGGTGTACTTTTCATGTGGATATTCTTGATTTTGTTTATTGCATTATTTCTTGCATACCGATACATTGTTATATTATGTTTTGCATGTTTTAACTTAAGAAATACTTATAACCGGTTAGGTACTGATTCACCCCCCCCCCCCTCTCAGTATTTGTGGGACCCCTAACAATTGGTATCAGAGTCTGGTCCTCTATTTTCAGAAGCCTAACAGCTTGAGGAAGATCTTGACACTGGTAAAGATAGAAAATATGATGAAGCAACTTGAAGGAGCTCTTACAGACTATGATGCAGAGAAATTGAAAAATATCAAATTAGAAGATGATTTAAGGGTAGCTCATGATATCATTTAGGCACTTCAAGAAAATTTTACTATTGCAAGAAATAAAAGAAGAGAACTTTGTGAAAAACTACAAAATGAGAATGATGAAAAGGAATCACTTAATGATATGATAAGCAAGGTTAAACAAGAGATCATGACAACAAAAAGTGAAATGCAGGATATGACTATGAGATTTTGCAAAGAGATTGAGGATAGAAAGAAGAATGAAGAAGAATTGACCAGAAAACTAAGTGATGCAGCAAATGAGAACACAAGACTTAGCGATGAAAATGACATGTTGAAGACAGGTCTAATGCATACTCAGAATGACTCAAATGAACTGCTGAGACAAAAAGAAATCTTGGAAAGAGAACTGGAAACTGCAAATCAACACAAAGAAAAATCCAAGAAAAACTCAGAGGAACTTGGTACCTTGCTAAAGATTCAAAAACCTAAAGGTGACACTTCTGGAATTGGCTTTGAAGTTGGTGAAAGTTCTGGTACTGCAAATACTTAGGATCACAGTAAACTGGTAAGACAACCTAATGCTTATAAATTCAATGGAAAAAGCTTTAACTATAATAAGTATGGTCATAGAGAAAATGAATGTAGATCTAGAAATTATCAAAATATCAACAAACCCATCGGTCAATATTCAAAATGCAACAAAGTTGGTGTCATGCCCAAACCTTTGGGCACAAACGGAATAATTTTATTTTTTTTAAAATACTTAACTTAGAAAGACTAACCTAATTAAAATAATGCAATCTAGTTTGGTCTTAACTATGTTTTGAATAAATCAAACAATTAAATTAATTGGGCGATAAAATTATCTAAGTTACAAGCGAGCTAATATTTCTCAAAAATAGTTATCACTAATCTTCCATTAATAAATAATTAAACTCTCTTAGCAATTAATCTCAAGCTTAATATATGATCTTTAAATTTAAATGATCAATATTTAACTTATAGATTCTTTAATTACCTAGGATCTAATAAATTGTCCTAGCCATTAGATTAAACAACCTATTAAATAAAATATCCTTTAATAAAAAAGTGTCTAATAAATTTCAAAATAAAGGGGGGCCAACTTGACACACATGGGTCATTTTAATCCTCCTAGGTTAATCCTACCAAGAGTTTAAGATTAAAATTTCTTATTAAAATTCTTCTACATTTATTTAATAATTAAAAAAAAGTGCATTATCTAATATACAGTTAACCATTTGGATTCCTTATAAATGTAGAATTTAATTACATGCATATATATATATACTTATAAAGATATTTCAAGAAGAAAGGGGGGTTTTCTTTTCTTTATTTTAATAACTTACTCCTCCTTTTAAAATCCTAGAAGTCACATACTAACTCTAACCACTTCTTTATCACACCCACACACATATCTTATTATTATTATTATTTTTTAAGAAAGCCTATGTGTGCTTGCCCTAACCCGAAATTAGGGTTAGGGCATGAGTGTGATAACATGAATAATTTTAAATGTGCTATGTGTGTGTGTTAGATGTTTTCTTTTATTTATTTATTTATTTTTAATGTCTGTGTGTGCAGGTGCGGTGGCCCGAGCTTCATCACTCAGTGGAGCCGAAGGGGAAATGGCAGAGAGCGAGAGCCGAGCGGAGGTTCCCTTTTCATGGGAGTGGGAGAAGGGGGGTGCGGGAGTGTCGCGAGCTGTAGGCTCCGCAGCCTATGGACGTCACCGCCCATAGCTGCGACTCCCACAAACTGTGGACGACACCGCCCACAGTTGCGGCTTCCACAGACTGTGGACGTCGCCACCCACAGCTGCGGGCTTCCGCAGCCTATGGATGCCACCGCCCATAGCTGTGGCTCCCGTGGGTTGTGGATGGCACCGCCCACGGCTACGACCCTTGCCCTCCAAACTTCTTCTTTTTTTCTTTTTTTTTTTTTGTTTAAAAATTTAGGTAAAAGAAAATAACATTAATATATAAAATTTTATATGTATATATATTTATACTTTTTTTTTGTTTGGAAGTTTAATAAGTAATAATTCCTTTTTTTTTTTAGACTTGATTTGTCTATATATATATATATATATTGCTACATATATATATATATATATATTGCTATATATATATATATATATATATATATATATATATATATATATATATATATATATATATATATATACCTTTTTAAACTATAACTCATTTAGGCAGTTTTTGAGTTTATTATTTTTGTATATCTTTAAAATGCATGCAGAGATTTTCCTAATGTTATTTGCAGATTGTCTAATGGGAAAAATATCCTTTTTGTTTTAAAGATTGAAGAAATATATGTTTGATATTCTGTTTTCTTTTTGTTTGTTTTAAAAACTAACATTCTATAATTAATATCTACAATGCATCCTAACAACAACTTAAAATATAATCTTTTTTTGGTAAACAAATTTAAGGCTAGAACTATATGCTATATTTTTTTTATAAACTAAACTACTACTAGAGGATTTATTTTCTTCTTTAAATGAAAGTAAAAATGACATATTTAATTAAATTTGCAGCAGCATAAGTAAAATCAAAATATAATGCATGAGCTTTCATATACCATTTCTATCTTGCATAAGTGAATAAATGAACCTTTACTTGCAGATTAAATATAATTGCTATAACTTTATTTCTTTCTTTTTTATGAGGATTCAAATACAAGCTAATATATTACATCTTCCCTTTCTGCAAAACTACCCAAAATAAGAGAAATACATTTCTTTAGCAAATTTAAATACAAGGTAAATAAGGATACAAATGGGTTTGAAAACCCAAAAACTATTTCCCTTCCATAGGAATATGAATAACATAAATACACTTCTTTTCTTTTGGAAAATAAATACAACAATGGCTCTCTTTTTCTTTACAAGCTACAATATTAAATACATTTATCTTTTAAACTTTTCTGCAACATAAAACAACAACAAAGCCATTTATTCTTTCTTTTCCCGTTCGTAGCAACCTACAATAAAAACCAATCTTGACTATGGAGAGCTCACCTCCCAGCCTAAGCTTACTAGAAGCCACCCCCGAGCTTGGAGAACCAAGCACTAGATGGGTTACAAACAAGCAAATAACACAACAAATAAGGCAAACACTCAACATACATCTTCCCATCCCAAGCTACACTTTTCACCACATTTTGTGATGATCATTCCACGGGTGGAAGTGGACCAAGTACCATTGGGGAGATTGCAAGCCAAAATACAACTCAAGCCACCTCATGGCAATACAAAATACAACAAAAATTTCATCTCCACACCTTATGCCCCCCAAAGGCTCAAAAGCAATATTCTCTCCCCTTATGACTCCCAAATGCACACACAAGGCTATGTATCAAGGGTCACAAAGGACACCCTTGAGATCACTCTCCTTAAGGAGAGCCTCTCACCCAAGGTTGTCATACTTCTTTCACCCCAAGACCATCCTACTCTCCCAAGAGTAGGAGGTCTTGGACACTCCCAAAACAAGAACACATAAACAAAAAACATAGAAATGAAAACTTACATTTTTCTCCTACAACAATTTACATATACACATCTCTTTCAACAAGAATTTCTTTCTTTCAAAAACCACATAAACAACATAAACAAAAGAAAGTAAAACCTACCTTAATCTTCCAATAGGTATGTTAGATTTAGTTGGGGATGAGCTGCCCAAATCCACACAAACTTTCCACCAACCCTTCACCAAAATTCTATCCTACAACTAATTTTCAAAACAATGCATAATCTCCAACAATGGAGAGTGGGTGATTACTCACTAAGTCCCTAATCCTTGCCTAAGAAGGCCTCTCACACACTTCCCAACCCCTTGGGTGAGGTGAGAGTTCCCATTGGTTGCTCTTCCCAACCTCTTACATATTACTAAAACTAGAAAGGGGAAAGATGAGAGAGAACGGGGAAGAGAGTTTGACATTAAAAGGGAAGGTTGTCTATCCTAGGAGGAACCTTCTAAGTTGAATTTTCGCTCACCTTGGGAAAACCACCTTTTGAGGTGACTAAACAGTCACATGGGAGTAGTCACATGTTTCAAAATACCCCTAACCCATAGGTATACCCTTTGGACTTTTGGAAAAGCCCTAAAACTGACCCTAGGAGTCCATTTAACCCCTTAGAAACCCAACTGAAGTTAACCTACGGGTCAAACCTAAGTTGACCACTCCCAAGACTCCCTACCCAAGGCAAATTTGGGACCACACTCATGTGTTTGAATGGATTTGGTAGAAACAAAACTCCCTCCAAGAGACAAGTTAAAATCAATGACACTAATCAACACGTGTCAAGTGACACAATAAAATACAATATAAAAATCACGCATGGAATTTGTCTCTTGTAGGTTTACACAATTACATAAAATCAAATTAACACACATGCATCATCTACTTTCACATATAAAATACATCACAAACGGGGTGCTGTCTCTCCAAATAGACAACGCCTGGCTTAACAAACGTACATTGGTCTAGGTTTGGTTCTCCATATAAATTCCATGGTCACATGGATAATTTTCCTGCGCATCTCAATTAACACATTAGTAATTCCAAATAATCACAATTATACATAATTAAATACTTGGGTTTCATTGCACATCAAACACTCATACATTTGGCAACAATAATTCAATATCTCATTCATTCAAATTCGATTCCACCTAAGCAATTAACATAATTCTCAAAATTGAACCATTCATAAAATAAGCATCATTTTTCTAACATTAAAATGAAGTCTTGAAATTCCAATAATGACATTCACCATTTCAAAGTAATTCTATTCTAGCAACATATAAAGTTTCATAATCATCATGCATAAAATAAAGCATCAACATATGTCAATGTGATCCAAATCATGGAATCATATAAGTTCTAAATCCATAAAGCATAAAATAAAGCATTCATAATAGTCTCAATATGCAAATAATTGAAAGTGTCTAACTGAGTTGGGGTAGGGCCTCACACCCTCCCCCTCTAGGCATGAACTTCCTCCTGGAGTTCATCAAAAAGATGGGGGTACTGTGATCTCATACGTGCTGCATCCTCCCGTGAGGCTGTGACCTCATCATAGCAATCCCACTGGACCCTAACCTGGTCCAGCTCTCAACTTCGAAGGCCCACCGTCTGAAGTGCCAAAATGGGAATGGGCTCCAAAGCTAGCTGCCCGTCTGACTCCACTTGCAAGGCATCCCAATCTAGAATATGAGACTCTTCATAGATATACTTCCTCAAAACTGAAACATGAAACACATTGTGGATGAGCGATAGGCTAGGTGGCAATGCTACACGGTAGGCAACTGGTCCTATCCTCTCAAGGATCTCAAATGGTCCTACAAATTGAGGTGCGATCTTAGAACCCTTTCCATAATGGATTGGACTCTTATGCGGTCACACTCTCAAGAAGACTCTATCTCCAACCAAGTAGCTACGATCTATCCTTTTCGCATCTGCATATTTCTTCTGTCTATCTTGTGCCTCTCTAAGATGCTGCCTAATCAAATCCACCTGCTGCTCCATATCCCGAACTATCTCAGGACCAATAGCAACTCTGTCCTCTATGTTGTCCCAACTCAATGGTGTCCTACAAGGTCTGCCATATAATGCCTGATAGGGTGGCATCCCCAAGGACATGTGATGCCCATTGTTATAGGCAAACTCCACTAAGGGAAGATACTCTTCCCACCTGGTCTGGTGATCCATGACATACATGTGAAGCATATCCTATAACACCTGATTAACCCTCTCTGTCTGGCCATCCATTTCCGGATGATAGGTTGTACTAAAATTGAGCTTGGTGCCCATAGCTGCCTGTAATGCCTTCCAAAAGGAAGAAGTGAAGAGGGAATCCCTGTCGGAAATGATCTTGCATGGAACACCATGAAGTCTGACAACATCTCGCAAAAACACCTATGCTACTGCTAGTGCTGTGAAGGTGGTACGAACTGGTGAAAAGTGAGCCACTTTGGTCAACTTGTCAACCGTCACCAAGATGGCATCATGGCGGCGAGATGACATAGGAAGACCAATGATGAAATCCATGGATATAGTATCCCACTTCCACTTTGGTATAGCATGAGATTGGAGCAACCCACCTGGATGGCAGTGCTCTGCCTTCACTCTTTGACACTCAAGGCATCAGGCTACCAACTCAACAATAAGCTATCGCATTCCTGGCCAATGGTATAATTCCCTCAAGCCTGCATGCATCTTCTTGACCCCAGGATGTGCTGCATAAGGAGCTCTATGGGCCTCTGAGATAATGAACTCCTGCAATCCGTCAGAAGAAGGTACATAGATGTGCCCTCTATGGTGTAATAAACCATCAGACTCTAAGGAATAATCCACATATTTCCCTTCTAAAGTTTCCTAAGATTGTATAGCCTGGAAAACCTCTAAATACCATCCGTCCTCTAGCAATTGCTACATGATCCGATCTCTCAAATCCATGCTCATAGACATGGTGTATACCTAATGACGTCTCCTACTCAAAGCATCTGCAACCACATTTTCTTTCCCTTTGATGTAGTGAATGTCAAAATCATACTCGCACAAGAATTCCATCCATCTCCTCTGACGTGCATTAAGATTCGGCTGAGTGAATATGTACTGAAGGCTCTGATGGTCTGAGTGTAACTCAAAATGATGGCCCAAAAGGAAATGTCTCCACCTCACAAGTGCATGTACTATTGCTACAAGCTCAAGGTCATGAGTAGGATAATTAAGCTTGTGAGTCTTGAGTTTCCTAGACTCAAAAGCTATAGCTCTGCCACTCTGCCTAAGGACTGCTCCTAAACCCTCTAGGGAAGCATCTGTGCAAACCATGAAATCAGCTGAAGGATCTGGTACTACAAGGATAGGTGCAGTAGTAAGTGCCTTTTTAAGTTCCTGAAAGGTCTTCTTGCACTTCTCCGTCCACTCAAATTTCTTCCCTTTGCGCTGAAGAGAAGTAATAGGATGAGCGACTCTAGAGAATCCCTCAACAAAACGTTGGTAATAACCTACTAAGCCCATGAAGCTCCTGACCTCTGTCACACTGGTAGGTGTTGGCCAATCCATAATGGCTCTAATCTTTGATAGGTCTACTGAGATCCCATCACCAGATATAACATGACCAAGGTACTTGAACTCTGTTCTAAAGAAAGCACACTTCGACAAACTGCCATACAACTGATTATCCCTCAAACACTGCAAAACCTATCTCAGGTGCTCCTCATGTTCCTCCTCATTTCGTGATTATATCAATATGTCATCGAGAAATACAATCACAAAATGGTCAAGGAATGTGCGGAATACTTCATTCATGAGACTCATGAAAACTGCTGGGGCATTCATAAGACCGAATGGGACCATGGTGAACTCATAGTGGCCATATCTAGTGCGAAATGCGGTCTTGTGGATATCACTATCCACTATCCTCAACTGATGGTACCCTGACTTTAGATCAATCTTGGAAAATAATTTGGCACCCTGAAGTTGGTCGAATAAATCATCGATCTTGGGCAACGGATATCGGTTCTTGATGGTTACTTTGTTCAACTGACAGTAATCCATGCATAATCAGAGAGATCCATCCTTCTTCTTCATGAAGATGACTGGTGCACCCCAAGGGGATACACTAGGGCGAATGTGGCCCTTCTCTAGGAGTTCCTCAAGCTGCATCTTGAGCTCATTAAGCTCATTTATGGTCATTCTATATGGTGCTCTTGAAACTGGTTTGGCTCCTGGAACAAGGTCTATATGAAAATCGATCTCTCTACGAGGCGGCATACCGGGTAACTCTGAAGGAAAAACATCTGAAAATCCCTTAAGAATATGATGGTCATCAATAGATGGTTCCTTTTCCTTTTCTTCTTCTCTATCACTAATGGTGATGGCAAATAACTGACACCCCTTTTGCATGCTCCGCTTAAGCTGCATGGCGGAGATCATACGAAGAGACATGGGTCTTTGAATTCCAGTGATCACTATGGGAGAACCATGATCATCCTCACACTTAATCCTTTTCAGGTGACAATCCATCTTGGCTCTGTGGGCATAAAGCCAATCTATGCCAAGTACGATGCCATATGATTTGAGTGGTGTAACTCTAAGGTCTACTAAGGTGGTGGTATTACCAATCTGAAGCTGACAATCCTTAACCTCTAATTCCACTGACACTCTAGCCCTTGAAGCCAATTCCACTTCCCAACTGACCTCTTGTCTAATTGCCACTAGCCCGCAACGCTCCACAACCAATGGAGATATAAAAGAGTTAGTAGCTTCTGAATCAAATAATATAGATACACTGCTACCTCTGATAATACTTGCTACCTCAATAACCATGACCTAATGCTCTGCCTGGTGGTTGTCAACCGCTACGAAGACCCTATGGGACTTGCCCATATCCCCAACTGTCGGCTCTGATGCTGCCATCATTTGATTTCCTACCATCTGACCCTAAGGAAACTCTCTCGCCATGTGTCCCATGGCTCCACATGTGAAGCAAGTGCCATGTGCCTTAAACTGCACTCCCTGTGGTCTGGAGAAAGACTGTCCCCCTATCTTGCTAGAACCACTATACCCACCTCTGGAGGACTGCTGAGTCCTCAGGAGCCTGAGACCTCTGATCTTGCCTCTGACCCTGTGACTGCCACTGCTTGGGCTTCATGCCCTACTAACTCTGCAGAGGCCTTTGCCTCTGGCTTTGCTGTGACTACTACAAAGGAGGGGGTTTGGAGAACCCTGATGTGTGTCTATTGTTACCTTTCCAATGGGGTTTCTGAAACCCATAAGTCTGTGGTGTTGGGTTACAGTTCTAGAACTGATCCCTCGAGTCCTGGGGTCTGACCTGGATCTCCTCGGCTATCAAAGCCTTCTCCACGGTAACCTGAAGGCTCCCTAGAGTGGCCATTCTCACTAGTCCTGCTATGCTAGAGTTCAATCCTTTGATAAATCAGTTGATGAGAAGCTTCTCATCTTTCAGGTAGTCTACGTACGGTAAGAGTTCAAAGAACTTTTTCTCGTACTAGGTCACTGAAAGACCCTTCTGCTGGAGGTCATGAAACTCATCCACCCTACATTATCTGAAATGCTCTGATAAGTACCTCTCCCTAAACCTTTCTGTGAAAATATCCCAAGTGAGGGTTTCTATCTCTAAGCCACACTTATATTCTTCTTGTCTCCACCATGTGGAGGTTGTTCCTCACAATAGGTGAACTATTGCACGTGTTTTTAGATTGCTCTCATAAGAGTGCAATGCAAAGCACCTATCTAGGCTCAAAAGCCATGCCTCTACTTCTACCCCGTCGGTAGATCCCCCAAAAGATGGTGGCTGAAGACGCATAACCTCTCTGATTAGATCCCCTGGATCCCAACATGCCCTCTCAATATACACTAGTGCTACAACTGGAGGTGGTGCTGGTAGGTGAACGGACTTGGGCTCATGCCTAGCCTGACTCTCTACGGGATTAGGAGGTGGAATCCTACTCCATTCCCGTTCTACTATTCTATGGCTTCCTGAGTTCTGGTTCTCAACATTCTGATCTACTGCCGGAAGCCTATCCTGAACTATGCCAATCAGGTTCTGTAGAGATACTAAGATGTCTCGGTTTGGGTCAACTGATCATTCGGGAGGAGCTTCTGGGTTCACTTCTAGAACCGATTCCTCCCTATTGACCTCTTCGTGTGCTATGCGTTCACGCCTAGGGCCTCTACCACGTTTGTGAGTTTGTCGCGTAGTTGGAGGCATCCTTTTTAAGAAATAAAATAAAATGATATAAATAAATATTTTAGGAGAAATATTTTAGCTAATTTAAAAATAAATATAATAAAAATAAATACAATTTAATTAATTAAATAATTTTATCAAAACGTAATGGAGTAAGGTTCCTAGTGTTAGAAACTTGGCTCTGATACCAAAATGTCATGCCCAAACCTTTCGGCACAAACCGAATAATTTTTTTTTTTTAAAAATACTTAACTTAGAATGACTAACCTAATTAAAATAATGCAATCTAGTTTGGTCTTAACTATGTTTTGAATAAATCAAACAATTAAATTAATTGGGCGATAAAATTATCTAAGTTATAAGCAAGCTAATATTTCCCAAAAATAGTTATCACTAATCTTTCATTAATAAATAATTAAACTCTCTTAGCAATTAATCTCAAGCTTAATATATGATCTTTAAATTTAAATGATCAATATTTAACTTATAGATTCTTTAATTACCTTGGATCTAATAAATTGTCCTAGCCATTAGATTAAACAACCTATTAAATAAAATATCCTTTAATAAAAAGGTGTCTAATAAATTTCAAAATAAAGGGGGGCCAACTTGACACACATGGGTCATTTTAATCCTCCTAGGTTAATCCTACCAAGAGTTTAAGATTAAAATTCTTCTACATTTATTTAATAATTAAAAAAAAATGCATTATCTAATATACAGTTAACCATTTGGATTCCTTATAAATGTAGAATTTAATTACATGCATATATATATATATATATATATATATTTCAAGAAGAAAGGGGGGTTTTCTTTTCTTTATTTTAATAACTTACTCCTCCTTTTAAAATCCTAGAAATCACATACTAACTCTAACCACTTCTTTATCACACCCACACACATATCTTATTATTATTATTCTTTTTAAGAAAGCCTATGCGTGCTTGCCCTAACCCAAAATTAGGGTTAGGGCATGAGTGTGATAACATGAATAATTTTAAATGCGTTGTGTGTGTGTGTGTGAGATGTTTTCTTTTATTTTTTATTTTTTTTTGAATGTGTGTGTGTGTAGGTGTGGCGGCCCGAGCTTCATCACTCGGTGGAGCCGAACGGGAAATGGCAGAGAGAGAGAGCTGAGTGGAGGTTTTCGTTTCACGGGAGTGGGAGAAGGGGGGTGTAGGAGTGCCGTGGGCTACGGATAGCGCTGCCCATAGCTGCGGGCTCCGTAGCCTATGGACGTCGCTGCCCACAGTTGCGGCTCCCGTAGACTGTGGATGACGCCGCCCACAACTGCGGCTTCCACAGACTATGGACGTCGCTGCCCACAGCTATGGGCTCCCGCAGGTTGTGGACGACGCCACCCATGGCTGTGGCTCCCGCAGGTTGTGGACGGCGCCGCCCACGGCTGCGGCCCTTGCCCTCCAAACTTCTTCTTTTTTGCTTTTTTTTTTTTGTTAAAAAATTTAGGTAAAAGAAAATAACATTAATATATATATATATTTATTTATACTTTTTTTTTGTTTGGAAGTTTAATAAGTAATAATTCCTTTTTTTTTCATAGACTTGATTTGTTTATATATATATATATATATATATATATACACACACATTTAAATATATGCCTAAAAGAAACATGTAAATACATCACTGTTTTTTTTTTATAAACAGATTTTCAGAATAACATTTAAAGGCTAGATTAATATCTACAATGCATCCTAACAGCAACTTAAAATATAATCTTTTTTTTTTGGTAAACAAATTTAAGCCTAGAACTATATGCTATATTTTTTTTATAAACTAAACTGCTACTATAGGATTTATTTTCTGCTTTAAATGAAAGTAAAAATGAGAGATTTAATTAAATTTGCAGCAGCATAAGTAAAATCAGAATATAATGCATGAGCTTTCATATACCATTTCTATCTTGCATAAGTGAATAAATGAACCTTTACTTGTAGATTAAATATAATTGCTATAACTTTATTTCTTTCTTTTTTATGAGGATTCAAATACAAGCTAATATATTACATCTTCCCTTTTTACAAAACTACCCAAAATAGGAGAAATACATTTCTTTAGCAAATTTAAATACAAGGTAAATAAGGATACAAATGGGTTTGAAAACCCAACAATTATTTCCCTTCCATAGGAATATGAATAACATAAATACACTTCTTTTCTTTTGGAAAATAAATACAACAATAGCTCTCTTTTTCTTTACAAGCTACAATATTAAATACATTTGTCTTTTAAACTTTTCTGCAACATAAAATAGCAACAAAGCTCTTTATTCTTTCTTTTCCCATTCCTAGCAACTTGCAATAAAAACCAATCTTGACTATGAAGAGCTCACCTCCTAGCCTAAGCTTACTAGAAGCCACCCCCAAGCTTGGAGAACCAAGCACTAGATGGGTTACAAACAAGCAAATAACACAACAAATAAGGCAAACACTCAACATACATCTTCCCATCCCAAGCTACACTTTCACCACATTTTGTGATGATCATTCCACGGGTGGAAGTAGACCAAGTACCATTGGGGAGATTGCAAGCCAAAATACAACTCAAGCCACCTCATGCCAATACAAAATACAACAAGAATTTCATCTCACCTTATGCCCCCCAAAGGCTCAAAAGCCATATTCTCTCCCCTTATGACCCCCAAATGCACACACAAGGCTATGTAGCAAGGGTCACAAAGGACACCCTTGAGATCACTCTCCTTAAGGAGAGTCTCTCACCCAAGGCTGTCATACTTCTTCCACCCCAAGAACATCCTACTCTCCTAAGAGTAGGAGGTCTTAGACACTCCCAAAAAAAGAACACATAAACAAAAAACATAGAAATGAAAACTTACATTTTTCTCCTACAACAATTTACATATACACATCTCTTTCAACAAGCATTTCTTTCTTTCAAAAACAACATAAACAACATAAAAAAAAGAAAGTAAAACCAACCTTAATCTTCCAATAGGTATGTTAGATTTAGTTGGGGATGAGCTGCCCAAATCCACACAAACTTTCCACCAACCCTTCACCAAAATTCTATCCTACAACTAATTTTCAAAAAAATGCATAATCTCCAACAATGGAGAGTGGGTGATTACTCACTAAGTCCCTAATCCTTTCCTAAGAATGCCTCTCACACACTTCCCAACCCCTTGGGTGAGGTGAGAGTTCCCATTGGTTGCTCTTCCCAACCTCTTACATATTACTAAAACTGGAAAGGGAAAAGATGAGAGAGAATGGGGAAGAGAGTTTGACATCAAAAGGGAAGGTTGTCTATCCTATGAGGAACCTTCTAAATTGAATTTTCGCTTAGCTTGGGAAAACCACCTTTTGAGGTGACTAAACAGTCACATGGGAGTAGTCACATGTTTCAAAGTACCCCTAACCCATAGGTATACCCTTTGGACCTTTGGAAAAGCCCTAAAACTGACCGTAGGAGTCCATTTAACCCCTTAGAAACTCAACTGAAGTTAACCTACGGGTCAAACCTGAGTTGACCACTCCCAAGACTCCCTACCCAAGGCAAATTTGGGACCACACTCATGTGTTTGAATGGCTTGGGTAGAAACAAAACTCCCTCCAAGAGACAAGTCAAAATCAATGATACTAATCAACACATGTGTCAAGTGACACAATAAAATACAATATAAAAATCACACATGGAATTTATCTCTTGTAGGTTTACACAATTACATAAAATCAAATTAACACACATGCATCATTTACTTTCACAAATAAAATACATCACAAACAGTGTGTTGTCTCTCCAAATAGACAACCCCTGGCTTAACAAACGTACATTGGTCTAGGTTTGGTTCTCCATATAAATTCCATGGTCACATGGATAATTTTCCTATGCATCTCAATTAACACATTAGTAATTCCAAATAATCACAATTATACATAATTAAATACTTGGATTTCATTGCACATCAAACACTCATACATTTGGCAACAAGAATTCAATATCTCATTCATTCAAATTCGATTCCACCTAAGCAATTAACATAATTCTCAAAATTGAACCATTCATAAAATAAGCATCATTTTTCTAACATCAAAATGAAGTCCTGAAATTCCAATAATGACATTCGCCATTTCAAAGTAATTATATTCTAGCAACATATAAAGTTTCATAATCATCATGCATAAAATAAAGCATCAACATATGTCAATGTGATCCAAATCATGGAATCATATAAGTTCTAAATCCATAAAGCATAAAATAAAGCATCCATAATAGTCTAAATATGCAAATAACTGAAAGTGTTGAACTAAGTTGGGGTAGGGCCTCACAATTGGTCACAACTCTAAAAACTGCAGAATGAATGTGAGATGTTATGTTTGTGGAAGATTTGGACATTTATGAAATCAATGGAGAACACAAACCAGCATAGGTTATGGGAAAGCTATTCAGAAGAATAATGTAACTTGTTATGCATGTAACAAGATTGGGCATATTGCTAAATTTTGTAGAAATAAAGGGACACCGATAGACAACAAAAGTGCTAGCTTGAAAGGTAAAGAAAAATTTGAAGAGGTTAAGCAAGAATTCTCAAAACAATGGATTAGAAAAGTTGATCTAAATATTGGGAATATTTCTCCACCGATAGAACCAACCAATGCTTCATCGGTAGGACAAAGTGATACTTCACCGGTAGGACAGAGTAGTGCTCCACCAGTAGGAAGTTCTTCATCTAACTGAAGTAAATTTCCTTGAGGGTTTGGCAATCTAATGACACGTGTGCTAATTATTCCCTCGGTTAGAGATAAGAAGTTGAAAATTACTTATTACTTGCAAACAATGTTAAGTGAATACTTAATTGACATGCAATTAATGTGGTAGCTGGTGAAAAGACATTATAAAGTTAAGGTTTTGGCTCCATTTCATTTCACCGTGATTTCAAATTTTTAGAGAGCTCGAAGATTCCGGGCTAAGGCATTTAGAGCAAGAAGCAAACACACTCCAAGCAATCATCCATCCAAGGTAGTAAAAGGTATTTAATCATGGCATCCACCTCTGCAATTCAATACATAGCAAACCCTACTATTTTTGAAGTAATAAAAAGACCTAGGCCCGTATTTTAGTTAGTTCTTGAGATAGCAAAGAAGGATGATACCTTAGGTGCATTTTCTCAAATTCCCAAGGGAGTTGTATATGCTGAAGACCCCAGAATGTACATCCACTGCAACATTGAAGAGTTAGGAGATGAGGAAATCAAAACCATGTATAAAACCATAATATGTGATAACACCGACAATGTTAAAGATGAACATAAGATTATTGAAACCCTAGGATTTACAGAAATCCTTAGCATTCCTAAATTTACTAAGGATGTGATTAGGATAGTTTTAAGCAAAGTTCATGGAGAATTTTTTAGGTTAGATGCAATCCATAAGATCACCAAGGAAGCTATGAAAGCTATCACAGGGTTACCGACCACTGATAAGAGACCAGATAAAACCAAGAAGGTTCCCAATGACCTAGTTACAAAACTAACTGGTGCAACATTTGATAAGAGGTCTTTAAAGGTTAATGATGTAAAAGATGTCAATGTGAGATTCATTAGTATGATATTAGGTTATAAAGCCACTCATGCTAATAGACTTAACTCAATTTCAAGTTTATGCATTAAGAGTGCTTATGATATGGTAACAAACAATGCAAAATTTGACATATGTGAATGGTTAAAGGATGAACTAATTGACAACCTTGGAAAAATCAAGAGGGACAAGAAAGGAACTTTCAGATTTGGAAATCTGTTAGTATGCCTAATGCTACACATAAAAAAATAGGTTCCCGGTATAGATTATAAAGAACTTGGATATGACATACTGGTAGAAAAGTAATTGACTGAACTGTTCAATAACATGGGTGAGAACAAGGAGAACAATATTAATGACTTCTTTCAAGCATTAAAGACCAAAATGAAGAAAAGAATAAGGTTATCTTAGAAAATAGTAGACAAATACAAAGATGATATATGCTTTGTCATTAAGAAAGATGAAATCTAGATGGAAGCAGTCATCCCAAGGACAATTTGGGTAACCGAGATGGGCTATGAAACAGATGACCACATAGTTGAAACATATGCTAAAGCACTTCTGAAAGCCCCCAATGAACCTAAAGAAGAAGTATTTGGTAGTGCTAAGACTATAGAAAGCCAAATACAATCAAAGAAAAGAGTAAAGAAGGTTGAGGCATTTGTAAGGAAAGGATCTAGGCAAGTAAAAGCTATTAAGGTAGATGTATTAAAGAAAACTGGCACAATAGAGGATGAGTTGGTAGCTCCACAACCTAAAACTCATCTATCATCGGTAGGCACCTCTTCGAAAGGTGACATGTTAGTAACTTTTAAAAGAGTTGTAAGAAAAAGAGATCCCTCATTGACAACCACTCCTTCACCTAGAAGAACAAGGAAAAAGCAACAAGCTGTGAGATCTCCAATTAGAAAGGCCACACCAAAGAAGAAACTCACACCTAAGAAGAAGAAAAGGACAAATAGAGACTTGGCACCTCTTGCTATACTGCTAAATGAAATCACAAAGGAAGAAAAACTGAAGAACATAGGGAAAATCTATGACACTCTAACTGCCAATGAGAAAGAACAAGTTGAGAATAGTGTTATATTGCATATGGACATGTACAAGAAATTTTTGATGGAGGTAGCAAATGAAATTCTTGATGATTTATTCAAAAGACTTAAGGCCAGAAGGCAAGCAGTGATAGAATTAGACAAGAAAATAAAAATTGAGAAACTACTTACTGTATATCTAGTAAACTCTCCAAAGGAAATTGATGACTTGATTGCTCAAGCAAACCGATTAGTATTCTCTACTGCACACCGGCATAATTCACTAATGGCAGGAAGAGTTAATGACGTGACAGAGGAAACAAAAGATGGATGGGATATATTCCTGGTTGACAAAGAAAAATAAGAAGAGTATAGGAACCCTAAACCTATAAAGGTATATCAAAAAGATAGAGACAAGGGGAAAGGCAAAGTTGGTGGACCACCAAGCATCAAAGTTAAAGACAACCTACCCCCACTGGTGAAAACAAAAACTACTGAAAATCAATCGACAGTAGAAAATATTAATGTAGAGGATAGCAATCCTAATTCTGAAGTCCTATATACTATAAATGTTGATACTTAGAAGATCAACATAATAGTGGACAAGTATTCAACTGACAAATCAGATATGGCTAATGAGCCTCCGATAGTAGGGGAAACATAGAAACAAGTAGAAGATATAGAGAAAAAGGTAGAAACTGAGTCTCAGATAGTGACAACACAACATACAAAGAAACCAATAGAGCCAAAGGCACCGAAACAGGTACATAAGGAAACAGTGCCACCGGTAACCAGTGAAGTAGGAAAACTAGTGCTTAAAGAAGTGCAGACACAAACTGACCTACCAGAGGTCAATACAAGCATGGTTACTACCACCAGTACTCAAATTGTTGGATCATCATCAGCATTCAAGTCAACAAATGTGACTGAGATATTACTTGATTCTATCAAGAAAATAACTGACTACAGCTCATAGGCTTATAAAGCAATTGATGATTTCATACCAATTTTGAAGGTAATAGCTCCCAACTAGAATATAGATAATAAAGATTCTTTAGGACAATTGGATACATTGTGTAAATACATCTCAGAAAATATTGAGAAAATAAAGGAAGATTCAGTGAAGGATAAGGTAGAGATTGAAAAACAGAAATTCTTTGATGAAGAAATAAAGAAGTGTAATAGAGATTTTGACACACTTCTACCGAAACTATGTAGTTTGTTGAAATAATACAAAAATCTATATAAAGATACATGTAAAACAAACTTTTTGACTGTAGATATTGACAAGAAAATAAGCAAGGCATAGGATGAGATAAATAAACTTGTAGACAGCTTTGTCAACTCACCTGATTCACTATCATTTTTTGAAGAGAAGATAGCAAATTTTGAGGAAGAACTACTCAAATTGGAAAGGGAGAAAGAAAGGACAATAAATAAGGCAAAACATTTGAGATCTAAACTAAGTCCAAGATTGACTATCTATCATCTCTACAGAAGGAAATTTCTGAGGCACTAACACAGGGCAGTAAAACACCGGCAGAGCATTTGCAGCATCTCACCGGTACAGTGAAGAGAATTGAGACGGCAATAAAAGATAGTAAGAAGTTTATGGATAGTATAAACTTAATTTTGGGAGATCTTTTTCAGATAATAACTACCCAACTACAAGGTTGAGGTTATGGATAGCTGAAACTACAAACTCTGCTGACATCTTGATAGCCTTTGTCATTGATGCCAAAGGGGGAGTAGTAGGATGAGAAAGTTCAAAACATAGGAATCATATGCTCAGGAGGAGCTCTCACATTTTTGGTAACATTTTTGGACTGCACACTTTTGGACACTTTTTGAAATTTCTCATGAGTGTTGCCATCAATGCCAAAGGGAGAGATTGTTCGCATATGCACACTCCAATGAGACATTGTATGTGATTGAAGGTTTTGTCATTGATGGAAACCTTGCAATCCTATGGCACCGACAAGACATTATATTGGTAAAGCATTACACCAGCAAGATAGTGCACCGGCACCAGTAGAACACTCTACACCGGTACTGGCACAGAAGAAAGAAAGTATACCAGCATAGAAGAAAGAAAGTATACCAGCACAGAGGCCAACAAGATTTTTGTTATATAAATATTTTGTTTATTATTGTAAGCCGACTTGGCAAATTGTAAAATGACTCTTATATATAAAGGAGATCATCATGTACATTTGGAATAATGATGTAAGAGCATAAAGGAAAATATTAGGCAGACCTAATGTGTGAAATATAGGTCAAGGGTATATGTAAAGAACATAGCAGGAATCGGTAACTTGGCATTGAAGATGCTATTGTAGAGCAGTACAAGTCATTGGATTAGTATAATCCTTATTGTAAGTCAGCGTGACTTCCCATTGAGCAGTGAGCTCTAGGCAATTGGCCTTCCTGCATGTGCAGGCCCCTATTGTAAGTAATATTCTCTTATTGGCCAGTGAGTGAATATTGTGGGTCACAAATCCCACCGAGGCTTTTCCCACACTGGGTTTCCTCGTTAAACATCTTGTGTTATGGTGTACTTTTCATGTGGATATTCTTGATTCTTTTTATTGCATTATTTCTTGCATACCTGTACATTGTTATATTATGTTCTGCATGTTTTAACTTAAGAAATACTTATAACCGGTTAGATATTGATTCACCCCCCACTCTCAGTATCTGTGGGACCCTTAACAATCATTAGCCTCTCTACTTGCTTAGATGATGAAGCCATTCAGATAAAATTGTTTTGAAATGGGATTTACTAAGAAATACCTTACTTCTCATGCGCTACCTCAGTTATCGGTTGATTTATCAAGTGCACACTAGTTCAACCTTCACTAACCTTTGAATCAACTTCAATCATGCAAATTAGGCTCAAATTCGACTAAGACCAGCTAGAAATTCTTTCTTCGCTCTGCAAGTGCTCAAGAATTCTCTTCTAATGCATTTAGGGTAAAAATAACATAGTAAAACTTGCTTTTATATTGCTTACCTACTACATTAAATTCTCAAATGTTAGGGTTATAAACCCTTATACATCACTTAGTGATGCATACAATATTTAACAGGTTTAAAACCAATTGATAAACTTTTGAAAAATTGATTGACAAAAGATATCAAGATTTTACACATAATAACTCAAAATACAAACTCTCTTACTAATCACCTTTCAAGGGATTGAAGTAGATTTATTGCTATTCTCCCCTTAGCCCTATTGAAAGGCTCAATTCAATGGTGTAGGACTCTCCACCCATAGTAAAGGATTAGGTTCTTCTATAGGTATATCACCACTCTTATTTTTCCAAATTTGGTTCATCTCTCCTCTAGTTTCCTCAATATTTTCCTTCTACTTACCTTTCTAATCTTCAGAATGATTAATTGGTTTGTTCTTTATGGATCTATAGAACTTTACCATGTGTCCTAATTTATGACAATGATAGTAGGCCATTCCATATGATCTCCAAGGTCCTGCATTGCCTCTTCTAGTTCTCCTTCTACAATTCATAGCCACATGACAATAATTGCTACAAATGGTGCAAATGATGTTAGTTACCTTTTCCATCTCAAATGGACTAAACTAGTTGATCTAGGGTCTCTTCTAGTTCATGTTACCCCGATTATCATAGGTTCTCATCTAGTTATCATTATGTCTTAGATTCATGTGAGGTACTGGATTATTTTCTCCATGTATACACCTAAAAATGGTCTGAAGATAATTAATTAAATAAGCAATTATTTAATTAATCCTCCTTCCCAATTTAATTGAATTCATCAACAATTTGATTAAATAACCCCTTTCATCTACTTATTAATAAATCGAAGGATTTATTTAATAGGTTAATTTCACCCCTTTGATTAATTAATTCCCTCCACTAAAATCATTTCTTCTAAATCCTAATTAATTAAAACAAATCATTCATGAGTTGTTGAAATTAATTATCCTTTTCTTATTATTTGAATTTTTAAATTCAAAATTCTCCTAACTTCTACCATTCCTAAACCTAACCCATTCTACCTACCACCATGTCCCCTTTCATCCAACATCTTCTAGAACCTTTGTGACACTTGTCACTAAGTGTTCCCTTTCATCCAAATTCTTCTAGAAGCCTCATGACACTTGTCACCATAGAGATGACAATGTTCCCTTTAATCCAACCCCCTTTGCCATCCTCCTCCAATTTAACCATTGATATCTTTAGATCAATCTTGGCCGTTGATTTCTGCCACCTCACCCCTAGCCTTGGAAATCCTATAAATAGAGCTCATTTTGGAGCAATATGGATCCCATCTCATTTTTCATCTTATGCATTGTTACTATAGGCATCTAGCTTCTAGTTTATCATTTTTAGCAATGTTATCATGCTCAATTTTAGCTTAATCTTAGTTCATTTTCTAGATCAATCATGAACTTATATAGCTTAATCATGCTATTCTTACTAGATCATACATTTTAATCATTCAAATCCTCCATCTAAGTGTAGTTAAGTCACTAGAATATGCATAATCAGATCTGAGAGCATTCTTCATACTCACATTTACTAGGAGGCAATAAGTCGATTAGCTACGGTTTTACATTTCCTTGATTACATCTTCTAACCATGCTTGTAATGATTTATTAAGTGCATTGTGGTTGCAGGTACAGGTATAATTCATAGAGCATGACATTTTGGCACCCACCTAGGGGCCGAAATCATCTCTTTTGGCCTCTTAGTCTTCAACAAACTTCATCTTTGTCCGACTCTATTTTAGAAATTCATACAAGTTTCTTTTCCATCTCGTACAAAATTCCTTTCAGCCCAGGATGACAGGCCATCCTAACTCATACGAGGTGATTGTTTTGTCATACGACACCCTTTTACTCATTGAAAATTGCTAATAATGTGTCGTACAAGATCCTTTTAATTGTCGTATAGGAGCTAAATATTTGTCATACGAGTTTCTACTTTAGAATTTTCTGATTCGTTCTATCTCATTCTTGTGTCATACTAACCTATTTGTATTCCTATGTGAAATCTAAATTTGTGTCTTACTAACTAGAAATTTGTGTCATACGAGTCTCGAGCCCTGTGATTTTTAACAGACTACATGTTAGGGTTTTATCTGAACTTCACTAATGCTAACCTTGACTGGTTTGTGAGATTTTTGGTAGCCTAACTCTTTTCTGTAGGACGATTGATGAAGATATGCTTGTCAAAGACATTATTCAAAAACCAATCATGACCACTAATGGATCTATTTTGTAGGTTGCCTATGAATTCAACTAAACTTTGTGTATTCATTAAATTTTTCTAGGCACATTTCAATTTGGGCTAAAAAATGAACTATCATGTCTTATGTGTATTTGATGATAGGCAAGTATTCTCTCACCTCTCTTAGGTGATCAGAAAGCTAGACTCATCTTTTGCTTTCATTAGTGCATTTCTTTAGCAGGCCTACCCTCCCAAGGAGTAATAACTGTTAGCCCTTAAGGGCAGTGAGAGGGGAACGACCTAAGTGGGAACGACTAATGCCAAGTAATCCAACCCACTATAAAACAAATATGTTTTTGATGAAAATCAAAGCAATGATAGTGCTCAGGAATATCTCTCCTCTATACCTTTAGGTATATCAAACCTTGGTTTTCAAGGCTGGGAGACCTCTGAAATTGAGTTTATACCTTGATGCACCGAACAAATCCCTTACTAGTGCCAGTTAAAATAGAAGCTACCCGATTCACCTTCGAAAGGGTGATAATCTTTATGTAAGAGAGATAGTAACTCTCCCAAGACACTTGCCATATCGTGTCCCCATTAGCATTTGGAGTTGGATAATACGGCATTGAGAATCCATTGTGTGAGACTCATCGACTGTATTTTGATTAGCTATTGGGTGTGTACCTAAGTCAGCAAGCAAAGGTTTTCATTCTCAGCCAACTTCCTTAGGGTTTAGCATGCTTGGAGTCACTTATCACATCATGTCAAACACTTAAAACTGGAAAACCAAAGTAAAATATCAAAATTTAGTGATCAAAAACTCAAACAAGCAAACAATTTTTTTATCACTATTCGAATACCTGTCGTACAAGTCAGGATTCTCTATCGTATTACTTGATCTTCTGTCATACGAGTCAAGATTCTATGTCATACAAAATACTTCTTTTCACATGAAATCACTAGTTTGTCATTCTGTAGTATATCTCTTGTCATTTAAGGCTTTATAACCTATCGTATGAAACTCTGCATTTGTTAATCCAGAGTTGTGTCCTGCATGCATGTTTCAAATTTGTCATTCCCGCATGATCAATTTGTAGTAAATATAAACACCTATTATATGTTAGTCTATGCTTAGATTGTCCACTCGATTTTCTTGGTCAAGTTATCACCCGTCAAAATCAGACTCTAGAAGGTAAACACCTCAAGATTTTCAAGTGCTCACCCTCAATAAGTTCAAGATCTAAACACCTCAAAGTGCATTATCACCCCCTTTGATAAACTAATCACTCAAACATGGTTTCTCATTAGGATCAATCATCCTTTATCATGAAACTAAAACATTTGGTTAGGATAATTTTGTCCCACATTGTAGGATATATCATTCCTACTGGACTTGGTTCTTATCAAATCATCAACATTGCACTCCTAAACTAAAGATTGAAAAACTTGCAAACTTTTAAACACTTGAATTCTCTTTTAGTGTCATATCACTCTATTGCCTTGAAATTGACTATTGAACACTTACCCAAAACAACCTTTTGGATAATCGAATCCTACACAAAATAACACATTTGTATGCTCGTTCTAACTAGAGCTCAGAAATGAAGGATCATAGAGACTCAAATTGAAACATTAAAAACATTCAAAGAGCATATAAACATGGAACATGAAGATGAAATACAAGTTGAAGAAGAAATAACAAAACAAAACATTAGAGACATCAAGAAAGATCCCCAATTCGACAAGTTTATGCAAAAATTGTTGGAGGAAGAAAAATAAAAATACTTTCTAATGCTAGACAAATACGGTGCTACACTTCCCCAAGATTTTGATGTGAATAAATTGATACAAAAGAAAAGTGATCCTCCCCCTAATAATGAACAATATGAGGACATCTTTGGTCTCCACATGAATGACACATCGATTCCTAATAACACTAGAACTAATGAAGAAACCAACATACCTAGAAGAGATGAAGTAGAAATCTTAAATAACATTCAATTCAATGGGGATACAAGAAGAACTAGAGATGAAATAAGAAGAGATACCAATTCTCCTAGAATGCAAAATCATGGTCATGCAAGAACAAATCTTGTTGATAATCTTATCATGACTCTCACACAACAACTACAAGAAATGCAAACATAAATCCAAGAGATGCAAAGAGGAAATGTTAGAAGATACTCACTTCAAGAAATCCGTCCTTATCCTTTCAATAGAAATCTAAACATGATACCATTTCCTATAGGTTTTGAAACTCTGAAATACAAAAAATATGATGGAAGTACTAACCCTTAATATCATATATGAGAATTTTGCACAATGAGTATGGAGTTTGCACATGAGGATACCTACTTAATGAGACTATTTCTGAAAAGATTAACTAGACTAGCTATGGAATGGTTCTCCAAACTTACTCCTGGAATCAGATCATTTTTAGAGTTGGTGGATAAGTTTGTTTCACAATACTCCTACAACATACAACATGAAGTAACAATGCTAGACCTATGTAACACTAAAAAAAAAGTGGAGAACCCTTCATGACATTCTTACAATGATGGAGATGCCTAGCATCACGGTATCCTTGTACATTGCCAGAGTACGAAAAAATGGATATATTCATTGACAACTTAAATGATCAAATGACTTATTACTTTAAAATGCAAGGAAATCAAAGCTTTGGAAAAATGGTTGACAATGGAATCAGAATGGAAGAAACCATGATAAAGAAGGGTGAGTTGAAAATATACAAAGAAGGAGTCCATCCTCCTAACAACAACAATAACAACAATCACAATGATAAGCCAATGTTTTGGAATAGAAATCGAAATATCGTCAATGATGGAATAGTAGATAACAACAATGTGAAACCAAAGCAACCAATTTTCAATTTATCTACTCACTGAGCAACAACACAACAAAACAACAATCACCAAAGAGAAACTAGCAAAACTTTCTTTCGAAGACAATTCACAAACATTGGTGAACCCCTTGGATCAGCACTAAAGACACTTCTTGCAAACAAATTGATCACTTTACCAGAAGAAAGCAATTATGAACCTCAAATCAAACCACCTTGGTGGAATGATAATCAGTATTGTGATTTCCATCGAAACAAGGGACATCTCACAGATAATTGTCAAAAGTTGAAACATGTCATACAAGACTTAATTGACAATGGTGTAATAACTATGGATGGACATACAACAAAGGAATCTCATACTGCCTTTAAAACTCCGCTTCCAAACTATGAGAAAGGTTAGTCATCAACAACAAACAATGGTAAGGGTAAAGCAAAGGTAAACTATGCTCATACATATGACAATGTGGTGAATGTGATTGTAGTTAAAGAAAAACAAAATCAAGAACATGCTCAGGCTATCACAAGAAGCAAAGATAAAGTTGTTTTGTCAGGTCCTACAACAAACACATCATCCACTATAGAAAAACAATACAATCTAGTGGAACAATTGCAGAAAACACCCTCACAAATATCTATCTTGGAGCTTTTAAAAATTTCACCTACACATAAAGAAATTCTTGAATGAGCATTAGTAGATACAACCTATCCAGAGATATTGATATAGATAAATTCCAAACCATGGTGGGATACCTCACAACCCCTCATTGCTTATCATTCACTAACAAAAAGATGACATGTCTTTGCAACACCCTCACATTGCTCCCTTGCATATTGAAGTCCTCATCCACAAAACAAAAGTCAAGTGTGTTCTAATAGATGGTGGAGCTGGCCTAAATATTTGCTCATTGAGTCTTGTTCATGCCTTAGGATATTCAGAAGATGCAGTTGATATTTGAAAAAGGATCACTATAAAATCCTATGATGAAGAAGAATGTTCCTCCAAGGGAATTGTGATACTACCAATCAGAGTAGGACCTTTACAAAAAGACACAGCATGCCAAGTTCTAGACTTGGACCTATCATATAATATGCTCCTAGGGAGAACATGGATACATGACTTGCAACCGGTCCCATCAACTTATCATGAATGTGTCAAATTTTTGTACGAAGGACAAGAAATCACAATATCTACAAATGCAAATCCATTTCAATATTGTAGCAATCTAAAAATGGGTCAAGAAGTAATTGTTCCACATAACAGGGAAGCAACATCTTCGAACACACAATCCAAGGAAAAATCATTTGCATCTAATCTGTCAAGTATGGAAAAACAAATGCAACTAAGAGATCAAGGGAATAGAGAATATTCAATATCACAATTACCACTTTCTCCTAAATACTTGGGAAAACCATTAAACTCTAAACAAAAGCCAATTGTGAAGCATCTTCCAATATTTGATGGAGCATTCATTAGTGTTGGAACCTTATCAGAGGAGAAAAAAGACAAAGATATGCTATAGTGGCTATACAAAGATGAAGAAGTTCAACAAAAGGTCAACAATGTCATAATACCTATAGAAAAATATAGAAAAGGATTCAACATTCTCAGAAGAATGGGATACACTAGAATAGGTCCTATAGGAAAAAGAAAAGAAGGTATCTAAGAACCTATTCAGCCTCATACTCAGCAGACTATAGACAAAACATGTTTAGGATATGGACAAATCACCCTACCGGAAGACACATCTTTTAGTCAACAATAAGAGGAATATGAAAACAAACAAGAACAACTAGCAATTGAAAGGGAAGAAAAATCTTCTCAGCAACAAGCACAAGCAAACACAAAATGGAAAAAGAAGCAAGCTTCAAATCAACAACAAAAACAAACTAAAAACATCTCTCAAGCATCATTAAATCTCAATCAAAATAAGAAAGAAGTTAATATAAGTCCAGGAGAACTCATAGAAAAGTTGAGAAAACTCAATCTCAGTCCTGAAGAGGTTGAATATGAAAGAAGGAAAAGTATAGCCAGAAAAGCAGAAGAAATGTTATATGACCAAATCTGTAGACTACAAGCTGCAAGTGATTCAAATTCTAATGAATGGGAATGAGATTCATATCACTCTGAAGAATCAGTTGAAGAAAAATGTGTTGAAGGAGATATAGAAGTTGATATAGTTCACATGTATGCAGGACAAATGTTAGGAACTAGTTCACTTGAATTAGAATCACATTTGGCTAACTTGGACTTAACCGAGGATGATCAAGAACTTCTTACTTGAGATCATTCTAATGAGAGTACCATTCTATACATCAACACACATATTGAAAACTTTGAGACATCCATCATGACCCTTGAAACCCTCAAAACATCCCAACCTGAAGATCCCTTACCTCTAATCCACCTCAAACTTATCGATTGGGAAAATGAAGGACATACTGCCATTGATACCTTTCCAAATGAACATGCCATATCTGTATATCTTAATGCAATCGAACTTGTAACAACTCTCACTAGGAATGTCAGCAATGCATCTTCCAGTCAAGTGGGTGCCAAATCTCCTAGTTGCAAAAGTGAAAATAAAGAAAATAATATCAGGTCTAATGCTAAAAACCATTTATTGGCAACATTAGACTCAGAAAAAGTAAAAAAAAAGGATGCATCTAATAGTGAAAACCTCCTCGAGGCACCAGAAGATGGGATATTTGACACTTTACCTGAGCATTATCAAGAAAGGTCATCCATTTTGATCGAACCAACAAAGGCAGTTAACATTGGCACAACAGAGCAACCAAAGATTCTTCATCCAACAACATCTCTATTAGAGGTAGAAATGCAATAATGTATGGAATTCTTCAAATGAAGGAAAATCAATTTTTCTTGGTCATATGTAGACATGCCAGGGTTAGATCTAGAGCTTATTATGCATCACTTGAATGTTAGTCTAGGAGCCAAACCAGTAAAATAGAAGTTAAGGAAAATGCATCCTCATATCGCTCTTCTAGTCAAGGCAGAGATAAAGAAATTATTAGATGTAGGATTCATCAGACCTATAGCTTATCGTCAATGGGTATCCAACATTGTTCTTGTCTCAAAACTAGATAAAAGCATCAAAATATGCACAGACTTCAGAGATCTCAATAACGCATGTCCAAAGGATGACTTTCCTTTACCTAACATCGACATCATTGTAGATTTAACTGTGGGACACTTCATGTTTTCTCTAATGGATTGTTTCTCTGGATACAATCAGATCAAAATAGCACCCGAAGATCAAGAAAAACCTGCTTCCACATGCCCATGGGGTACTTTCTGTTGGAATGTCATGCCTTTTGGATTAAAGAACGCAGGTACTACATATCAAAGAGCTATGACAACTATATTTCATGACATGATGCATACATTCATGGAAGACTATGTGGATGACATATTAGCTAAATCATACAATAGAGAAGAGCATATAGAGATATTGGAAAAGATCTTTGAAAGGTTAGAACAATACAAGCTAAGGCTAAATCCTAAGAAATGTGTCTTTGGTGTTACTTTAGGAAAGCTATTGTGATACATTGTTTCAACAAGACGTATCGAAGTAGATCCAACTAAGGTAAAAGCAATCATGGAAATGGGATCTTCCAAGAATATCAATCAACTAAGATAACTACAAGGAAGACTCCAGTCAATCAGAAGATTTGGGGCTCAATTAGTAGAAAAATCTAACCAATTTACTCACCTATTGCACACACATGTTAATTTCTAATGGGTCCATCAATGTGAAGAAGCATTGAACAAGATCAAGGCATATATCATGCAACCACGTGTTCTAATATCACTAATTATAGGAAAATCATTATTACTCTATGTATCAACCACTGAAGCATCATTGGGAGTTTTGCTCGCACAATAGGATAAGGAAGGAAAAGAGTGAGCCATCTACTATATTAGTAGAACACTAGTGGGATACGAGGTTAACTATTCATCAACAACAAAAGCATACTTGGCAGTAGTTTTTACTTCTCAAAAACTACGACACTATCTACTATATCACTCCATCAAGTTGATAGCTAAAATCAATCCTTTGAAATATTTGCTTAGAAAATCCACATTGACAGGATGACTAGCAAAATGGATCATGATTCTAAGCAAGTTTGATATCAAATATGTTGACAAAAAAGCTATCAAAGGACAAGTCATCGCAGATCAACTAGCAGAGACACCACTTCAAGATGACCATCCTCTACAGATTGAGTTTCCCAATGCTGATATCCTAACAGTCACAACAAAAGCATGGCAACTATACTTTGATGGTTCATATACACAACATGGATCAGGAGCAGGAATTCTATTCATCACGCCACAAGGGCATGCAATCCCAAAAGCATACAAATTAATCTTTCTGTGTACAAACAATATAGCAGAGTATGAAGCATTGGCAACAGGTATCAAAATGGATGTAGAATGGAACATTAAACAACTTCAAGTCTTTGGAGACTCTCAGCTTGTCATTAATTAAATCAATGATGACTATCAAACAAAAGATAACAAACTCATGCCTTACAAAAAGATAGTGGATGATTTCAAGAAGTACTTTATAGAAATAACTTTTGAATAGATTCCAAGAAATGACAACAAAGCAACAAATGCCATGGCTACACTTGCTTCTCTATTACAGACATAAGAAAATCAACAATGTTATGAATTCCTGGTTAAAGAGTTGTTTCATCCCGCCTTTAATTGTCCTGATTCCCAAACCATCTATCAACTTATTGGACATGATTCCTCCCGCTATGGCCAAACTTAGACATACCTGAAAGATAACATCTTACCTCCCGACTTATCAAAATACCAAAAGAGAAACTTTATTCACCAATCCTCTCATTATACTCTCATCGCGGATACCTTGTTTAAATGAGGTCTAGATGGTACTCTCTTAAGATGTCTTGAACAAGAAGAATCTGAGAAGGCCTTACAAGAAGTCCATAATGGCATTTGTGGCACTCATTCAAGTGGTCTTACCCTTTCGAAAAAACTCATACGCTTGGGCTATTATTGGCCGACTATGGAACAAGATTCTTTTAAAATAGCAAAAACATGCAAACAATGTCAAATCCATGGGAACTTGATCCATGCACCAGCACAAGAACTTCATGCTTTAGCAACATCTTGGCCTTTTTGTCAATGGGGTCTGGATGTGGTAGGAAAGATAAATCCTTCTTCATCAAATGGACACAAATTCATCCTTGTAGCTACAAAATATTTCACAAAATGGATTGAGGCAGTACCTCTCATAAATATCTCAGAAAAACAAATTGTTGCATTTATCTTGAATTACATCATCTATCATTATGGAATACCAATGACCATTATCACTGATAATGGGTGACCATTCAAGAATCAAGACGTACAAGAGCCATGTGAGAAGTTAAAAATCTAGCATAGATTCTCCACACCACATTACCCATTGGGAAATGGGTAGGCAGAAGATAAAACAAAACAATTCTGAAAATCCTCAAAAAGACAGTGAACGATGCTGGAAGAGATTGGCATATTCAATTAAACCCTTCTCTCTGGGATTACCACACCAGTATCCGCACACTGACAGGTGCCACACATTTCTCTCTTGTATATGGATTAGAAGCCATATTGCCAATCGAAGTAGAGATACCCTCTCTAAGTGTATCACTAAAAGGCCTGATCCCAGATGAAGAACAAAGAGTATCTAGACTGCAAGAGTTAGAACTGATCCATGAATGAAGACAAAATGCTTTTGATCATTTAAAGGTATATCAACAAAGAATGTGTTGGAGCTATAATCACAAGTTTACACCTTGAATCTTTAAAGTGGGAGAACTAATGCTAAAGGAAAATCCACGCAACCAAGCAGATCGAGAAAAGAAAGGAAAATTTGAACCAAACTGGTTAGGTCCGTTTGTGGTCACAATAGTATTTGGATCGGGAGCATATCAAATATCAACATAGGATGGTGATCAACTTGAAGAACCCATCAATAGCATGCACCTAAATAAATTCTATGTCTAAAAAATCAAAAAAATAAAAAATAGTGAAAAATCAGAAAAAATAAAAAACAGTGAAAAATCAAATATCAGAAAAAGTGCAATAAAAACAGATGGTGAAAACCTAGTAAATAGGTGCTATCTGTCTGCTAGCTCTTCCATCTATTAGTTCTTGCATTTTTCCACTTGCATTCACATTTCATTAGCGCTATCCATATCCATCATAAGCATTTGTACATATGCAGGCATCAAAGTTGCTCTCTTGCCATGGTTTGGATCATTGGATATATCATAACGACTTTGTTTCTTGCCATGGTTTGGATCATTGGATATATCATAATGACTTCATTTCTAGGCTTGGGGCAAAATCCTACACTTAGCTGAGGGTAAACTCTTGATCATTTTGAGCTTAATCAAACAAGTAGAACAATAGTTAGACAACTCTTATCAAGCGAAAATTGAGACACATCCAACGTTGAACATGAGATCAAACTATCAACTATCAAGCTATCACAAAGTTGATCTAAGAATATCACACACTTTTCAGTGGATAATATTTTTTTGGATAATGATTTTAACATGATTGTTCAATTTTTCTATATTGCTTTTCGCTATCATGATTTCTGAGTGACTCCAAGATGTCTTTGACTAGAGGAACAAGGAAGAAACATGATATTTTTCTTGTCTGTTGTCTGAAAATTAATCATTAATATGTGCAAATTTGTCTCGTGACATGATCACTAGAGTATCATTGAAGATATTTCTGATTTGTGTATTGAAATGATTAATACTACCTGTTTTATGCAAACAACACTCGAGTCATCTCGGTTCAATTATACCTCAATGCTTGTGTTAACTTGCTATATCAAAATCCAGGAACATAGTGATCAGGTCATCATGGTTTAATTATACCATCGATGTATGCACTCACTTCCCATATTTGAAAAGCTCAATGATGATAAAAATGCAAAATAATCCAGTGACTGGTCAGGTTGTAGCTTTGCATCTCATTGCATTTTATCTTGCATTTAATTCTTGCATGGGATCGTAAAATCTCCTTTTATCCAAGGTTAAATTGATCGCAGGAATCATCAAAGTATCATCACAAGTATACACAATCAAAATGATGACTCATATCTCTTCAGATATTATCGACCTAGCCCAAATCTTATGCTATCTCTCTCTCAACAAAATCAACAATCAGCATATCCAAATATTTCTACAACTTGATATCAACAAAACGTCAGTTCTTTATCTAATCAATCTTATCAAATCAAATCAATCGATCAAACCTAATTGATTTTGAATCATGTCTTATACAGAATGTGTACTTCTTGAAACCAGATGTTCTGATCATGTCTTATATAGGATGAATCCTTCCTGAAACTAGATGCTTTGATCATCGTTGTCTTATACAGGATGAATTCTTCCTGAAACCAGACTGAATCTCAATCTTATCAATCTAATCAATCAAGATTTTTCAATCTTACCAATCTAAGCAATCAAGCTAATCAAAGAACTTGCACTTTCATCAAAACCATAGTGGCAAAGATCAAATCAAATCTATCAGGATATCAATCTCGCAAAAACTCCAAAGATCAATTATCTCAATTGATCTCCCGAGGGGGCATCATGTGAGATTTTGCCAAGATCAAGAGCTCAATAAAATGTATAAAATAGAGACATAATATAGGATAAGAATAAACTGTATTCTCATCAATAGAAAAATGATCAATAATATCAAATTACATACAATGTAGATGAGCCTGTTTATATAGGCAAGGCTAGGGATATGTGAGCACACAAACATGACATGTGGCTTAATAAGAAACAAGGGTAGGTAGGAAATAGGTGTGGGTAGGTAGGAGAAATAATATAATAGTCCACATGAGGTGGATCAGCCACTGAATGTGGAGTGTAACAAAAAGATCAACACCTCAAAAGGTGGAATTTCTCCTACACACACTATCCGAATGTGGCACAAACACCCGAGTGTCTCATACCCAAACTACTATGAAATGCATTTCCTAAGTAAACTTAAGTAAAGTGTAATAATATCCATGATGAATAATTATTTACACCAACACCCCCCCTTAAGTGCAACTTAGGGGAATGCACTTAAGTCTACAATGCAACTAAGCAATGCAAGATGGGTCACGGCTACTAGGCCATGTTAGGTACCCATGTATAAATGAAAATGCATGAAAACCAATGCAATGAAATCTCTCACAAAGTGGGGAAAGAGAGAAAAACCCAATGGGAAAAAACCCTCCCCCAAAAGAGAGATGAAAACATACAAAGAACTCTCATAGAAGAATGTGAGGAACAAAACCCCATGTGAGGAAAATGTCCCCCCCATATGAGAGAAGAAGAGAAGCTAGGAAGCCCCCCCTCAATGTGGAATCTACACCAATGATAGAAGCTCGATGTATGAAGAAACTGCTCCACGAACGTCGAACAACATTCCTCCCCTTAGGAAGAAACAAAACCAAAGGTGGATCAATGAAGTCTCCCCAATCATGAAGAGAAGATGTATGAAGAAAACTCATGATGAAAGGAATCTCTGAAAACTGCTCAAGTGTCCCCATGTCGATGCTAAAAGATACCCCCTCCAAAGGTGGTAAACTATGCCACACTGCTGAAAAAGGCACTCCAAGATCTAGTGGAGATGGATGTAGAACATGTCCCAAAGACTCACACGTCTCCTCAAAAAATAAAGAGACCTCCTCCAACTGTTGTACACAAGTATCCACAATCATGTCAACCTTGAAAGAATGATCATGTAGAAAATGAACAAGAGGGTCAGAGTGTTCCCTCGCAACAATCAAAGAAGGATCATCTTCATCAAAGAGAAGATGAATATCATCAATGATGTCTCCCAAATCTGCAATGTAGGATTCCACAAACAAACCTGCAATGTCTGTCAAGTAATCATCCCATGAATCCGAAGCTGGAAGACAATGAATATCCTACTGCATTGAATCACATGAAGGCAAAACTGTTGCACTATCTGCATCATCAGGTGCAATAGGTGATGTGATATCAATATGAGGAGATGAAATACAAGACTCAAGAACAGGGATACATGTGAGAATCCCCATGTTCAAGTGTCCAAAGTTCTCCTCAAAAATTGAACCATCACAATAAGTGTGATCATCATGTGTAGAATCATCAAATGTGAAATCATCATCATCAACAAAATCTGAAAAGGAGTATAACCGAGATGCATGATCAACCGCCCTAGTTGCAATGATAGCTCTAGTCTCCAAGTCTCTAATGAAAACCGAGTCAGGTGTGAACTCCGCAACCTTCTTAGTTGCGCCATGTGTGATTTGATAGATAGAAAGGAGATTGTTTGTCAAGTGGGGTACACACAACACATCATTGAAGGAGTTATCCCCAATGTCAATAGATCCTTTCCCAATCACATCCATGTATGTATGTTTGCCCATCAAAATTTGTGGCATGGTGCAAGGCTCAAATGTAGAGAACATAGACTGCGAAGATGCCATATGATGAGAAGCCCCTAAATCTAGAAGCCATCTCTCTGAATCATGACTGATAGTAGCACATAGAGCTTTTCCTTTTCTTGTCCCAAAAGAGTGAGTCTTCCCACTTGTAGAAGCCATAAATGCTTGCCCTTTTCCTTTTGAATGTGAGGAAGTGGAAGTTGATGAATCATCCTTCTTGTAGAGTTTAGGAAAATCAATGTTATGCTTTTTGATGTTATGTGTGAGCTCATCAATCTTCTTAGAATGGCAAGGATGCTCCTCATGACCAATTTTTTTACAATAATCACAAGTAGGTCTCTCCCTCTTTGGTGAATTATCTCTCTTGGAAGAGAAGGAATCTCCTTGTTTTGGAGAAGATGGTGCTTTTTTCTTAGGCTTTGATTGCCATTTCTTCTTGTTTGAGTTGTCCTTTCTTTGATTTCCTTTGTTCCCTTGATTTGCCACTAATGCTTGAGACTTAGAAGCATTCAGAATGCCCATGCTTATCAACTTAGTTTGTTCCATCATCAACATTTCATTGAAAGCATCAAATGTAGGCATTTTGTAGCTTGAACCCATTGTCATCCTATGGGTTTGGAAACTAGAAACAAATGCTGCTTATTCTTGTGGAAGCTTGCCTATCAAGTTGAATATCAATTGAGTATCCTTCTTATCAATGCCATAATCTTTGAGTTGTGCCCTCAACTCATTTTCCTTAGTGACATAATCTTGTATAGTATCAAAGTTTTTGGGATCTAACATGGTGAGATCACTATCAATTTGATATCCCCTAATTTCATCAACTTGACCATACAAGTCTTGAAATTTTTGCCAAGCATCCTTGATTAGAGTACACTTCTCAATATGAAAAATGAGATCCTTTGATACATACTTTCTTAGGGTACCAATTGCCATGATATTTTTAGTGAGCCAATCCAAGTGACCAACTAGATAAACCTTAGGATTAGCGGGAGCAACAATAGTTCCATCAATGTAATGAGTGAGTCCTTTTTCCATAAGTTTACTCCATGCATCAATTTTTCAAGTAGCATAATTATGAGGAGTTAAGAGAGGAAACTTAGAAGAACCCATAACAGCAAAAAAGAAGGAACACAAGAGCACAAAAGCACAAGAGACACCCCCCCAAATTCACTCAATCAAAGTACACCCCCCCCAAAGTGATGATTTTGGCACTTAATACTTAGTGCGATTACAATGAGCCACTTGCAAAACAAGGCAAAGTGGACTTATGATGCAAATTTTACAACTTCTCAAATGAGATACAAGAGACTTCAATCAATAGTGCAATGAATCTAACTAAGATTCAAGCAAATATACAAGTATCAAGAGAGCCAAAAATGGCCAAAATCTAAAAGTACAATTTCTACTTACAATGGCATCAATCTAATAGCATCATGTGAAAGTAGATGAAGAAATACACACTTTCAAAAAAAATGACACCTAAAAAGGAGGTCGTATGACCCTAAACGAAGCCTCTGAAGTTGCAAAAACTGGGATTACTGAGGTACAGTCACCAAAAACTACATTTTTTGAAAAATCAGTCCATCAAATTCAAAAAATTTCTTCACCACTATGGAGAGCACGAAATTCTAGCCCATAAAAAAAAAAATTGCTCGAAAAAAGGAGCAAAAATGAGAAAGATATCATCGTCTGAAGTTGAACTACAAAATCAGAAATGCAAATGAGAGGGGGGTCCAAAAATTTTCAAACCCTACTGATGGCGGAAGACGGTACGTGGTATGGGCGACGGTGGCAGGTCCGGACTTGCAGAGTCCAGCAGGTAGTACGCCTGCAACCTGCGACACACAGGTACACTCTACACAGGGGGGGTTTGTGGACCCCCCAAAAACACTTTTTTTTTTTTAATTTTTCCAAAATTTTTTTTTTTTTTCGAATTTTTTTTCAGAAAATAATTTTATTTTTTTTTCAAAAAATTAATAAAAAAATTTGGAAATCCATACAATAATAGTAAAATTGGCAAAAAAATATTTCTCACGAAAATAGGCCAACTTTATAACCAAAATTCATGGAAACGGCCTTTTGGACGCAATGGCGGGGTTGGATCTGGTCTACGATGCCTCCAAAAGATGCTGCTCCTCAGATCTACCTTTTAACATCAAAATAATGCCTCTTCAAGATGAATCAATGAAGCCCCAATGGCTCTGATACCATGTGAGATTTTGCCAAGATCAAGAGCTCAATGAAATGTACAAAATAGAGACACAATATAGGACAAGAATAAACTGTATTCTCATCAATAGAAAAATAATCAATAATATCAAATTACATACAATGTAGATGAGCCTGTTTATATAGGGAAGGCTAGGGATATGTGAGCACACAAACATGACATGTGGCTCAATAAGAAACAAGGGTAGGTAGGAAATAGGTGTGGGTAGGTAGGAGAAACAATATAATAGTCTACGTGAGGTGGATCACCCATTGAATGTGGAGTGTAACAACAAGATCGACACCATAAAAGGTGGAATTTCTCCTACACACACTATCCCAATGTGGCACAAACACCCAAGTGTCTCATACCTAAACTACTATGAAATGCATTTCCTAAGTAAACTTAAGTAAAGTGTAATAATATCCATAATGAATAATTATTTACACCAACACATAATCATACCAGAATTTAGCAATCAAGAGCTGGGGCATCCTATCAAATCAATATCAACATCAAAATGAGATTATTCTTTGAATCATTGCATCATCACAGCTCACTTCAAAGAGGGGCAAAATATGTACACCTAAAAATGGTCTGAAGATAATTAATTAAATAAGAAATTATTTAATTAATCCTCCTTCTCAATTTAATTGAATTCATCAACAATTTGATTAAATAACCCCTTTCATCTACTTATTAGTAAATCTAAGGATTTATTTAATAGGTTAATTTCACTTGTTTGATTAATTAATTCAAATTAATTAATTCCCTCTACCAAAATCATTTCTTCTAAATCCTAATTAATTAAAACAAATCATTCATGAGTTGTTGAAATTAATTATCCTTTACCTATTATTTAAATTTTTAAATTCAAAATTCTCCTAACTTCTACCACTCCTAAAACTAACCATTTCTAAACCTAACCCATTCTACCTACCACCATGTCCCCTTTCATCCAACATCTTCTAGAACCTTTGTGACACTTGTCACTAAGTGTTCCCTTTCATCCAACCTCTTCTACAAGCCTCTTGACACTTGTCACTATAGAGATGACAATGTTCCCTTTAATCCAACCCCCTTTGCCATCCTCCTCCAATTTAACCATTGATATCTTCAGATCAATCTTGACCATTGATTTCTGCCACCTCACCCCTAGCCTTGGAAATCCTATAAATAGAGCTCATTTTGGAGCAATATGGATCCCATCTCATTTTTCATCTTATGCATTGTTACTATAGGCATCTAGCTTCTAGTTTATCATTTTTAGCAATGTTATCATGCTCAATTTTAGCTTAATCTTAGCTCATTTTCTGAATGAATCATGAAATCATATAGCTTAATCATGCTATTCTTGCTAGATCATGCATTTTCATCATTCAAATCCACCATCTAAGTGTAGTCAAGTCACTAGAATATGCATAATTAGATCGGAGAGCATTCTTCATACTCGCATTTACTAGGAGGTAATAAGTCGATTAGCTATGGTTTTACATTTCCTTTATTAAATCTTCTAACCATGCTTGTAATGATTTATTGAGTGCATTGTAGTTGCAGGTACATGTTTACTTCACAGAGCATGACACTCCATATCAACATTCAACTGATCTATGTCCATACATTTTGCATGTGAAACAATGACCTTCAAATCTCCTAGATACATACCTAGTATTTGCATTGTTAGTGTAGGTTTTTTTATTTTCCTTATGTTAGGGGGTATTTATTTTTCCTACAAATATATTATTAAGCTTGCTTAGGTTATTAGGTGTGGTTAATATGAGGACACGTGGCGGAATACATTAGCTACATGTGTAACTCTCCACCTTACATGGGTAGTTGAGTTAGACACCCTATTTTGGCTTGTTGTGCCACCTCTCATAACCACTATTTTGTCATTTCCTAAGTGGGTTATGGGGTAGTTGGGTTTCTCACCCTCTTTTGGCCTTATGTGCCACCTCTTATAACTCCTTTTTTGTTTTCATGTAAGGAGGTTATGCCACATGTTTTGACATTTACCAAGTAGGTAAAAACCTCCCACCTTTTATGGGGTAGTAGGTAAAACCTCCCACTTTTTATGGAGGTGGGAGTTAATGCACCTCTTGGTTGTATATGTTATTATTTTTCTATATAATAAGCAATATACTCTCACCTTCACAAGTTAAGTGATTGTTCAGTGAGAGTCTTCTCTAAATTCTCTTCTTTATCTCTATTTTTCTCTCATATCAGATTTATCTTCATTCAGCTATTTTGATCTTCGATCATCCATTGCTTGGAGTTGCATGTGATCTATGACCGACATCAGATCCTAGCTAGATTCTTGCTTCTCACAGAATTTAACATGGTATCAGAGCCGTGTTGTCTGGTATAGCTCATTGCTTTTCTGATTTATTTGAGAGATTTGAGATTGTTAGATAGCTAATATTTTTCTTAAAAACCAAGTATTCTCTTCTCCTACATTTTCGTGTGACCTGGAGAATCGAAACAGTTTAAAGGAAAATAAGCTTCTAGTTAAATCTGGTTTTATATATGTGTTCTTTGAGATCTAGGTGATTGTAGCATTTTTGGTAATATTGAAGGCTTCTTTAGCATTTCCAGAGTGTCCAGAAGGCTTGTGAAAATCATAAGTGACTTCTATTTCACCAAATTTAGAGTTTGGAGAACACAGTAAAAAAATCATAGTGAAATATTTTACTAGAGCTATTTTCATTTTTGCCCTATTTTTATAATCTCTATTTACTTTTAGAAAAAATGATTTCTGGGTTTTGTTCCTAGCATTGAAAAACTTTTGGGTTTTGGAAGGTTTGTCTAGAAAAGTAATAATTTTTTCATAAATTGAGTTTCAACAAGGCTTAAGCCATTTTTCTATCAGGGAAATTCAGCAACCTTTCTTAAAAGTTGCATAACTTTTGCCTCGGGTGTCAGTTTTTTGCAAATGAGTACTTGATAGAAAGCTAGAAATGAGCACTCTTCATAATTGTAGGTCTTATTGAAATATTCTACCCTTCTTTGTTAGATATTGCAGGTTGAATCGGCTGCATATTTTTTTTTTCCTTCTATAGATCATATCTTTCTTCTCACAACTCTATTTTACAAAAATGAATAGTTGTTGTAAAGGTATTAAGATACATTGAGCAGCTATAGGGCTAATTTTTTTAGATTTTGTGCTAAATTTATATGTATTTAAACTTTCTATTTTGGCCATTAAAGCCTCAGAAAGCATTGTAATCTGATAAAAGCCTTGTAAATACACTAATTATAAATTGCCAACCTTGTAATATTTGGGGGGGGTGATTTCAAAGACTAGTGGAAAGGGGGGGTGTCTCTTATGTCTTCTTTCTTTCATTCTTCTTGACTCTTTGCAATCTTCTTTTCTGCTAACATGGATGCACCTACAGTTCCACTTTTAACACCATATAATTACTTTGAATGGAAATCTAAGATGATAATATATCTGAAAAGACATGGATATCATCGTGTTACTATGGGACTTGAAACTGAACCTCAAGATGCTGCAGAAAAGATTAAATGGTTTAATAAATGTGATGAAGCTTTTAGTACATTATGCATGTCAATCTCTCTTGACCTTCTTTTTCACATTGAATGTGCTACTACACCAAATGCAGTATGGACTACTTTGGGAAACCTCTTTGGTAGGCAGGATGAACTAAGAGGTCATCAATTGGAGAATGAACTCATAGGGTTGAATCCAACCAATTTTGATAATATACAAGACTTTTTCACTAAACTTAAGTCTATAAGATTGCAATTGGAACAGTGTGGAACTAAGAAAGATGATAAGGAACTGATCTTGAGTATTCTTTCTAAGCTTGGTCCTAACTATTCAGTGTTTATTTCTACATTCTATGCTACCAAATGTGCCCTAGGTACCACATTCAAAATGCCTTTTTTAGATGATTTTGCTGCAGAACTCACTAGGGAGCAGGATAAATTGGTTCAAATGGGTACAATAAAGCCCTCTAAGTCACATGCCTTAGTTGTAAATCAAGGCACAAAAGAATAGAAAGGGTCTAGTAAGCAAGATAAGAAACAAAAGAACCAAGGAGAGAAGAAGAAAGATAAAAAATCTGCTACTTCAAAAGCAGACAATGAGACCTCTTCATCAAAAGGTGAACAACCTAAGAAGGAGAAGGTCAAGTGTTCTTATTGTAAGAGGCCTGGTCATGATGAACATAAGTGTTTAAAGAAACAAATTGATCACCTTTCAAATCTTCTTGAAAAGAATAATATCAAGGTTCCTGGTTCAGTCAAACAGTGTTCATCAGAAGGATCTTCTAAGGACATAGATAAGAGTAAGGGGAAAGGAAAGGGTAAGGCCCTAGTTGCTATTGCTTCACAACCAAATTCTTGGATAATTGATTCAGGTGCTTCACACCACATGGCTTCTTCAAAAGATGATTTCACGTCTTTAGAGCCATGTTCTATGCCTTCCATCCTAATGGGTGATGACACTCCTATTGAAGTGCATGGGAGAGGGTCTGTTGATGTGGGTGAAGGAACATTTCAAGATGTCCTTTGTGTTCCATCTTTATCAACTAATCTCCTATCTGTTTATCAGATCACTCACATTGGTTCTGGCAAGCGAGTTGAGTTCACACCAGATGTAGTGGTAATCAATGAAATGCATAATGGGTCTACTGTTGCTGTGGGAAAAGTAGATCATCATTCTAGATTATATCAGTTTTCTCAGTTTGTTCCTGACTCTCCTTCGATAGTTTTACTCACTCATGCATATGAGGTGAGTTGTTTGTGGCATCAACGGTTTGGCCACTTGAACTACCGTTACTTGCAACAACTCAATCAACAAGAAATGGTTTCAGGGTTGCCTTCTATTCAATTTTCTGATGGAGTTTGCCAGGGGTGCATTCTTGGTAAGAATCCAGAGGAGAAGTATGATAAAGGTAAAGTTTGGAGAGCTACACAACTATTGGAGTTGGTACATAGTGACTTGGTAGGACCATTTCCACAACCATCTTTTAGCAAGGCTAGATATATCTTGACATTTATTGATGACTTTTCCAGATATACATGGGTTTACTTTCTCAAACAAAAGTCTGAAGTCTTTGAAAATTTTCTAGATTTCAAAGCTTTTGCAGAGAAACAATCTGGGAAGTTCATCAAGATTCTGCATACAGATAATGAGGGTGAATATGTTAATAATCAGTTTGAATAGTTTTGTGCTTCAGAAGGTATCAACATGCAGTACACAGTTCCATACAGTCCTCAACAAAATGGTGTAGCAGAATGAAAGAATAGGTCCTTGAAAGAGATGGCTAATTGTATGATTCACTCCAAGTCTTTGGCACCTCAGTACTGGGCAAAGGCCATCAACTGTGCGTGTTACATCCAGAACCAAGTTCCTCATAAAGTTGTGAAGGGGGTAACTCCCTTTCAAGATTGGACTGGTCAAAAACCCATAGTTAAACACTTTAGAGTGTTTGGTTCTCTTGTATGGGCCCACATTCCAGCTGAAAAACACAAGGCTATGGATCCGCAGAGAAAGCCTTGCATATTTGTTGGATATCCAGATGATGTCAAAGGGTATAGGCTTCTCCATCCCACTACTCATGAGTTGTTCATTGAGAGGAGTGTTTGTTTTGAGGAGAGTTATTCTAGTTCTTCTCATACCACTTCTCCATCCACTATCACATTGGAGAAATTGCATTATGATGACAGTTCTTCAGAGGATCTTAATCCTCCTAATCTTGATGAGGAGTCTTCTTCCTCTACTTCAGATGGTGATAGTGATGATGAGGTTTCACGTTCCTCTCATAGTCATCATTCAGAGGTTGATGATTCTCCCCCAGACTCTCCAGCCTCAGTTCCTCTTTGGGCTCGACAAACATTTGAGTCAGCAGGAAATTGGCTTGGTGATCCATTAGATACTAGAAGAACAAGGTCACAATTTTAGCAAGCTCCACATCTCTTCATTGCTTCAGCTTCTGATCCACAGTCCTTTCAAGAAGCTTCAGGTGTTCCTGAGTGGGATGCTGCAATGCAAGAAGAGTTCAATTCCTTGGAAAGGAATCACACATGGGATTTAGTTCCTCTTCCTAAGGGAAGGAAACTTGTTCGATGCAAGTGGATCTATCGAACAAAATTTGTAGTGGATGGGTCAATTGATAAGTATAAGGCTCACTTGGTAGCAAAAGGTTTTTCCCAAGTTCTAGGGGTTGATTACTCTGAGACTTTTGCTCCAGTTGCTAAGATGAATTCCATCCGACTTGTTCTTGCTATAGCTGCAGCCCATCATTGGGAAGTTCATTAGATGGATGTGAAGAGTGCATTTCTTCATGGTGACCTTTAGGAGGAAATCTACATGGAGCAACCATAGGGGTTTGTTCAGGATCCTTCACTTGTGTGTCGACTTCGAAAGTCTCTCTATGGCCTCAAACAGGCTCCTCGAGCTTGGTATGCCAAGATGGACTCATTCCTTCTGATAGTTGGTTTCACTCAGTGCCATTCTGATCCGAACGTATACATTCTGCAATAGGATGAAACTCTCACATTTCTGGTTCTCTATGTTGATGACTTGTTACTCATAGGGAGTCACTCATCCACCATCAAAGTAGTGAAAATTGCTCTACATGATAGATTTTTGATGTTAGACTTGGGTCTTCTGCAATACTTCTTGGGAATTGAGATCACTCAAACATCTTCAGGAATCTTCCTTGGACAACCCAAGTATGCACTTGATATGCTCTCCAGATTTCACATGGCTGATTGTAAGCCTACACCTACTCCATTTTTGTTAGGGGTCAAACTTGAGGCTAAGTGCTCTTCACCCTTGGTTGATGGCACTTTATATCGACAGCTTGTTGGAAGCCTCATTTATTTGACTCATACGAGACCCAACATTTCTTATGCTGTGGGCATGGTCTCTAGATTCATGCAGGAGCCACATGAGTTGCATTGGAAAGCAGCTAAGCAGATCCTCCACTACATTCAGGGTACTCACAATTATGGAATTGTGAGTATGTAGCAGGTGTGGATATTGACTTGGTAGGATATACGAATTCAGATTGGGCAAGTGATTCTCAGTATCGCAAGTCTACTTCTGGGTATTGCTTCTCACTTGGTTCTGGTCCAGTTTGTTGGTCGAGCAAGAAGCAGTCTGCAATTTCTCTTTCATCAACAGAGGCCAAGTATCGAGGGGCAGTCAATGCCACCACTGAGGCTATTTGGCTTCAAAATATTCTTACTAAGTTTGGTATTCCAGTTAGAAATGTTACCATCATCTTTTGTGATAATTAGAGTGTTATATAGATCTCAAGAAATCCAATGGCGGAATACATTAGCTACATGTGTAACTCTCCACCTCACATGGATAGTTGAGTTACACACCCTCTTTTGGCTTGTTGTGCCACCTCTCATAACCACTATTTTGTCATTTCCTAAGTGGGTTATGGGGTAGTTGGGTTTCTCACCCTCTTTTGGCCTTATGTGCCACCTCTTATAACTCCTTTTTTGTTTTCATGTAAGGAGGTTATGCCACATGTTTTGACATTTACCAAGTAGGTAAAAACCTCCCACCTTTTATGGGGTAGTAGGTAAAACCTCCCACTTTTTATGGAGGTGGGAGTTAATGCACCTCTTGGTTGTATATGTTATTATTTTTCTATATAATAAGCAATATATTCTCACCTTCACAAGTTAAGTGATAGCTCCATGAGAGTCTTCTCCAAATTCTCTTCTTTATCTCTATTTTTCTCTCATATTAGATTTATCTTCATTCAGCTATTTTGATCTTTGATCATCCGTTGCTTGGAGTTGCATGTGATCTATGACCGACATCAAATCCTAGCTCGATTCTGGCTTCTCACAGAATTTAACATGCATTGTAGCCCGTATTCCCATTGCATCTGTTTCTACACACATTTGCAACATGTCCATATTTATGACAGACAAAGCAAACAGGTTCAAAGACTTTCTTACCAGTAGACTTGTTAGCCTTAGGAGCAGTTTTGTCATTATGAATGTTTCTCTTTGTACTAGAAGACTCTCCTTTCTCAGATATGTTAAAGCCAAGTCCAGAAGTAAAACCTTTCATCATTTGTGATTGAATCTTCTCATCCAGCACGGTAAAACTTTTGTTTAACTTTTCCATCTTTCTATTTTGCTCAGTGGGTTCTCTGGTAAGATCTTCATTATGTTTTGTGAGAGTCTCTCTCAAGTATGATGCCATTTCAAGATCTAGCTACAAAGCCTCTTTTTCAGCATGCCAATGCTCATGAAAGGTTGCATTCTCTCATTTGATCTTAGCAATTTCATGATCTCTTTCTTTGACAAGGTCTTCAAATGCCTTCCTAGTTTCTATCTCTTGACTCATGTGGATAGTTAGGGCTTCTAACTCTCTTCTCAAATTTAGCTTTTCACCATTCAATTTTTTAACTTCTTCAGCTAATGCATCAATGTTAGCTTCATATGAAGAAATATATCAGATATTTCCAATAGTTGTTCAATTATCTTTCTCCTTTTAACTTGTGAAGCTTTCAATCTGACCCTTAGGGTTTCAAGCTCATCCTTAGTAGCTTCAAGCACTCTAGCTATCTCAAAGTAGCTCATATCCCCCATGGTAGTTTTAGGGTTTCCTTCCAAGCGATTAAGCCTTAAATAAGTTAGGCTCTAATACCAATTGATAGACTTATAAAGCACTGAGAGGGGGGGCTGAATTAGTGACACCAAAAACAATGATACTTTATACACTAAACAATAGATATACTTAGCAAGTTTACTCAACACTATGCACACAATCCAAAGTGATATTAAAGCATCCACAATAAGTAAAACATCCAGCATAACACAAGTGTTTATACATGGAAAACCCAAATGGGAAAAACAACGGTGAGATGAGACTCACAAGTTAACTATATGCAGTAATAGGTAATAGACTGGTTAAGGTCTACAAAAGTGCTCTGCTAGGAGAGAATCTTGTTAAAGATCCCAAAGCTTTGGTAGGAGCTATACCCTGTTAAAGGTAGTACCCTGTTAGGAGAAACCTTGGTAGAGGATTTTTGAATCCAAACTAGTGGATCACCTTGTTAAACGATTTGTACAATGAAGCTTGTTAGAGCTTACCCGGTTAGGGGATTTGACTATTGTAGTGATTAGAAAACAACAAGTGGTGTGATCTAGAAGTAGCACAACTTGCTTGAATAGATCCTCTTTTGTGCTCTCAAAACTACATCATCAATATATTCTACAATGCCTTCAACAACTTAACACTTCTATCTTCGCATCAAATCACCTCATATCATATATCCAAAATAGTTCATCATAATGTTATTATATAGACAATTAGATTTCATGTTGGCTTGGAAATCATATCACAATTTCCTAGGTGCAGTGTATCTAGACAATCAAACATAACTCATCACAAATTACCGCCAAAATTTGTCAATTAGGGTAACTCATCACGAACGGTGATAAATCATCACACAATCAATGAATATCAGTTGGAGTTAACCTTTGTCAACATGTAAACTGATTGTCCTCCATCGCTTCTTTGATGACCTCCATTGGATCTTCAAGTTGATGTCAAGTTATTTCCTGCATATACCAGTTGGCTCCATGTACCGGTTTGACACTCTCTAAACCATCATAAACAAAACTTCCAATACTACTTGCAATATAAGTAACTTTAAAAGTAATACCGGTAGACAATGTGAACATATGTGTGTGTGTATATGTTCCATCAGTGACAACATAGGAAGTCATTCATTACAATCATCATCAAGCCAACATTCAGGCAATCCACTATTAGTTTTGATTCACCCTTAAGGATCACATCTCTTCCTATATTATGATGAAATCTAGTAAGTCCCATCCATGCCGCCATAGCTTCAGCCTTATTTTTCATGCCTATTCCCAAGTTTGCATAGAATCATTCTATCATATAACCTCTACAATCCCTTATTAGGCCTCCAATTCCTGAATCTCTTGGATTCCCTTTCGAGCAACCATCAAAGTTATATTTGAGCCAACCCTCCTCAAGTGGAATCCAAATAGAGATCTTCCTTAGAAGCATATTGTGTCAGTTAATTATTATTAGATTATGCTTTATCCCCCATTTTTGTTTTAGTCTAAGGTCCAACAAAGTAGGCATAAACTTAGAGGTACATGACTTCCCCACATTGATGCTTTCTTTAATTTTCTATTTTATAATACTCAAGAGCATCTTGTTGTTCCTATCTTCATCCCTAAACACTTTATTATTCCTTTCTTTCTAGATATTCCATGCCATTACCGAGGGAGTCTGAAGCCACAAGTTTTTAGACAAAGGGTGACAATATGGAGTTAAGGGTCATTGTCTCATGAAATATTTCATTTTATCCGGGAGGATCCAAGAGATTTGCAAGTCATCTGAAAATGCATCCCAAACTTCCTTGGTATAATGGCAATGGAGGAACAAATGATCAATACTTTTAATATCTTTGTAGCAAAGCATACATATGTTAACAAAGGAGATTCCTCTTTTGTTAACATTATCAATTGTAAGAATTTTTCCATGAGCAACAAACCATCAAAAGCAATTGAATTTTGGGATCAAGTCCTTAATCCATACTTTTTCCTAGTTGAAATCTTCCACTGCTTCCTCCTCCATAGTATGGTAGGAATATTTGATTGAGAAGGCACTCGAGGGGTTATATTTCCATATCCACTCATCTTGAAACATGGGGGAGAAGAAGGTACAATTAGGAAGAATAAAGGATAGAGTTTTAACTTCCCTAATAACTTGAACTAGATGATGGGTTGGGATATCATCTTGTTGGGTCACCACCTCTTCAAGATTTTTCCACACAACTTTGTCTCCTTGCTAGACTATATAATCCTGAACCAACTTCCCACAACTCCTTATTAAGATCAGTTTCACTTTCCTAAATTGAGGTAAATCTGAAAGGGCTTGGTCATGAATCCAAACATCATCCCAAAAGTTACTTTTATTGCCATTCCCAACTATCACTCTTCCACTCTTTTTGATAGCCTTAGTTTTTGCCTCATTGTTCTAGATGAAGGACATTGGGGGTAGCTCAGAATGATTTAAGAATATGTTGTGCCTTTCATTATTGTGGTATTTGGCTTTCAAAACATTCACCCATTTCTTCTTTTATAAAAATGTTATTATATAATATGAGGATGATAAATTTAATGTTAGATCATAATTAATTTTATATGAGAACAATTACAAGTTCATCTAAATACTTTTTATATAGGAATATAGAATCATCACATATTATCTTATTTCATCTAAAACATACTTGTTTAATATTATTGTGATAATATTATATTTTTAAACTCTTAATATAATTTTTGTGTGTATATTAAAAACTTCAACACAGATAATAAGAAGACATAACTATCTCTTCATTCTTATCAGCCATCCAATAACATTGTTATTTACTTTTCTAAAAATTAATTTTATATCAAAAATATTATAATTTCAATTGGAAAGAAAAAATTAAAAAATAACATTTATATCAATTATTTACCACTATGATACTTGTTTTCTATTTGATTCTCAAACTAACAGTCTCTAGTAGAAGAAAAAATAGTCAAGAAGCTCTCATTCGAGTTTTTTTTTAACTGAAAATCTTATATAACCAAGAAAATAAGTTTGGCGTAAACCTATATAACTAGTTATTTATGAAAAAAATTTATTGAATTAGTTTGGTGAGCTACAATTATGGATCAATTAAAGAAGAAACTCACAACCGCATTCACTGGGATGACTTCTTCTGAGAAAAAAGAAACTAGTCCCAAGCTCTAATGCAAGAATGTTCATTGAAGTATTTCCCTTTAAATCTACTACTCCATCTTTCATACATTCCCTCATTGATGGACACTATAACAAATTAATCATAAAAGAAAAATAATTATTACTAATTTTTCATTAAAAGTTCCTATGATCTAGATAATACTTTTATTTTCATGGGAACAAATAAAAACCCACCTATTGATTCATAGAAAAGAATAATAAATATTACTTGAAACAAATGTAACAAGAGATATAATGAATAAGAACACCACAAAAATATATGTGCTCTTGCCCATAATCTGCAACTATTGAAAAGAAATTAATTGAGACATTATTCATAGTTGAGACGACATTCACATCTCCAAATTATAATTCACATATTTTATTGTTAAAATATATTATTATTAAAAAGTATTTTGAATAGTATATTGATTTATATTTTTTTATAATATATATGATTTTAATATTTTAATTATCCATTATTAATAATCAATTTATATTATTATTATTAAATATTAATATATTATTGTTATGCATTATATATTAAAATATTATGATTGTTAATTTCTTATATTTGTTTTACTTGTATTATATTTTGAATATTGTTTATATTATAAATTAATAGCAATTTTTTCAAGTAATTATCATTTTAAATTTTGAATAATTTTTTTTACATTATTTATTTAATATTATTTTTCATTAATGTAATAAATATAAAAAATATTGTATAAAAAATAAATATTATTTTAAATTTTTGCATCTCAATTATATTTTACCTTTACAAAATATTGTCATCTTCATGTTGTAGTGCATTGAATTTAATGCATGTTGTTTGTTTGGCCTTGCAGACTAAGGAGAAAGGATGTGGAAGTGATTTCTATGGATTCATAGCACATGCGTCTTAGATAGACGTATGGGCTGATAGGGGCAATATGTTGGCTATGTAGCCAATGTCATGACTATCATGGTGGAGAGTTAGAGGACAGTCGAAGGAGTGCTATGGAAAACAAAATAGAATGTTAAGAGGGCCCACATGTGACACCTAAGTGGTCAAAGCTTAGTGTATGCTCTTTAAGATAACACAATTTAAGTGAGCAAGGAAGAGGAAATGGACATGGACACTCCATGCAACATTATCAAAAAGTAATGGCTCAAATATAATATTTAAGAAAAACTATTAATGGTAATAATTTAACACCATCAAAATGTGATTTGGCTAAAATATGATGCATACTTCTAGAAGTATTGCACTAATGAATATGTGAAGGCTATGGTGTTACCACACTCTAACAATGTAAGAGATGGCTTCAATTGTATTAGCTATTGTAAAGTGGAAAATTGCATCCTAGTGACTCCCCACCTAGGAGAGAGAAACAAAGCCACTAGGATGATTTTCACTTGGAGGAACTCTACATTCAAAACAGGGGCTTGAATCCACTAGATCCAAATCCAAGGGAAACAAGGATGTGAATTCCAAGTGGATTGCAAGGGTTAAAGTGTGATTTACCCTCTTTTGTAAATGAGAAAGTTGACTTGTCTATGTGGAAAAGAGAGAGGAAATGAGTGAAATGAGGAGCCATTAGTTTGTGATCGTGTTGTCAATTTGGATTTGAGCTGATTAGACTGATACAGATCTTCCCTACAAATTTGGAGAAAATTCGTCAAGACCATGGTGGGAATGTACATGGTCCTTCACAAAATCCGTGAAACAAAAAGGGTTCTTCCATCTCTGCCAATGAAACCCAAACCTATAATTACAGCTACGCACCTGCAACCTACACACAAAAAAGACAAGAAAAGGGGGTTGTGGATAGGGGTTTGCCTCAATCAAACCCCAACTAAGGAATCAACCTTGAAAGAAAGTAATTGCAAATGCTTAAATGTAAATGATTGAAGTGTATACCTTGTAGATCTGTGATTTGTTGATAATTGTTTCTTTGCTTCTTGAATGTAATCACAATTGTCATATGAAATGGTATGTAACATAACAAAACCCTAACACACACACATGCTTGCAAATGAATGTTGTAATGTTGCTCTAATGGATGAATGAAGAAGACTTGAATGCTTGAATGCTTGATGACGACCCTGAAAGACTATATGTTATCCTTATGCCTATCATCCTCGCTCAAATGAGGGAATTGAATCCCCTTTTATACATGACTCAAGGATTAATTTTCAACCACTGAAGGAAAATTATGCATAGGAGACTAGGCAGACCTAACTTAGGGCCACAATAAGGGGTGGGGATTTTAGGGCTCAGATAGGGTCTAAAGCCACTACAAGTCTTGATGGTGGAAGGGTGAAGGGGTGAGAATGAAAAAATAGGTGTTGGTTTGGGAAGAAGATGTTGTCGCTGAGGTGAGGACCTAAAATATGGTTAAAATTATAGGGGTCACAATTTTATGACACTACATTTAGCCCCCACTTGAGTAGGAGCATAGCCTATGCCAATACTACCGGTAAAGTAGAAGAAAAGGAAAGATGAAGATGAGGGACATGGAGAAATACCACAAGGAGTATAAGACATCACTAATATTGAGGAGCAAAAAGCCCCCAATCTTAGGGTCTTACTCACACGAACATATGCAAGAGAACACAAAACAGGAACAAGACACACAAAACAAAGACAAAGTGCAAAAGACACACGACAAGAACAATAAATAAGATGACAAACCAACTACCTGAAGAGACCTTGATAGTCAAATGTCTCAATAACTAATCAGGACACAAAGACCAATGCCATCACATAAACACAAGAGATCACATAAAAGAGAAAAGCTGACATCATCCATGAACCATCAATAGTAAAACTATGAGTTCATGAGAGGAAGAAGAGAGAGAACATGAATACACACTTTGGTGATCCATGAGAAGAAAGGCAAAGAATAAAGAAACCATGGATGTCTTTCCCCTAAAACTAGGTGATCCAAGGAGAGGACATGGAAAATATCACCCCTAGAGCCTGTCTAGGTGATCCATGTAAAGGGAGAGAGTGAGAACACCGTTAGTTCCACCCAGCCTCATGTGTGTGTGTGCAAGTGAGGTTTGAAGTGCCTCATAGGGGTCTATGCTTAAGTATGCTACAACCTATATAGAATGTATAGTACAAGTGTCAAGAAAGGTGGGACATCCCTCTCTAAGAGTCTATGCTTTGGTTCTGAGAATAATCACCCTGCATAAAAGAAAAGTGGTGTCATCTTGCTCTAAGAATCTGTACTCTAGTTCTGAGAATAACCCACTGTACAAGAAGAAAGTGATGACATCTTTCTCTAAGAGGCTTCCCTCTGGCTCCAAGAATGTCTCACTATACAAGAAAAAGTGATGACATCTTTCTCTAAGAGGCCGCCCTTTGGTTCCAAGAATGTCCCACTGTACAATGCATGAGGGAAGTATAGTACAAAGGAACAATGTGGGTGCCCCCTCCCTTAAGATGTCAACACAGACTAATGTTATCTTAATGAAATAAGAATAATGATAGCTACCTTCATCACAAAGAAGATATTTGTTATGCAACAATATCATAAATCCAAGCAAGAGAGGGAATACTCTTCAAGCAAGGATAAGATAATTGAAAAGAGATATCTTGTTGTAAGTGTAAAGGTGATCGTGGGAGGATAAGAGGTCTTTTCTCAAAAGACATCTACCCCCAAGAGTAGTTGTCTTAGAAAAATATAAAATATTCTAGAACAAAGAAAAGAAGAGAACAAGGATGTAATCGTGCCTCCTATTCCTAGGGGAAAGGGATTCTTGATGAGGGATGACTCACTTTTGGCCCCCAGAGGGATGGGTGAAGTTATCATAGATGTACATTACCAGGTGTGAAAGAGGTTGTAGTCAAGGACTTACACCTCTTGTATATAAGAGAGAACCCTTGAGTGAACAACAACAATTCCACACAAGGAATGACATCAAGTAATAGAACTCATACCATCCACAACATAGGAAAGAGTGGATCCCTAGAGAAGGAGAGAAAGAGATCATTTCACCCCAAGTGTAGGGACAATGAGAAGAACTTACACAATCTTCAAGAGGTAGATTAACATAATCAAATGCACAATGTACTTGCATGCAAGAAAAGTGTGAGATTTTGCCAAGATCAAGAGCTCAATGAAATGTACAAAATAGAGACACAATATAGGACAAGAATAAACTGTATTCTCATCAATAGAAAATGATCAATAATTCAATTCCATACAACATAGATGAGCTTTCTTATATAGGCAAGGCTAGGGATATGTGAGCACACAAACATGACATGTGGCTCAATAAGAAACAAGGGTAGGTAGGAAATAGGTGTGGGTAGGTAGGAGAAATAATATAATAGTCCACATGAGGTGGATCACCCACTGAATGTGGAGTGTAACAACAAGATCAACACCATAAAAGGTGGAATTTCTCCTACACACACTATCCCAATGTGGCACAAACACCCAAGTGTCTCATACCCAAACTACTATGAAATGCATTTCCTAAGTAAACTTAAGTAAGGTGTAATAATATCCAAGATGAATAATTATTTACACCAACACCCCCACTTAAGTGCAACTTAGGGGAATGCACTTAAGTCTACAATGCAACTAAGCAATGCAAGATGGGTCCCGGCTACGAGGCCATGTTAGGTACCCATGTACAAATGCAAATGCATGAAAACCAATGCAATGAAATCTCACACAAAGCGGAGAAAGAGAGAAAAACCCAATGGGAAAAAACCCTCCCCCAAAAGAGAGATGAAAAACATACAAGAGAACTCTCATAGAAGAATGTGAAGGACAAAACCCCATGTGAGGAAAAAGTCCCCCCCCCCATATGAGAGAAGAAGAGAAGCTAGGAAGCACCCCCTCAATGTGGAATCTACACCAATGATAGCAGCTCAATGTATGAAGAAACTGCTCCACGAATGTCGAACAACATTCCTCCCCTTAGGAAGAAACAAAACCAAAGGTGTATCCATGAAGTAACCCTAATCATGAAGGGAATATGTATGAAGAAAACTCATGATGAAAGGAATCTCTGAAAACTGCTCAAGTGTCCCCATGTCGATGCTGAAAGATAACCCTTCCAAAAGTGGTAAACTGTGCCACACTACTGAAAAAGGCACTCCAAGATCTAGTGGAGATGGATGTAGAACATGTCCCAAAGATTCACATGTCTCCTCAAAACATAAAGAGACCTCCTCCAACTGCTGTACATAAGGATCCACAATCATGTCAACCTCGAAAGAATGATCATGTAGAGAATGAACAAGAGGGTCAGAGTGTGCCCTCACAACAATCGAAGAAGGATCATCTTCATCAAAGAGAAGATGAATGTCATCAATAATGTCTCCCAAATCTTCAATGTAGGATTCTATAAATAAACCTGCAATGTCTATCAATTAATCATCCCATGAATCTGAAGCTGGAAGACAATGAATATCCTACTGCACTGAATCACATGAAGGCAAAACTGTCACACTATCCGCATCATCAGGTGCAATAGGTGATGTGATATCAATATGAGGAGATGAAATACAAGACTCAAGAATGGGGTCACATGTGAGAATCCCCATGTTCAAGTGTCCAAAGTTCTCCTCAAAATCTAAACCATCACAATAAGTGTGATCACTATGTGTAGAATTATCAAATGTGAAATCATCATCATCAACAAAATCTGAAAAGGAGTATAACCGAGATGCATGATCAACCACCGCAATTGCAATGATAGCTTTAGTCTCCAAGTCTCTAATGAAAACTGAGTCAGGTGTGAACCACAACTCTCTTAGTTGCGCCATGTGTGATTTGATAGATAGAAAGGAGATTGTTTGTTAAGTGGGGCACACAAAACACATCATTGAAGGAGTTATCCCCAATGTCAATAGATCCTTTCCCAATCACATCCATCTATGTATGATTGCCCATCAAAACCTATGGCATGGTGCAAGGCTCAAATGTAGAGAACATAGACTGTGAAGATGGCATATGATGAGAAACCCTTGAATCTAGAAGCCATCTCTCTGAATCATGACTGATAGTAGCACATAGAGCTTTTCCTTTTCTTGTCCCAAAAGAGTGAGTCTTCCCACTTGTAGAAGCCATGAATGCTTGCCCTTTTCCTTTTGAATGTGAGGAAGTGGAAGTTGATGAATCATCCTTCTTGTAGACTTTAGGCAAATCAATGTTATGCTTTTTGATGATATGTTTGAGTTCATCAATCTTCTTAGAATGGCAACGATGCTCCTCATGACCAATCTTTTTACAATAAGCACAAGTAGGTCTCTCCCTCTTTGGTGAATTATCTCTCTTGGAAGAGGATGAATCTCCTTGTTGTGGAGAAGATGGTGCTTTTTCTTTAGGCTTTGATTGCCATTTCTTCTTCTTTGAGATGTCCTTTCCTTGATTTCCTTTGTTCCCTTGATTTGCCACTAATGCTTGAGACTTAGAAGCCTTAAGAATGTCCATGCTTATCAACTTAGTTTGGTCCATCATCAACATTTCATCGAAAGCATCAAATGTAGGCATTTTGTAGCTTGAACCAATTGTCATCCTATGGGTTTGGAAACTAGAAACAAATGCTGCATATTCTTGTGGAAGCTTGCGTATCAAGTTGAATATCAATTGAGGATCCTTCTTATCAATGCCACAATCTTTGAGTTGTGCCCTCAACTCATTTGCCTTAGTGACATAATCTTGTATAGTATCAAAGTTCTTTGGATCTAACATGGTGAGATCACTATCAATTTGATATCCCCTAATCTCATCAACTTGACCATACAAGTCTTGAAACTTTTGCCAAGCATCCTTGATTAGAGTACATTTCTCAATATGAAAAATGAAATCCTTTGATACATACTTTCTTAAAGTGCCAATTGCCATGATATTTTTAGTGAGCCAATCCAAGTGACCAACTGGATCAACCTTAGGATCAGTAGGAGCAACAATAGTTCCATCAATGTAATGAGTGAGTCCTTTTTCCATAAGTTTACTCCATGCATCAATTTTCCAAGTAGCATAATTATGAGGAGTTAAGAGAGGAAACTTAGAAGAACCCATAGCAGCAAAAAGGAAGGAACACAGGAGCACAAAAACACAAGAGACACCCCCCAAATTCAATCAATCAAAGTACCCCCCCCAAAGTGATGATTTTGGCACTTTATACTTAGTGCGATTACAATGAGCCACTTGCAAAACAAGTCAAAGTGGACTTATGATGCAAGTTTTACAACTTCTCAAATGAGATACAAGAGACTTCAATCAATAGTGCAATGAATCTAACTAAGATTCAAGCAAATATACAAGTACCAAGAGAGCCAAAAATGGCCAAAATATGAAAGTACAATTTCTACTTACAATGGCATCAATCTGATAGCATCATGTGAAAGTAGACAAAAAAATACGCACTTTAAAAAAAAATGGTACCTGAAAAGGAAGTCGTATAACCCTAAACGAAGCCTCTGAAGTTGCAAAAACTAGGATTACTCAAGTACAGTCACCAAAAACCTCATTTTTTGAAAAAATAGTGCATCAGAATCAAAAAATTTCTTCACCACTATGGAGAGCATGAAATTCTAGCCCATTTCAAAAAAAATTGCACCCAAAAAGGAGCAAAAATGAGCAAGTTGTGGCCATTTGAAGTTGAACTGCAAAATCAAAAACCTCAATGAGAGGGGCCTACAAAATTTTTGAAAAATGATGACGTGGTGTTGATGTTAGCAAGTCACTGTGTTAAATTTGATGACTGTATGACCGTCGCAAGAACTTCACCTCTTTGTTAACTGGGCGTCCGTACTGTACGGACTACTGACTGGGCAGGTGACTGTGTAGGCCGTACCGTACAGATTTTTTTGACTAGGTGGCTCTATGTGGCAGATGACATGGTGGATGACTATGCGTACGGGTGGTACCCGTGGGCCAGTGGCCGCCTGCCACGTGGCAGACGTGGGATTCGACGGGGTCCTGCTGACAGGGCTAGCTGTCCACATGGCGGAGGAGGTGGGCCTACCGGAGGGCCGACGGTGGCTGAGGGTGTCATCCAGAGTGGTCAGTGAAAGGCGGAGACTGGCGACACAGAGGGCGATGACCGGCGGCAATGGGCTCCAAAGGTACACTGTGCAGAGACCGGCGAGGAGACTTGGGCGCTTGGGCGGCTACGGGTGATCGTGCAGAGCCAGGAGGATAGGATGGGATGTGGCGGCAGCGGTCGCAAAGACCAGCAGGTACGGGCAACACTGTCAGGTGCTGCAGACCTGCAGGGTACGGTAGGTCACAGGGTCTGCGGACCCCCCAAAAATTGCTTTTTTTGATTTTTTTTTTGAGAAATTTTCCGAAATATATTTTTTTTGATTTTTCGAAAAAAATTTCAGAAGATAAATTTTTTTTGAAAAATTAATAAAAAATTTGGAAATCCATACAATAATAGCAAAATTGGCGAAAAGAATTTTCTCACCAAAATAGGCCAACTTTATAATCAAAATTCATGGAAACGGTCTTCTGGACGCAATGGCGGGGTCGGATTTGGTCTAGGACGCCTCCAAAAGATGCTTCTCCTTAGATCTGCCTCTTGACGTTGCAATAATGCCTCTTCAAGATGAATCAATGAAGCCCCAATGGCTCTGATACCATGTGAGATTTTGTCAAGATCAAGAGCTCAATGAAATGTACAAAATAGAGACACAATATAGGACAAGAATAAACTGTATTCTCATCAATAGAAAATGATCAATAATTCAATTACATACAATGTAGATGAGCTTGCTTATATAGGCAAGGCTAGGGATATGTGAGCACACAAACATGACATGTGGCTCAATAAGAAACAAGGGTAGGTAGGAGAAATAATATAATAGTCCACATGAGGTGGATCACCCACTAAATGTGGAGTGTAACAACAAGATCAACACCATAAAAGGTAGAATTTCTCCTACACACACTATCCCAATGTGGCACAAACACCCAAGTGTCTCATACCCAAACTACTATGAAATACATTTCCTAAGTAAACTTAAGTAAGGTGTAATAATATCCAAGATGAATAATTATTTACACCAACAAAAAGACATTAGTATATGTAAAATACATCTCAAGAAGTGGTAATCTACGAAAGGAAGAGAGATAAAGGATCACATATTTCCCAAGGGGGATTAATCATGAAAGCATACCATTGTAAGAAATGATAAGCACATATGAAAAATGTATCCCCTAAAGAAAAATAGTGATGAGATAAAGAGAAAGAGATAGGAGTGAAAATTCTTGCCCCCTAGGTAAGAAGGACAAGGTGAAAAAGGGGTATACATTTTCCAATGGTGTTTATTTTCAAGTGATATGCCTTCCTAATGGAACAAATTCTCTAAAGGAAGCAATATGCACTTCTCAAGAGATCATTCCATGAAAGGAAGCATATTGTGCTTCAGAATAGTCACAACCATAGAAAAGATACGTTTTCCAAGAGAATGAAAGAAAGAGAAGAGGTGCACTATCCATTAAAGAAGCTTATCTTCATGAAAGAAACCCAAGAACAATTATATGCTCATATAGGAATGATTCTTATGTCAAAAAAAGAGATCTAATAATGAATAATGCACAAGTGTATAGAAAGAAGAATAAAAATGGACTTCATGTTGCTGCCCCAAAGTATGTAAAACTGTAGCAATAATGCCAAAAATGATAAAGAGTTCCCGTTAAATGGGCTAATTATGCCATAGGGTGAAGAGAAACATGAAGGGAAAAGAAGTGCTAAGCCACTATGTTTTTGCAAAAGAAATATAGTTAGATCTGTTGTGAGAAAAATTCGTGCAAGATCATATTGTAGTTGAACAAATTTCTTAAATGCATAACATTTTCCAAGATAATGTGAATATAAATCATGAAAAATGCAGTATTCACCACCTTTCAATTGTTTAAGATTTTTGTTTTTATTTTGAGGAAAGGAAATGTTGTTATCATATTTCAATCTCCAATAGATTTGTGTAGCTAATATGTCAGGATGGTAAATATCGTCTTGACATAAAGGAAAGGGTTTGTTAGGAGAAGAAGGTTTGTTATCCACAATTCTAATTTTGCCACTCTCTATGCCATCTTGAATAGATTTTTGAAAATCAGGGCAATCATTAGCATTGTGATCACTAGTTTGATGAAATGAACAAAAAGGACGCTTTGAAGAAGAAGCATTCTTACAGGCTCTTTTGATTTGTTGGTTTTGAAGATAATCCTTAAAGTTTTGAAGCCTTTAGAAATAATCCATAGAAGGAGGGGTACCACTTCCTAGGCCTCTTGTAGTAGTTTGTGTAGGAGGATTTATAGGGACACGAATTTCATGCTCAAATTTCCCAATTCCTTGTCCTTTAAAACCTTGTTTTATAATAATATGAAAGCTGCGACTATAAGAATGTTGCAATTGACTAGATGAAGGAACAGGATCATGAATTTCTTTGAAATCTAATGTGTAAGGAGGAAGAAAAGGATTTGTAGATGAAGGAGTATCATGTGAAATGACAATCTGCTTTCATTTATCAAGCTCACCCTTTTTGGAAGATTGGAGAAGAACATCTTCATCATATAAAAGCTCATTTTTAGTGATTTATATGTGAGGGGAAAGGTCATGAATAAAATGCATGACATCATCCTCCCTACATATACTTTGATGTTGAAGATAGGTCTAAGGAGAATAAGGAGGATCTAAAGATGTAATAATGTTGATGTTTTGATTTTGTTCCCCTTTCCCAAGGGTATGTGTATGAGAGGAAGATGGATTCATGTTACTTTCCAATGCTTTCTCTTTTTTAGAAAGATCATTGGGTAAAGCATTAAATCTCATTTCATACACACAAGATACCCTAGGAGAGGTACAAATGTTAGGATCTCAAGGTTTGGGATCTACAACAACTTTAAGGTGATTAACATAGAAAATGCATTTTGTTAACAACGTCACCATAATACAACATAAATGATACATGAAAGCTTTGAGATCTGTTGGTGTAAATAATTATTCATCTCAGATATTATTACACTTTACTTAAGTTACTTAGGTACATGCATTTCATAGTAGTTTGGGTATGAGACACTTGGGTGTTTGTGCCACATTGGGATAGAGTGTGTTGGATAATTTCCACCTTTTATGGTGTTGATCTTGTTGTTACACTCCACATTCAATGGGTGATCCACCTCATGTGGACTATTATATTGTTTCTCCTACCTACCCACACCTATTTCCTACCTACCCTTGTTTATTATTGAGCCATTTGTCATGTTTGTGTGCTCACATATCCATAGCCTTGCCTATATAAGAAATCTTATCTACTTTGTTTGTACAGGCAATCAATCTATATCTTGTAATGATCCAGTTGATTAGTATTTTCATCTTGATAGAATACAGTTTATTTCTATCATCTATTTTGTTCTCTCTTATTTGGGCTTTCCATTGCCTCTTGATCTTGGCAAAATCTCACATGGTATCAGAGCTAGTCCATGTCTCACATGGTATCAAAGCCATTAGAGTGTCATTGGTTTGTCAATTGAGAGAAATTTGATGCTATTTGGGGTTATATATTTTGAAGCTTTCTATTGCAGGTTATTATTGAAGCTTGATGGGTCAAATCTAGGGTCACCATTGGATTGAGGAGGTCCAAGAGAGTCAGTTTTTCCTTTTGTTTCATCCAAATCAGACTTTGGAGGCCAAATCTAGAGGCATTTGAAGTTTGAAGCTGCGACGGAAATTTTCCAAAAATTATAATTTTGTAGACGATTTTCAAATAGTGATATCTTACTCATCCAGACTTCTTTTTTCGAGCAATTTTTTTTTTTTGGGGGTAGAATTTCATGATTTGTACAGTGGTGTAAGAAGTTTCTATTTTTAGGATACAGGTTTTTTGGTAATCATGAAATCCTGATTTTTACAACTTTGGAGGCTTCATTTGGGCTCATATGGACTCCTCTTCAAGTGTCATTTTTTTTTAAAGTGCATATTTTTTCATCTACTTTCATAATCTACCATTTGTTTCCACTGATTTTAAGTAGAAATTGTACTTTCTGTATTTAGCCATTTTTTGCATATTTGGTACTTGTATTTTGCTTGGATCTTAGTTTAGATCACTAGTAGTATTTGTTGAAGTCTCTTATATCTCATTTTGAGAAGTTGTAAAGTTGAAATCAGAAGTCCACTTTGCCATTATTTGCAAGTGTCAACATGATCTTTTTATGGGGTGTCAGTTGTTCATTTATATCTCTTGGTGAAATTCCATTCGGAGGCATCTTCATCTACAATATTCTACAGGGCTTCTTTATTGGTGGCATCATTTTCATGTTTCCACATTTGAATATTTTATCATGATGTATTCTCTTGCTTGAGCAATGTTGTACTCACACTATCATAAAGTGTCACACCTCTTTGTATCTTGTTATTGTTGACTATTTGATGTAATCCTCTTGTACACATAGATTAGGAATATCTTGTGAGACTTGGTGCATGGATCCAGTTGAGACTTAGATTGTACACATTTGTGCATGGATCCCATGAGACTTTGATTGTACTAGTATTTTTGCTATTTCTGAGTATACAGATGATGCTCACTGCAGGTTGTCTCCATGCCTAATCTTCATTTTGTTGCAGCGAGTGATTCATCATCATAAACTTGGTACCTAGTTTTGCCACACTTTGACATTATTAGTGAACCATTGGCTCTCTCCCTTCCTTATGGGGGGTATTTAGGTCATCATCATTGGACCATCTTCGTAGGAGATTCGGCATTGAGGGGGGGCTTCATGGTCTCTTCTTCTTCATCATTGAGAGAATTGTGTGCTTTCTTCATCTCTCTTTTTGGGGAGGGTTTTTTCCCATTGGGTTTTTCTCTCTTTCCCCGCTTTGTGAGAGATTTCATTGCATTGGTTTGCATGCATTTTCATTTGTACATGGGTACCTAACATGGCCTCATAGTCGGGACCTATCTTGCATTGCTTAGTTGCATTGTAGACTTTAGTGCATTCCTCTAAGCTACACTTAAGAGGGGGTGTTGGTGTAAATAATTATTCATCTTGGACATTATTGCACTTTACTTAAGTTTACTTAGGTACATGCATTTCATAGTAGTTTGGGTATGAGACACTTGGGTGTTTGTGCCACATTGGGATAGAGTGTGTAGGAGAATTTCCACCTTTTATGGTGTTGATCTTGTTGTTACACTCCACATTCAATGGGTGATCCACCTCATGTGGGCTATTATATTGTTTCTCCTACCTACCCACACCTATTTCCTACCTACCCTCATTTCTTATTGAGCCACATGTCATGTTTGTGTGCTCACATATCCCTAGCCTTGCTTATATAAGCAAGCTCATCTACTTTGTTTGGACGGGCAATCAATCTATATCTTGTAATGATCTAGTTGATCAATATTTTCATCTTGATAGAATATAGTTTAATTCTATCATCTATTTTGTTCTCTCTTATTTGGGCTTTCCATTGCCTCTTGATCTTGGCAAAATCTCACAAGATCAAATTAAAAAGAGAATAATTTTCATATCCTATTAACACAATAGGACCAATTTCTATGAATAAAGAGAAGTAATATGAAAGAAAATAAACTCGCATACAACACATGATTATAGTAGATATAAGTTAAAGAGCAAGTATCCAATTCCTTAATTGCCATTGAAAGTCCCTTAATTAAAATCTAAATTTGCCAGAAAAGCAGATCTAAAATTAGGACCTTTTTATGAAAATTCATTTTAAAATTTGAATTTTATGAATTGTGAATTTGTGTTTGACCTTAGAGAGTTAAAATTGATAAAGTATGCTAATTTTCTGGATTTGAGCAGAAAAATATAGTCAATTCCATCTCTCAAAATTTCGAGAAAAAAGCTGAGGATCGTGGTGAAAATGCACATAGTCTGACCAACTTTTTTAAAAATTTTCAGGGATGATAGAAACGTATAGTCAAAGGTCAAAAATAGAAGAATCTTAAAAATCAGGGTTTTATGATTTAACCACTAAATTTTCAAAATAAAGAGACAGATTTGAATTGCAATTTTGAAATAGAAATCAGATTTGAAACAAGCAATTAAAATTGTACACTTCACAAGCTTAATTTTCTCAAAATAAAAAATTAGGGTTTTTATGCAATTAACCTTTAAAATTTGCAAAAATATCAAATTTGAAATTCAAATTGCAATTAATCAGATCTAATAATGAGAAATCGAAATTAATATGTAAGACGTCGAGTTTAGCAAAATGTAAAGTGGAAAATTGGATCCTAGTGACTTCCCACCTAGGAGAGAGAAAGGAAGCCACTAGGATGATTTTCACTTGGAGGAACTCTACATTCAAAATAAGGGTTTGAATCCACTAGATCCAAATCCAAGGGAAACAAGGATGTAAATTCCAAGTGGATTGCAAGGGTTGAAGTGTGATTTACCCTCTTTTGTAAATGAGAAAGTTGACTTGTTGACTATGCGGAAAAGAGAGAGGAAATGAGTGAAATAAGGAGCCACGAGTTCAGGATCATGCTATAAATTCAGATCTCAGCTAATTAGACATACAGATCTTCCTTGCAAATTTGGAGAAAAGTTATCGGGACCATGGCAGGAATGTACATGTTCCTTCACAAAATCCATGAAACAAAAAGGGTTCTTCCGTCTCTGCCGATGAAACCCAAACCTACAATTACAGTTGTGCACCTGCAACCTACACACAAAAAAGATAAGAAAAGGGGGTTTTGGATAGGGTTTTTCCTCAATCAAACCCCAGTTGAGGAATCAACCTTGAAAGAAAGTAATTGCAAATGTTGAAAAGTAAGTGATGGAAGTGTATACCTTGTAGATCTCAAATTTGTTGATAATGGTTGCTTTTCTTCTTGAATGTAATCACAAGTGTCATATGAAATGGCATGTTACATGACAAAACCCTAACACACACACACACATGCTTGCAAATGAATGTTGTAATATTGCTCCAATGGATGAATTAAGAAGACTTGAATGCTTGAATGCTTGATGACGACCCTGAAATCTCGTATCTTATCCTTATTCCTATCATCCTCTCTCAAATGAGGGAATTGAATCCCCTTTTATACATGCCTCAAGATTAATTTTTAACCACTAAAGGCCAACAAAGAGGAATTACAAACCTCGAAGGCAAATTATGCATAGGACATTGGGAAGACCTAACTTAGGGCCACGCTAAGGGGTGGGGACAAGGGAGCCATGCCACTATCCTAGGGAGGACAGGGGAGGACAGGGGCGCCACGCCCCTGTCCTACACTATTTTGGGGCCCAGACAGGGTCTAAGTGATAGTTTTGATACTTAATATAAGTATAGATCCAATAGCCAACAAGATGAGAGGGGGGGTGAATCATACAAACTTAATCATCAATGAAAACATCAGATTCAACCTCGGTAACATATATCAGTCATAGAACAAAACTGTCAAACATGCAAACTCAAAAGCATATGAACTATATAAACCTCATAACACCAGATTTAACGTGGAAACCCAAATAGGGAAAAACCACTATGGGATTTTGGACCCACTAAGAAATAGACTCTTCTAGAGTATGCTCGGTTAAAAGCCAATCCTGTTAAAGATTACAAAACACATTGCTAGATGTGACCCGGTTAAGGGTTTTCCCTCAAATCTGTTAGGATCTTCACTTTGTTAGAAGTGACCTTGTCAAAGGATTTCAAACACTCATTTAGAATGTCACCTTGTTAGAGGATTTACTTATAAGACTATTAAGTCCACTCAGTTAAGACATTTTCTGTTACTTTCACAAGCTAATAGTAATACAATCTATCTGCAACTTTACATCTAAAATGCTAAAGTAGATTCTTATTTGTTCAATCACAATCTAGAGATAGAACTAATCTTGTCTATCTGCTAGGCATCAATACTCTGTTATTCCAATAGGTCTTCAAGCTTCTGTGCTCGGTGATCACTATGTAGCATCCCTGTGCATACACTTGCCCACATACACTGTTTATCAACATTTCCTTATTTATAAACAATCATCTAACCTCTTAATCTCCTTGATAGCATTTCCAATGATCAATCATAGCCATCAGATCTTCAATCTTGTCCAGGTTCATTGTATCTTACGATCTGAAAAACATATTACCCCACCTCGAAACTTGCACAATCATCTTGGAACTTGTGTTAGGGTAATGCAGTTCAATCTGAGCTATAGATCTTCTTGCCAACTTTCCATTGCCTTAGATTTGTTAACAAACTTCTTCCATAGCTTACCAATCATTGATCCGCTCCAGTTCATCAGCTTCTTTTATTAAATATCACATGTAAACATTTAATGCATTCTTTTATAGTTCGATTACAACTCGGTGAATACTAAACTTTACTCAGTAGACATTCTGTCTTCATTAACCGACTGCAATAACCTTAGGGTTTACCGACTAGGTCCTTTGGCTGATAGCATAGTGTAGTATTAACCTTTACATTTTACAACATGTGTATGATGTTAAAACAATCTAAAACATCAAGATCTCATCATTGCCTGACTCGGTAGAGTTTCCCATTGAATAACTTATCCCTTTATTCATCATATTCTTTCCTGTGTCTTTACCGACTTCTTTATAATCTTCACATCATATTTCTTAAGATATGGCAACATCATACTGAATTAGAAAATCAATTTCTTGACATCAATGACAAAATAATAATATCAAGACAATAAAACATCTTTAATCAGTTATGTCCATAATCATCAACAACCTTCTCAATATCCTTGTTATATTGCCAACACTAAGATAGCCACAGGTCTCGAAGGAGGAAGGTTGAAGGGGTAAGAATGCATAAATAGGTCTTGGCTAGGGAAGAAGATGTCATCGCTGAGGTGAGGACCTAAAATATGGTTAAAATTATAAGGGTCGCAATTTTATGACACTACAGCTATTTCATTTCATGTTTTATTTAGTCCTTCAACTTTTTTTGTGGCAATTAGCCATAGGTAATTTATTTTAAGTATAATACTTTTAGCAATACAATATTTTTTCAATATTAGAGGCTACAAATTATTTTGATGAGGATGAATTGTGTTTGGTTGAGCATTTTAGGTATGGATGGATAGCTTTATTTTTCAAATATTGTCACCATTGTCAATTTTCTATTCAATATATAGAATGCATCTTGATTAGACAAGTTTCTACATTTATTAATTAAATTAAAAATTAGAATATAACTCTATTGTGATTTTTTATTTGATTAGTAAACACAAAAAACTTTCCAATCAAGGTGTATTCCAAATTCTGGATATATGTTTTTTTTTATCGATTAATGTTGATTTCTATTGATTTAAAAAGCATGAGATGCATATAATTTTATAAACCTTCTTCTAAATTCAGACCATCAAAATAAAGTATTTGAATCAAAAGCATCATCCAAGGATTGCTTATCATCTAGTTTACTACATATTCCACCAGTCTAAGTCCATTTACATATACATTACTCAAAAAAAAATCTATAATAGTAAAACTAAGAACCACCTACTAATGCAAGTTCCTTGCCTCTTCCTTCATTGTTTGGGCCATCATCCTATGGGTCTTTTGGATCATCCAATTCATTGTTGTCCTATGATGGGAAACCTATCCATAGAGTGCACTTCACTGGTTTCTTCCTTGAGCCTCTCGGTCACCCTCTCTTTCTTTTGGAAGATGAACCCGAGCCTTCATTTGCTGACTTATGGCCGCTTGGGCCCCATTTCTCTAGCTCCCTACAAATGTCTTGCCTCTCCCATGCTCATAGATACTCTTGAATTCCATGCAACCCAACTTGTGTGCTTTCCCTTCGAACCTCCTTTTTACTCTTTGCACTCCAGAGAAGATAGGGTCGCAAAGGGGGGCAAAATTCACTCAAATGGATCCATACCCCATTCGGGCACACAAAGCCATTCCCATATTCTGAAATCCATAGAAAACTCTCTAATCCTTTATGCCACTCCTCCTTCACACTGTTCATGACTATCCATTTCACCTTTCCCAAGTTGACCAATTCAAAACACCATGTTGTGAACATGGAGGCAATATCTGCATTTGGATGATACTTGTATTGCACCCTTAAGTACTCTTCCCCTAACACAACCTTGATTCTAGTTAAGAAATCATGGTCTTTGAAACGAAAGACATTAGATAGTCTTTCGTTTGAAATTTGGCCCTAGAAGGCCCCATTGGTCTAACCGCCTGCAAAGAAAAGTTGGGATCCATGCCAAATCAAACCTCAAGTAGTTTGACGCCCACAACACAACCACCTTGAGATGTCGAGCTCTCTAAGTCTATCATCCTTCAACCTGCTAAAGACTCATTGGAAAGTAGTTTCATGTGTTTGGTCATATGTTCAAGCAAACTAATGATTGTGATTGACAATAAATTTAAAATACTATTTTTATTATTATTGGGATATTAGAATAGAATAAAATATTTATAACATTCACGAGATTGAGATGGTGGATTCAACTAATTTTTCTTTGTAAAGTGTTGATTTTTTGCTATTCAAGATCACTCACGTCACCATTCATCATAAATGATGAATGAGCACCGGTGTAGTTCTTACTGGTTGAGCAGTTTGGAGTGGAATTGCTTGAGATCGTGGCATTCCTTCATGTTTGAGAGTTTCGCGTTGTGGTTTTGGGTTTATTCCTTTGAGTTCATGATCTTTGTCATGTTCAAGTTTCATGGCATTTGGATTTGTTTCCAATGAGATATTGATTCCGATATTGGCCCGATTGATATGTTATTACCGGTTAGTCTTGCAGTGTGTTGAGCGAAGTTGGATCGGGTTGCGGTTGATCTTCATGACTTGTGGATCATTGGAGATGTTGTTTTGGTCCTTGGTCAGTATTCAAGAGATCCATGCATTGTTTTATGCTTTTGTAATGTTCTTAATGATTTGAGCTGACTTGTTATTCTTTACACGTTTCATGAACCAGTTGGTCTTTGGGCTGACTTGATCAAGTTGTTATTATTTGTGGATGATATAAATAGAATTTTGTGAATCATTTGAGAGGACATAATACAAAAGATAGAAGACATAGTTTAGAGATCAAGCGAAGATGTACAACTGGTGAGATTATAGTCCGGTGGACTGAAGCTAGAAGGGCTGAGGTCCCGATTAGCATAGAATTGACAGACTATTTTCGAAGGCCGATTTGATGTGTAGATGATCTACGGATCTACTATTTTTGTTGTAAGCATTATTTGTATCCTGGACTACGATCCAGCATGTGGCATATGTAATTCTTCAATCTGTTATAATAATTATTTATACTGTTTACCGGTTATGTATTATGTGATGTTACTGGTTGCTCTTTTTGCTATATCTGGTGTTGTGTTATCGGTTACTGGTATATCTTGCATGATATTTGTATTAGGCTGCAAGGATGGGTTGTCCTTCATTGGATCTCCCTACCTTGACTGCGTCAAGTGGTATCAGAACTAGTTTGTGACCCTATTGTTGCTGGAAGACCTGGTTATGTACTGGTTGGTTGGAGAAGAAGTTGAGGCAACTTGTGGACTTGTTGAGATCGTTGAAAGTGAGACAAAGCAAGGTTTGTAGGTAGATCGTCGATCCTAGAGTTTGAACTTGAGGTAGTTAGTGGATGGAGACTTGAACAGATCATCGATTGAGGTAGGATGCAGAGTGAACTGGTAGATCATTGAGTAGAGGCAACTGAAAGTTGTAGTCAGATTGTCGAACCCCCCGAGGCAGTTGCAAGTACCTACTGACAGATCGTTGAACCGAATCAAGTGATGGGACTCACTTTTCAATTAACCCCGAGAGTCTGATGCAGGAGCATTAGTATAGTTCTTACCAGTTGAGCAGTTTGTAGTGGAATTGATTGAGATCATGGTATTCCTTCATGTTTGAGTGTTTAGTGTTGTGGTTTTGGGTTTTTTCCCTTGAGTTTTTTTTTTTGTTGTGTTGGCATTTGGATTTGTTTCCAGTGAGATATCGATTCTGGTATTGGCCTGGTTGATATGTTCTTACTGGTTAGTCTGGCAGTATGTTGAGCAAAGTTGGATCGGGTTGCAGTTGATCTCCGTGACTTGTGGATCATTGGAGATGTTGTTTTGGGCCTTGGCCAGTATTCCATAGATTCGTGCATCATTTTGTGCTTTCGTGATGTTCTTAATGATTTGAGCTGACTTGTTATTGTTTACATGTCTAATGAACCGGTTGGTCTTTGGGTCAAATTGATCAAGTTGTTATTATTTGCAGATGGCATAAATAGAAGTTTGTGAATCATTTGAGAGGATAAAAGACAAAAGATAGAATATAGAGTTTAGAGATTGATCGAAGATGTAGAACCGGCGAGATTCTGGCCTAGTGGACTAAAGCAGAAAGGGTTGAGGTCTGGATTAGGGTAGAGCTGTTCTGATATCTATGTTGTAATCATTGTTTGTATCCTAGAAGTCGATCCAACATGTGGCATATGTACTTCTTCAATATGTTATAAGAATTATTTATAATGTTTATCGGTTATGTATTATGTGATGTTACTAGTTGTTCTTTTTACTATATCTAGTGTTGTGTTACTAGTTACCAGTATATCTTGCATGATATTTGTGTTAGGCTGCAAGGATGGGTTGTCCTTCATTGGATCTCCCTACCTTGACTGCATCAAGTGGTATCATAGTTGGTTTGTGAACTTGTTGCTGGAGGAAGACCCGGTTATGCACCAGTTGGTTGGAGAGGATGTTGAGGCAACTTGTGGACTTGTTTAGATCACCAAACGTGAGGTAGAGCAAGGTTTGTAGGTAGATTGCCAATCCTAGAATTTGAGGTAGTTAGTGGGTGGAGACTTGAACAGAACGCCAATTGAGGTAGGTTGCAGAGTGGACTAGTAGATCATCGAGGAGAGGCAACCAGAAGTTGTAGTCAGATCACCTAACCCTCTTAGACAGTTGCAAGTACCTACTAACAGATCACTTAACCAAATCAAGTGATGGGACTCACTTTTCAATTAACCCCAAGAGTCTGATGTAGGAGCACTGGTGTAGTTCTTACAGATTGAGCAGTTTGCAGTTGGAATTGCTTGAGATCTTGGCATTCCTTCATGTTTGAGAGTTTAGCGTTGTGGTTTTGGGCTTATTCCCTTGAGTTCGTTCTCTTTGTCCTATTCGAGTTTCATTGCATTTGGATTTGTTTTCGATGAGATATTGATTCTGATATTGGCGCAGTTGATATGTTCTTACTGGTTAGTCTTGTAGTGTGCTGAGTGAAGTTGGATCAGGTTGTGGTTGATCTCCGTGACTTGCGGATCGTTGGAGATGTTGTTTTGGGCCTTGGTCAGTATTCCGGAGGTCCGTGCATCATTTTATGCTTTTGTGATGTTCTTAATGATTTGAGCCAGCTAGTTATTGTTTACACGTTTCATGAACCGGTTGGTCTTTGGGCCGACTTGATCAGGTTGTTATTATTTAAGGATGGTTTAAATAGAAGTTTGTGAATCATTTGAGAGGATAGAAGACATAAGATAGAAGACAGAGTTTAGAGATCGAGCGAACATGTAAAACTAGCGAGATTCTGGTCCGGTGGATTGAAGCTGAAAGGCCTGAGATTCGGATTAGGGTAGAACTGACAGACTGTTTCCGGAGGCCGATTTGATGTGTAGATGATCCATGGATTTGATATCTATGTTGTAAGCATTGTTTGTATCCTGGACTGCGATCTAGCATGTGGCATATGTAATTCTTCAATCTGTTATAAGAATTGTTTATACTGTTTACTAGTTATGTATTTTGTGATGTTACCGGTTGTTCTTTTTGCTATATCTGGTGTTGTGTTACCAGTTAACGGTATATCTTGCATGATATTTGTGTTAGGCTGCAAGGATGGGATGTCGTTCATTGGATCTCCCTACCTTGACTGCATCAATAAATATTACAACTAACTTGAACTATAAATTATACATTGTTGTCAATGAAGAAATATTCAACTAACTACATAAATAATACATTTTTGGTAATGAACAATGCATTCAACAAATTGTAAGGATAGAAAAAAAAAGAATAAGCCAGTGAACAATTGAAACTTGAAATAGCTGTAAAACAGGAGATAACAACTAGTTAGAAAGTAAATAGACAGCTAGAATAGCTGAAAAAGGTAGATAGAAGTAAATTAAAAAGGGTAGACAACCAAGAACACTAAAAGACATTCTAAGACTTTTGGCCTCTATACTCGGGCTTCTCCTATGTAATGAAATAAGAAAGAAAGGACATGGTGAATGATGTGATGGCTGAAGATGAGCTTCACATCATTCCATCTATTCTTGCGTTTGTTGTTATTACAGGCTTTGCCAGAGTTGCCTTCAAGGAAAACACGCAGGAAGATTACTACCAAGTCAAGTCAATGGCTACCTTTCATGGTGTCGTAAGATTTCTACCAAGTTAAAGCTGAAGATGAGCTGCACATGCTTCTGTCTATTCTTGGAGTCGAAATATTTGTTCTTACTGAAATTTTCTTTTGCATGAGAGAAGACTCATTAACTTGACTGAAAGTTTCATTGGCATAAGACAAATCTGAGCTATTTTGGACAACTATTTCATTTGCTCACTTTCATGGTGTAGTAATATTTGTCAGTACTATAATTTTCGTTTGCATGCGAGAAGATTATCAATTGGGTCCATTAAGAAAAGTCTATTGGAATTTGGTTCAACTAGAATTCAAGGTGAATTATTAATCTCAACAACTTACGTATGTTAGTTAATGAACTGTTCACTGGCTTATTCAACTAACTACATAAATAATACATTTTTGTTAATGAACAAGGCATGAAAAGAATCAGTGGCATGAAAAGATTATCAATTGGGTCCATTAAGAAAAGTCTATTGGAATTTGGTTCAACTAGAATTCAAGGTGAATTATTAATCTCAACAACTTACGTATGTTAGTTAATGAACTGTTCACTGGCTTATTCAACTAACTACATAAATAATACATTTTTGTTAATGAACAAGGCATGAAATGAACAAGGCATGAACAAGGCATGAAAATAATACATAAATAATACATTTTTGTTTACATTTTTGTTAATTATAATTTTTTGCCGAATAGCAAGGAATCAGTGTGTTCTAATCAATAATCATGTGATCCGTCTGTTTCTGTTTGTTTTGTTTTTCTTCTCAAACTATTCGATGTAAACTCAAAATTTAACTTTGGACAACTTTCTTCCGTTTTTGTGTGGACACAATTGCCTGACGATTGTCTCTGTCAAGAGACAAAATAAATATTGACAAAGCATACAATACAGGTGCCCAGCAAAAACACAAAACACTTTTGGTAAGATTTGGGAGAGGCCAAAAGCTAAGACATTGTTCACCGTTCATGACCGTAGAGAAATGAAACGCGGTCCGAGTAGAGCAAAACATTCTCAAGTCAAATATATCCAGCAATAAATATTACTTTTTAAAGTTTGGATTCAACTTTGGTATGTAATTCTCTCTATAGAAGACCTTGTGATGTCAAGAATGAAGTTACTTCACAAATGGAAATAATGTAAGGACAAAGACAAGGTGAACCGTGTCATTTGCATTGAGTTCTTAAATGTCGACACTAAAATCATATCTTGTATTTCACATGGATATCTTGATTTTTTTATTCTAAATTCATCACAAAGAAAAGTGTGATTAATGTTGAATGAAAGAGTTTGGGTTTCATTTGTTATCTTTGTTGCATTATATTTGGTTTGGTTTTTTTTCTTAAGAAAGAGTTTTGGTTTCATTTTTTTATATTTGTTGTGTTATATTTGGTTTGTTTTTTTACTCTTTCTTTTTGTCAGTTGTCTTGTATTTGGATATCATTTTCCATCTTTCACGTAAATGTATTATTAGTAAGTAATAATATTTCTGACATTTTTTTTGTTTCATTTTTTTTACCTACTGTATTGTATTTGGAAATCATATCTTGTCTTTCACATTGATGCATTATTAGTAGGTAATAAAAGAAACGATCTTTGGTCCCACTCCTTTTGAATGTTGTGTTGTATTTGTTGCATTGTACTTGGAAATTATATCTTGTCTTTCACATAGATGCATTATTAAAATAAAAGGGGCGAAAAATTATTAAATTACAGAAAGAGATACAAAACAAGAAGGGCCACATGTCCAGTAGAAAGAAAGAAAGAAAATTGTAATTAATGTTGAATGAAAAGAGCTTTGGTTGCGTGATTTGTTTTTGGCTTTCTTTTTTTCTAGTCTTACTCTTTTTATCTTTTGCATTGTATTTGGAAATCATATCTTGTCTTTCACATGGATGCATTATTAGTAAGCAATAATATCTTTGAAGTTTTACTTTTTCTAGAACCCATCACATAAAATTTTTAGAAAGAGGAAGAAAATTTTGATTAATGTTGAAAGAAAAAAGATTTGGTCCCACTCTTTTTATCTATTGTATTTGGTTGATTTACTTTCTACTTTCTTTCTTTTTGGCCCTGTTCTTTATTTATTGCTTTGTATGTGGAAATCATATCTTGTCTTTCACATGGATGCAATATAAATTGGCAATAATATCTTTAATTTTTTATTTAATTTTAGAATCCATCACATGAAATTCCTGGAGAGAATTTATTATACTCCTTTTCACAATTTGATGGCATCCAGGATTCATATAAATTATTTTCAACTGTATATATGGAAAATCCAAAACAAAGAATTTAGAAATAATTTATTCAGATGCAATCTTTCCAAAAATTTAAAAAAATTGCAATAGAGAGACTAAATTAAAAGGAAATAATGGACAACTAATGAGAAACAACAAATTCTAAGTTTAATAATTCTTGCAACCTTTTAATGAAACTTATTAGAAAGAATTTATCCTCTTTTCTATTCTTAATGTAGTATACATTTCCACCTATTCTAATTCCTTCTGCAACTCTTTTGTTAGTCTTCTCTTTTCTGATCACACATCTACTTCTACTGAACAAACCTTCATAGCCTTTTCTACATATTTGACTAACACTCAACAAATTGTGTCTTAATCCTTCAACATAATAAACATCATTATTTTTATACTTACCATCAATAGAAACACTTCCAATACCTCGAATAGCTGCACCATCTTCTCTAGCAAACTTCATAGATCCTCCTTCATATTTCTTAAGATTAATAAACTTGTCTTTATCATTGGTCATATGATTTGAACATCTGAGGTCTATAATCTGTGTATTCAATTCTATCTTAGCATGCAATTTAGTCTTAACAACTTTCTCTTCTTTTGGTTTCTCCAAAATATTATGTGTATCTCCAACTGCTAGAAACAAAGATTCTTCATTTGACTCATTATTATGTTCGTATTTAGATGTATGTTCCTCAATAGAGACTAAACCTTTCTTCTCCTTTCTATTAAAATTGCTTCTCTTAAACTTGTTCTTCTTCTCATCTTCATTCAATGTATTATAATCTTCTTTGTAAGTGCAATTAGAAGCACAATGTCCAATTCTACCACAAGAAAAAATATTTCAGAGGTAACTTTATATTTCCTGGTGCCTCACTACAATATTTTCACAAATTTTGTTTAAGCCTCATCTAGGTCTCCACTATATTTAGGATCATGAAGTTTTGAAACATTAAAAGATGTACTTCTTTCTTTTCTCTTTTCTCTTTTCTTTTCCTCTATTTATGAAATTGCATAGGTTACTATGTACCAATAAAATGATCAATGGTATACTTACTCAAATTATTGTTCCCTTATATAGCATATCTCTATGGCTTGTAGGATTTAGGAAAAGTGATCAAGATCTTATGAAAAACATCACATTCCTCCAAATTTCCTCTAACATCTCTAATACCATCAGCAAGATCAATTACTTTGTGAATGTAGTTCTCAACACTTTCATCTTCAAGCATTTTCAGGTACTCATACTTCTACTTTAGATTCATCAACCTAGCTTGATTTGTCTTCAAATCTCCTTCATATGCCAAATACAACTTATTACATTAAATTTATCTTCTTTCAATCCTTTTACCCTTCCAAATATAAAATCACTTATACCATTGAGTATTATAGCTATAGCCTTTGCATTAGCTTCCGTCAACTTTATCTCATTTACAGTCTAAGAACCACCCTACAAAGGTGTGTATCTGGTCTAAATGATCTTCCAAATTCCATTTTGCAATGTCTCCAAATGTGACTCCATTCACTCCTTCCAGTACGAAAAATTTGTACCATCAAAGATTGAAACTTCAAAAAGAATTTCATGTGCTATAATGGATCTACCTCAAGTAGTTAAGATTACTCAACAGGAACCTTTCTCTAATACCAATTGTTGAACCCAAAGCAGGATTTATTGTAGCGCATAAACAATTAATGAATAACACATAATCAACATATGAACACCAAGAATTTTTACACGGAAAACCCAGAAAAGAAAAAACCATGGTGATAACTTTCTCACAAGAGTATATCCACTATGAATATCATATTACAAAGATAAGAGCTAATTTCTCTAGACTTGCACACTAAGGCTAAATACTCATGGGGCAATATACAAAAGAGACTTGCAAAACCTGAAGCTAACTACACTTAGGGCAAGATATAGAAAATGATATGAAAAGAAGGATCTCATAATCATGAAGTTGTCCTTGAACTCTGCATCAAGCGACCAACATCAAAATACAAATCAGACGTCAACTATTCACACTCTATCTCATAACGTTGCTACAGTCTCAACACAACTTGCATATCATTAAAACACAACTCTTCCTTGTTGCTTACACTTCCTCTAATCTTCACTTTTTACCACATCATCTACACCCTTTCTCATTCCATCACATATAACTCAAATACACATATGCCTTATTTACAAGATAGATCATCAAAGCTCAAACGATGTCCACATGAACTAAAATATATCTTCCAAACCAATAATACTCAATCTAATCCACTGCAAGAGAAAGAGAGGGAAAAAAAACATCTTCCAATGATGAATTCGCTAATCTAAATTTATCATAACCTAAACAACAACATATCCACATATTATGCATCCATATAAGCAATATCGATCAAAACATACTCTCCAATACAAACAACTTGAATCTGAATCTCAACATGCTACAATGTGACCCATAACATATCACACAAGCTCCCACAAATCATATCCAGACCTAAGGATAGGTCAAAGATAGAAAATCACAACCAACAATGAACAATGCCATAACCTTCAATGAATACAACAATGTTTTTGTGCCTCAAAAATAACATATACATGATACCAAAACCATAACCAATGAAGATAACAATAATAAGCAACTTCAATAACACTTTTCAGACCAAAACACTTATGGAAGAACCAATAGAACAACCTGCACCATCAACACAGTAAGATAACTCTGCACTATAGACATTCCAAACCAAATAAGAACAACAAGTTTGACATCAATGACAACCACAACATCATACTTCCAACACATAGGTCCTAAGGTTGACATCTATGCTATAATACCTATGTAATGACAATATCAGGCATGAATAGAAATACACACAAATTATTATTTTTAAACATAGTAGGAAAGAGTAAGTACATTTAGTGGGAACATTATATAATATTCTCCATCAATGTAAGTTATCCTAGATCATAGACCGTATATATACCATATGATTTCTACAATATAATAAATTAATTTCATCATAAGATCAATGGAGTGATAATAGTTAATGTTACCTAAAACATACCATAATTGTTATCCTAGTCATGTAGATTTTTATCTTCAATCTACGATGGTTCATCTCTAAGTGCAATATAAGACTCCAATGTGAACTTAATCCGTATCCACCCCTCTAAGAAAATTCTATGGCTTGTGGTGAGAGGGAGAATTTTCAAACCATCTTGTAGTTCATAGGGATAACCTCCTAAAGATTAGTTACACGGGGTGTTCCTACCATTTGTAAACTAAGTAAACAATTCTATACCACTAAAACATAGTAGGGCTTGATGTGATACCTACTTATGCTTCATTACAAATTCTCCCGCGCATAGTCTATTAGACAGCTAAGAAACAAAAGACATCTATTGGTGGCATGTCATTGGTTCCAAGGCCCACATGATCCTAGTGGAATTTGTCCTATTATCTATGAGGTATAGATAATAGTCCTATGCCATCATGTGATCCTTGACTACTATCAATCTAGACCACAAATAAGCTTATCTCTAAATGGGTCAGGATTTCCATCAGTGATCACCTCAAATGAAGGGTAACCTACACATTGAGGAATGCAAACTCTACCTATGTCATTGTAGGACACTTACTCCATCCATAGCCATGAAATCTAGCACCTATACCTTTCTTAGAACTATAACTAAAAGAGAGGTTCCTAATTTGGATAAGTAGGTTTCGAGTCAACCATCTCTATGGTTCAACCACCCATTTTCATGTTTGACTAACATGAGGGTTTTATAATCAATTCAATCTCAAGTTGTTTGGTTATTAAACCAAGAATACCTAGCCATCCATTTATAAAAAAACCAATAAGGTAGTAAACTTGCCACACAACCAATGATGGTTTGCTGATACCATTTCCTAGCTTATAACTTGATATTGTAGTTATTCTATGTTTATATTTCAGCCATGAATGGGTTTCAAAAAATGTGTTTGAAGAAAAGAAATACTTACCCCTATGACCCTCGATTGAAGGTAATATTAACTAAACCATCCATTTTCATAATTTTTTGACAAACCATTCCCACTTCCAAGCTTTATAAGGTAGTAATCTCATAGAAATTTCATGCATACAATAAATTAACCATTTCATTACTGAATATATCATTTTAGCTAACCATTTTTGCTTTAACAGCTGGCTACTCACTTAACATTTAAAGAATGATTTCCTTTCAAGGAATGTCAACTCATCATTTCCTTCCTACTATAAGTATTCTTCTTCCTTATAATTATTCAAATTCCCATTCAAAAAAATTTAAAGTTAACATGATAAAATTTCCAATTTCATTACATTAACTAATAAAGTTCATGTAAATAAATTTTTCACTAAGAATTGAGAAATATATACAAGGTGACCTCATTGAGGAAGAATTTTTTTGCTAATAGTTTATAATTTTGTGTGATAATTTTTGGACATAAAATCTCCTTTGTTTTTAATTGAATATGTCTCTAATAGTAAGAGTATCTACACAATTTATCAAACAACAAAAACACAACATTCATTCCTTAAGTTGTAGCTCAATAGGAAGTGATGCAATAACAATTGTCTAATTAAAATCAACCATGAAATCAACTCTAAAATAATACTTTCAATATCCACAAAACCATATAATATAGTTTATTTATGCTAGCTTATATGATTATAGGGTAGTAAACAATTTAATTGTATATCCTTGGTTTTTTAGTTGGTAGTCATATATGATATCATGATGTGTTTTATTTTTTTGTGCCCACAGTCCTCTAACATAATCCATCTTTGGCCATATCCTACCTAACTAAAATATCTAGCATTCGTACATTAACATTTATTTGAATGTGTATAAAGATTGGGGGCATTAGCACAAGTGTTGCTAAGTCTAACTTAGTCACCAAAAAATGGATAAGCCCCACTTCTTTTAATTCACACATATAAGTTGGAACAACTCATACAACAATATGGTAAGGCTAAATGGAAGACTAAACAATGAACTAGAATTTTTCCACATCTATCAAAGACATCTAAAATTGGAAAACTACCAACATTATTGTCATATTTTCTTTACTTTCAACCAACAATAACTTTACTTTCAACCAACAATATTAACAAACAAACGATTCAAAAATAGAAAAATGAATAAAGAACCTAAAAGTTAAAATTGTAGAAATCTCAGTGCTTGAAACTCTTTTCCAATCAATTCACCAAGTTGCCTAAATTTTCTAATGCCTCAATCTTGCCTCCCTCTACCCAGCTAAGAAAAATATACTCCATAATGGTGGTTGTGGGGGTTTTTAATCAATGTCTATGCTATCTTTTCTTGAAAACCTACAAAAAAATCCCTCCAAAAGCTTCTCAAGGAGTAGGTGCTCCATTGATGGCGCTTCATGTGCTCTCTTGTGTCGTTCTCTTTCAAACCATGTTTTTATTTAATGACTTAGGCATACGGTGGCTCAATCTTTGGATTCATTTATTTTTATTTATCTTTATTTTGTTTGGCATTTGTTAGAGTTTAGGCATGAAGACTCGAATCAATCTAGGTAGACTCGGCTAACTACACAAAGAAGTATTAACTTTTGCAATGTGAAATCCTATTTAATTGTAAAAATCAAAGTTTATGCAAGGGTTAACAAAAGATCTATTATCCCTCACCAACAAAACTACAAGATTCACTTCACATTACGTCTTGGTATCTACAAAGAAAGGACAAATCTCACACAAGTCCACCAACACATTATTAGTCCGAATTAGTTAAAACAAAATAAACACATAATTACAAATGACATAATAAAAATAATAATTACATTTGATAATAATGACCAATACAAATAGTAATTATATTCAATAATACTAACATCAAAGTTCGAAACTGACACATATTTACTGTGGACAAAATTCCATCCCCAATCCAAATTACATTGGCACTAGGGTCATACAAAAGTATGAACATAATTTTTAGGGGATATTACACCTTTGTAGCCAATCATATGCAATTGGAAGTAAAATTATAATCCAGGTTTTAGAGATGTTGAGCGACATATCTGGTAAGAAATACATTAGAAATGATTTGATATGCCTTCTGAGTAAGGTGGACGGCATCAAAGAAGAGATATTTGGAAGCATCAGGGCATGTAAAGGGACTCAACTGGTTACACGTGAATAATAAAACTTCAATTGTGCCCGTCCCACAGCAACCCCTTGCAATCACCTCCAAGCCTGGCATGTATTAGGGCACTACAAGATTAGACATAACTCTACCTATATTTTAATATAGTAAAAAATCTCTAGGCATAATGACATTTGTATTCTGATTAATCATGAGAATGTAAAATACCATATTTGCTAGGATTTGTAATCAACTCGGAAATCAGATTGTTATAATCGAGAGAAGCAATTTTAAGGGTAGGAAAAACAGGTTTGAGTCCATCAATCATGGCATTTAATCCTGAGTTGAATCCAGATGCAGCCTCGTCTCTCTCTACGTCACATGCTCCCTTGTTCTTAAGACTTGTAAGCGTTCTCTCTATTGGTAGACATCCCAACGGTGGAAGATTAATCAAAGCAATTCTAGTGGCACCCAGATTGTATAATTCCTGCAAAATTAAGACCCAGATATATGAATTCGGTGCAAATATGATTGGAAACTACACTAAATTCAAAGAGTGGAGATAAATTATAAGCATGCCTTGATATAAACTGTGTATGTATTCAAGAGGAAATCTGTATACTCTTGGACATTGAATTGGAGTCGACGAGGTGAGACTAGGAAGTAGTAACCAATGTCATTAGAGCCTATCGTAATGAAAAATATCGCTTCTCTAATTATGGTGGTGGTCTCTTCCTCTCCCACCAATCCTGTTATTGTCTTTCTATACTCTTTAAAATACTCAATTTGTTTCCCAAATGGTATCACATTCTGCATTCATGTATACAAATCCAGCTTATAAAAATAGAGTAGGAAAAGGCTGACAAGATGCTTATATCAGTTGCACATCTATTCTCCTACAAATGTATTATGGTCCTGTGCAAGATTTTAATATGTTATTTCAGTCTGTGAAACATTCTAATGTGTTGTATCTGCATACCAATACTTGGAAAGTAAGATTGTCTAAGCCTGAACCAGCAGATGCAAAACAGACACCCGTTAGCAAGTCTTGGGCCTTGAGGTTTGGGTCCAAATATGGGGGCAACAGTTCCTTGATTCCAAGTCCTTCAGCTGTAATAAAATGGTAAGAGTTATAAATATCATGAAATTAGAAAATGGGTGGAGAAAAATCAAGTTGAAGTAAACATAAACAACAACAGTCTTCCAACTAATAATACCAATTTTACTTCACAAATAACAATATCCCTGACATGATAAGTTAAGTTTTAAACTCTTGCAAGACCAAATTACTTCTCTTCTCAAAGCCAATATACAATTCACATTTCTGTGCTAAGACTGAGCACAGGTTTTCAGTCCAACAAACATTTAATAGTTAGTGCTTTTAATTGATTTTATAAAATTTCTACAATCTATAATAAATTATCTTGTTGGCTTTTGATTTGACTGTGTGATCAGTTTATTCTGTTTATTCTGATGAATCGTAGAACATGATCCAAAATGTTAATAAAAAAGTTGATCAAATAATCAAATTCAAAAGCCCACAAGACAATTTTATGCTTTCAAATTTATTGAAGTTATAGAATATATAGGTTACCAAAGTAGTCAGACATGAGCTTTCCATTGGAAAACCTTCAAGTAGGAATATGATGTTTGAAATCTCTTCCATATGGAGGAAAATCACTAGTAGCTATTGAACCAAAAAATTCATTATTCCCTGTATCTCCAAAGGAGTCTCCAAACACAAAAACAGCAGGCACTTTCTGTCCCCTGACCAACAAAAAGTAATCACATTTCTGGGCTATTATGATGATCAAACTACAAAATCCAGAGCGCAAAATGAGAGATTCTGCGCTAAATTTCATTATTACTTTATGCCCAAAAGGCAATCCGTGAATTGCAGTACAAAATTAACTCAACAGTTTTGAAGGTAAATTAACAACACTGAAGGAATGAGAGATTAGCTTCCACGAGGTTTCCAATTCATTGTGGAATGGCTGGTAAATTTGAGTGGTGGACATGGATACTCCAAATATAACATATTTAGGATAACATGTTTTATTACGTCTGTGGACGATATGGGAGCAATGATGTTGCCACAAACCCCCAACTACCAGTATGGGTGATTACTTCACCCAACTGTTAATATAAGAGATTGTCTAATTAATCACATAAAAGTGATTATTAATTTTGTTTTTAAAATAAATTTGAATTTTATATTTTTAAACTAGAAATTATGTATTTATGATTGGATGAAAAAAATTTGGTGCTATTGAAGCAATAGGAATGATAGATTTCCAAAGTTTTTTTTGATTTTTTTATATTTAAAAAATAAATATCTATTTTAAATAATTTTTTAAATTTTTTATTAATAATCTTGTAAATAAAGTGATTTTTGTATAATTACATTGAAGGCGTACTCTATTTGAAGTTATTGAAGTAATTGAGTTAAGTCTAAAGATCAAAGGTTTACATCTTCTAAAAATTGATGCAAGACGATTGAACTTGTCATGACCATCGATATTGATTTCACAAATTTAAATTAATCCTATTTTCCTCGTCACTCAACATTCTTTTTTCCTCGTTGGTCAGTTGGGATTGAGAAAGATTTTTTGGTCCATTTTTAAAATAATATTATAATTTTGTGAGAGTATTTTATCAAAAATAAATAAATAAAAGTTTTACCAGTGGATAGTGATTTAAGTGAAAAATAGAAATAAATCATAGTAAATTATAATATTTCGAGCTTTCATTCCATGTTTTTTTCCCTCTATAATATATATTGTTATTTTCAATCTATCACAATTTGTCATTTTATAAAACAAGATTAAAAACTATTTTATAAAATAAAATAAAATAAATAAATAAAAGTTCTACCAATGGATAACAACAATCTTGATCTCAAAAATAAAACAGTAAAAACAAGATTAAAAACTATTTTATAATTTTGTGAGAGTATTTTATAAAATAAAATAAAATAAAATAAATAAATAAAAGTTTAGACTGCTTTCATTTTATGTTTTTTTGTCATTTTTTTGTGCTTTACGCTGTTGTTTTTTTGCTGCTTAAAATGTAATTCTTTTATATAAATAAGAGATAACAATGTTATCCACATTGAACCATTTAAATAATTGTTTCCTTGCTTTGGATAATATGTTTCATTACATAAATTAGTTTTGTGTTGTCCACTTTTGCATGTAACCATAATTTGTTCAATTTTCAACAAGCATTAGAAGAGGTGCAGGAGAGAGAAGCATCTTTCTGAAATAGGTTTTTACCCTATTTTATTTAATCCTTCACTGTTTTTATTGCTTTGCATTGGTTACTTTTTCTTTTACTGCATTTTTCTTATTTCTAATAATTTTGATCACTCACTATAATCTTCTTCATTTTTCAACTAATTGAATTTTAATAAATGTTAAAAGATATACATGTATATCATTCATTGATTACTAGTGATTGTTGTCAATGCCCATCCTTAATATTTTTACTAGAAACTGTAATATCCCTTTTTCAGATTATCTTGTAATTTACGCTCTTGAGTTTGCATAACTGGAAAAGCCTATACGCTGTTCCCCTCCATGCCATTTGCTCATTGGATGGAGATTACCCAAAATTTATTCAACAAAGAGATTATCTTTGAAAAAAACCCTGCAACAAATCTTTATGCTTGCTCCTATAGCAGGTTCAATTAAAAGAGATTAGAATACCAACTATCTACTCTTACAAATCACCATAAGCATAAAATTAGAACATATTTTGAAAATTCTTGTGATTCTTACCTCTTCAGTATCAAGTTCGAACTATCCAAGTACCCATACACCTGTACCTAGCTATGACTTTATACAATCCAAGAAACATCTTGAACTTCTAGATAAAAACCAAGGTGTGCAAAATATTAATAGTTGAGCAGAATTTCATGCACTCCAAATTCTCATTTTCTAAGTACGTACTTATTGTTATTTTTTTTTTAAAATGACATTAAAGATAAATCATGCCTACTTACAAATGTACAAGAGAAAATCGAATCATAATCTTCATTTGTGGCAAATATTCCACCTGCACTTAGAGAATTTGAAGAGGTGTTCTCTTTACTACAACTAGGGAAAGGACGACCAACTCCTACTCTAAATAGGCTACCCATTTCTCCATCCCCCATAAATGAATACACCATAGAAGGATTGTTTGGAATGGCATTTCCCACTTTGTTTCCAAAAGGAAGCGCCATATTCAAACAACAATGGATCAAAGAAGTTAAGCTACATGAATATGCTCTGCATCTTCTACAATGCCATGATAATAGATTTGGGCAACACCCACTATTTAGATACTTAATACTAAACATACTGATACGTCATCGAAGTCAAGCCACATCCTCTGTTTTTGTGCAAAGACAACTAGATGATTCTCTACCAACAACAATTTCTGATCTATGCCAAAGACTAACGGACTTTCCTTATGACAAGCTTGCTGACCAACTCATGCGGTTTACCTCATCAATTCATGGCACATGTGCATTTTGGAACAAGAGTAGAGGAGATCTCTTAGACATGGTTATTCAGATTGGTTGCCCAGCACTATTCTTCACCCTTAGTGCAACAGATACAAAATGGCCAGACTTTCATAGTATCATGCCATCCAATGCACCCACAAATCCATATGAAGCTTCTAGATGGAGGATACAAAATATAGTTCAAAACCCACACCTTACTGCAGTATACATGCACCACAAATTTACAGTATTTCTTGAAGAGGTCTTGGAAAAACTCCTTGGTGCAAAAGACTATTGGTATAGGTATAATTATTAAACTACTATAATCTTGTACTACAACACTTGTTACTTATATTACTCACTAAAAATTCCTTTCGCAGGTATGAGTGGCAACACAGAGGATTTGCACATATCCATGGTTTCGTTTGGCTCCATGAAGCACCTAACTTTGAAAAATTACAATGGAATAACATTTAATCAGTACAAAATGCACTTGACTACATTGATAGATATGTCTCTGCATGGAACCCAAAAACCATTGAATTAAGAAACATAATGATTCGCAGATCTTCTATTGATGATCCTTGCTTAATGGACACAAGAATGATAATGACAATAGACTCTTCTACTGACTTAGTGAATTGGTAAACCGTGTACAACGCCAAACAAAGTGCACCTTACAAAATTGTCTCAGGAAAAAAGGGACATCTCTTCTTTTTCATTATAAAGCCCCTTGGAATATACAAGAGAAATCAATCCTCTCCAATGATGATAATGGCCGACCTAAACATACTCCTGCAAGAAATGATGACCGCTTGAATCTTCACAACCCATCTGTACTCTCTATTTGGAGGGACAATGTAGATTGCCAACTTGTTCTCTCAATAAATGTAGTTCTAAACTATATCTTAAAATATGCAGCAAAAACCGAACAAAAATCTAAAACATACCATGCTATGCTATCTCGCATTTCAACCAATTTTGAGCCTGACAAACCTACCCCAATTGCCTTTCAAAAAAAACTTACTCATACTCTTGTAGATTGAGACATTGGTGCTCAAGAGACTTGCCACCTTCTATTAAAATTACCACTCTCCATATGTAGCAGGACATTCGTTTCTTTAAATGTAAACCAAAAAAACTTTCAACGTGTTTCAATCTCTCCCACATCCACAACCACATCCCCAAGTTATATAGATGCTTACATGGAAGGACCTACACATCTGGAAACATTGTCACTTATTCAAGTCACTCAAAAGTGGACCTTCAAAGCATCTCACAAGAACAACCAATGGAAAGAATGATCCACACCAGCCATTATTCGAGTATCTCCACAATTCACAAGCATCCCAACAAAATATGACAAAGTTTTCCAAGCATTCTATTGGATTGAACAACTACTATACCATCCATTTCGCAACATTCATAATGATATTTGCATATCAGATGACCAAGTCATGGAACAATGGGCAACTTTCTCTTGCTACTACTAACCATGGCATGTGTGGCGCACACCTTTGCAACCAGATGAAGAAACTAATACTATAAGTCCACCTATTGAGGAGGACCGCATGCAATGAGATATACCTGATGAATGGAAAATCTTATCAAGTCTATATCCAAGCCTCCCTATGCACATTGATGAGATTGACATGCTTGGTCAACATGGAATTGACCTCAACCATGATTGGGGAGAGGCTCATGTAAATCCGCAAGAAGAAATAACAGCTACTACTTTCACAAACTCAAATTGGCCAACATTTCAAGCTCCCTATGATCTCAATCAAAACACCCAACTTCACCTATCTATTGAACCAAAATTGATGAGCTCAGCACTAATTGGCCAATCACCACTACTACTTCTTGCACCAATAGGTATCACATCATTCAACATAAAAGCATCAACAATTCATTATGCCTTGAGAATACCAATAAAAGAAATGACCCCCTTACAAGGACAAACGCTAGCAACATTCCAAGAGAGCATGCACTTCATTCGATACATTCTAATAGATGAAATGATTTTCATTGGCCCAAAGCTACTACAACAAATTTACAGCAGATTGCGTGAAGCATTCCCAAGCCAAAATCATATCCCATCTGCAGGATGATCAATCATGGTATTTGGTGACTTAGGGCAGCTACCACCAGTCAAAGATATCCCTATGTATGCTTCAACTTCTTATGGGGGAATACTATGGCATTCATTCACAATACTTATAACTTTGAACAAAATATTTCGTCAAATTGGAGACGATCCAGCACAAAGTAGTTTTTTGTGTCCTTCTCTCAAATTTATGAAATGCAGAGCCTACAATTGCAGATTGGCAACTTCTAATGTCAGGATCAAGCACCTCACTCACAACTGAAGAGAAATCTCATTTCTCATCCTCCATACATCTATTTGCAATGAATGAAATGGTGTTTTCACATAATAAACATATGTTGTTATCTTCAACAATGCTAGTATAATTATCCATAACAGAGAAACTTAAGGGATCAACATGCTCAAATCCAAAAGAAGAACAACTTGAATCTAACATACTCTTATGTATTGGCCAAAAGGTTATGTTATGTTCAAATTTGTGGGTGGAAACAGGGCTTGTAAATGGTGCACTTGGAAAAGTCAAAGCAATTGTATATAGACATGGAGAAAGAACACCTCAACTTCCATTATTTGTTGTTGTTCGCTTCAAAAATTACAGAGGACCAATGTGGGATCACAATCAACCAAAAAATGTTCCTATAACCCTTGTGATTCGTGGTGTCCACCATCAAATACCACTAAAAATAGCATGGGCATTAACTATACACAAATCACAGGGGCTCACACTCCAACAAGCAACAATCAACATCTACAACATTGATCGTCAAGGATTGACATTCATAGCTATCTCAAGAGTTCATGAACTCGCAAGTCTCCGCATACACCCCACCTTCACATTCAAAAGATATTCATGCATGCAAACCAACCCATATGTTTCTCATCAAAAACAAGAGGAGGAGCGATTGCTAGCATTATCAAATATGAGTTCTACAAACACAAGTTAAAAGATATCTAGGTTTGTTCACTCAAGCACTTGTTTCCGTAACTTTAAAATGTATACATTAAAACCATACTTTCTAAACTTGCAAACTATTCAACAAATACTTCCTTTAATTTTGTTTGAATTACTAAATCAACAAATATTTGATAATCAATGTTAAACAAACAAGGATGTAACAAAAGTTGTACAATATTCAAATTCTAATTATATCTTTTTTCCATACTCTATAGGTATAAACTCTACAAAAGGATAATTGAACACTTATTTGTGATACTATTTGATTATTACTGCAAGTGAAAAGATCTCTAGGTTCAATAAATCACTTTTTTTTGTATCGTTATAATGTATACATTAAATCTAGACTTTTTCAACTTACAAACAATTCAACAAATAGTTCCTTTAAAAAAATATTAATTACTAAATCTACAAACATTCAATAATCAATGTTAAACAATCAAGCATGTAACAAAAGTTGTACAATTTTTGACTTTCTAATTATATCTCGTTTTCATACTCTACAGGTACAAATTTTACAATACGATAATTTCCCTTATTCGTAACACCATTGTATTATTAGTTACTTCCAATTCAAAAGAGTTTGCAAAAATAATTTGTACAAAAAAAGGAACATTATTGTGTTAATTGCATACATTGTTCAAAGTCCAAACCTAACTTAAATACAATATCAAAGATAACATCGACGTACCCATTGCACATTAAGGTGCGATTGCTAGTTATATATAATTTTTTAATCTTTTTATTTTATATTTTTGAAAATATAGATGATAAAATCAATTAACTATTGTATAGGGATTTGATTCACACCATTTAAATTAACAATCAAACAATTCTATCACAAACATTACACAACAAATATTTCTATTAAAAAAAAATCTCCAAGCATGTATCTTTTATAGTTATAATTTTGTATAATTTTTTTGAAATCATTTTAATTTTTATTAATACTTTTTAAAAATCATTATTTCTTTTTAATCATTTTAAAATATAGAGTACAATTTTATAACATTTAATCATAAATTTAAATATTTTTTATTTAATCATTAAAAAAATACTTATTTTCACTTTATTGTATATATTATATAGTTTTATAATTATTAATAATAATTTTATTAAGATCAATTATAATTAATATTACATAAATATAATTTAAATAATATATAATCTTAAAATAATAATTAATAATTAAGTTTAAGATTAATTTAATTATTATAATTTTTTATTGGTAAAAGGTTTTTGCATTTACTAAATCCAAGTTTGGAAATTTGCACGAACCGATAGGGGCTACAATTAGGGAGCCGCCTCCCCAAGCTACAAACCACCACAATGTATTGTTGGCATAACTGATGGAGATGATGATGAGATGAGAAGATGATCGATAATTTTTTTATGATCAGGTATTTGTTGTCATTGATGGCAACCATGTTTGTTTAGTCATCTAGGTCATCTAGACCAACCAGTATAGCCTAACCGATAGTGGAATCAGTTAGACAGCAAAACTTTTAAATTGTTGTCAACTGGTAAACAAGAATAGAGCGATGATCAAGCTACTGGTACGAATGATTGGAGAAGATTCAAGTGTTGCAGTTCAGAATATATGCTCATAACATTGGCATAAGTCTGTGATTGAAATCACATCAAGTTTGGTGAACTGGAAAGCACATTTATAATTGATTGTCATGAACTCTTTGAAGAAGAAGGAATACTAATATCAGATCTTTAACCGATAATGATTTAAGGTTTGGTGGTGGATCTTATCATGATCATAACATAGTGATGATGTGTCATAATCCGTGTGTAATGATAAGATGGTATTTGAGCGCCTACAAGGATCAGATTTCTTGGGAAACAACAAAGTGCTTAGAAGAATGAAACAAGGTTTTGATTGCTTATCAAATCAATGTGCGGTGATTATTCAATGGCGAAAATCATCTAGAAATTTGTTGTAATGATCTGTAATATATTTTGGAGGAGTGTTTTGCCACACTAAATGTAAATTCATTGTATCTTATTGATGTAATTAGGGTTTGTAGCCATCCTAACTGAAAAGTGTATTTAGGGATAGTTGGAGAAGAGATTTTGTGTTGGTGGTTTGAGAAGAAGCTATTGCCCAACTAGTTTGAAGTGTCTGCATGTGTGTAGCAAAGTTGTACTGACAAGGATCTGTACTGGCAAGTAAGGAAGTTTTGTAATCAGATCATTTGCCCTGTTGTTCCCTAACAGTTATAGCAGTTTGAAATACCTTAACCGAGTAGATCCTAAAAGATTTGATATTGTAAATCTCTTCACCAGGTGGGTCATTAACTTGAGTTGGAAATCCTCTAACAAGGTTACTCTTAATAGGGTAGAGCTCCTAACAGGACTGAGGAAAAATCCCTTGGCCGAGTGACTCCTAATAGGGTCTACTCTTAACCAGGCATATTGTAAGCTCTTAACCAAGCTAGGCCTTTAACCGAGCTCATTCCAAAAGAGTGCAAATACATATTGTGGGTGTTAATTCCCACCATGGTTTTTCTAGTTGGGTTTCCACATCAAAAATATTCGTGTTCATGTGTTGGATGCATTGTTTATTTGTGCAATTGATATCTTTTCTTTGTTTGCATATTGATGAACACTTGAGTGAATGGTTTGTTAAATCAGCTTAGAAGATTGTTTGAGTAGTTACAAGTACAATTTTGTGAAGTGTTGCAGATTTGTTTTATTACTGATTCACCCCCCCTCTCAGTAATAACTGGATCCTTATAATAACAATTGGTATCAGAGCACTAGGTCCTCTTTTTGCAAAAGCTTAACCACTTGAGGTAAAGATCCAAGATGATGAAGGAGGGTCCTAAGTTCACAAAGGATAACTACAAAATATGGAGCAATTACATCAAGGGTATGGGGCCATAGTTCTAGGAGCATGTGGTTAATAAGTACACACCTCCTATCGGTACTCTGACTGCAGATCAACTTAGGGAGCAGCAAGAGAATATTCAAGCATTGGAAGCCATTGTAAATACTCTTTCTGATTCTGAGTATATTGATGTTCATGGTATAGAAACCACTGATGAAGTTTGGGAAAAGTTGAAGGTGATTTATTATGGAGATGAGCATGTGCAAAAAGCTAAAGAAGAAAGCCTAAGAGACAAGTTTGATGACATGAGGATGGTGGAAGGTGAGAACATAACCCAGTATGGACAAAGAATAAAAGAAATAGTTGGAGGAATCAAAAGTTCTAGGGGAACCATAGTAGAAGATAGAGTGGTAAGTAAAATGCTTAGAACCTTACTGCCTTCTTATGCTATTAAAGTATCTTCTATCCAAGAATTGAGGTCAGTCAACAAAGATAAAGCTACATTTGGTTCATTGATAGGAAATCTTACTGCTTTTGAATTGAATAGCTTTTACAATAGTGTACCTAAAGTATAATCTTCTTTCAAAGCATCAGTATCATCAAGAAAAGGAAAGGATGTCTATCATAACCATGATTATAGGTCAAGTCATCATGGCGGTGGTAATGAAGAAGTGGATAATGAACATAACTTGATGGAAATTGAGGCTTTAATGGCAAAGAAACTTCCTAGAGGCACCGATAAGTAAAAAGACAAGCTTCCTCTTAAGTGCTTCTAATGTAACAAAATAGGACATATTGCTGCTAATTGTCCTAACAATAATCAGAAAGAAAAATTTAGAAAGTTTAAGGGAAAAAGTAAGAAACAATGTTATGTTGTAGTAGATGAAGGTGTTACCGATGAGGAATCAGAGGATGAAGATAATGAGGAAATTATTTCTATAGCAGTTAAGGAAGATCTCTCTAACAAGAAATCTTTAGTGTCCTATATTGACAGTAGTGATGAGTGGGTCCTTGATAGTGGTTTCTTACACCACATGACCGGTGACAAGAACAAGTTGATCTCACTTGAAGAATTTGACGGTGGAGTAGTGAGATTTGGCAACAATATACCATGCTTGGTAAAAGGTAAAGGTTCAATTTTCTTAAATGGAAAAAGTAATGCTGATGATGTGTATTGGGTTAAAGGATTGAAGCATAACTTGTTGAGTGTTGGTTAGCTAAATGATAAAGGGTATCATCTTGAGTTCAAGAATGGAGTGTGTATGATTTTAGGAAGCAAAGGAGAACTGATTGCTATCAGTAAATGGACAAATGGTAACTTATTCCATCTGAACAATAATGTTAACAGTTGTTTGGATGCAAAAGTTGAGAATAGTTGGCTATGGCATAAAATATTTTGTTATGTAAGTTTTTTATAATTTGGTCAAGGTCAGCAAGTCAAGTATGGTTAGAGGTATGCCACAACTAGTCAAACCAGACAATGTGATTTGTAAGGAGTGTCAGTTGGGTAAGATGATTGCTTCTTCTTTCAAAAGAAAATCATTTTCTTCTAAAAAATATTTTAGATTTGGTGCACACTAATTTATGTGGTCCTATGAGGACTAGGAGTTTTCAAGGTGATAAATATTTCATGATATTTACTAACGATTATTCAAGAATAATGTGGGTTACATTTTTAAAGGAGAAGTTTGATGCTTTCAACAAGTTTAAGGCATTCAAATCCTTAGTGGAGAAAGAAACCGGTAAGAACCTAAAGTGCCCAAGATTTGATCGGGGTGGAGAATTCACATTAGCTAAATTTGTGAAATACTGCGATGAGAGTGGAATCAAGAGACAACTATTTGCACCAAGGAAACCACATCAGAATGGGATTGCAGAAAGGAGGAACCAAACCATAGTTGAAGCAACAAGAACAATGTTGATACAAGTAGATGTACCTAAAATGTTTTGGAGAGAAGTAGTTAGCACTGCATTATACACAATGAACCAAATATTGGTCAAGAAAGGTAGTGACAAAACTCCCTATGAAATATGGTATGGTCATACTCCTAATGTTAGAAATTTCAATTTTTTTGGCAGTAGGTGTTACATAAAGAGAGATGAGTATATCAAAAAGTTTGATCCTAAAAGTGATGAAGGAATTGTCCTAGGTTACTCAACTAAGAGCAAAGCATTCAAGTGCTTTAACAAAAGAACCAAGAAGATTGTGGAAAGTGTTAATGTAAAAGTTAATGAGTATTCTGGCAAATATGATGATACCAGCAAGTTTGATCTAGTAGATGAACAAAAGGTAGTGATCATTGAACTGAAAGTTCAAAATGATGCTGAGCTGAACAGTGTGGAGGATGCTGCTCAGCCAGTGGAAGAAGAAGAAGAAGAAGAAGCTTCTACACCGGAACCAATTATACCTAGATATGTAAAGTTGAATCACTCTACAGATTAGATAATTGGAGACATGAATGCTGGAGTACAAACAAGAAGAAAGATCAAAGAAAGTGCTTGTCTAATTTCCACAATTGAACCTAAGACAGTGAGGGAAGCTCTCAGAGATGATGATTGGATAAAGGCTATGAAGGAGGAGCTTGATCAAATAGAGAAGAATGACACTTGGTCACTTATCCACAGACCAGCTAGTAAAAATGTGATTGGTACTAAGTGGGTGTTTAGGAACAAATTTAATGAAGATGGTGAAGTGATTAGGAACAAGGAAAGACTAGTTCGCACAGGATATGCACAAGAAGAAGGTGAGGATTATGGAGAAACTTATGCACCGGTTGCTAGAATTCAAGGAGTAAGAATGCTACTTGAATTTGCAGCATTCAAAGGATTCAAGGTATACCAAATGGATGTCAAGTATGCATTTTTTAATGGAATTCTAAAAGAAGAGGTTTACATTGAACAACCAGATGGGTTTGCATTGACTGGAGACAAGGACATGGTTTGCAAACTTCATAAAGATTTATATGGGTTAAAGAAATCTCCAAGGGCATGGTATGCAAGACTCTATTCACACCTGATAAAGATTGGACTTCAAAGAACCAGTGAGGACATCGACATTTACTTGAAGATGAAAGGAGACAAGTTATTGATTGGAGAAGTGTTTGTAGATGATATCATATTTGGAGGAAATGATGATATGAGTTTAACTTTTGCAAAAGAAATGAAAAAGGAATTTGAAATGTCTTTGATAGGTGAAATCAAAATTTTCATTGGTTTGCATGTCCAACGGATGAAAGGATGAATCTTTATCAGGCAGTCCAAATATGTGAAGGAGGTATTGAAAACCTTTGGAATGGAAGACTCTAAACTAGCTGGAACCCCTATGGTTACTGGTTGTAGATTATCCAAGGAAGATGATTTAGACCTAGTGGATGAAACTAAGTATAGATCAATGATTGGTAAACCACACTATGTTGTTTATAGTAGAACGGACATTGATCATGCAGTTGGTATAGTGGCTAAATATCAGAAAGTCCTAAAGAGACTCATATGGTGGCAATGAAGAGAATTTTCAAGTATCTTAGAGAACTATTGATTATGGATTATGGTATCCATATAAAGGAAACGTCTCTTTGAAGGTGTTCACATATGTTGATTGGGCAGGTAATGTAGATGACCAGAAGAGCACAACCGGTGGTGCATTCTTTCAAGGATGAAACCAATATCCTAGACTAGTAAGAAACAAAGTTTTATTTCTTAGTCTACATCAAAAGAAGAGTAAGTGGTTGCATCTATGAACTGTACTCAAGCAATATGGATGAGACATGTATTAGAAGGATTCAAGGAGAATATGACAGTACCGGTGGTCATATATTGTGATAATAGAAGTGCAATAAACATTTCAAAGAATCTTGTATTGCATGCTAGAACAAAGCATATTAAATTGAAGTATCATTATTTGAGAGAAAGAGTGTAGGAAAAGAAAGTTGGGATGAATCATGTATCAAGCAAGGAGGAGTTGGCTGGCATCTTCACTAAGTCATTGCCTAAAGCAACCTTTGAGTATCTCAGAAGCAAGCTAGGGGTTATACCCCTACTATAGAAGGTCAACTAAGATGTTGTTGCAGCATCAATCTAATGGACAAATTTAAGATCTTTCACTGTGGATTGATGAGAAAAGGGATACTCCTTAGGGGGAGAAGCGGAGATGAAGAAAACAATAGTAGCAAAAGATGAATTTGACACTTTGCACCTTTGGCATTGTTGTCAAAGGGGGGAAAGAAAATTAAAGGGGGAAAAGAACAGTGAAGAGAAGAAAGAGAAGAACTAGTGGAGGGATAAGAACAAGTGAAATAGAATAGAAGAAGAAAAGAATAGTACAACAGTCATAACAGTTAGAGTTCCAGTTTTGCATAGTGAGATTTTGGTGTTGCCATCAATGCCAAACGAAGAGATTGTTGGCATAACTGATGGAGATGATGATGAGATAAGAAGATGACCAGTAAACTTGATATGATCAAGTGTTTGTTGTCATTGATGACAACCATGTTTGTTTAGTCATCTAGGTCATCTACACCAATCGGTAGTGGAGTCAGCTAGAAAAGAAACTATTAAGTTACTATCAACTGGTAAATAGGAATAAAACTATGATCAAGCGACTGGTATGGACGATTGGAGAAGACTCAGGTGTTGCGGTTTAGAATTTATCTTCATAACGTTGGCATGAGTCTATGATTGAAATCCCATCAAGTTTGGTGAACCAAAAAGCAAATTTATAATTGACTGTCATGAACTTTGTGAAGAAGAATGAATACCGGCATGAGATCTTTAACTAGTAATGCTTAAAGGTTTGGGGGTGGATCTTATCATGATCATAACTTAGTGATGACGTGTCATAATCTACATGTAGTGATAAGATGGTATTTGAGTTCATACAAGGATCAAATTTCTTGGGAAACAACAAAGTGCTTAGAAGAATGAAACAAGGGTTTGATTGCTTATCCAATCAATATGTAGTGACCATTCAATGATGAAAAATCATCTAGAAATTTGTTGTAATTATCTGTAATGTATTTTGGCAGAGTGTTTTACCATGCTAAATGTAAATTCATTGTATCTTATTGATGTAATTAGGGATTGTAGCTACCCTAACTAAAAAGTGTATTTAGGGCTAGTTGGAGAAGAGATTTTGTGTCGGTGGTTTGAGAAGAAGCTATTGTTAAACTAGCTTGAAGTGTCTGCATGTGTGTAGCAGAGTTGTGCTGAAAAGGATCTATACTAGCAAGCAAGGAAGTGTTGTAATCAAATCATTTGCCCTGTTGTTCCCTAATAGTTTCAACAGTTTGAAATCCCTCAACCGGGTAGATCCTAACAGGTCTGATATTGTAAATCCCTTCACTGGGTGGCTCATTGACTTGAGTTCAAAATCCTCTAACAAGGTTACTATTAATAGGGTTGAGGTAAAATCCCTTGACCGAGTGACTCCTAACAATGTCTGCTCTTAACCAAGCATATTGTAATCTCTTAACAGGGCTAGGCTTTTAACCGAGCACATTCCAAAAGAGTGCAAATACATATTGTGGGTGCTAATTCCCATTGTGGTTTTCCCAGTTGGGTTTCCATGTCAAAAATATTTGTATTCATGTGGTGGATGCATTGTTGATTTGTGCATTTGATATCTTTTCTTTGTTTTCATATTGATGAACACTTGAGTTAATGTTTTGTTAAATCATCTTAGAAGATTGTTTGAGTAGTTACCAATAGAGTTTTGTGAAGCGTTGTAGATTTGTTTTATTACTGATTCACACCCCCCTCTCAGTAATAACTAGATCCTCATAATAACATGTATGACCTCTTAGAAAGTTGCCTGAATAGGGTTCCATGTTGAGAATACCCTCCTTCCAAGCTATCTTTTTCTTCTTTCCTCTTCCTTCTTACTAGCCTTCCTCGTACATAGAATCCCTTTATGACTCCAAAGATGAAACCCCGACCGATAACTTACTCTCCCCCACTCCATTATGTGGATTCACATGACTACCGACTATGTCTATTGTAGAGCTAAACCCTAAGTGATGATACTCCTTACTACTTGTCATCAACCTCTCCACAGTTTTGGAGATTGAAGCATATGTACTTTGCATATCCTTCGAAGCTTTGATAGTTCACTTTCTCTTAGCATCTAGACTCAACTTATCCTTGCAAATTTTTATAGGTTTCTTTTCTATGCTCTCCTTTTGAATGTCAAATATTTCATTCTCAATCAAGTAATGATGAGGAGATACCTTCCTCCATCAAGTGTCTTTTACATTTAACTTTTTCCTATCACATTTAGCTATGAAATTCTCTATTTGATAGCATCTTCTACACCTAAATGGGATACCTTCATTATCTAACATTTGTACCCAAATCCCCTTCTCAAAATTAAAAAATAAATCTGCAGTTGGAGCCTTAGTCAAATCCATTTCCACTAAGACACATGCATAGGTGGTATGCATATTCTCCAAGGACCCATCATCCACTCCCAAATATTTTCCCAAAGTATTTCCTACAACTTTAAAATAAGATTTGAACCAAAATTATAACAACAAATTTGGAAGTTTTACCCAAGTTAGTATCCTATCAAAAGATTTGGTAGCTAGGTTAAAACATGGATACTATGGTTTGAGTAAGAGACTATGCTTCTCCTCCCAACTCTAGAGAGATGTGTATAAGATCCTATTCCTATCCTCTAGGTTGTAAAAATTCACCACAAAAAAGCCATGGGCACTTTAATAAATTTGCACATCCCCCACAAAAATAGGGCTCCCAACCTTTATGATCCACTTGTGAAGCTCTCTAAGACTTAGCCAAAATCCTTTAAACCACCCTATCAAGCCCATCTCAGAAAAATATTGTTCATTCTCATAAACTTTCTTAGTTGTCTTAACATCTAGACTCATTGTCAACATCTATACTCACTGTTAGTCTATTTTTTGTTGGATCACTCCAAGAAGAGGGCATTGAAGCACATTTTGGAGTCCCCATTCTAACAGTCCTTAGCCCTCAACTTCATCCACTCACTTTCTTGTTCTAGATTCATTTGCCAATCATGACATTTATTCCTTTAATCAGAGAAGTCATCATTATGAAAAGGGCCACAATGGATACCGCCCCTTTGCACAAACCCACCATTGTTGTCAAACCTTTTAGCAACATACACACCCAAGCATTGACAAAAACTATAGGGATCTTGAGCCATAGATAAGGACACCAAAGAAGGTCATTGCCATTATTTTTGAACAACTCTGTAGTAGCTCAAAACCTCCAAAAATTCTAGAAGCCAAAGAGATCCTCAACGACAAAATTTTTTCTTAAGGTTCTCGCTCTTTAAAAATAATTTTATTATTATAATTATAATTATATAGATTTAATAGTTAAATTAGGATTATATTTTTAAGAAAAAGAAAGTGTGAGTTATAGTTAATATTATAAAAATATAATTAAAATAATATTTTTTAAAATAACAATAATTTAAATTATAATAATTTTTTTCGCTCGACAAGAAGCCAAAGCCAAATATATTAAAATATGATAAAAACACAACAAGATATCTAGTATCATGTATCAAAATATGATTCAAAGTCTATGAGTGAAACCATAACCCTTAGAAACCAAAAATTGCGCAAAAACAAGGGCTAGTATCCACTACCAAGGATAATTATAATAATTAAGAATTACAAAAAATATTTTTATTACAATACTATAAAGTTAAGTACTCCCCACTACATGGCACTTATTTACCTATGATATGGAATTAATCTGCAAGTTAGGAATCTCTATTGAAACATTCAAGAAGTTGGTAACTCCTCTCCAGACATCGATGGAGAGTTGAGTGGATGTTATCTTTAAGTAAACAAGTTTGTTTTAGACAACCATAGAGTCTTGATTGATGGCTTTCTGTAAGTTATTAATCCCCTCTATTAGGGGAATATGCAAATGATTGCGTAAGTTTTCATTTTATCTAAGTCCATTTTCTTAAAGCACTAATATTTTTGCCTTGGATATATAAATTTCCCAATAAAAGAATACCCTAGGCTTGAGGATGACCATTTTACAATTGAAATAGATATTCTAAGGAAAAATCCCTTGCCATCCTCTTCATTCCTACCTACTTATTAATATAAATGAATGCATCCAATCAATAGATAATTAAGCTAGATCAAGTGAATTAGTACTAATAATTAAAACTATTTAAATTAAATATAATATTTTGTTTTAAAGTGATGATGAATAAATGAATTTGGATTGATAATTGAAATTACCAAATTGAATTTAGGAATCTTAATGAATTAAATGTGATATATTTCATTCAAATATTAACGATGAAATGTTGTGACAAGTGTTAGAAGTTGATTCGTTAATGTTCTATAATTTAATGGTTGATATATATGAAAATCTCAAATTATATGTAGTAACTTTCTTTTTATTTTATATCATCTATACAAGTACAACTCTAATCCATGTAGTACAAATTTTAGCAAAAACCATGTGCAATTTTGGAATATATTCACCTTAGAAATTTTATCATGTAATAGTCCTAGGATGATGTTATGAGTATAAAATGAATATATTATTGTTCAAACTCTTAGATATAAATGTCTTCACATTTTTATAATGATTTCAACTAATTGTTAATATCCTTAAATACAACAAAGAATCATGTAACTGAACAAAATATATGCAATGTTGGCTTTCAAGGTTTAGTGAAGTGATTGAAAAGACAAGAATTATTTTTTTTATTTTAAAATTTCATGTTCAATTTTGTGACTAAAAATCTTGCTATCTACATCCTCATTCATTTCCTATTATTGGAGATAACTCTTATCATATTTATTTCTCCTACATCCATATCTAAATATATATTTTCACCTTCTTGTCTTGCCATATCTACTCAATCATTTTCACTATCATTATCTTCATGTACCCTACATTTTATCATACATTCTTCTATTGTATCCTTCCTTTCGTACAATCCCATTAAGGTTTTCACTTCCTCATCTATTCTTCCTATAGCTACATTTGCAACATCTTCCATCCTTCTCCTTGATTTCATCATGCTACCCTAAATCCCTTATGTTTCTTCTTTCTTCTTACTATTTTCTTTCTATATATAACATCCATTTCTATAAAGAGACATGAATATCACTTATTATAAGGTTACTTTCAATCTAATCCTAATTCATTATCCTCCTTCCCAAAGCTATAGTTACACTCTGGTACAACACTAATGGCACACAACTCTTATTGTAGGTGCTAAAACCCCATTGAATTGAATCCAGTAGATGGATAAAGGAGGTTGTGTCTGTTGAAAGAAACCCACATGATTGGAAAAGGTACTATACTATAGGTACAATACTTAGTCACTATAAGAACATATATCTATGTTGCAACCAATAAATCCTATGATACAAGGATTTGACAACACAACACCAAAGCACAAGATAACCTAGATATCCACACAAAAAGGTTCTAATTAATTTATAAAGTAGAAAAACTCATAAAAAAATGTACATGAATATGAAGAACTCACATTCAAAAGAGAACAAAATTTAAAAGTAAGATCATTTCAAGTATCTCAATTTAATAATCATTTACACATGTTTGATTCCCTTAAAAATATTGGGTCATATTTAACACTCTCTTGTTCTGCCCTTCATATTGCTTTCTGACACATGCACCCCTTTTCCTTTGTCTTTCTTGTTCTCTATTTTCTATTTTTACCTTATTATTGATTGTTTCCCTTTTATTCTTCCATATTCTTTCTCTCTTCCACTTCTTTCCTCTATTTTATTCTCTTATAAAATCTCCCCAAAATATAGAAGTTTATAAAAACTAACCTTTAAAATGGGTACAATGCTCAAAATCTCATTATAAATGCTCAACAACGCATTTTTTAGTTCATAATTCACACTTAAATTATTTATTCTCCATTTTTTCCATGTTCTTGTTCATTAATGCATTAGAAACTAGGTATTGTTTCCTAACAGTAGTTGAAAAATTTTAAACTATAATAAATATACATGTTGGTAGGTAGAAAAATACAATGACAAGAAGAAAAAAAGGGTGATACCCTTACATCAGGTTAGTCATATGCTCACTCAAACTAATAATAGTGGTTGGTAGTAGATTTAAAATGTAGTTTCTACTTAATTTTTTTGGAATTGAAATAGAATAGAAAAAAATTATCCTTCATGAGTTAAAAGATAGTTTGGGGACAACATATTCATTTAGTTTTCTTTGTTAAATGTTGATCCTTTTGTTCTTCAATTTGATAATGAACTTTATTGTCTTGAAAACCATATGTTAACTAAAGAAAAATAAACTAAAAACTAAAATGTGTATACTAACACACCCCTCTTAGAAAATAAATATTACATAAAGACAATTCTTCATAAATTGTGTAAGGCAACAATTCCATCAATTATTAGAAAAAAAAAACTATGGAACAAAGTTTTTCATATTTGAGCTCCTTCGAAACTTATTTTCCTCTTATTATCAACATCCCTTGGACCATTTTCTACCTCTTCTTTTCTAGTTATCAATGGTGTTGGAATATGCTTCAATCCATTTCTTTCCAAAGTATAAGTATTTTCTCTACCATCATGTATTGTCTTTGTGTCTAATCATCAAAGTCTTCCAAAGAGAAAATGGCATACATTTATAAGCATGATATCATACGAGAAATCATCTTCATAAGTGCCAATTGAAAAAATCACTAGGAAATTACCAATCAATAATGACTTGGTACCTTTTATTTTTAAATGGCATATTGTAAGGAGTAGGATGAGTTATTCATTTTAGCCCCAGCTTATCTACCATTTTAGTTTAGAATAAATTATTAGTACTAACAATAACTACTATGACCTCGCAACATTTACCCAATATTTTTTCTTGGACAAATTTATTTTCTCTTTTTGTTTGCTTCAAAAATATATTCTTTATCATAAGTGCTTCTCCTCTATTAGGTTCTTTTGTTTTACTACAAAACCTTGTATCTATTACACTTGCAACCTCTATTCTCCTTATACTCTTAGCATATGTTGTGGGAACTCATCAAATATTTGGATTGACTAGACACATGTGAAATAGGTCCCTCAAAAGCCTCTATCTTTGCCTCTTATAAATATCCACCTCTACCTCTCACATGGTATGGTATTCCTTGTTTTTCATTTTTCTCCTTTTGATTATTTGAAGGCTTAGCCTCCTTCTCATGGCTATATTGTTTTGCAACTATCCTCTACCTCTCAATGGCCTCGGTGGTTTGCCTCTCTCTCCATCTCTACCTTGGGCTCTCTATCCCCATCCTCCATCCCTTTGTCCTCCTAGATCCCTAACAACCCTCCTAGCCCCTCCTCTACTATCCACCGCTATCCTCCTCATCATCATCATCCAAACCTAGAGCTGGCTATCCAAGACCTGTCAAATGTGGGAATGGATGTGGGGCAAAATAGGCCACATACTCATCTATCATACCTACATTGGCCACATCATGTAACATATCCCATGGCATCAAAACCATCTCTTGAAACTGTGTGAGAGCCTCAATATAAGACAAAATCGGTCCCCAATGGACCTACTCTCTCACTGTGCATGCAAACTTGCCTAACCCCTGTGGCATCTATTGCACTCTGTCTAATTGCTTGGTTACCCTATCAATCAAATGTCTATCCAAAATATAGGGAGTTTTCCCAATGAGGTACCTGCTATGAAAAAAATGGTAACTCTCAGCCATCCTCCTCCCAAGCCTTGCAATCTAGATATGGCCTCCATGTGACACTATCTTGTTGGCAATATTGCATTATAATAGGAAATGAAAGATTGTTGGCATTTCATAAGGATATTGAGAAGGTTGTTGATGATTATGGATATAATTGATTAAAGATGTTTTACTATCTTGATATTATTATTTTGTCATTGGTGTCAAGAAATTGATTTTCTAATTCAGTATGATGTTGCCATATCTTGAGAAGTATGATATGAAGGTTATAAAGATGTCAGTAAAAGACACAGGAAAGAATGTGATGAATAAGGGGATGAATAAGGTATTCAATGGGCAACTACTACCGAGTCAGAAAATGATGAGATCATGATGTTTTAGATTGTTTTAACATCATACATATGTTGTAAACTATAAAGGTTAATACTATACTATGTTATCAACCAGAGAACCTAGTAGGTAAACCCTAAGGAACCTAGTCAGTAAACCCTAAGGTTATCACTATCAGTTAATGAAGGCAGAATGTCTACCGAGTGAAGTTTAGTATTCACCGAGTTGTTACCGAGTTGTAACTGAGCTATAACAAAATGCATTAAATGTTTACATACGGTATTTAATGAAGGAAGATGATGAGCTGGAGCGGATTAAATGATTGGTAAGCCATGGAAGAAGTTTGCTCAAATCTAAGGCAATGAAAAGTCGGCATGAAGATCTATAGCTCAGATTGAACCGCAATACCCCGGCACAAGTTCCAAGACTAGTATGCAAGTTCCAAGGCAGGGTAAAATGTTTTAAGATCAAAAGATGCATTGAACTTGGACAAGATTGAAGATCTGATGGCTATGATTGATCATGGGAAATGTGGTCAAGGAGATTAAGTGGTTATCTAATTGTTTATAAATAGGAAACTATTGATAAACAATGTACACGGGCAAGTGTATGCATAGGGATGCTACATAGTGATTACTGAGCACAAAAGCTTGAAGACCTGTTCGAATAATAGAGTATAGAAGCCCAGCAGATAGACAAGATTAGTTCTATGTCTAGATTGTATTGAACAAATAAGAACCTGCTTTAGCATTTTAGATGTGAAGTTGCAAATAGATTTTTATTACTGTTATTTTGTGAAAGTGATAGAAAATCTCTTAACCGAGTGGACTTAATAGTCTTATATGTAAACCCTCTAGCAAGGTGACATTCTGATTGAGTGTTTGAAATCCTTTAACAAGGTCACTTCTAACAAAATGAATATCCTAACAGATCTGAGGTAAATCCCTTAACCGGGTCACATCTAGCAATGTGTTTGTAATCTTTAATAGGATTTGCTTTTAACCGAGCATACTCTAGAAGTGTATATTTCTTAGTGGGTCTGAAATCCCACAGTGGTTTTTCCCTATTTGGGTTTCCACATTAAATCTAGTGTTATAAGGTTTATATTGTTCATATGCTTTTGAGTTTGCATGTTTAACAATTTTGGTTATATTGCTGATATATATGTTACCAAGGTTGAATCTGATGTTTTTATGGATGATTAAGTTTGTATGATTCACCCCCCCCCCCCCCTCTCATCTTGTTGGCTATTGGATCTGTACTTATATTAAGTATCAGAACTATCAATTGGTATCAGAGCTTTGGATTCCAGAAGGAAAGTTTAAAGGCATTTGAGTTAAAGATCCAAAGATGTATAAGAGGGATGCACCAAAGCTGAACAAGTCAAGTTTCTCTACATGGCAGAAAAGGATGAAGCTACATCTATTAGGAATTAGAGAATATGTTGTATACTATCTCGAGAATGATTTTGTTGCACTGAGCACCTATCCATTGACTATGGAAGAGATAAGGGCAAAGCAAGAACATAATCAAGCAATGATTGAAATAACATCTGCATTGACCAACTCAGAGTTTAATAATCTAGAAGGCTGCAATGATGCAAAGGCAATGTGGGATAAGCTCATATCAGTATATGGAGGAGATGAACATGTTCAAAGAGCAAAAGTAGATAGTCTGAGAGGACAACTTGAATCTATGAGGATGAAAGAAGGTGAGAACATAACTTAGTATAGCACAAGACTAAAGGAGATTGTCAATCAAATCAAAGAAGCAGGTGGAACTATGAAGAAAAGGATATAACAAGTAAGTTGTTGAGAACCCTTCTACCAGCTTATGCAATCTGAGTCTCTATAATCAATGAATTAAGGTCTGTACCTAATATGACAGTTTCTTTAGATGCTACTATTGGTAAGCTACATACATTTGAGTTAAGTAATTTTGATAACAGTGGATCTTCGGTAAATAAAGTTGAATCTGCATTTAGTTCTTTTCATCTTGATGAATCTAATGATTACAATGAAAGAAAGTATAAGTACTCTAAAGGAGATCACAGTGGAGCAAGTGAAAGATTTTGGAAGAACATGGAAGAAGTACACAAACTGTATGAAGAAATCAGAAAGCAAGAAGAGTTTGAAGCACTATTAGCCAAAAGGTTACCAAGAGGCAAAGGTAAGTATAAAGGAAAACTACCTTTGAAATGTTTCAATTGTGACAAGATAGGACATATGGCTTCTAACTGTCCTGACAAAGATTTTACTGAAAGAAGATATTACTGAGATGATAGATAGAAAGATATTCATTATAGAGGACACTGAGACTTCAGAAGAAGAGATAGAAAGACATGCTTAATAGCTGATGAGGAATCTAATGATGATAAATCAGATGAGACTGATACAGAGGAAGTAGTTTATGTGGCTATCAAGGATGGCTCAGATGAAGAAAGGTATGAAGAAAAATCTCTAATATCTCACATAAACACTAATGATTCTTGGATTATAGATAGTGGATGCTCACATCATATGATAGGAGATAAACACAAGTTTGTTATATTAGAAGATTATGATGGAGGCTACGTTAGATTTGGTAATGATGCACCATGTCCAGTAAGAGGTAAAGGATCTATAACACTTCTTGATAATGCAAGATGCAATGATGTTTATTGGGTTGAAGGTTTGAAATACAATTTGTTGAGTGTAGCATGGCTAAACAACACAGGTTACCAAATAGAATTTCAGAAAGGAATTGTCAAAGTTCATGACAAAAATGGAAAGTTAGCTACTACCGGGACCCAAACAAAAGGTAATACATTTCACCTTAACTCAACTCGGAATAAGTGTTTGCATGCAAAGATTGATGATACCTGGTTATGGCATAAAAGGTTTTGTCATGTCAATTTTGATAATCTAATCAAAATAAGCAAGAAGCACAGAGTAAGAGGTCTACCAAGTCTTGAAAAACCTAAGAATGCTATATGCTGAGGACGCCAAAATGGGTAAGATGACAAGATTAAGCTTTACAAGTAAGTCTTACACTTCTAAGCGAATTTTAGATCTAGTGCACACTGATCTTTGTGGTCCTATGAATGTTCAAAGTTATTATGGTGATAAATATTTCATATTATTTGTGGATCACTATTCAAGGATGATGTCAGTAATGTTTTTAAAAGAAAAATCAGAATCTTTTCAAATGTTTAAATGGTACAAGGAAAGAGTTGAAAATGAAACAGGAAGACAACTGAAATGTCTTAGATTAGATAGAGGAGGAGAGTTCACATCTAATGAGTTCAACTTGTTTTGCAATGATCATGGTATTAAAAGACAAGTCTCTGCACCAAGAACTCCATGGTAGAATGGAATAGCTGAAAGAAGAAACAGATCTATTGTGGATTGTGCTAGAACACTAATGATTGAAAAGAAGGTGCCACAAACATTTTGGAGAGAAGCAATAAGCACAGCAGTTTACACCTTGAACCGAGTTCAATTGAAGAAAGGTACTTTGAAGACACCATATGAAATCTAGTATGATAAGAAACCTAATGTTAGTTATTTTAAAATCTTTGGAAGTAGATGCTATGTTCATAAAGATGATAGAAATGGCAAGTTTGATTAGAAAAGTGAAGTAGGAATGTCTCTAGGTTACTCTTCTAGAAGCAAAGCATTTAAATGTCTGATCAAATCATCTAACAAAATAGTAGAAAGTGCAAATGTGAAAATTGATGAATTTGCAAAAAGAAACGATGAAGGAAATTCCAAGGAACCAGAAGACTATGATGAATTTGTCTATGTTCAATCGAGAAGTTCTACCGAGAAGACTGTTGAAGAAAATGAAGAGAATATCCAATTACTATGATGAAGAAGATCATATAGAGCCTATCGAGCCTGTATTAGCCAAGTATGTAAGAAGACATCATGCACCAGGTCAAATTATAGGAGATAAGGATGATCCAATGATGATAAGGAACAAACTGAGACAGAACACATGTTTGATGTCTAAATTTGAACCAAGAATAGTAAAAGAGGCATTTAACAATGAAGATTGAGTAAATGCTATGACAGAAGAGATTGATCAAATCAAGAAGAATGACACATGGACACTAATCCCAAGATCGAAGGACAAAAATGTAATCGGTACAAAGTGGATTATCAGAAAAAAGCTAAATGAAAAAGGTGAAGTCATTCAAAACAAAGCAAGACTAGTTTGCAAAGGTTATGCTCAAGAAGAAGGAATTGATTATGGTGAAACTTTTGCACCTGTTGCTAGACTTGAAGGAGTTAGAACATTGTTGGCCTATGCTGCTTTCAAGAACTTCAAGATATATCAAATGGATGTCAAATCTGCATTTCTGAATCGAATATTAGAAGAAGAAGTTTTCATTGAACAAAGTGAAGGATTTGTTGAAGACAAAAATAAAGATCAGGTATGTAAATTGAACAAAGCTTTATATGGTTTGAAACAAGCACCAAGAGCATGGTATGAAAGATTGCACTCTTATTTGATTAAGATTGGTTTTATAAGGACAAGTGAGAACAACAACATGTACATGAAGAATGATGAAAATGGAATACTGATCTCAGCCATATTTGTTGATGATATTATATTTTGTGGAAATGACTCTTTTTGCAAGAACTTTGGAAATGAAATGAGAAAAGAATTTGAGATGTCATTAATCGGTGAGATAAAGTATTTTATAGGTTTACAGATACTGCAAATGAAAAATGAGATTTTCATTACTCAATCCAAGTACATAAAGGAAATCTTGAAGAAATTTGGAATGGATGATTCAAAACCAGTAAGTACTCCTATGACTACCAACTATAAATTATCAAAGAATGATGAATTTGCATCTATTGATGAGACACTCTACCGATCCATGATTGGAAAACTACAATATGTTGTTCACAGCAGACCAGATATAGCACATGCAGTAGGTATAGTTGCAAGATTCTCTGCAGATCCTAAGGAAACACACATGACAACAATCAAAAGAATTTTTAGATACTTGAAAGGCACAGGGCATTATGGCTTAGTATATCAGAAAGGAAATGATTTTGATTTAAAAGTTTATATTGATTCTGATTGGGCAGGCAACATTGATGACATGAAAAGCACAAGTGGAGGATCTTTCATTTTAGGAGAAAGACTAGTGAGTTGGCTTAGCAAGAAACAAGGATGTGTTTCATAGTCAATAGCAAAAGCTGAATATGTTGCTGCAACATTGAATTGTACCAACATTGCATGGATCAAACAGCTGTTGGAAGGTATAAATGAAAGAGTTACCGAGCCAGTAACTATATTCTTTGACAATACTAGTGCCATTAATATTTCAAAGAATCCATGCACTCTAACACAAAGCACATATCTATCAAATATCATTATCTTAGAGAAGAAGCTCAAGAGAAGAAAGTGGTGTTGGAATATATTAGTACAAAGGAGAAAATAGCAGATATCTTCACCAAGCCACTACCAAAGGACACTTTTGAATATCTTAGAAGTAAGTTAGGGGTCCTACCCCTATCTTCTACTCACTGACCGAGTTCGGTGAAAGCATCAATCCGATGACTAATGACTATATTTTGGGAGTTGATGCTGAGTTATACACTTTAGGATGTTTTCTAAAGGTGTATAGGACATAATACATGAAATATTATAGGGAACAGGAATTGAAGACAAAATGCTCTGACCGAGACTCAGTTGATACACAAATAGTAATATATAACTTCTTATAGAAAGAAATTATGTTTTAGTTCTTTACTTTTTGGCATTGTTGTTAAAGGGGGAGAAGACATACAAAGGGGGAGAAGACTACTATGAAGGAGAGACAACTAAGAGAAGACCTATTAGGGGAGAAGACTAAGAGAAAACTACAGATTGGAAAGAAGACAGAAATGAGGAGAAGTCTAATGTATGGGGGAGAACATTTCAGCATTTCAGAATCACAGCAATCCGAATCTATTAAGGTCAAATCAATTGGTTTTGCCATCAATGCCAAAGGGGGAGATTGTTGGCAATATTGCATTATAACAGACAATGAAAGATTGTTGGCATTTCATAAGGATATTGAGAAGGTTGTTGATGATTATGGATATAACTAATTAAAGAAGTTTTACTATCTTGATATTATTATTTTGTCATTGGTGTCAAGAAATTGATTTTCTCATTCAGGATGATGTTGCCATATCTTGAGAAGTATGATATTAAGGTTATAAAGATGTTGGTAAAAGACACAGGAAAGAATATGATGAATAAGGGGATGAATAAGGTATTCAATGGGCAACTACTACTGAGTCAGACAATGATGAGATCATGATGTTTTAGATTGTTTTAACATCATACATATGTTGTAAATTGTAAAGGTTAATACTATACTATGTTATCACAAAAAGAACCTAGTCGGTAAACCCTAAGGTTATCACTATCGGTTAATGAAGGCGGAATGTCTACCGAGTGAAGTTTAGTATTCACCAAGTTGTTACCGAGTTGTAACCGAGCTATAATAGAATGCATTAAATGTTTACATACGATATTTAATGAAGGAAGCTGATGACCTAGAGCGAATTAAATTATTGGTAAGTCGTGGAAGAAGTTTGTTCGAATATAAGGCAATGAAAAGTCAGCATGAAGATCTATAGCTCAGATTGAACCGCAATACCCTGGCACAAGTTCCAAGACTAGTATGCAAGTTCCAAGGCAGGGTAAAATGTTTTTAGATTGAAAGATACATTGAACCTAGATAAGATTGAAGATCTAATGGCTTTGATTGATCATGGGAAATGTGATCAAGGAGATTAAGCGGTTATCTAATTGTTTATAAATAGGAAACTGTTGATAAAAAATGTATGCGAGCAAGTGTATGCATAGGGATGCTACATAGTGATTACCGAGCACAAAAGCTTGAAGATCTGTTTGAATAACAGAGTATAGAAGCCCAGTAGATAGACAAGATTAGTTCTATGTCTAGATTGTATTGAACAAATAAGAATCTGCTTTAGCATTTTAGATGTGAAGTTGTAGATAGATTTTTATTATTGTTATTTTGTGAAAGTGACAGAAAATCTCTTAACTAAGTGGACTTAATAGTCTTATATGTAAACCTTCTAGCAAGGTGACATTCTGATTGAGTGTTTGAAATCCTTTAACAAGGTCACTTCTAACAAAGTGAAGATCCTAACAGATCTGAGGGAAATCCCTTAACTGGATCACATCTAGCAATGTGTTTGTAATCTTTAACAGGATTTTCTTTTAACCGAGCATATTCTATAAGAGTATATTTCTTAGTGGGTCCGAAATCCCATAGTGGTTTTTCCCTATTTGGGTTTCCACGTTAAATCTAGTGTTATGAGGTTTATATTGTTCATATGCTTTTGAGTTTGCATGTTTAACAATTTTGGTTATATTGTTGATATATATGTTACCGAGGTTGAATCTGATGTTTTTATGGATGATTAAGTTTGTATGATTCACCCCCCCCCCTCTCATCTTGTTGGCTATTGGATCTATACTTATATTAAGTATCAGAACTATCATATCTATGTCATGAAATAGCCTCTTCCAATACTTTATCTTCCTAATCTATGGCTAGGAAGTCATCATGCTATATAGATGTACATAGGGCTTTTTGTGACCTCTGAATCTGAAATGGATTGGCATCATCACAATTATGTGCTCATAGGCCTAGACCTATAGCAGTGTAACTCCGCATCCAAAACCATACCCAAAGAGGTATACAAACTGACAAATCTCATGATACAAGTGTGTCAAAATGCATGGTCCCTATGTGAATCTAGTCCTCTTTATCAATAGGATCTCCAATTCTCTACCCCACCCTATAGCCAATCCACATGTAGCCCTATTAGGACTTAGGAACCCACTTATCACCCCTCCCACCACTGCATCCAAAGTATGTTCGCTGGTGTACATAACCTCCCATCTCAAGTTTCCTCACCTCAACTCTACCTTTGTGTCTCTAAAGACTCATCGTAGTGCATCTGCATCCCCCTCTCTATCATACACAACTATCTCTCCATGTATGGGTACTCGTAGAATCCTGTAAACATCCTATAAAGTGATAGACATATTTACAGTTGTCAAATGAAACATGCAAGTCTTGGAGTTCCATCTCTCTGTAAGAGAAGTCAACAGTCTTGTGTTTTCTTGAATCTCAAGCATATACAGGATGTGTCAAAATCCTATACCCTCAATCGCTACATGATCACTTGTGGTCAAGTTTGTCCATAATCTTTGAGTCATCGATAATCTCCCTTGGCAGTTGATATGGGGAAAGTAATCTTGAAACTCATAAAATCAAATGTGTCAATCCTACTAGTACTCATCTGCATCACATACTGTTGCTTATCTTATTGTATCCCAGCCTAGTGGTACATATGTCTATCACATGGTGCTGCTCATGAGGTTCTATCCTAGTACTTATGTTTATCACATGGTACTACATCCTAGTGTATATGTTTATCACATTGTGCACTATATCCTATCTTTCTAAAGCACTCACCGAATTTTATCAATTTGTCAACTTATCCTATATTCATCTTAGCAAACTGATCTTCTTTAGGACACCTATCAAGTGAGTCATCACAATAACTTATCCAATTGGTTATGCATGTCTATCACATAGTTGTCGATTCTAGCCTAGTTTTCAATTTGTCTTTCCTAGGGCTCTTGTTTGAGTGAATCATCTCAATACCTTATCCAATTGAGAGTGTAATTTCATCACAAAACTATCAACAATTTATGCCTTTTGAGACATAAATGTGATTTTGTTCAACACATATGCATTCTTTCAACATATATGTGCCTTCTCAACACAGACACGATGCTGCTCAACCTAAATGTGCCTCTATTATATATATGTGGTCCTTTGACATAGACACACCTATAAGACAAAGACACATGCATTTGAACCACAGACATGATTACGATCATATATGCATGCATACCCAACTGAAACGCGCTTGCACGCCATAGATGTGTGCATAATAGAGAAAGATACATTGAAATAGTTTTTCACTACTTCCATGTTTTTTTCCCTAACATTATAGCCTAATAAATGCAAAATTACTAATCAAGGTTGATGTAATTACATCTCACCCATGTCCTCTAGTCGCTCAAACCATCAGACGTGATCAAATCAATGTACTCAATCTTCCGTCTCTCCTAGATTGTTGACTACTCTCTAAGCTCTATGAGTGCTCTACTCTTATCTGATCTCCTGAGCGCTATGAATGAAAATGAGGATGTTTTTCCCCATGGCTTGTATATATATCTTGTGTATCTCTAATCTATCATGCCATCCTCCTACTACTCATTGATCTTTTGAGTCTATTTTTCACCTGTGTAACCTTGTCACCCTATTCTTATCCCTTTCTAGCCTTTCTTTCTTATTGAGAGATTGTTTATGATCTTTTTCAAATTTTTCATCCAATCTCTTGAGGGGGCATATCATTCCCATCTTGGGGCACCCTTGTGTTAGTTTATCTTATCTTCTTTGAGCCAATGTGACAAGTTGCATTGCCTCAAAGAAGCGAAAAATGTAGACACCTAAAATTGTCCTAGCCTGATTAAATAATTTTTTTCTTTATTTAATTATTTTATTCTAAGCCTTCTATTAATTAAATAGATTTTTATTTAATTAATTAATTCACTTATCCTCTTCTAGCCTTTCCCTATTTAAATAATTTTTTTTATCTATTTAAATTATCCTTTCCCTCAATTAAATCAATATTTTATTCAGTAAAATGAATCCCATGTTGAACAATTTTGACTTGTTTGAAATATGTCCCTTGCACTTTAACTGAGCCTACATAAGAAACAAAAAATTATTTGAGGTTCATAAATTTGAAAAAATGTTTGAAAATTCTAAATGCATGCATAAAATCAATTAATTTAAAACACATGAATTAGTTCAAACCTGTGGGAAATGACATTCCATCACTCATTTCATCATTTGTTAACTTCTTTCTCTCTTATGTACAATACAATAAATAATAACTAACACCTTCTACATTTCTAACCTCTGCTATGGCTACAAAAATATCTCTTGCACAAGAAATTTACATATAATATTAAAACGTATAAATCAAATGTACTTGTTAAAAATTTATAACATTTTAAAGATATATAAAGTTATATAGTCAAGTGCATGTACCTTTTTTAATCAATCTTGGAATGTGGTCATAATCGCTAGAAATCAAAGGAATTTCTTCATAGATTTTGTCCTCATATTCATCATATGTGTCAGTAACAACTAGTGGCACCAAATTAAATTCATTGACATATCCAAGCTCTTGGTTGTTGCAATTATCATAGTTTTCCAAAATGCAAGCACAACAAAAGCATGAGTAATCCCTAGTGTACAATGTCCATGGGTGATTATTTGTACTCATGGCACAATGCAAAGATCTTAGCTTCTCCACCCTCTTGCATCCATGCCTTATTCTTCTATCCATACCTAAAAAATTGTGTATACATGTGTGCTAAAAAAATGAACTAAACACATTTAATTTAATACTTAAATTCATTTTATTTATATTATGATTAACCTTAAGCACGCAAAAAAGTTTGAAAAGATTGTGTACTTGATATCTCCCAAAACACTCTATATAGAATGGGCATGTTTGTTCCCAATTATGAACCACTATCATTTGGTTGCCGAAAGTGTTTCTTACACCATTCAACAACATCATGTGCATCATCTCTATGATATCCTATATAATTTATTTGATGCTTTCTTAGAGCATGTTTGATGCAAGCTCTTGCAGGTCATCATGCTCACCCTTTCCATGTCCACTCTCAAAGAAACTTCAAACATGTGGTATTTTGTCATTTAGATGATATCTACATAGTGCATAAAATGGCCTTGATGATTTTAATTGTGACGCACATCCATTAGACCAAAACAAATGCTTATCTATTTTTATGCCTCTATTTGCCAAATATTCAAAAAAATTATTAAGGCAATGTTCTAAAAAATGTGTGTCATGATCCTTATCATCACTAATATAGAAGTGGTATTCCTTCATAATGACATGTTCTTCAAATGTGTTGTCCATGCCGTACAAATTGAATTGTGCATGTCAATAACACACATGCACCATAATAGCGATCTACTTTAAAAAGTAATACTCTGATTGAACCTCTTTTTTATGTACAAAAGAGTATTTTTTTGTGAAGTCCACTATTGATAAAATAGTTCTAGGTGGGAAAGAGTCTCTTAATGTTTCAAATTGTTGTTCTTGGCACTTGGAAAAAAAACCATGGCGTATGTATGGTTGAATAAAATTACAAAAGTTTTCCATAAATGTTCCAATAGGTACCTCCTCTTCTACATAATCTAAACTTGCGGATTCTTACCAAATTTTGTTTCAAAGTTTTTGTACTTGTAACTCTTGCAATTTACCATCTTCGTCATGCCAGTACCTTCATTTTACAAAGGCAATTTAGCCAACTCTCCACATATTTCATAAATTCCTTTTATACAATATATTTGACCAATTACATTATCATCTGATTTATCACATAAGATGGATTTTATTAATTGACTTGTTCATTTAGGGGGATCATTTTCATAACCATCACTATCTTCTCTAATCTTTTGAAATAATTGATAGTAGAGATGAAATTCAATATGATAATGACAACAAAAAGTTTCAAAGACTTTGTTTACCTTAACATAATACAGCCTTAACCTTTCAAACTTTGTTTGTACAATATTTATATGAGGGCTTGAATTAGTAAACATCACACATATTTCATGTTTTGTTGTGTCTAACCAATGTTTTACATGGAGATCATAACAATCAAGCCCAATCCTACGTTTGATAACATCTCTACTATTTGATGAACGAAAATTACTATCATTCTAGAAACTTGACACCAAGTTCCTAACAATATCTTCAATCCTATTAGAATGGAGAGCTCTACACATAACTGCCCAATTCCCTTCCGAGGTAGTATCATCCAAAGTCTTTCTCCTTTTCACATATTTTTATATTGTCCTTCTATTAAAACCAAACTGAAATGATATTTAAGAGATTTGAATTTTTTGGGCATTTTTCATTTAGTAAGGATGTCAACATCACTCTTCATGGTATGGTCTTATCTGTTGATCAATAATTTTTCCCAATGTTCACCAAGACTTTATTAACATTTTCAACAATAGCTTTTTGTAGATGAGAATTTTTCCCAATGTTCACCAAGCCTTTCTTAACATTTTCAACAATAGCTTTTTATAGATGAGAATTTTTTCTTTTTTATTTGTTGTATCTATACCCAAAAATTCTAATGCATCTATTAATTCATTATAAGTACAATTGATAACAATTGGGCTTTCTCTAATGTATCAAGATTATGGAAATGATAAATTATTTCTTTTTCACTTTTATTCATTGACCTCCTCTAAGTATGTCTAGGTTGTTCACTGAGATGTTTCAATTCATCCACATCCATTTCAAGTAAATGATCTAAATTTTTATAAGAAATATTTCTCATCACTTTTTTAGCTAGATCCACAATATGCTCATCCACATCGGTAGAAGGTAATGATACTACCCCCTCTCCAACTTCCATTGATTCAACTTGGGCCTCCTCCTTATGTTCTTGATTCACTATGTGTTCTTCAGCCATGTTTACCTCAACTCCTACTTGAGAACTTCCTTGTTGTTCAGACCATTCAGCACAGAAAAGATGAATATATTTTAAGAGAAATATATCGAGAGAGAGAGAGAGACTAAATTAAAACAATAGTATTTAAAATTCACCTTAATTCAAAAATTTTGCTAATCTAGAGAGAGGTCAAGTTTTAAAAGAGATCCTAAAAAGAGAGGTCCTATTTAGAGATAATTTTAAGGAGAGAGAGAGATAGATAGAGAGAGAGAGAGAGAGAGAGAGAGAGAGAGAGCCAATGTTTTTTAAATGCACCAATTCAAAAAAAAATCTATTTCTAGAAAGAGGTCTTAAAAAGACAAGGGGAGAGAGAGATAGATTGAGAGAGAGAGAGAGAGAGAGAGAGATCATATAAATTAAAGACAAGTTTAAGGGGATCGAGAGAGGGAGATCTAGAGACTACTTATTAAAAAAATAAAAAAATTAAATGCACCGACTTTTCAAATATTTTCTAATTGAGAGAGAGAGAGAGTAGAAATCAAAACAACATTATTTTAAATGCACCAATTTTTTAAATATTTACTAATCTTCCTAAAAGGACTTAAGTAGAGGGAGAAAGAGAGAGATTTTGTGAAAGAGAAGTTAAATTAAAGCACGATTATAATGCACCAATTCCAAGTATAATTTGGTAACCTAGAGAGAGGTCCTAAAAAGAGATCCTAAAAGAGAGGTCATAAAAATACTTAAGGAGAGAGAGACAAAAACAGAGACAAAGAGAGTCCTAAAAAGAGGTTCCAAAAAAGAGAGTTCATAAAAAGAACTAAGGAGAGAGAGAGAGAGAGAGAGAGAGAGAGAGAGAGAGAGAGAGAGAGAGAGAGAGAATCCTAAGAATACCTAAGGGGAGATAGGGGAGTCCTAAAAAGAAATAAGAGAGATAAAGAGTGAGAGAGAGAAGTTAAATTAAAACTAGATTATTTTTAAGGCACCAAAATTTCAAATATAATAAAAAGAGGTCCTAAGTAGACTTAAGGGGGAGAGAGAGAGAGAGAGAGAGAGAGAGAGAGAGAGAGAGAGAGAGAGAGAGAGAGAGAGAGAGAGAGAGAGAGAGAGATCCTTAAAGGAGAGGTCATAAATAGACTCAAGGAGAGAGAGTGAGAGAGAGGGCCCTAAAATCAGATCCTAAAAAGACTTAAGGGGGCTTGGAGAGAGAGACTAAATTAAAACAAGATTATTTATAATCCAACCATTTCAAAATGTTTGTTACTTTAGATAAAGGTCCTAATTTAAAGATGTCCTAGAAAAAGGGAGGTTAGAGAGAGAGAGAGAGAGAGAGAGAGAGAGAGAGAGAGAGAGAGAGAGAGAGAGAGAGAGAGAGAGAGAGAGAGAGAGAGAGAGAGAAAGGTTATAAAGAAGACTTAAGTAGAGAGAGATGGGTTCTAAGAAGATTTAAGTAGAGCATGATAGACTAATTTCAAATTAGATTGTTTTTAATGCATCTATTCAAAATGTTTGATAATTTAAAAGAGGAAAAACACACTTTTATTTAATCAAATTAAGATAATTTTGAAACAATTAAGATTAAATTAATTTAATCAAATAAAAATATAATTTAAAATAATCCAAATAAAATTATTAAATAAAAATTATTTATTTAATCAAATAAGCACAATTTTAGGTACATAATACATGTAGAATTAAAGAGAAATTAAGTAAAGATAAATGCATGCATAATATCTTTGCATTCTTGATATCTTTGTTCTGTGTCGGTTGAATACTTAATTAATTTCTTATTTGCCCTTGTTTGCTTATTCTCCATGTCCTTCCTTTAAAATTATCACCCTTCAAATGAACTTCAAATGCCTTCTTTCATAAAAAATGTGAACTACTTTGTTATTTCATGTTTTAAAAATGAAATAAAATATCAATATTTATATGAAATCATTAATTGCAAAAGAAAAATTATGTTGGCCCATGTTGGTACGAATATTAGCAGTTAAAAAAAGTCATGTTTGTATGAACATGTCTATTACATTATTGTTTGTGCCACACATGTTCATACAAACATGTGTTCGAATGACCCATATGAGGTTTGTTCAAACCCCCTTCACTCGAAGGAGTGTTCATTCGAACCTCCTTCCTATGCATGTTTCCCCCAAACTCTTCAGCATTCTATGAAATTTTGACCTTCAAACCTCTAGTTGAAGGCTCAAATGGAACAATCTTGACAACCCAAAATATAAAATGCTAGTCCTTGAAGCAAGCTTTCGAAAAACTATAATTTTATTACATATTGAGTTTATTATGATCTTGTATTTCAAATTTTACCAAATATAGGTTTTTCACCGAACATGAACTTCTTCGATCAACACATTGAAAAAAATAGTAAATTAATTCAAAAAAATTCTAAAAAATATTTATCCCCTAGGTATTGATGTCTTCTTTCTAACCAAAAAAAAATTGAATTTCAATATATAGAACAAGTTATGTGTTCAAATGTACACATATGTCAAAATTATAATTAGTTAGACTTCAAAACTTAATAAAATAAAAAATATCCAAGGGTTGATTCACAATAGTGGTTCCCACTTTTATCCATGAAGGAAAATCACGGGCGTGGGAATTTGTTTTTTAGGGTGGGTCAATATGAACTAGTGGCATTCGCTTGAACTACTCGAGGGGGTTCAAATGAATCCAAACCCAAAATTGGGTTCGTTCGAACTTAATAAAATATTTTATCTTAAGGGGTTCGCTCGAACCCCCCCTTCAAGTGAACCCATATTTAAACACTTTTTTACAATTTTGTGATTGTTTGTGCCTTCCATGTTCATACAAACATGGGTTCAAATGAACTGGGAGGGGTTCGTTCGAACCCCCTTTGCTCGAAGGGGTGTTCATTTGAACCTGCTTTCTAGGCATCTCTCCCACAATCTCTTCAGAATTATGATAAATTTTGGCCTTAAAACCTTTGGTTCAAGGCTCAAATGAAAAGATCTTGACAACCCAAAAATATAGGATGGTAGTGCTTGAAGCAACCTTTCCAATGACTATGATTTTATTACATTGTGAATTTATTATGATCTTGTTTTTTAAATTTTATGAAATATTATTTTTATAGTGAACATGAACTTCTTTGTTCAATGCATTGGGAAAAATAGTAAACTAATTCAAAGAAATTATGAAAAATATCTATGCCCTAGGTATTGATGTCTTCTTTCTAAAAAAATTGAATTTCAATATATATAGAACAAGCTATGTCTTTAAATGTACACCTATGTCTAAATTATATATAGTTAGACCTCAAAACTTAATAAAATGAAAAATATTCAACTTATCACTATCAAACCAACTCCATGCCCTGAATATTGATGTTACAAACCAAAATTTGAAATAATTAAGTTTTTATCATTTATAGAAAAAAAGTTATGTGTTTCGGGAGGCACGTCACACTTAAAAAATGTTGTTTGCTATAAAAATCTACTTTTCGAGGGAGATGGAAAAATAAAAAATATATTTAGAATATGCAAACAAGATGTTACAAATCACTAATTTACATCATCTTCAAATTCTTAATGGTTTAAAAGTTATAGGTGCCAGAAAGTGAAGATTATTTTTAAAATGTTCATCTCAATGTCAAAGTTGGCAAAAAAGTGGGAACCATTATTGTGAGTTCACCCTCAAAAAATCATTATGTAACCAATTGTGTGCACTAGTTATTGATATTACAAACCAAAATATGAAATAATTGAGTTTTTATCATTTATTAAAAAAAAGTTATGAATTTCGGAATGCACCTCACTCTTAAAAAATGTTTTCTGTTAAAAACTACTTTTCAAATGAGATGAAAAAATGAATACAATTTTTTTCAAAAAAAATTGAAAAAAATATATTTACAATCTAGAGACAAGATGTTACAAATCACTATTTTACATCATCTCCATATCCTTAATAGTTTAAAAGTTATAGGTGTTGAAAAGTGAAGGTTTTTTTCAAAATGTTCATCTAAGTGTCAAAGTTGGCCAAAAAATGTAACCCATTATTGTTAGTTCACCCCAAGTACTCTAGAAACACTCCCTCCTCTGTAGAACAAATAACCAACCAAATGTCTGGACATGAGACACCTTTCCTCCAAATATCCACATCTCCTCTAAGTGTGTCTAATGTCTCCTCAAGTGCTCGACAAATCACCAAGCAAATTTGAATACACTAAGTGCACCCACAAGAAAACTTGTCCCCCCTTACTCTTTGAAGGGAAAAATAATACATCTATTACAATAAAAGGGTTTAATACATCTATAATGATCATGCTCTAATGAGAACCTTTTGACAAAAAATATCCCAATTTGTAGGCCCTTATACCTCCCGAATAAATTCAAATAATTGCTCTCCTACCAAAAACCCTAATTACTAAAAATTTGTAAATACTATTGTAAATGGGGGAAAATGTATGAGATCTTATGGAATTAATATGTTGATTTAACCCAACATTCTCAATAGACTACTTGCAAAATGTACGCAATGCAAACCAAAATCTAAACTAAAACACACATGCATGCCATAAAATATACTCCATTGCACTTCTATTAGCCAAGATCTTGTTTTAAAAAATTATGCTCTCAGAAGCACACACACAAGAAGCTATGGTGAATGAAGATTTGAAATATGATGGATGCAAAATAAGAATGCTAGATTGCAAAAGTACGCTCCAATGCTAGATTTCCATATTTCTAAATTACTTATTAGGCACATTAAGATTTGGATTGAAAGGGTGAGAGAATCCTTTTATATAAAGAAGACCTTAGAAAGTGGAGGGATAAGATTAAGGGGTGGAAATATAAATGGTTGGCTAGGATCAAAGGGTGGGTAAAGGAAATAATAAAATAATAAGAGGGTAGTTAGGGAAAATAATACAAATTTGAAGGGGGTAGGTAGAGGAAAATTAAGAGATAAATGACATGTGTAATAGAGTTAAAAAGCTAATGAATTAATTAAATAAATTAAGATTTATTTTATTAATAGAGGAAGTGGGACCAATTAAATAAATTAAATATTTATTTAATTTAGAGAAAGATAATTTAAATAAATAAAAATATTTACATAAATAGGGAAAGGGCTAGAAAATGATAAATGAATTAATTAAATAGATTTTTATTTAATTATTAGAAGACTCAAGATTAAATAATTAAATAAATTAAAATATTTAATTAATTAATCTGGACAATTTTAGGTGTCTACAACTACAAATAAGTCTCTTTCAAATACACCCTAATAGTAACATTATACCTCCAAAATACTAGTCAACTTTAACATGAACTACACTTCCTAAGGCACAACTGAAACAAACTTCAGTATGAGATTGTGAACTTATACATGTTGCACTTTTGTTATCAGATATGGACTTGGTGAATATTTAATGCTCAAAATTTATGCCTTCATTTTAGCTCTTGAATGATTGGTGAAAATCATTAACAAAATATTCAATGATAGGCTATATGGGTACATACCACACCTAATATATCTTCTCCTTATTAATTATTGTTTCCAATTATACCATGATTAAATTGATGGAGATTGAATACTTTTCTCCCTTCACAAACCCATCAATGATTTTTTAGTGGGCATGTATCTTCTCTCATTCAAATACCACTACACGACCTCCATATGCCTTATGCCCTCATCATCATGCACTTGTTAAATCTATAAAATGACCTACAATACACTTCTTCCAAGAATGAAGTATCAACAAATTAAAAACATAATACTCAATTTATGTTTAGAATTGATCTCCTTAAATAGAGGCTTCAATCTTAGTGCATTTTCATTGTGATAAAAAATAATATTCTCCTCTTGTCTTGGATTAGTAATGTAGCGGCTATGTCAACCTTGACAAACATACATTTCTTCAATCTCTTGATAGCAGGTGCAGAATTCCATTACAAGTACATGGGCGGTTCTTTCAACTATAATCGCACCTACCAAAATGAACCTGACACCTTTACTCTCTAGTCATTCCTTATGCAACTATTAATTTGACACAACCTTGTCTATAGCAAATTCATAACAAGAAACATAGGGAAAGGATAATTACAAGCTTTGATACCATATGAAGAGAAAACTACTAATAAACTAAACCATCTTTGCAAATAAATAAAACACAGAAATTAACATTGAATGGGTTCGATTTATACATCTTATATTAATTGCATTGGCTATATAGGGTATGTGCACAAAGATAGTGGTTAGAAAAGTGGACACCACCCAAAAAAAACATGGAAAAACAAGCAGTGCGTACGCAGTTCTAAAATTTGAATTCACCGAGTGTGCGCTTAGGTTTGTTTTTCTCGAACCTACAGAAGGTAGCGCGTATGCGCTACTTTTATGAAAATGAGTGCGTACACGCTACACCTAGGAAAATGAGTGCATACGCACTACTTATAGGAAAATGAGCATGTACGCGCTAATAATCCAAAGATAACCACGTACCGGTGCCTGTCAAAAAAAGTTTTTTAAAAAAAACTGGGTCTTATTTTCCTATGAATAGCACATTTTTACTTTGTTTTTTCTTCATTTTCTCTCATAAACCATGAACTGGGTGCTATATTTCTCCTCCAGACTATGGATCAAGCTTAGTTTTTGTTTATTTTTGTCTTTCTTTCTTGTTTGTTCAATTTCTTTTACATTTTGAATTTAATTTCATTAATTTTTATTAGTTTTTTCCATTTTTTGTTTCAAAAACTAGATTCTTCTAATCCACAAGAACAACCAAATGCACCTCTTGAAAAGCCACAAGATACACCCCCAATTCCTCCTTTTGACTGCACACCTCAAACATGGGAGCAATTAATTAATTAGTTAGGACAAAATACGTCTAAAATCAATAGACTAGTTGTTAAATTGAAAACATTCGAACTTGAGCATCATCAATCCCTCGCCACTAGCCTAGAAACATTAGCTAGTGGTGCCACAACTATTTCCACACAAATTACCAAATGGGGAAGCTTTAGGGATAGGTGTCATCAATTCTATGTCGATGGGCTATCATATGAGGAAGTAAAAAACAAAAATATTAGTAAACAACAAATATTTGCCCTTTTTGTTGATCCCAAAACTAGTCAGTCATTACCTCTTAATGCAAAGAGGTTTCCCATACATTGGTGTACCAATGTGTAGATGAAGAATCCTTTTTGGTAGAGGTGGTGGATGGTCTTTGATGATCCATCTTGTAATAATTATGAGGTGCCATTATATTTTTTGAGAAAAGTATATTGTGAGTTTGTGTTAAATGTGGGCCCAAGCTATTTTGACATGAGAGAGTTCCATGGTAGAGGTGGTGACTCTGCCCAAGATAGACCTAGAGCCCATAGGTGATTACCCGTGGAGAGTCTCCACCCCCTAGCACCCAAACCCAAGGTGCATTAGGTTGTCCCAGTAGAGCTGAAAGAGTTGATGGAGCTATAGACTCTTTAGGTGGCCACGGTATTGACTGGTGCCATCATTCAACATGGGACGTCGTTAGCACACCCTATTGTATTGGATGATGAGCCATTAGTTTCTCCAGGTGGCGACAGAGAGCCCATCCAGCATATGTGTGTTAGTTGCTCGAGGATATGCTTGGGGATAGATGATGCAGTCGATGCAGATGGATCCTCATCTCATCTATGCATAATTTGTAGGAGTAGATGTCAGGCCTGCACAACTGAGGATTTCACACTGATAGATGAGTTGATGGACATGGTGTTTGCCAATGAGCAATAGACACAATTGTGTTGATTTGAATTCATAGCATTTTATTTATCAGTCACTTTAAATTTGTAATTACATAAATGAATTTTCATTTATACATCAATTTAAATTGAGACAAATCATATGCATTTCAGGATGCAGTAGCAGTATCCCATACTCCTCCCCTAGTTACTATAGCTATAATTTCGATGCCTGAGGTATAAATTTTGTAACATGTTAAAATACAATAGTACACTTTGAATTCAAAAAAATACAAGATATACTAACTATCTTCAATGCTTGGTCCAATTTTTGGTTTGTAGGTGTTGATATTGGACCAACTGTCCCAGATTGATGACATCACGCTCTTAGCGATTGATTTTGGCCTACAAGGCTATACGGTATCATATTTTGTACAACCCTATTTGTGTATTGTTTTGATGGAATATGCAAGTAATTTCATTTTATATTTTTAAAATTATGTTTAATTTATTATCTATACTAATATCTCATGTTAATTTTGGTTTTTTAGGGTTACCCCTATGTGTCTAGGGCTCGTCCTAAGAAAAAGAATTCCTCGAAGATGCCAAAATGTGGGAAGAAGGTAATTGAACACATTTTTAGTTGTACAGTTGTTTGAAAATGTTGAAATCAAGTATTAGTTGGGGTTTGTAGATTGATTAGTGTTTTTTGTCTATTTTACATGTACAGCAGCCATTGAGCTATGTGGATTTGTTGAATGCACCTGATTCGCCCATGGATCAAGAGAGGGCAGAGGTATGTATCTCTACCTTATTTTCTTGATTTCATGATTATATGCATGTGTACATGTGAACTTGTGATATATTATAATCTTATAATTTTTTCACAGTAAATATCCATACCTATTTCATCAATGGTGAACCCTCCTCCATGCACTAGAGAAGCATCTCAGGATCCAATACACTTTTGTTTGATATGTAAAATCAATTGTTTGTAACCTACAATACTAATCATTATATTAATTGTATTTAAACTTTGAATATTTTTTGTATAGGTAATAGTGATAGTTTCTCCATCGATGTTGAGCCATCCTCAATCCATTGGAGAAGCATCTCAGGCACAGGTACGTCATTGTTCTCTATATTATAGATTTTAAGTGTCTTTGATATATTTATGTTAGTACATTGTATTAATTGTACATTTAATCTACAATATACCCCTTTGCGGTATGGCATAACATGGATCCATTTAAGTATGTCTTCAAGAAAACTCCTAAGAGTGACAAGGAGAGGAGAGCGAAGACATTAGCTCCTAGATCAGTCGATGAGGTAATCTACGTTTCAATTGCAAAGGAATTATAGTTAAATGCATAGTTATGTTGTTAACTATGAACTATTTTCTACAAAAGATTTCTAACTTGGCTTTTGAATTGTGGTTTTGCAGCCATCTACAGAGCTGCATACTGCATCGAAGAGGCTTCATTTTGATGATCCACCACAATTTTAGGATCACATAGTGTTATTTTTGGTCATATAATGACCAATACATGTAGATATATTCTACATTTTTATTGTATATCGACTTGGACATGGCATATGCCACATTTTTGTAATACTTGTATTGACTTGGCAGACATGCCTTTTTTTTTATATATATAAATATCGATATTCGATCCAATAAATGTGTACTGAGTTCATTATTTTGTATTCATTGTATTTTGTTGTTGTCCTTTTATAAATTTAATTGATCATTTACCTATGTAATCAACCATATGAATATAAACAACAAAAATATATGATATTGCAATCGTGGAATATGATTTGATAAAATTTCTAAAATGTTGAATTAACCCTACAAAACTCCTTATATTCAGTTCATTATTATGTATTTGTTGTATTTAGTAGCTATCCTTTTATAAATTTAAATGAATATTTGCATATGTAATCAACAATATGAATATAAACAACAAAAATCAACAATATGAATATAAACAACAGTATGTGTTTGGTGTGAGAGAACCCTCACGCTCACATTGGTCAAATTTTGTTCATCATGTGCACAAACCAATGTCGCGAGTGCTTCCAAGTGGGCAGGTTTACTCTAGGCATGCCCCTGTCATGCATCCCAAAGTGCTGGAACGTCGAGAGTCATACCATACCGGTGCGATCTCTCAAGTTCCCTGAGTCCAAAAAATTGTCAAAATTTGATGAACCATTTCTTCAAATCCAAGACACATATGGTTAATCCATTTCAACCCATGGAGTTGCATGAGGCTCCTCTACAATGGCCTATCTCAGTTTTTGACGACTCAGAGCCATTTTCAATTAGTAGCATTTTTTCGCCTGCTGCAAAAATTGTGTGCACAACCCAATGTCACAAGTGCATCCAGCTAGGTAGGTTTACGCTAGGCATGTCCCTGTCATACATCCCAAAGCGTCAGAATATTGAGAGTCATATCATACCAGGGTGATCTCTCAAGTGCCATGAGTCTAAAAAATTATCAAAATTTGACGGACTATTTCTTCCAATCTAGGACACATATGGTCAATCTGTTTGAACCTATGGGGTTGTGTGAGGCTCCTCTACAATGGCCTATCTCAGTTTTTGACGACTCAAAGCCATTTTCAATTGGTAGCATTTTTTTGCCTGCTGCAAAAACCATCAGTTGCATGAAATGTAAAGTTGCAAGATTGGCTAGAATTGATTCAGTTCGTCATGTGCACAAACCGACGTCATGAGCATGTCCAGGTGGGAAGGTTCATGCTAGGCATGCCCCTCTCATGCATCCCAAAGTGTCGGAACATCGAGAGTCATACCGTACCGGGGCGATCTCTCAACTGCCATGAGTCCAAAAAATTATCAAAATTTGACAGACTGTTTCTTCAAATCCAGGACACATATGGTCAATCCATTTGAACCTATGGGGTCATGTGAGACTCCTCTACAATGGCCTATCTTGGTTTCTGATGACTCGAAGATATTTTCAATTGGTAGCATTTTTTTGCCTGCTACAAAAACCGTCAGTTGCATGCAATGCAAAGTTGTAGGATTGGCTACAATTGATTTGGTTCATAATGTGCACAATCTGACTTCACGAGAATGTTTGTGTGGGAAGGTTTACACTATGCATGCTCCTCTTGTGCATCCCAAAGCGCCGAAATGTGAATTCATACCGTACCGGGGCGATCTCTCAAGTGACCTGAGTCCAAAAAATTATCAAAATTTGATGGACTGTTTCTTCAAATCTAGGACACATATGGTTGATTCTTTTGAACTTGTGGGGTCCTGTGAGGCTCCTCTACAATTTCCTATCTTGGTTTTTGACAACTTAGAGCCATTTTCAATTGGTAGCATTTTTTCGCCTACTGCAAAAACCGTCAGTTGCATGCAATGCAAAGTTGCAGGATTGACTACAATTAATTTGGTTCATCATGCGCACAAACTGACATCATGAGCACATCTAGATAGGAATTTTTATGCTAGGAATGCCCCTATCATTCATCCCAAAGCGTCAGAACGTCGAGAGTCATACCATACCAGGGTGATCTTTCAAGTGCCACTAGTCCAAAAAATTATCAAAATTTGACGGACTATTTCTTCCAATCCAGGACACATATGGTCAATCTATTTGAACCCATGGGGTCATATGAGGCTCCTCTACAATATCCTATCTCATTTTTTGATGAATCAAAACCATTTTCAATTGGTAGCATTTTTTGCCTATTGCAAAAGTCATCAATTGCATGCAATGCAAAGTTGCAGGATTGGCTATAGTTGATTTGGTTCATCGTGTGCACAAACTGACATCACGAACACATTTGGGTGGGTAGTTTTACACTAGGAATGCCCTTTTCATGCATCCCAAAGCATTGAAACATCGAGAGTCATACCCTACTGATGCAATATAGAAGTTGCTTGACAACAATGACAATTTTTGCTCAAATTATATCTAGTCTCAATCTATGACCCCTATGACTTGATAATGACTCAAATAATTCTCCATGATTATACAAGAATCAAGAATGCTCATGATTGACCAAGGACACATCACATATACTCAAAACATAGTCACAAAACATTGACACACAAAATAGTCACAAAACATTGTCACATATTATTCAAAAATTTGCCTCTAAATATGGTCAAATCGGATCTTGACTATTTGATTATACAAAAAAATGTCTTACAAATCATCTCATGTGCTTTTATACAAAATTTGGCATTACAATATGTGTGATTCAGCTCATCGCCATTTTAATATACAAATCATCTCATGGGCTTTTATACAAAATTTGGCATTACAATATGTGCGATTCAGTCATCATCATTTTAATATACAAAATTTGGCATGTACATATGTACAAATCATCTCATTGCCATTTAAATAAACAAAATTATGTCCCTAAACATGTAAAAATCAGCTCATGGGCATTTATATATACAAAAAAAGAATATAGAACAATTCGTTGATGATTTATACAAAATTCTCAAAATCATTCTACTCTGAACCATAGAATCAATCAAGTGAGCCTTTAGGATCGACTCTAACCCGCATTGTGTCAAGTATTGCCTCATGGTCAGATTCATGAACTTTCCTTAAAATCTTGTTATGAGCTCTACCACGATAATTAATCAAATAAATACTTGTTGCAACAACAAGGTTAGAGAAATGAAGAATATGTCTGTGTGTTTCAAAGTCCTCAGACAACCAAACATTAGAATTCTTGATAGGGTATCTCTGAAGCCATGTTCCTGTCATGACTATAGACCCTATTGGCTACTCAATACCCTCTCTAGCAATGGTTGTGGTTGTCAATTTTATTTTTGGCTCAACACAATGACACAAATAGTAATATGTTCCTTCTTCATTGTTCTCTTCTGCAACAACTGCATCCACATGACCTACATTTTATAAAGTCTTAATTAATACCAAAAATAAAGTATGATGTATAAAAAAATGAACCAAAAAGAATACTTTCAAAAAAATTAACTCAAAAAATCACCCGAATCCACTAGGTTGGGTACATGGTCAAAATCCATTGATGTCTCCATCTGGCTCAATTGTAGTGCTTTGGGAAATTGATATGAATCAATGAGAACCAATGGTCTACAAGACCATTTGTCAACCCACTCTTGTGATTCACATTATTCCCACAAACAATACATTCATGAAGAGAAAAAATATACCATCTATCTCATATAAATTACCAATGAACTTGAATTTGAACTCATAAATGAATGCATGTCACTCGATCCTACAACTGTACAACAATCTAGATAGTTCTCAATGTTAGATTTAGTGATCAACCAAAAATATCTATGAACCATTGATGTACCTGGATTACCTAGACCCATCATAGACTTACCCTATCGCACAATTGTTTATGCATCTATCAACTCATAACCACCTTCGTACTTCAATTCTTCTCTAGCTAGGGCTCTTTTCACACATGCTCCTACACCATCGTGCTCTCCCTTACCATGTCCAGCCTCAGTGAAATTCCAAAAATGTTGTACACCACTTGTCATATCCATCCTTGTCAACCAATAAAACATCCTTGCATTCTTGAATTGTATGGTGCAATTATTTGACCATATTAAGTGTTGGTTGTATCGTATGTTCCTTTTCCTTAAACTATCATAGAAAACTTTAAAGCATCCTTATACAAACTCTGATGAATGAGTAAGATAATCACTTATGTAGAAGTGATACTCTCTTACAACCTTTCTATCATCCTCTGTGCTATCATCTGCATGCATGAATGCTATGTGTACAAAAATAGAAACTTGTGTAGAGTGATAATACATAGATTGCACTTCATTTTGAGGTTGTAGTGTATAATTTTCAGTGAAATCAATGATAGAGATGATGGTGCCAAGAGGAAATGTGTCCTTACATAACTTGAATTTCTCATCTAACCATCAAGCTCTATGTGTATGCATTATTTACTCATTAACTAGTTTCTCTTGAAACATTTTGATAAATTCAGCTACACATATATCATTTTTCACTAGCTCACATCTCTTCAAATCTTTTCCATCTTTAACTCCATATGTGACTGTCTTGTATTTTCTGAAAGAAATTAGTTTCATACCAATTTCATGTGTGTTCTCCAAATGTACGCATCTTGGTAAATGTTGCAAACCACCACATATAGCACAAGAACCTTCCAAACAAGGCATCTTATAATAAATGCAACCATCATGTCTATTACATAGCACACTTGAACTAAATTCTCTTACCGACTGAGGAGGTGTTTGTATATTGCATTCCCGCAAAACATCATTAGTGTGCAAAGTAGAACCAATATGACTAAACATATCATAGTGCATGGAAAATTCAATATGCATCCTACAACAACATGTGGTGCATACATGATTAATCTTAATATAAAAAGGTTTTGTCATTTCAAAAAATATTTGAGAAATTCTTATTTGAAGAAACTTTTGAAGGAATCTTTCATAAAATTTACATTGAGTCATATCCAAATAGTGTTTGGCATGTGGCTCATGATTTTTAGATCCAATTCACCTTCTAACAACATCTTTTTGGTTGGGCAAAACTCTTGTGTTGTCATGCCAAAAATTTTCAATTAATGTTCTTAGTGCATCAACAACAACCTTGTCTTTGCATGGTAGTCTACCCGAGAATGTCCAAAGAGAATTATTGTTAGGTTCCTCTATTTTTTCCTACCTCTTTAATTCTTTGCGTAATGTTGTTCTACTAACATTTAATGACTTACTTGTTTCTCTTATCAAACAATCTTTTTTTATTTTCTTGCTCATTATGGTTGATGTAATGACACGTTGAGTAGCATTAGAATCTTTAGTACATGATTTTGTACCAATAGCTTAATATGCATCAAATAGATTTCTCACAATAGTTCTTTCACTGTTACTTTCAGATGATCTTAGGCCTAGAATTTTCATTGTCTCTCTAAAATTCAATTTTTTAATCATTTGAACAATTAATTGACATCTTGCGGTTTGATTTAAGTTTTCAAAATAGTTTTTCCATATTGTTTTAACCATTCTCCTACAAGTTCGTTTATTCATTTTATTCGGCATTAGCTTCAATATATTCTCATCAATGTCAATTAAATACTTTGGTTTCCTACAAATGATTCTAGGAGGTGTTAACATCGGTGCATTATGTACATTCAATTCATCAAATAGAGAAGGTCTATGTTTATCATTTAATTGATTATTCAATTTGGTATCTTCTTCAATTGCATTAGGTTCATATGGTAAATCAAATGTCTCTTCTTGAATTGCATTAGGTGCATTATGTTCATTTGGTAAATCAAATTGAGATGTTGAGGATGGCATACCTTCTTCTCCCATTGTTCTTATGTCATGTAATTTATTCATATGCTACCTTTGTCTTTCCTTTTCAACCTCTCGTTGTTCCATTGTTCCTCATTTTTTCTTTCCCATGGTTGATATCGGTTGTCCTAAATAGAATCATATTACATATATATGTAAACAAAAGTTCATAAACAAACAAATAACCATAAATATGCATCTTATCACTATTTTTTGAAATGAAACTATTAAACAATCATAATACTATTGACAAAACTAATAAGAACAACAATTCAATTATTTGAAATCATGCAAAAACAAAAAATTCACTTACTTCTATGTATAAAACAGTGATAGAAGTGCAGACATAGTTCCAGTGGGACCTTCAATGACCTTAAAAACTTCTTTTGAGGCCGTTCTATTTCCAAAGAACTTACTGAGACAAAGGAGATACTTGCCAAATTCAATCAGAGTACTGCTAAGCTAGAGCAAAAGATTGAATCAGAAAAACCGGTAAAGAATACCACTGGACTTGGTTTCTCAAGGTATGAGGAAGGTGAGACCTCTAGAACAAAAGATGTAGCATCAAAGAAGCAACCAACATCAAAGGATAAAGGTAAGCAAAATTTTAAACCTGTTTGCTTTAATTGTCTCAAAGGACATACTGCTAGTGTATGTAGAAGCAAGGCCTATAATAATTTTCCTTATTTTCTAAACAGTAAGCCTAGATCCAATAGATTCAATGGAAACTCTTATGCATACAACAAGTTTGGGCATAGAGGATTTGAATGCAGGTCTATTTTGCACAACACTGGGAGATACCCTCCAAGGACTCAAGGAGTTGTTCCGGAACCCTCTGTGAACTAGAATCCCAACCGGTATAATACCTATGACCATCGATTAGGTGGCTATCAAGTGGCAAATGGTTGGAAAGCAACCTGTTTAATCTATCATGATAGTGGTCACACTGCTGCAACATGCAGAAGGAAGAATGGTAGTATGAATAATGGACCATGGAGAACACCTAAAATGGTATGCTATCAGTGCAACAAACCAGGACACACTGCTAGAACCTGGAAAATGAGAAAGAACCTATCAGATGATATATCGGTCACTCCAGAAGGGAAAATTGATGTTAAAACCACTCAAGCGGGAATGAATAAAACTTGGAAAAAGAAATCTGAAGAAGTGTCACAGGAAGAACCATTTTTGACACCCAGTGTGGAAGTCTCTGAATTGGCAAACTGAGCTATAGAAAAGCTTAGGGGGAGCATATCAGTGAAATACTTGAACCCCCAATTTATATTAGTAAAGACCTAAACCATTATACATTACCTATCAATCAGTAGAAGATTTTGAAGCGGTAAAAGGCAAAATTAGGGTTTGTACCCTAGAGGTGGAGTATTTATTATGGTGGGTGAAAGATTGTTTAAAAGGGATTTTTGATGCCATTTTCACTTATCTATTTTTGAGTGAAGAATTTTCAAGTGCAGAGCGACAAGAGAAATTCATCTAGCAATTCAAAGTGAATTCAAAATCTTGAAGAAGAATCCAAAGATCATTTTCAATCAATCAAGTGAAGAACACCAAGCGGTAATCCAGTAACCAAAGTGGTGTGTTGTGAGCGACATTACAAAACCCTAAATTTCAAAGTGTGAAAGTATTTCTCAAAATTTTTGTCTATCATTTAATCATGGCTTCTGCATTGCACTCCAGTTCTAGTGCACCTGTAGACTCGGCAAATTTTATTCAAAAGAAGATGAAATACAATGCCCTATCCCAGATACCCACTGGAGTCATAGTTGAGGAAGATATTTCAGCTTATATCGATTGTAAATTGGAAGACCTAGGATCCCTAGTAATCCATTCCTAGCTAGGTCTATTCTATGGGGATGACAAGAAAATCAAATTGGAATATAGCATCCTAGAGAGGAAGAAACTACACAATGCCATTTATTTTCTGGAAGAGTTCACTGACGATCACATCTACATCATCTTAAGCAGAGTACATGGTGATGAAATGTATCTCGAGTAGATGCATGACATCACACTGAAAGTAATTCATGTCATCACCCATTTTTGTAACATTGGTGAGGTGTCAGCTTTAAAGAAGGTCATCGAGACTGAAATGACTAAGCTCACCAGTTCTCTGAGCGACCAATGGGGAATGACTATCAACCCTATCAAATATGATTTGGTTAAGTATGCTTGCATGGTGATTGGCTACCAGGTGTTTAATGCCAACAGAATAAACTCTATCCCTGCTGTTGTAATGAATGTCACCTATAGAATGATTAAGGAAGATGCCTCTTTTGATTTATGTACCTGTTTGCAGAAATAATTGCTATTGAACCTAAAGTCCATCAAACAAGAAAATGTGCTAAGGTTCAGGTTTGGACAACTTTTGATCAGCCTATTTTTCTACTTTCAAGGCTATTTTCCTGGAGTAGGTGACATTCAATGGTCTGCTGACCAACTAGTCTCTAAGCAAATTAGGGAAAGTCTTCAAGCGGTAGGAACCAAATATCCTGAGGTTCTGAACAAATACTTTGATGAATTCAAGTGGAAAATGAGCCAAAGGATGAGGATGTTTAGAGATATTGTAAAGAAATATGAAGATGACATCTGCTTTATCATTAAGGTAGATGAATGCATAATGGAAGTGGTAGAACCAAGAAAGGAGGTAGTAGAGCCTATGGGGTATGAAGTGATGTATGACATGTTAGATGGGTAGGCCTCTACCTTGCTTGCCTCACCTCTAGATGCCAAGAAAAAGTGAACCAGCACCTACTTAGAGAGGGTAACACCGGTTGAAAATCCTACAATGAAAAAGGGCAAGGCAGTGCCATTGGTATCGGCACCGGTTACCTCAGCAAGTCCAAAAGTGACCAAACGATCACCTACCAAGAAGAAACCAGAAGTTGCACCCGCTAAAGTATTTGAGAAGAAGCAGAAAACCAAAAACAACTCACCAGAGTCAGAGGATACTGAACCAGAAGTGCAGCCTAAGAAAACCAAGCAATCAAGAAAGAAGGCTAAGTCTACTGGTAATGCACTTGCATCATCAATATCGATAAATATAGACATATCTTCTTATAAGCTGATGACACATTGTCAGAGGACTTTAAAGAATATTAAGAGAAATGTGCTTGATGACTTAAAAGAATATTTTGATGATTTTTCTGATAATGAGAAGGAAGAAGTAGAGTAGGAAATGATAAAATATTTGTGTGTTAATGACTGGTCTCCATCTAAAATTAGATTGGTGACACCTGATTCTTTATACAATTATTTGGACAATAAATGACACATTTCCATTGAGAAAGAATAGGAAATAAGGGAGAAAGTCTTTTCTCAGTACTTTCCCAAAGCCTCCAATTTTGAATTGTTTGAGATAATTGATAGGCATAAAGGTCTCTTCTTCATGAGAAGGAGAAGGCTTAGGCTGTTAGAAGGCAGAACTTCTAAAGTAGAGAAGGACACACATCTACATGAAAAAGCTATAGTTAGATTACATCAAGTGTCTGAGGCCAATATGAAGGTTGAACAGGAACCTAACCTATCCTTAGCCAAGCCGGATGAGGTATTTGATGGTGAAGGAGAAAGAGTTATAGAACAAGTTGACACTATTGATGTGGATGTACTGGATGTTGAGGATGTCACTCTAGACACAGACAAGGAAAAGGTAGAGAAGGAGAAACAGGACAAGGAAAAGGCTAATAAGGAGAAAGTAGAGAAAGAGGAAGAGAAAAAGAAAGCAGAAGACAAGAGGAAACAAGAAGAAGAGAAGATAAAAGAAGAGGAGAAGAGAAAAGAAGAGGAAAAGAGGAAAGAAGACGAGAAAAAGAAAGAAGACGAGAAAAAAAAGAAGACGAGAAAAAGAAAGAAGATGAGAAAAAGGAGGAAGAAAAGAAAAAGTAGGAAGAAGATGAGAAGAAGGAAGAACTAAAGAAGAAACAAGAAGAGGAACAAAAGAAGAAAGAAGAAGAAAAGAAAAGAGCAGCAGAGGAGAAGGAAGCAGAAAAAGCCAAACAAGCGGAGACTCCCAAGGTAACCAGTGGTCAAGCCAAACCAGTTGACATCGCCAGTCCTATTGATCTCCAATCTGCAGATGAATCAAAGCTACTTCAAAGCATAAATCTTGCATAGGAAAGATTGGAAGCATTGAGGAGGAAAAAGGAACAGGATGTCATTCAAACAACAGTTGACACCCTTACCAGTTTGATTCCTAGTACTAACCTTCCCAGTACCGATTCCTCTCTATCAAAGCTTAAACTTCTATGTACTATTGTAGAGGACCAAGTACAATGCTTGGAAGAAGTTGCTAAAGCAAATGCAAAGAAGAAGCATGAAAAGGCACTCAACACTGCCTTAGTCAAGAAATTGAATGAGCTCTAGTCTCAACTTCTGAAACAACAGAAGGATATAAGTGTTGCTATGGATGAGGGCAAACTACTGTTGAGCAAAATCAGCCAACCCCATCTTTTCTATGATGATGTGCTCAAACAGAAAGATAAACTCAAATTGGAGTTCCAAGCATACATCAACAGCTTCAAGTTGCCCTATGACTCATTCACTACATATGGGCAAATAGTTCATCGTTATCAGCTTCAAACTACCAAGATAGAGTTAGAGATTAGCAACCGGTCAAGAGATTTGATGGAGCTTCAACTAGTCTTATTACCCAGACTGCAAATTCTTCAAAAATGTTTTCTCAATCTCGAAGCCATCACAGTCACTCAAGAGATGAGTACCATTGATGCTATGGAAGACCTAGTATTCTAGATGCAAACAAAAAGTGAGGTTGCTACCTTATTACTTGAGTCATGCTCATTAACCATGAAGACTTTTATGTAGGATTTTAAATCTATTTTTGATAAGTTTCATTCATTATTGTCACGAACATTTTACTCAATTTTTAATGATAATGAGAAACAGGGTTATTCTATAGTAATTTGTCATTGTTGGCAAAGGGGGAGTAGTATTTAAAATTTTGGTGAATGTTATGTATACTTTCATGTTACCACTTTAAGGGAGTAGTATAAATTTTATTTTTTACAAAAGGGATAGTGTATATGCTTAGGGGGAATAATTTTGATTATGACATATTTTTGTTGTAAAAACACTTAGATGTCAAAATTTTCCTAAGTGTTGCCATCAATGCCAAAGGGGGAGATTGTTGGCATTTTTAATAATGCTATGATTGTCATTGATGGACACAAACTTGTTTTGTGATCACTTTCTTTATGTATGAGTTATGCTCAACCAGTAATTGTTCCAACCGGTATTATGTATTATAGTCTTTAGACTATCGGTGTTTTGCAGAAGGTGTTTACCAGTCACAAACTGACTGAAGACCCCAAGTGGAGGAGGGAGAGGAAGAGAGAGAGAGAGAGAGAGAGAGAGAGAGAGAGAGAGAGAGAGAGAGAGAGAGAGAGAGAGAGAGAGAGAGAGAGAGAAGGAAGGGGGGAGAGGGAGAGATAGGGAGAGAGAGAGAAAGGAGGGAGGGAAGGTAGAGAGAGGGAGAGAGGTGGAGGGAGGGAGAGAGGGAGAGAAGAGGGGGGACAATGGGAGAGAAGAAGGGGTATGGAGGAAGTGAGAGGGAGAGTAGGGTGGAGGGAGAGAGAAGGAGGGAAGGAGGGAGAGGGAGAGAGGGAGAGAGAGGGGGGAGGTAGGGAGAGGTAGAGGGAGGGAGAGAGAGAGAGAGAGAGGGAAGGAGGGAGAGGGAGAGAAAAAGGAGGGGAGGAGGGAGAGGAAGAGAGAGAGGGAAGGAGGGAGAGGGAGAGAGGGGGGAGAGAGAGAGTGGGAGGGAAGGTAGAGAGAGGGAAAGAGGTAGAGGGAGGGAGAGAGGGAGAGAAGAGGGGGAGGGAGGCACCTATAACGATACTAAATAGCACACCATAGGACCTATAATGACACCAAATAGTGTCCTAAGGCATCATATGACATCCTATGACCCCTTAGGACACCATATGGTGTTGTTATGTGTCGTATGGTGTCTTAAGGGGTCATATGATGTCCTAAGGGGTCACAGGACACCATATGACCTCTTAGGAAACAATACAACCTCTAATAACACCTAAGGGGTCATATGGTGGGCTAATAGGAATTACAAAAGAAGAGAAAGAGGGAGGGGGAGAAGAAGAGAAAGAGGGATGGGGTATGGAGGAAGGGCAAAGGGGAGAGATCGAGAGAGAGAGTGATGGGGTATGGAGAGAGAGAGAGAGGGGGGGGGGTGGAGGAAGAGGAAGAGATATCTAATCTAGGACACAATATGACCCTTTGAAGACAATATGACCCCTAACAACATCTAAGGAGTAATAGGGTGTCCTAAGGGGTCATATGACACTATATTATCCCTTAGCACACCATGAGACCTATAACAACATTGTTGGTGTAAATAATTATTCATCATGGATATTATTACACTTTAATTAAGTTTACTTAGGAAATTCATTTCATAGTAGTTTGGGTATGAGACACTTGGGTATTTGTGCCACATTGGGATAGTGTGTGTATTAGAATTTCCACCTTTTATGGTGTGTTCTTGTTGTTACACTCCACGTTCAGTGGGTGATCCACCTCATGTGGACTATTATATTATTTCTCCTACCTACCCACACCTATTTCCTACCTACCCTTATTTCTTATTAAGCCACATGTCATGTTTGTGTGCTCACATATCCATATAGTCTTGCCTATATAAGCAAACTCATATTCATTGTATGTAACAATGATTGATGATCCAGTTGAACAGTATTTTCTCTTGATAGAATACATCACACCTGCTGAGGAAGGCACCCCTCCAATCTATTCATTCCTGACCTCACCTTGACCCATTCATTAAGGAAGGCCCTACTATTCTATAGGCAAGAAAGCCATGGAGGAAGGGAGGAGATCAATAGGTCCAATGGGCCCCCTTCTAGGTCCTCCCATCCGAAAGAATTCCTGCTTGAATGTTTATTTCTATCATCTATTTTGTTCTCTCTTATTTGTGATTTCCATTGCCTCTTGATCTTAGCAAAATCTCACATGGTATCAGACCCATTAGAGTGTCATTGGTTTGCCAATTAAGAGAAATTTGGGGTTTTGCATTTTGGAGCTTTCTATTGCAGGTTATTATTGGAGGTTGTTGGGTCAGATCTGAGGTCACCATTGGATTAAGGAGGGTTGAGCAATTACGAATCGCCTTTTATTTCATCCAAATCCAACATCCGAGGCCAAATCTAGAGCCGTTTGAAGGTGGAGGGTGGTGACTTGTCCCGACAGCGATCTGCATTTTTGGAGCAATTTTGGCCAAATCCATCATCGCCATTGCACTCAAAAGGCCCAAAAACCCCAAGATCGACTGTCAATTAGTCAAAATTAGCCTCTGTTACCCTGAGTTGAAAAAATCTCCCCTCCTAGCCCGTCGTACGGACTTACAGGTACAGGTCTGAAATTTTTTTTTAATTTTTTCTGTTTTTAATTATTTTTGGAAAATTAAAAAAAATTTAACTCTATTGAGGAGGGGTGATTTGTTTTGTTTCTTACATAAAAAATATTTTCTTTTTTAATTTTTGGGGAGGGGGGTCCTTTTTGGCCCGCAGGCCACTTGCGGGTACCGTAGGCTACCTGCAGCCCGCAAGTGTACCTACGGGTACCACAGGCCACTTGTGGCCCTGTAGGCACTACGAGTAACCGCAGGGTACCTGCGGCCCCATAGTGTACCTGCGGGCCCCTCCCCGTGTGGGGGGGTAAAATAATTTTGTTTTTTTAATTTTTTTTAAAAAAATTTAATAAATTAAAAAAAATTCACTTTTCTTATTTTTTTAAATAAACTTTTTTTAATAATAAAAAAAATAAAGTTTTTTTTCTTTAATAAATTTTTATTAAAGTTTTTTTCATTTCATTTTTTTTCAAAAAAAAAATGTCTATCACCTTTTTGAATCTTTTCTTTATTTTTTTAATAAAGTTTTATTTTGCATGGGCTTTAATAAATTGTTTTTCCTAGATTTTTAAAATCTTTTAAAAACACAAACATCATTTAATAAGTCAAATTGGGAACACTTTTTTTCTTGTCACATCACACTTGTCTTGGAGTGCTTCCAATCGGCAGTCAAGGGGGGGGTTGATTTGCTCCTTTATATCTCTTGGCCACATCCCAATCGGAGGCGTCTTTTTCTGCAGTATTCTACAGGGCTTCTTGGTGGCATCATTTTCATGTTTCTAGATTTGCACTATCATGTTGTATGCTCTTGCATGAGAAATGTTGTACTTGCACTATCATAAAGTGTCACACCTCTTTGTATCTTGTCATTGTTGACATATTTGATGTAATCCTTTTGTACACAAAGCTTAGGAATATCTTGTGAGACTTGGTGCATGGCTCCAGTTGAGACTTAGATTGTACACATTTGTGCATGGCTCTAGTTGAGACTTAGATTGTACACATTTGTGCATGACTCCCGTGAGACTTAGATTGTATAGGTATTTCTGCTATTTCTAAGTATCCAGATGAAGCTCACAGTAGGTTGTCTCCATGCTTGATCTTCATTTTGTTGCAGCGATTGATTCATCATCATCGACTTGGTACTTGGTTTTGTCACACTTTGACATTATTGTTGCAGCATTGGCTCTCTTTCTTCCATATGGGGAGGTATTTTGGTCATCATCATTGGACCATCCTTGGAGGAGATCCGACATTGAGGGAGGGCTTCATGGTCTCTTCTTCTCTCTTATGGGGGGACATATTTTTGTTCTTCTCATTCATCACCGAGAGCATTGTGTGCTTTCATCATCTCTCTTTCGGGTGAGGGTTTTTTCCCATTGTGTTTTTCTCTCTTTCCTCACTTTATTCGAGATTCCATTTGCATTTATACATGGGTACCTAACATGGCCTAGTAGACGAGACCCATATTGCATTGCTTAGTTGCATTGTAGACTTAAGTGCATTTCCCTAAGTTGCACTTAAGGGGGGGTGTTGGTGTAAATAATTATTCATCATGAATATTATTACACTTTCCTTAAGTTTACTTAGGAAATGCATTTCATAGCAGTTTGGGTATGAGACACTTGGGTGTTTGTGCCACATTAGGATAGTGTGTGTAGGAGAATTTCCACCTTTTATGGTGTGATCTTGTTGTTACGCTCCACATTCAGTGGGTGATCCACCTCATGTTGACTATTATATTGTTTCTCCTACCTACCCACACCTATTTCTTACCTACACTTGTTTCTTATTGAGCCATATGTCATGTTTGTGTGCTCACATATCCATATAGTCTTGCCTATATAAGCAGACTCATATTCATTGTATGTAACAATGATTGATGATCCAATTGATCAGTATTTTCTCTTGATAGAATATAGTTTATTTCTATCATCTATTTTGTTCTCTCTTATTTGTGTTTTCCATTGCCTCTTGATCTTGGAAAAATCTCAGAGACACCAAATAGTGTCCTAAGGGTTCATAGAACACCATATGACCATTTAGAACGCCATATGGTGTTGTTATGGGTCATTGGTGTCCTGATGGGTTATATGGCATCCTATGACTCCTTAGGACACCATATGGTGTTTTTATGGGTCGTATGGTGTCTTAAGGGGTCATATGGTGTCCTAAGGGGTCACAGGACACCATATGACCTCTTAGGAAACAATACGACCTCTAATAACACCTAAGGGGTCATATGGTGGGCTAATAAAATGATATATTAAATTTAAAGTTATAAATAGAACATCGTACAATAGAACATCAGTAGTTTAGTTTTGATATAGCTAAGTTAGACCATTGTCAGCATAAGAGAGACTCCAAGAGAACAAACAACAAGGATTCGCTAAAAATCAAGTGTAAGAGCTTGACCTAACCCTAAGAGTACTACCTAAGTTCTAAAACATATGATGCTATTAAATTTCCAAGGTTATAGGACTGATCTTGATTGTGACTATAGGAATTACAGAAGAAGAGAAAGAGGGAGGGAGAGAAGAAGAGAAAGAGGGATGGGGTATGGAGGAAGGGAGAAGGGGAGAGAGTGAGAGAGAGAGGGATGGGGTATGGAGGAATGGAGAAGGGGAGAGAGAGAGAGAGAGAGAGAGAGAGAGAGAGAAGAAGAAGGAGGGGGAGGGAGAGGAAGAGATATCGAATCCAGGACACAATATGACCCTTAGAACACAATATGACCCCTAACAACATCTAAGCGGTCATAGGGTGTCCTAAGGGGTCATATGACACTATATTATACTTTAGCACACCATAGGACCTATAACGACACCAAATAGTGTCCTAAGGGGTCATAGAACACCATATGACCCTTTAGAACACCATATGGTGTTGTTATGGGTCATTGGTATCCTGAGGGGTCATATGGCATCCTATGACCCCTTAGGACACCATATGGTGTTGTTATGGGTCATATGGTGTCTTAAGGGGTCATATGGTGTCCTAAGGGGTCACAGGACACCATATGACCTCTTAGGAAACAATAGGACATCTAATGACACCTAAGGGGTCATATGGTGGGCTAATAAAATGATATAATAAATTTAAAGTTATTAATAGAGCATCATACAACAAGACTACAAGCGAACAAACAATGAGGCATTGCTAAAAAGAAAGTGTAAGAGCTTGACCTAACCCTAAGACAACTGCCTAAGTTCTAAAACATATGATGTTATTAAATTTGCAAGGTTATAGGATTGATCTCGATTGTGACTATAGGAATTACACACTTGATTTCTTTCATGGGTATGTATCGTTCCAAGTTGTTTGATAAGTGATGATCATCATATACTACCATTGTCATGCATACAACAAACTTGATTTCTTTAGGTGACAGCCGTTGTGTAACAATGTGGGAACTCTCGCGTACCCACCACTATGATTCTCTAGGAAATCATCTATGTTACTCTCCCTCTATCTCTTCCTACCAGTCGTTTCCTTTTGAAAAACATATTGCAGGTACTCAGAATCATCATGTTTCTTTGTTGACACTATTTTCCACATTTGCTTTGCTCATTAAATACACATTCAAGAAGAATATTGTTGCAGGTTTCCTTGTTTGTCATGGTAATACACCAGTGGTTCATTTTCAAACCCTATTCCTCCTATTCAATATGCACACACAAATCCATCAATAAATTTTCTTAGGAGAGCATACATGATAAAAATCAAGGAGGAAGTTGCAAACAAGAAATAAATTCACTTACTTCTATAGAAGTGCAGACACAGTTGCAGTGGGGTATGGAGGGAGGGAGGGAGAGAAGAAGAGAAAGAGGGATGGGGTATGGAGGAAGGGAGAAGGGGAGAGAGCGAGAGAGAGAGGGATGGGGTATGGAGGAAGGGATAAGGGGAGAGAGGGAGAGATAGGGTATGGAGGAAGGGAGAAGGGGAGAGAGGGAGGGAGAGAGAGAGGGAGGGGGTATGGAGGAAAGGAGAAGGGGAGAGAGGGAGAGGGAGAGAGAGAGAGAGAGAGAGAGAGAGAGAGAGAGAGAGAGAGACACTTTGTATGCATTTGAGATGGGAGACAATACACTTACATGTGTATATATATACTTAATATATTATATATTATTATATACATATATATATATTATATTTTATATGTATATACACATTATATAGACAATATCATATTATACAATAGCACGTACGTGTTGTTTATAGTAAAAAGAGCACGTATGTGCTTCTTACACCATAAGTACCCCGTATGCACTTTTTAAACCATAAGTACCCTGTACATGCTTTTGACTGTTTAGGCTTGGAAATAGGCCTGGATGACAAAGCTATGGTTTTGAAGTTTGATTTCCCTCCATTTCTCTCATTTTTGACGTGTTATATTTTATCAACTTGGTTTATCGACTTTGTTATCATCAGGTTTACACTTCATCAAGTGGGTATTTCTAAAATTTCCACCATAATTTCACCCATCTTCTGAGGTTTCTAACCATATAATTTTTTTTCAGTTTGAACAACAATAACAATTTTATTATTGAATTCTTTTTCCCAGTGTCTCCATAGTCCTCACAAAAATAGGTGCACCATTTTTTGAATAACTTTTGATATACTTATCCAAATTTTAAAAACTTTATATATTATTGTAGTGCACTTGATTCTTTACAATTTAAAAATAAAAAAAGTATTTTCGATTTGTTTAGTGCAACTTATGCTTCGCGCATGAATAGGTACCTAATTTTCAGGATGTGCTCGATTAGAAAAATCATTAAAAAAAATACTCAACCAAAAGTTACAAAAAAAATACACATCTTCTAGTGCTTGCTCTTAACTATCTTTCTCCCAAAGGATTTGTCAAAGTACTAAATATAACTATGACTTTTTTGATGCGCACGTTAGACACTATGTTATGTTTTTAAAAAAAAATCAGGGTCAGTTTTTCATGCGCAAAGGATTTGACCCCCTTAATCTTATCCAATTTTGAAAATGTTTAGTAGTTTAGAAACTAGATTCAGAGTACTACAATATTTGTTTTTTGATTATCTTCATATCTTGAGTGGATGACTTTCAAATTGTTCCTCCAAGTCTAGGTTCACCCAATTTTAGAAAAAAAAAATGTCCACTTATACCCCCCCCTTTTTTACCACCATCTTTGTGCATTTACCCTATAAAGTCATTATTTTCCAAAATAAATATCAAAACTCCCTTATGGGATTAACTTCCAAAACAACTAGTTTTTTATTTACTATTAAACTAACGTACAAATTTATGTAATACACCAACATTATCATCATTAGGTCTTATAGCATAATCTTCCCTATAAATACATCTAGAAGCATAATGACCACTTCTTCCACAATTAAAACACTTGAAAGGTAACTTACCTTTATATTTTTTGGGTCCTTTCTTCAATATTCTCCCAAAGTTTACTTCTAACTCATCCATGTTATTGCTTTCTTCAAGTTCATCTTCAGTCTTCTTGGTAGCTTTGAATACTATTTCTTCATTTCATAAATCATCTAGCTCAACAATCTCAAAGGCGAAGAGTGAAAAATATAGCTAATCCAAAGTGTATTTGTCCATATCATGAAATTATTCAATGACATACTTATTGCCTTTGTGTCATTTTGATAGTGTTAGCATCACTTTTCTCATAGATTCACTTTTTCCTAATTATCCACCAACATCCATCATCGCACTTACAATCTCATTTACTTGATGTATATAACTTTCAATGTTCTCATCATCAAACATTCTCATGTTCTCAAATTTGTGCTTTAGGTTTGTCAACTTGGCTTGCTTTGTCTTCAAATCACCTTCATATACACTACTCAACTTCTCACATATCTCTTTAGCAAACTTGAACCCCATAACTAAATAGAAAATACTAGATCACTCAAGCAGCTGATAATAGTGTAGATACTTAAATTAATTATTTTAATTAATTTAACTCCCCCACATAATTAATTTATTTAACAATTTTAATCCTTATCCTTCTCAATATTAATTAAATTTAATCTAATTAATATTGTCACTATAGTCCAATGATTGATTAATTTAATAAATCAATTTTCCTTTCTTCTTCTAAGACAATCAAAATTAAATCTTCCTAATTCCCCCCTTTTTATTAATTAATCTCAATTAATTAATTAATCATTGTGATTCCTACAAATCACCTTTTTCTAATCCATCATTAGTCTAATTAATTCTTCTAGAAACTCTTTTCATCTTAATTATCATTATTTCTCAATTTTTAATTACCTCCACTCATTCTCTCTCCCAGTCAAATCCTCCTACAAATCCCACTTTCTCTAATCCCACCTATTCCCTCTTCTAATTTCTTCTAATCCCTCTTCTAATGGGTTGCTAGTGGCTAATCCCCATAATTAGCCACAAAAGTCAACCCCTAGCCCTTCTAGGCTAGATCTCCTTGTCCTCTCATCCAACCACTTTCCTTAAATGCCCTTCTCACATTTCTTTATGCATTCCCCCATCCAACTAACTTCATTGAATGCTCTCTTCCTAGGTCAATGTGATATTTTCAAAAATCTCACATTCCTTTATGTATCCCTTCACCCAAGGAATTTTTAATTTCTTTTTATTCCTCAAATCCCCATGGTCCCTTTTTGGAGAATTTTTTAAATCCTCCTTCCCATCATCTAAAGAAATTTTTTTATTCCTTTTGTCTTTCCTAGGTGCATTGGGAAGCCTTCCCAATGAACCTTGAGGAGTATGGAGACAAAAAATGCCTTTATGTCATATCTCTTGGATCCCACACTTGTCATATCATCATTTCTTGATCCATGTGTGAGCTCACATGCAATCTTGGCCCTCCATCTTGGATCAATCCTAGCCCTCCATTTCTTCTCCCTTTTTTCTATAAATTGGGGATTACACCTCTTCATTAGATATCTCCAAGTTTAGTAAGTTTATGCTGCCATTTTAAGTCCAAAAGACTCCATCCAAGTAACTATAACAAAATTTCCACCCATCCATCACTTATTCATCTTAACCTCCATCTTCAACCCATTTATTTCATCATCCTTTTGATAATATTTTTGCACATTTGGATAGCCACCACATTCAATCAAGGAGCACATCAAATCAAGTTGGAAAAGGGGGGCCACTTCAACCTCATCCTGCTTAATCCATAGAGGCAGGTAAAGGTGAAGGTATAAATTGGTTATTTGATTGATTGTGTGCTTTGTTGTTCATCTCCTTGCATTTTAACTATGTCATTTCCTTTCGTCCCTTTCACCTTGCTTCATTTTGGCACGCCTGGTGGGACCCACATCCCTAATTTAACATAGTTTTGGAAGTTTTTCTTATTTTTTTGTCAAAGGTCATACATTAGCGTGACCAACTACATTCCAGCGTGAGTGATACATGTTACGCACGAGCGCTTGCATTTTGGTGCGACTGACAATAATTGGAATTTTTCTTCCCACCTTCAGAACAAATTTTAGTTCAGCGCGAGTGTTGGGAGAATAGAATGTCCACCTACAACCTTTCTTTTCTCACTTCTTCGCTCATATTTTTAGTCATTCTACTTTCTATTTTTTTTAACCAGTTATTAAAAAACACATAAAAAGGGTAAATTTATCTAAAAAACAAAAAGCAATAATTAATCTGTTTTATTCATTTTTTATTTTGTTAACACCGCTTTAGCGCGAGCGCTCTGCAAATAGAACGAGCACCTTAGAAAATCTCCCGCTTCTTTTTAAAATTTGAATTTTCAAAATCTATTGTTAACTGCTAATGACTTTTGTCTTTAGCATGAGTGCTTGCATTTTGGCACGACTAACAGTAGAATAGCTTGTCCGGTGGTATAACTCCCTACCCACTATTTTCAAGTTTAAAAAAAAAAATTAATTTTGTTTTCTTTCTATTTATTTTCCTATATTTCTGCTTTAGCGCTAGCGCTCATAGTTTGGTGCTAGCATCTAGAGAATAGTGCGAGCACTGTATCTGTAGAATTTTGTGTTACTGATCATATTTTTAACTCTTGTAAACTTTATCTGAGTGGTCCAAGGCTTAATTTAAGACTACTAATCCATTTTCTTTGCAAGACATTCTTGTGTGCATTTTTATAGTTAGATAGTATTTGGATTTTGGGCTTAAAATTTACATTTGCTTGCTTTAGACTAGCTGCACACTTGGTTTTTTAAAGGGAATTAACCACTTGTCTTCCATGTTTCATTTTCCTCTTGTTTGCATGCTTTTTACCTTTAGTAAGTTTTCCCTCCTGATTTGCTTGGCACACTAGCATAGGCATTGGTCAGAGGGGAACAACGCAAGTGAGTGTGGCTAAACCTGAGCATTCCAACTCACTATAATCAAATTGCCTTTTGAGATGAAAATCTTGAAGGACGGAGCTATCTAAGTTTACTCTCATATCGAGAACTTTGTAGGGCCCTCGAGGTCTAAATCATGCTTGCATGACTACTATTGTGCTTGGTACTTTGTTCGGCTATAGGCCTCAAATGCGCTTGTGTGACTACAAAGGATAGTCTTTGAATGGAAACCCTTACTAAGAACTCTAGGAATAGAAGCTACCCGGTTCACCTTCAAAAGGTGGATAATCTTTGTGCAAGGCAGATAGTAACTCCCCCAAGAGACTTGCCATAATGTGCCCCCATTAGTGTTTGGAGTCAGCTAATATGGCATTGAGGATCCATTGTGTGAGATCCAATGGCCGTACTATGATTAGCTATTGGATGTGTACTTGAGTCAACAAGAAAAGGTTTTCCTCCTCAATTGACTTCCTAGGATAGCATGTTGTGCTTGAAGTCTCTATTTACATCAATGGCTAATGTGTTTTCTATGTCTTCCTCCCAAGAGTAGAATTAGTATAGAACACTACCCCTTCATTTTGCACAAAAACTTTGTCAAAAAAAAAAATCCAAGTCAAAACAATGTCCTAGTCATCATTATGATCCAAGCCTAAGTCAACCTATGTCACATTATACTCCAAGTCAAGCATGGTCCAAGTCATAGTCCTTAGTCATCCTTAAGTCATGTCCTAGTCATACCAGAGTCATGTACAAATTGTCATTCTGGTCATGTCCTAGTTTTGTCTGATTTATATCCTAGTCAAATTTTGAGTCAACCTTAGTCAAGTCCAAGTCACACTCAAGTCCAAATTTTCCAACAAGTCAAAACTAGATCGTAACTCCATCTGTCTCATGTATCACATGCCTAAGTTATACAAACATCCTAAGAAGTCACTTTCTCATCCAATCAAGAAAAAGAAGCTCACACAAACACAACTCATTAGACGCCAAAATTTTTGGTATATTACTCGCAAACTTTTTCTTAAGCATAGGACCTTCTTGCATAGATACCATGACTACACACATGTACATAGCAATGAGTTTGATGCTAGTGATGAAATAAGAGTCTGCATCCTACACCAAGGATCAGGCTTGTCTTTCAATACCAACTATCATCAAAATCAGGGTGTCGCATACCTTCATGTACAATTTCCCATCCGAACCTATCACTTATTGAGTCATTTCCAATCCAAGGATAATCTAGCTATCAAGTTCTTCTAGTCATCATTATCACCCTCCTTTGATCTTTCATCACTAACACTTTCTAAGGACTTACCACATCAATCATTCCTTAATCAATCAATCCTTAATCAATCATCCTTCAATTAAATCAACCTCATGCTAAGGTTTTATACCTTGTGGAATTCTATTTAGACCTCATCCCAAATCAATTAATCATTTGTATTTTGTCCTTGGGAAAGAATCTCCCCCAAGTACCTTTGCCTCATCTTTTGAGTCGATCAAGACTCCTATCCTATGTCTTTATTTTTCTTGGGATCATTAGTCAATCCTTAGTAAAAAAAAAAATGAGACTTTGATCATTATCGTAAGGTCTGAATTTTAACTAACTTGGTTGTCACCTTTCTTGTGGTTTGATCAACATCCCCCACCTTAAATCCTCACCCAAGGAATAAGGTGCAATCTTAATCAAACGCTTTTCCTAATCCAAGGACCCCATCAATCATTCTATTCAACTTCATCAAATCCAAATCACGTCAAAATCCAAAATCCTACCTAAGTCCTTTCATCAAAACTTTTCTTCCAATATTATTCTTGCATGGTCACAACTCGATCCCAAAAGAAGAAGATGGCCAAAAAATAATATGGCATGCCAGACATTAGTGTCCTATATCAAGACCCTACACAAGATCCTACGCAAAGAGTGCAACCCGAAAATCAAGATCCACAACTACAAGGGGATCCTAACATGGTTGATCAAGATGACCTCTCCCCAGAAGTGTGAACGTTCCTAGAGGATTCCTACAATCAAGAAATGATGGAGAAATTCATCCAATATAATCCTAGTGGTCTTCTAAAGACTCTTATTGAAAATGGGGCTCGCCTTCCCCTTGATTTTGATAGATCCATTCTGGATCAACAACCACAAGGAGAATTTTCTCCTACTCACATTGTTATGCTGATAATTCAACCACAACCAATCACAGCCTTGCCTATCATTTAACTCCAATCAATAGTGCCCACGGTATCTGCCCCCATGATGTCCATCCAACCTTCTTCCTTCTTGACATCCATACCATTATCAAATCTGATCACATCCATTCTTCAACATGCTCCTATGCCATCTTCTTCTACCTGACCACATGTCTCTATTCCACAATCCTCCATTCCTCTTAACAATGTCACTAATTTCATCCATGCTTCACTTCCTCTTGTCACAACAATTCATGGGTCGCAACCAATCGTCACTCAAGTCCTTGTTGCATCAGTCATCACATCTCACATTCATGCTTCTTCATCATCTCAATATATTGGTGGTGGTGGTATACCTCCCATGAATCACTAGATACTTGGGGCAAAAATGGTCGATCATGTCCCAGATCCACAACATGATTTAATTAAAGAAATCTAGGATATGAAAAACATCATCAAAAACAAGAAGGAAGGGACTAACAAGAGAAAACCTTATTCATTTGAGGAATTTTGTCCTTGTCCCTATGATCCTTCAATATCAGTTACACCTTACCCACCAGGGTTTTAGATTCCTAAGTTCACAAAGTATGAGGGTCAAAGGGACCTGCGAGAACATGTTTGGGAGTTTCACATCTTATCCCAAGAAGTTGTTGGCATTGCATGAATATTGCATTATTGAAGTATAGTTTTGTCATTGATGTCAATAGTAACTGGTAATGGAGTTGTATTACAACCAGTAGTGATGTAGTAATGCAACCAGTAGTTGTATTACAACCAGTAGTGATGTAGTAATGCAACTAGTAGTGAAGTAGTGTTGGAAACCAGTATTGGTATTTGAAGTAGGGAGATCAACCGGTAACCCTAACTTGTTGATAAGAAAAACCCTAACCAATGGAGCTTGGAGAATTGGTTATGATGATCTATGATCAAATGGTGATCGGAGATGATTATTCCATGTATGCATGTTGCACATGATGAGTTTAGAATTGATTATAGCACATGAAGATAACTATTTATCTTAGGAATGAGCAAGTGCATAGCATGAAGTGGAAACTACATGATGAGTTACAAGATTCGATGAGCGGTGATCTAGGAGTGATCAAGGTAACCTAGAACAATGTGTATATGATTACTATGTAATCTAATGGTCATGTTTTAACTGATATATTTGTAATCTCTATGAGTTCTTAGGTTTTGTGATGTGTTACCGACCTATTGTATTTTCTTATAAGGTCGATGAGTTGTTTTGTAATAGTGTTGGCAATTTTGGTTATGTGTGGTAGTCTAATTGGTTTTGAACCAGAAGGAGTATCTACAGAATGTTTTGAATGCAAATAGGAGCTTACAAGGATCTGATCAAGAAGAGTAGTGCTATTACCAGATCAACAAGACCCTATTGTTCTCTAACAATTACAACAATTAAATCACCTAATTGGGTAAGCTTTAATAGGCTTGGTGCTATCTAAATCCTCTAACCAGGTGATCCATTAGCTTGGATTTCAAATCCTCTACTGAGCTTACTCCTAATAGGGTATTTCTCTTAATAGGGTATTGTAGTCAATCCCCTAACCAGGTGGTCCTTAACCGGATTTGTTCTTAACCTAACATTTTTGTAAAGCTTCTAACAAGGCTTGGCTCCTAACAGGGCGAACTTTAGAAGACTTCAGAATACTTGTGGGTATTCATCCCACTAGTACATTTGGGGTTGATTTCTAATGGCCTATCATTGGAATTTTGACAATTTTTTGTCAGACTGTCGACAAATGAAGCAGTCAAAAAACTCATCGTCGAGCATTCCGACGGTGCCATCTAACATCAAAATTCTGACAACATCCTGAACTCTTCCGACGGTGGCCATGATCTCTCATCTAGCCAAAGAATGTCATCAGGCATAAAGCATCCTCATCGGATGGACATCCGAATTCCAATGTTTGCCAAGAATTTGTAGTGACAATGACTACGATGAGCATCTGACAATAAAGTGTCGTCAAACATGCAACATCCCCATTGTATGTTTTTTCAATTGGTGTCAAAATTCTGATGCCTACGAGGAACTATGCACCAATGAGGATGTTGTTTATCTGACAATTTGGCCTTCGGTGCAAAGTTGGGTTGATGTCAAAATTTTGATGGTGATTTATTTGAAAAAACAAAAAGAATACACATGCCATTTACAATGGTTCTTGTTGGTTCCCTTTTAGCATGTTGGGTATGATTCAGGCCTTGACCTCGGGTTTGTGACCTTGGGTATTGGAGGCTATTAAGCCTATTGGATGGGGTCTTCAACCTGTCTTCAACCTGTCCATTCCCAAACAACTCACCTTCCATTGTTCTTGGTACAAGTTGATATGCATTGGGTCTTTCTAGTGTGTATGCATCTCTAAATAACTGACATGGTGAACTCTCATCTCCAAAAGGTCTATGCTGCAAATGTGAAGTGGATGTTGGTGTCTTATGAGACCACATACCCATAAAAGCTTTTGCTATATTTGCTGGAGTTGAATGAGCATCATCAAAAACTTACAACATGTGCCATTATATCCAATATACCAAAAAATGAATAAATAAGTAATGTCAATAGGATGATTTATCATTCTTAAATGGGGGTTGGAAGAAAATGAAATACACATTAAAATATACAATAGATAACACAAGCAAAATGTGTCAACTTACATTTTCGGTAACAAAGGGAGACAATGCATAAGAAAACAAGTCATTGCCACAAGAAAGGTTATCTTTCTCTTCCCTTGCCTTCTTCCTCTCATCTTGCCATCTCTGAGTCCCTGAAACTTGCACTTTGTTTGGTTCATTTCTACCATTAAGGTCTTCTCTCATTTTTACATCATAGTTTTCCATGTCAGGAGAATTATCTACAACTCGGGACTGTAATAAACCTATCAAGTGATTGAAATTCTCCTTGAATATTACAAAATCAAGTCCTTGTCAATAAAATTTTCAAAAACATCCATGGAACATAATAAAAATCCTAGTTGTTAATATATGCAGTATGCCTCCTCCAATGATGAGCCAACATTTGTTACACTCAATAAGCCTAAAGTAGTTCAACAACCTCCCTCCTAAGGCATTAAAAAAAATAAAATTGATAAATTAGCTAAGACTAATCCTTGGCTTGCTGGAAGAGGAGAGGAGTTTCAGGACTCAAATGGGCAAACAATCTTAAATCTCTGTAGACCTAGAAACTTAACCATATATCTAATTGACAATTGGTTTTGATCAAAGTTCTCTAAATTGTGATTGAGGATTGGAAAAATATTGCTTGAGAAAGTGACTCCCAAACCATTACCCATACCATGAAAGAAGGTTGAATTAAAGCTTGGAAGACGGTGAAGGTGGATGTTGAAGAGACTAAGTTGATTTCATCCAAATTTTAATTAGTTGTAGTCTCACATGAAAATCGTAAAGCTATTAGCAACAAACAGAAAGGTTGATATCCAATCATTCAAACACCATTCGAAAGACTTGAAAAAAATACAACATTTGTAGAATGATTAGAAATTTAGAACTAATCTCATGTAACATGAATGAAAATAACTTCTTAGTTCTTACCTAATGATGAGTGTATTAGTGAAGCTCAAAACATTGGGAAAAAGTTATTATGCAGTTGGATCCAGAAATCCATCCTACAGTGTAAAGTTACTTTGCATGGAAATGCAACACTATGAATCACTATGAAGTTAACATAGACAAAAGAAGTGTATCATAGATAGAATGTTTATTTTGCATTTTAGATTTAAACTTATTTATACATACAATTGACAGTGAGATTGTATTAAAGTGATTCGCCTCCTTTCCATTATAACTACATTGATAAAAGTTGCAAGAAGAAAAAACAATGAGTGAAAAGAAACAATATGACAAATAAGCATGATAATGGAAGATAGAAAAGAATGAACCATACAAAGATCTACTAGAATAAAACAAACTTAAAATAGTAAACATTGTATTAAAAATAATTGCCCACCTCAAGAGTGTTTTATTTTTCAAGAGTTGTGCAAGTCTAGTAATTTCAGACTCATTTCTTTGACTTTCCACTGGGCTGGCTTCTCCCTCTTTATCAATCAAATTTGTTAGCACAACATTTTGCAGACATATAACAAGTAATGAAACCAATTAAGAATGAAATACAACAAAAAACAAACTCAAAAAATATAATTTCACTGCAAGCCATTCTGGTACTCCAGCCAGTAGTATTGTAATTGATAGCTCATCTAATGTTGAAGTGTCGTAGTTGTATGGAATGTTACTCTAAAAGTTGAACATCAGAGTTGATTGGATTATAGAATTGAATAAGACCTTCCAGTTGAATAAGACATTACTTTACACAAGCTCCAATATTAGAATTTATTGCATTACAAAGCTGAATAAGACCCTCCAACTTCCAAAAGTGCAAACAATCAACTATACATGTTGTTGTCCAATTAAAGGATTCAATACTTTAAGTGAGTTGGGGAGCTATGCCAACACATGTTGCAAACTAACCTCAAAAAATGAAATTTTGGCACCATGCAAATTTCATTACATTATCAACTACTCTCTCATTCAAGTTGATCTTGAAAAAATCAAGGTGACACGATACTAGCATACCCATGCAAACTCAAATAATTGCACAACAACATGAGTATGCATTAGGGAGGACCATACATCCATTAAGCAGTCATGCTGAAAGAACAACAACATGAGTCAACCCCGTAAAGGATGAAGTATTTACATAAAGTATGAAATATACCTTTAACACATATAGTGTACAAGACACATGAATACACATAAGATATTGATCAAATGTAAATCTTGGATCATACCAATAAAGTACATATAAATACATGAATATATTTAAGGCATGATTTGAATAAGGATCCTACATGTGAATATATGTATCTTATAAAGCATGTGATGTTTATTGTAACATGTAGAGTGTCCATGAATTCACTTAAGCACACATGTTGTGCATGGAGCATGAAGAATACACTCGAAACATGAGGAATTCAAATGAATACACATGAGTCATAAGGCATACAAATGAATACCTTGAAGCATGAAGCATACAATGAGCACTTAAAGCATGAAACATACAAACGAATACACTTGAATTATGAAGAATACAATGAATACTTAAATCATGAAGCATACTCATGAATATACTTAACGCATAAAAAAGGAAGCATACATAAAGAATTAGGCATCTGGATGAATCCACTGAAGTCATAAAGCATACGCTTGAATATATGTAGAGCATGAATTCTCTTAAGTTGTGAAACATATATATTATTACATGCAAGATAGGAGCATGAAGCATCCATGCAAGACATGAAATAATACACACAAATACCCTCTAAGGTACAATGCATTTATTAAAAAGTACACATATAAATCATACAATGAGGAAATCATGTTGGAGACACAACAGACACATTAATATCCACAATTTATCAGGTATATATACATAAAACATACATTTAAGAGAAATATACATGAGGCACATGGATGCACTTAAAGCATGAAGTATGCACATAAAACATAAAGAATACATATAGAGCATACACATGAATATACTTGGGGCAAGAAGCATTCATGCAAAATATAGAGTGTACACATAAGTCGCAAATACATGTAAAACATGAAGTGTACACATGAATTCACTTAAGGCATGCCACATACACATAGCATAAAGTATACTTAAATACCATAAGATATGCATACACATAGCATAAAGTATGCATAAATATCATAAGATGTGAAGTGTACACATAAGGCATAAGATAATGGATACATGTAAGAAAAGATTCAACATACTTGAATATATGCAAGGCATGAAGTAATGCACATATGCCATGAAGGATCTATGTAAAGAACAAACCATACATATGAATACATGCAAGGCATGAATCATACTTGTAAACCATGAAGTAATACATAAATACACATAAGGTACAAGCATATATGAGAAAGTTTCTCATGGAGTGGACATGCTGAAGACACATCGATCATGAAGCATACAAGAGAGAGGTATTCATGGAATAGACATCTAAAAATATCTCATTCATGAAGTAACACAAATATGCATACGATATAAAACACATTTTCTAGACACATGACAGACATGGTGCAAGCATAAGGTATACATGAGGGAAGTGTACATATAAAACACCCAAGGAGTAGGAATGCTCAAAAAATATTAGACACTTAGCAGTTAAAGGCATACTCATAAGAATGAAATGTTGGCCTGATCAATTCAATTTTTGATTTATTTAAGAAGAGGGTTGAATCATTAGTTCTAACTGAGTAGTTGTTAAAGTAGGTTCGTCCAATAGGCTAGTAGAATCATGCTCTGAATATTGTCAATTACATTTGACAATATAATTTTCATGCTCTGCATCACAATGCTCCAATGTTGACCTTACCTAATTGTTTATTTCTCATTGAAGCTTACACAAATTCTACTGAGGATGTAATGGGATCCATCTTGTTATAAGATGGTAAATTAGTATGCTACTATTCAAAGGTTTTCTTTTCAGCAGTGAGGGACTATCTAGCTTATGATAGAACTTTATGCATTAGTCTAGGCGATGAGAAAGTGTATAAAAATAGTATGAGAAAGACTCAAATTATGGGGAATACAAATAGCAAGAAAATACATGATCAACGAGGGAAAATCTAAGATTGGTTGACAAATGTAAGATAGCAACCATACAGATCATACAACAGTGATGAGGAGAATACCTAAATAATAGTCCATATGAATCACCAAGTGATAGTAGCATATAGTCATAATAATCCTCACACAGAGAAACCATGGAGCCAAGTAATAAAAACTAGAACAATAAATTCCATATAAAAGTGGTTAGACTTAAATTGATAAGGAAAATTTAAAAATTCTAAAGAAAATGTCAAGTAATAAAAAAACTTACAAGGATGAGGCATACTCATAACTTTTGTAGTCCCGCCATGGATATCAACACTAGAAGCAACTCATACTGCTAGTGTACATACAAGATAATATGGGAGTTCATTATACCTAGCAACTTGTGGTGTTGTTGTTTGTGTTGGCTTTATTGGACACTGCAATTAAGATTCAATATACATTATTCAATAAGATTAACTATGCAACACAATGAAATATTGAAAAGTGCGTTATCTTATTGAGATTCACTTGGTTTCAAGAATAGTTTAATATTCTCTACTTAATAGGGCCAACCACATGAAGGTGGAAGCTCATTTGGCCCCTCCCTCCCCCCCCCTCCCCCCTTAACATCGCTCTAAATTCGCAGTTAACATCTAGCATTCGTTCATTCTTTCTACCATTAATAAAATATAACATTCATTCATTAATATCACATAACGTTCATTAACACATAACATTGATTAACATTAATTAACACACAACATTCATCAATATTAATTAACACATATCATTCATAACCATTCATCAACACATAAAAATCAGTCATTATCAAATAAGGTAGATTACAATCATTTATTTTTTTGTTTTTTAATTGAAGCTATGAAAAGACTAAGTGGAGCATCATTTTCTTCATCATTTCCCCCCTCTTTAGTTGTTCTGCACTCTTCTCATGATCTCGATGTATGCCTAGTCCTATACTAAGGACGAGGATCCTCTGCAATAACAAAGAAATGGGTTAAATTCAAAACATTTTTTATTATTGTTACAAGTATTTCATTAATTTAGAGAACATAACTATTGTACTCTTTACCTGATGGGGCCACATCATTTTGTCTAGCCTTGACCTCAACATGTTGAACATCCTCTAGATCCTCTAGAGTTGAAATACTAAAGGTTACATTAATGTTGAACACCAATTGTAATTAAATTTGTTTAAAGGAATAGCAGTGGTCCTCTTTACCTGATTGGGGAACATCACGTTCCTGATGTTGTGTACCCGGATCATGCTCCACTTGGTCACCACCAACTACATGCTCTAAAATATTAACAAAAAAGGTTACATTAATTTCTACTCTAATTACAAATTAAGATGTTTAATTGTATTAATAATTACATAAATAAAGTTGAATAGAAAATGAATACCTCCACTACTGGGATGCACATCCGAACCTTCATCTGTAGGTGGTGTTTCATGATTAGTAGGTTGCATTCCAATGTCATGCACATTGTTTATCATTGCTTGCTTATTTAAAACAAATATAGTCACTTTGTGTTGGAACTCAACATCAATTAGATTATTGCAGGTAAAGTATTCAATTCGAAACAATTTTCATTTAGCTTATTTACTTGTGTGACGGATGCACCAGAATCTTGTGTTTGCCCATTCAATTCTCATAGCAGATTAGCCACGACTATATAGCCTTATTGGTAGGAAATTCTCTTGTCATCTTCTATGGGTGCTCTATTGAATTCAGAGCCCTACATTTTTTCTTGGTATCATGAATTTTGCTTTCATTGTTTGATAAAAAAAAAATCATTTGCAATTTACAAATATTTTGATGCGATATTTCATTTATAGATACTTACAATTCGTGCGGCAAGTTTCATATAACCACCAAAGCCAAGTTTGTGTTGCCCATTCTTTTCTTGTCTTGCCTTGGTTGCCTTTGATGTGTCACTCAGTCTATGAAAAGTTTGAAATATGTTAGATTATATAAATATAAAGAGTAATTAATTAGTACATAATTACATTCTAAATAGTATCGCATACCTTCTTTTGGCGTCTGGTGGTGTATTTCCATTTTTCCTTTCAATTCTCTCCTTGGCATCCAAAATTAGGTCCTTCCACTCCCTCTCTAGAATCATGGGGGGACGCTCGTACTTTACGTTCTTCTATAAATGGGTCTTGTATTGGTCCCTCACATACTTTAGATATGTGTCAGCTTTTTCAAGGAGCTTGGTTTTGTCGAATGTGTCATTTCCAAACCACTCAACCATATGGTTTGTCAATTCATATTTTAACCTTTTTTCTTGGTCATTCCACCTTTTAAAACAAAAACAAACTTGTTAGATTTAGAAATGAACTAAAGCTACATTTATTATAGTTCAATAAATGGATCAAAGGAAAACTATTCTAGCAATGATATGAAATCAAAATAGTGGATTAGGGTTAGTTCACATATGATGTTCCACCATTTACATATGGTGGACCTAAATATCTGCAATGCAATGTCATTAAGATTTTTATAAAAATATCATTTCTTGCAAAAAATTTGTGGGATCATTAGTCCAAAATGAGTGATCAGAAAGTAAATTACAATTATACTATATATAATAATAATTTTAAAGTACTTGGAACTTTCTGTATCTTTAAGGGAATCATTTCTTTGTCGCTCACCGCCAATGTGGCCTGTAACGTTCCCATACTAGCAATATGAGAAAATCCAGGAAATGGTGGTATGTTATCAGTAGTAGTTGCCGCTGGCACATCCTCATGTGCATCTTCTGCTATAGAAAATGAATCCACTATGAAATGCCCCTAAGAAAGAATGCTTCAAGGGAAATAAACACATAATAGAAGATAGAGAAAAAGAGGGATCTACCCATAGTGGACGGGCCAATATGACGTGCAGTAGAGGATATCTGCATGCTGCGTGTTTCTGACATTGCAATTTGCAATACAGGTGGGGCTAACCTTTGATGAGGCGTCAACGATATTTGCATAGGAACATTGACAACACTTGAAGAATAATACATTAAATATATGAAAAGTGCAAGAATTGTAAAAAAGGATGAACCTTTATTATGAACATTGATAGTATCAAGTATGATGTATTTTGGGTACTCAAAGTGATAAGCCAAGCAAGTGACAAACCAAAAAAATCGTCATCACCTGAACTACCTACATTACCCTGATCATGGCCACCAGTTTGATGAGGATGCATAGATTGTTGTAAAAACAACATGTACATATTTTAGTTAATGACATAAAAGAATATAAAACATAAACCATTATTGAACTTTTGTTAAAGTTAAAGCTTTCATTACTACTTACTTGCATGTTTTCTATTGTTCGAATCAATTTTTGCACCCTCTCTCGTATCTCATCAGTTTGAGGCTCCACGGATGCCAAAGCAACAATCTCTCTACTAATTTTTCTAATAGACTTTTTTATCGATTCGATAGGGTTTGTAGAATTTGCAGGGTAATCATCGCTTAATCCTGTTGAGTCCACATCCCTAGAGAGGTACTCAGGTACAGTGGCTCCCTTTCCCTTTCCCCAAGCATCCGTCTGTGACAAGAATATCATTAACAATTACAAAATTACTCTAAAACACTCAAAAAAAGAACATAATAATGTAACAATTTGCTTCTATCTAATTTGTACAATTACAATGAGGTTTACTTGCTCGGTAGAAGTGTCATGACCTACATCTCTGTCTATGCTATGTGATGGATCCATGTCATCCTATGACAAAGAAAATATATAAAAATGTTAGCGAAATGAAACCAATAGACTTAGCAAAAAAACTTCATAATAAAATGGTATATTAGAGTCATTAATTGGAGGTTGGTTAATTTAAATGGTATATAGTATATACCACCCCCATGATAGTAGATTTGTTTATATCTATACGATTCAAATTGTAATCGATTAGCAGCTCTTCCCCTGCACTTATTGATTTTATCACACATACAAATAAATGATTTCCCTCACGCACCTCAAATATGCAATTGGGTTGTTTATTAGTTGACCCAGGTCGCATACTATTTATTAAACCTAAAATATTCCCTGTTGCTTTTGGCCTTCCATCAATGTATATAGCCACTTGTTTACTTTGATCATTATCTTTCTATTGTATATAATTTGCTGACAGTGCATACCTACACATACTTTTTTTATGTCGAACAATCTGCATCCAATTATTGTAATTGTAACAAGGTCTAACAAACTCCATCAATTCAGCAACTTTATTGTAACAAACCTTTATGTCCATGGAAAATAGGCCCAAACCATGTAATGACGAAGGTGTTATGCGATATATCCTATCATTAACACAAAAATCAGTGTTTATTAGAGGAAGTTCCTTGGGTACCCATTTTTTTTGTAGATGGTTGTACCTCAAGGGCACCTCAATGTCGCCTTTGGTCTCATCATCATAAGAAAATGACCCCCCTTGAGAAAGAAAAAATTTCATTTGTTTATTGATTTTTCTTCTAATCTTTTAACCTCTATTCCTACATTTCTCTCACTCGAGGAAGACACATCTGACAAATACCTATTTGGTGGTACCTGCACTCCATCAAATGAGAGATTTAGTTGGTAATGAGAGAGATATTTTGCAAATGAGGGTAATGTTGATGAAGAAGTCGGCCCTAAAGTTGATGTTGAGATTAAAATTTGAATAAGTCCAGCTGGGGCCTCAAGTGTTGATAACTGTATTAGATTTGTTGCTAATGTCGAGGTTTGAAAAATTGAGGAAGTTTTTTTTTCAGGTAATTTTTAAAAAATAAACTATTTCTATAGGGTGTATTGACTTATACCTCTCGATCCATGAGACTATGCAGGATCCTCATCATAGGGGTTCAGGTTCCTGCACATCTAATTCAATTATCTTATGTTAGCTAAAAATTACATTGTACACAACATGAACTTTGTAGACAAAAAGAGTATTAAATAAAAAAAATATGCTGTCATCATAATCATTGTAAATTTTTTAATTACTTACCTTTACTTTATGTAGACTATGAAGGATCCTCAACTAAAGGGTTGACGATTTATGTAGTCAATGACCTATTCCCACCAAGGGTGACAACATCACACAAAATATATACATGAAATCAGCACCATCAATTGAGCATCATAAGCATTTCATTTGTAAGTTGATAGACAATAAATACATATGTATCATAATCATCATAAGAACCACATATGTATCATCATATATGTAATTGACCATCATAAGCATCACATATGTGTCATCATAAACGTGTAATCCATCACATAGGTAATAAACAATTTACATTCTATAAATAAACAAAAAGTTCAAAAAATGTCACATGTATCATCATAAACATGTAATCCATCACAAATGTATTTTAAATCAACATCCATTACATAGCTAATAAACAATCCAAATTCCATAAATAAACACAAAGTTTATAAAATGTCACATAAATAGTCACTCTCCCTATCTCCATCTCCTCAGGGTGGCATAATATACTAATCGCATACCTCACACATTGCATTCATCATCATCATCATCATCATCATCATCATCATCATCATCATCATCATCATCATCATCATCATCACCACTACCACCACCACCACCACCACTACCACCACCATCATCGTCATCATCATCATCACCATCAATATCACCATCAATATCACCATCACCATCACCATCACCATCACCATCACCATCATCATCATCAGCAACAGAAATAGCTTCTTCTTCTTCTTCTTCATCGAGTAACTGTCGATCGTGATCATCATCTACATCATCTTCTACTTCTTTGGTATCTTCTTCTTCCATCACATTATACTTTATCGGTCTTCCTCTTGGATCATGTCAAACAACAAATGACCAACCCTGTTTATGTGGAACCTTTGAGTAAAATACCTGCTCACATTGGCTTGGAAGAACATAGGGCTCATCCCCAACTAGTTCAAATGACCTTGTATTAACCATTGTAAAACCATTATCATGTTCAATAACAATTATATCAGGATCATTTTTATTTAGTCGTAGCTTGTACCATTTGATGACGAACAAAACTAATTTGAAGGAATTAAAGTCACACTCAAGTATATCATCCAAAATGCCATAGTGTTGATTTTGAGACTCTTAAGGATGTATGTCATTTCTCAATGAAATATTTGTCACCTCAAAGACTAAAACTATCCCAGAATCACAAGTTTTCTTTGTGTCATCCAACATTTTGATGCAAAATTTATGACCATTGCAGCACATAGTGTTGTGGTGTTTGACCTGCAATATGTCAAACATGTAAAAATTATTGCATCTTGAGTTGATAAATGTATGGATGATTAATAAATCTATACGTACCTATTTATCTCTTAAACCATATACTAAATCAATTTCCCTTTGCATAACATTGGAATCTTGATTACGATGAGCTTCTTTAACAAATGAAGCCACACCATCCCATGTTAATGTGCGACCAGAATGTTGACAACATTCAATCCATACCATCATCCAATCAAGGTTATTTGCAAAATACAAATGTAGTGCATCCTACTCTCGACCAATTGTACAAAAATAAATAGACGTCTTGCAACTGATTTATTTTGAAGATTAAGAATTAATTAACTACAATAATGTGTAGAGGAAAAAGCGAGACTAGATTAACATGCCCTAATCCTACCTTTTGACACACATTACGGAATACGAAAGAGCCTAGAGGTATCACACAATTGGCTACTTCTTCTTGTGAAAGAGAGAGCCACGGGCTACCTATTAGGATTTCTATTCCTTTGTTGAAATTGGAAGATCAAATGATGCAAGTTCAATTCCTAACCCCAAAGTGCAAGTATGAACTAATAACAAGATTGCAAAATTGAGATTAAACAATGAATAGTTGTAAACACAAGGACAAGGCAAGAATACAAATGCGTACCCGGAGTTAAAATCTGACTGAAAATGTTTGGGACGGGGGCACGGGCGCCACTGTCCTGATTCTGCCCCTGAAACTGCTCCGGAAACTGTTGTTTTGCAAAGCTATCAAAAATGCTGAAAACTGCTGTCAGAAGGACCAGGGCACCCAACGCCCCTGTCCCAGGGACCAGGGCACCCAGTGCCCCTGTCCTGGCAAGACTAGGGCGCCCCATGCCCCTGTCCTGGACTTTTGCTCTGAAATTTGGTGGGAAGGTCTGTCTCTGTCTGCTTCTCTCGGATCTGTCACCTGCGGCGTCTTCTGAGTCTCGAAACCTAAACTTATATCTCAAAAGGGTATGGGCGGCTATATAGGGTTTTGCCTTAGTCAAACCCCCGCTTCAGTGATTTCCACCTCCATGAATAGCCAAGTTGTTTTGTAAAATGTATTGTGTGTGCAGACCTAGTGTGTGTGCAAGGTCCTAAAATGCAAGAAAGCAAACTAGAGCAACCTAGAAAGTAAACCCTAATTGCTTGTAAATGATAATGTAAATGCTCTAAATCAAGATGCAAAGTGATCTAAAGCATGAATAAGTGATGTAATTGAAGCTTATGCAAAGACATGAAAACAACATGAAATCATACCCAACCCCAAGGGAGGAGTACAAGCCAATCTTCAGTCGATAATCTCTTATTGCTTTTCAATGTCTTCAAAGCCCTACATGAATGAATGAAATTGATGAATGCTTGATGAAGGATGTTGAATGTTTTTGAAGTCTTCAAAGATCTGCTCTTTCGCTACATATGAGGTCCCTGAAAACCAAAATCAGATCCTTTCAAATGAAGAAAGAGAGCTCTTCTGTAGGAAACCCTAGATCATAATTTCGTCTTTTGGCCGACCTAGAGATTGAATATCCCGCCAATTTCTTGGGGTTAAGCTTTATTTTATGATTGGATCGTGCTCCTTAAATTTCGTGAAAAATGTCTGGGACCATGTGCACTCCGGGCGCCATGGTCCTCTCTGGGCGCCATGGTCCCGACAACTTTTCACCAAATTTTCAGGGCCGTCGGATATGATGATTTTAGAGAGAATCTCGAAGTTACAGGTGATTTCAAGATGTTTTGACCCCCGAAAACAAGCCCCCAAGTTCGAAATAGGACCTAATTAGGGTTTTTGATTAAATGATGTATAGGAGGAATAAAATGAAAAGGGCACACTTTAATGAAAGGGCCCAACTTTATGATATGGAAGACGATAAAATAGAACCTTAGACCTAATTAATTTTATTAATTAAGTGCTAAAGGGGAAATGCAATGCAAAATGCAAAATGCGCCAAGGCGGGTGCTAAACTAGGTGTGAAATTGTACCACCCTAGCAAGTGTGTACAATTTACGACACTACATTTAGCCCCCACTTTAGCGGTCATATGAACACTACGTGCATATGCAAGCTAAAGTACAGAAAAGTAAACATTATTTGAAAAAGGATATATCGATAAGTTTGTCGAACGAAGCCCCCAGCGGTATCTGCAGTACACAGTTAGGAACCGAACCCTACAAAACACACGTTAGATCACAAAATCACCTAATGCTTACTAAGGAAGGTGATGAAAATTCGAGGGTAGCTATATGCCCCCCCTGTTTCGGCTTGCTAATTTTAGTGAGTTGAAACAGGGTATCATGTTTACCACTTCGAATTGTTAAAGAATATTGATGACAAATGCTCACAAGAAGATTTGATATGAGATCAAAAACTAATGGAGAATCATTTGGTAAGAAAGAGGACTAAATCTCAATTCCAACACAACAAAGAGTGTGAGGATTTGAGAGTTCTCTAACACAAGATGATGTAAATGGAAACAAAATGCAAAGAGAAGAAAAGAAAGGAAAAAAGCATGAATACACACATTGGTGATCCATGAGAAGAATAGTGAGAGAGAAAACATGGACTTCTCGCCCCTAGATCTTGTCTAGGTGATCCATGGGAAAAAGGACATGGAAAACTAGCCCCTAGAGTCTGTCTAGGTGATCCATGTAAGGGAGGAGAGTGAGAAAGTCTAGCCTTATGCTGCTAGTTCCACTCAACCTCGTGCATGTGTGTGTAAGGGAGGTTAGAAGCACCTCATAGGAGTCTATGCCCGAGTATGCTACAACCTATATATGTATAGTACAAAAGCGTGACATCTCGCTCTAAGAGTCTGTGCTCTAGTTCCGAGAATGACCCATTACTCAAAAAGTGTAATGTTTATGTCATAAGAAAATTAGAACAAGGATACCTACCTTCATCACAAAAGAAGATACCCCAAAAATGCAACAATGTCATAGATCCAAGCGAGAGAGTTTTTCACTCTTTAAGCAGGGATAAGAGAGTTGAAAAGGGATATCTTGTAGTATGTGTAAAGGAGATCCTTAGAGGAGAAGAGATCTTTGTACAAAAGCCACCTATCCCCGAGAGGAATTGTCTTAGACAAATATAACATCTTCTAGAATAAGACAAAGAAGAGAATAAGAATGCAATACTTCCTTCTTTTGCAAGGTGAAAGTGATTCTTAATGAAGGATGATGCTCTTTTTAACCCAATCAAGAGAGTGAATTCATTATGGATGTATTTTACTAAGTGCAAAAGAGGTTGTAGTCAAGGACTTACACCTCTTGTAAGAGAGAATCCTTGAACAAACAACAACAAATGCATACAAGGAATAACATCAAGTAATAAATTTCACACCATCCACGAAATAGGAAAAAGTGGATCCTTAGATAAAAATAAGGAAAGATCATTGCCTCCCAAAGATAAGGACAATGCGAAGGAATTACACAATCTTCTAGAGAGAGATTTGGACATAAGAAAAAGAAGAGATGTATGAAATCACTCTTGTCCCCATAGGAACAAGAAAATTAGGCTATTATGTTGCTTCAAAAAATATGATTGCACTTGAAATTGTACCATCATGAATGACAATGAACCCCCAGTAAATGAGCTACCAATGTCACATAATGATGAGCAACATAATAGCCATTAATATTATTTAAAGACATGATAGACTAAATGAGGTATTTGAATATGACATGTTAAATGCTCAACTATAAGTGAGATAAAAAACACGTATAAAATGATAAAAATTGAAGAAGAAAAGTCACAAGAAATCTTAGAAGAGAGATGAGTGTAATTTATTACAGCCTTATCCCTAGAGGAAAGGACTTTATGATGAATAGGAGATAAAGATTCATAAGTGGATTTAGAAATTTGAGGAGAGTCACAAAGAGATTTGTTCATCGCCAAGATTTCCTTATGAGGGGAATGAGAGTTGATAGAAGTAGAAGATGATTTAGTTGAAGTGAGATCATCATCACTACTAAATATAGCATTCACATTGAGAGATGGTCTTTTAGATGCTTTAGTGCGTTTGCAGGGATTATAGCCGAGTCCAAAGGCATAATTGTGAAAATTAGTCTCTAGAGGAACTTTTATCCCTTGTTCATGAGTGCCACAACCATTTCCATGATACCCATGCTTAGCAAAAATGCGAAAACCACGACCATAACGACCAGCCATTTCAAGAAGAGAAGGTGGTTTTCATAATACAAAGAATCAAACTCTTCATAATTAGAGGTGTGAGGAGAAGAAGTTTGAGAAGCGGCCACAAAATTATTGCTCATAGGTTCAAGTAAGACTGATTGATCTCTAGTTTCTTCCTTCTTTTTACCTTTAAGATCTCTAAGAGGAACCCTATACTCACCTACAAAGGTGGGATTAAAGTCAAGAGATCCCCAATCATCTTCTGCGAGAACCTTCTCAAGATCAAAAGCCTTTTCATGTGTAGATTCAAGTCGAGAAGGATCTTCTTCAGGAGCTTCAGACTCATCCAAATAATTTTGATTATTAGAGGGTGATGATTCATCCATAGGTATCTTGTTTAACGAGTCATCACTAGAAGAGGAAGGCTTAGAAGAACTCCCTTTAGAAGTAGATGTTTGCAAACAAGCCTGAAGATTAGTATCACCTATCAAGGTATATGTCTTATTGTTATAAATAAATTTAACTTGTCTATGCAATGTAGAGGGGACAGCTTGCATACTGTGAATCCAAGGTCTCCCTAATAACAAGTTGTATGTTAGATTTCCCGACATAACATGGATAGGAGTAGGCAAAGTAACAGGTCCCACTGTGACGGGTAAGGTGATAATACCTAATGAAGACTTAGCCACATTATCAAAGCCTCGAATGGGATGAGAGTCAGGCTCAATAAGGGATGTATCCACATTCATCTTATGCAATAGATTAATGCTACACACATTAAGGCCAGAGCCATTATCTACCAGTGTTTGTCTTATAGCAGTGTCATTTATGATAACCACAATCATCAAGGGATCATATTGATGTTGAATTTCACTAGTAGGCAACTCGTCTTGAGTAAACACAATTTGAGCTTTAGGATTCATCACAGAGTTAACTAAAGATGCTATATTACTAGATGTATTCGGTGGAGGAACATTCAAATCTTTCAAGGCATCTTGTAACATTCCATGATGAGCGGAAGAAGTTTGAATCAAATCCCAGAGGGATATCTTAGCAGGGGTAGCTTTAAGTTGTTCTATGAGATCATATTCCTTACCAAGAACTTGTGAAATACGAGGAGCTTGAGGAAGAATAGGTTGGGAAGGAGGAAGTGAAGTTGGGATAACTGGAGGAGGATTAGGTTGCCTATTGTTTCTTGTGTTATAGGTATGAGCAACCGCATGATAACTCTCTCTAGTCAGTTGCTTAGCATACTCATAAGGGCTCTTAGTAGAATAACCTCCTTGCATAGTAATAATAGGTTTCTTAGGCATGCAAAAAGAATCATTAGCATAACCACCTTGAACCACTAAGATAGGCTTATTTAAAGGTTGAGAATTTTGAGAAGGACAAGCACCTTGGATAGTGAAGAGGGGTTTGTTAAGTGTCTCATTCACATGTATCAAATTGATTGAGGATGGTTTAGAGGAATGAACAAAAGTGTTGGAAGAATTATTGATATTCTTCTCTTGCACTAAAATCTTATCACGGATTAAATCAATTTTAGGAGAGAGACAAGGGATAGGCATTGATGTTCTAGTAGGAAGAGTAATACTAGGAAAGGTCATATCATCCTTTATCATCACAGGATCTACATGGGGAATAAACTCTCTAGGAGAAGGATCAACACTACTCTCTAAAGTCTCACTTTTGAGAGGGAGATCTTTGAAAGAAATGTTAACCATCTTGCTTTGAACTAGGGTTTCCTTATGAGTAGAACCAAGTTGAGGAGAGGGAGATGCTTTATTTTTAGAGGGAGAATAATTGAGATTCAAGGAAGGGGAGAAACTATCAAGGGAGTTTCCACTCTTGATTTCATCCCCTTTGGCTAGGGGTAGAGAATAATCTATACCTTCTTCTAATGGTTCATCCCAAATAGTGAGGTTGTTGAAAGGAATGTTTGAAGTATTGTCGGTTTCGGGAGAGGAGATAACATTGTTTATTAATTCCTCATCCTTAGGAGGGAGAGCATCAATAGATGTGTTAAACTCATCCTCTTTCCTCAAAATATGATCTTTAGGGGAGAGAGAATTAAGGAAATTGCTTTTTATTTCATCTTCTTTCTCTAAGGGATGTTTATGGGTAAGACAAACTTTAGGAGAAGGGTAAGCATTTATCATTAATTCATCATCCCTAGTGGGAATTTTGTTGGAAAAGGAAATGCCATCACTAGGAAATATAGGGATAATGTCATCTTTTTGCACAAAAGGATCCTCATGAAGGGAGCATTTTTTAGGAGCCACAAAGTCATCAAGGGCATCATCTAACAAAGCATGACCATATCTATTAAAAGGTTTATCTTTTGATTCAAAAGGAGATATCTCTTCATAGAGGGGATCATTGAAAACAACCATGTTACTAGATTTAGTGGAAGAGCTGATAGGAATGTACCCTTGAGAGGAATCATTCGACTTATCTTTCTCATCACAACGAAATGGCATAGTAACAATGTTTATGAGTTTTTGGTAAAATGAAGGCTTGGTATATTTAGGTTTCAAAAATTCATCTAAAGCTTCATCTAACTCATAATCATCACAAATATGAACATCTTGCAAATAAAAATCTGACATTTTGAAATTGCATAGAATTTAAACACACAATGCAAAGAAACACACTTTTTTTTCTTTTTCTTTTTAATGAAAACACACTAAATCTAGATCTAGATCTAACAAATGCAATGCAAGAGGAAGCAATGATAGATTCACGTCAGGTTCACCAAAAATGTGGTGGGAGAAAAAGTGACACTAAGCAAGCATGCCCTAATCTCACTCTCAATCACACATTTGTGGAATACGAAAGAGCCTAGAGGTATCACACAATTCGCTACTTCTTCTTGTGGAAGAGAGAGCCACGGGCTACCTATTAGGATTTCTATTCCTTTGTTGCAATTGAAAGATGAAATGATGCAAGTTCAATTCCTAACCCCAAAGTGCAAGTATGAACTAATAACAAGATTGCAGAATTGAGATTAAACAATGAACAGCTGTAAACACAAGGACAAGGAAAGAATACAAATGCGTACCCGGAGTTAAAATCTGACTGAAAATGTTCGGGACGGGGGCGCAGGCGCCACTGTCCTGATTCTTCCCCTGAAACTGCTTCGGAAACTGCTGTTTTGCAAAGCTGTCAAAAATGCTGAAAACTGCTGTCAGAAGGACCAGGGTGCCCAGCGCCCCTGTCCTAGGGACCAGGGCACCTAGCACCCCTGTCCTGGCAGGACCAGGGCGCCCCACGCCCCTATCTTGGTCTTTTTCTCTGAAATTTGGTGGGAAGGTTTGTCTCTATCTGCTTCTCTCGGATCTGTCACCTGCGGCGTCGTCCGAGTCTCGAAACCTGCACTTATATCTAAAAAGGGTATGGGCGGCTATATAGGGTTTTGCCTTAGTCAAACCCCCGCTTCGGTGATTTCCACCTCCACGAATAGCCAAGTTGTTTTGTAAAATGTATTGTGTGTGCAGACCTAGTGTGTGTGCAAGGTCCTAAAATGCAAGAAAGCAAACTAGAGCAACCTAGAAAGTAAACCCTAATTGCTTGTAAATGATAATGTAAATGCTCTAAATCAAGATGCAAAGTGATCTAAAGCATGAATAAGTGATGTAATTGAAGCTTATGCAAAGACATGAAAACAACATGAAATCATACCCAACCCCAAGGGAGGAGTACAAGCCAATCTTCAGTCAGTAATCTCTTATTGCTCTTCAATGTCTTCAAAGCCCTACATGAATGAATGAAATTGATGAATGCTTGATGAAGGATTTTGAATGTTGTTGAAGTCTTCAAAGATCTGCTCTTTCGCTACATATGAGGTCCCTAAAAACCAAAATCGGATCCTTTCAAATGAAGAAAGAGAGCTCTTATGTAGGAAACCCTAGATCGTAATTTCATCTTTTTGCCGACCTAGAGATTGAATATCCCACCAATTTCTTTGGGTTAAGCTTTATTTTATTATTGGATCGCGCTCCTAAAATTTTGGGAAAAATGTCTGGGACCATGTGCACTCTGGGCGCCATGGTCCTCTCCGGGCACCATGGTCCCGACAACTTTTCACCAAATTTTCAGGACCATCGGATATGATGATTTTAGAGAGAATCCCGAAGTTACAGGTGATTTCGAGATGTTTTGACCCCCGAAAACAAGCCCCGAAGTTTGAAATAGGACCTAATTAGGGTTTTTGATTAAATGATGTATAGGAGGAATAAAATGAAAAGGGCACACTTTAATGAAAGGGCCCAACTTTATGATATGGGAGATGATAAAAGAGAACCTTAGACCTAATTAATTTGATTAATTAAGTGCTAAAGGGGAAATGTAATGCAAAATGCAAAATGCACCAAGGCGGGTGCTAAACTAGGTGTGAAATTGTACCACCCTAGCAAGTGCGTACAATTTACGACGCTACAAATAACATCTTATAATTACCTCTCACTTTCCTAAATCTACCTTTCCCCGACAAGTACTCCCCTTTAAATTTTTTAATGGGGTTGGGATCCCAAATGTGATCCACGTGGATCTTTGCTACAAACTTAGGAAGATATTTAGAAATGTAAACAATAGTCTGGTATACCATATATCCCTCCACCATATAACCCTTAGAATGTGCTCTTTGTCAAACCAAAGCCTTCAAAAATTTCAAGTGCCTCTTAACCATCCACATTGACCTAGTGTGTACAGGTCCACACAATTCAATCTCGTCAACTTGGTGTATGAGGTAGTGTTCTTGTGCATTGAAAAAAGCTGAAGGTAGGCACTTTTGTATTTCACACATTAGATGAGGAATTTTTCTCTTCCAATATTTTATATCTTCTTTATGGATTTCTTTACATGACAACCACCTACAAGATATTCAAGACGCAAAAAAATATAATACATAACAAATAAAACAAATCACAAATATAATATCTATACAACAAATTGAACAAATATCAATACTTACCTCATGTATTTTCCAAGATTATATATGACTTGCTTGACATTATTGTCGAAGTTGACTAGGACAGATACAGGTAGAATGTATTGCAAAAATTATTAAATTATCTTTTCATTTTTTTCTAACATAATACAATGAAAAGTACTTGCACAGTATACAAATATATAGTAAAAATACAAGAACATGAATTACCTTAATGAAGGTATACCGAACATGTGTTTTCCTCCTTGGCCCAAATTCACTTTTCTTTGATATAAGATTGTTTATATTCATAGCAAATCCTATGGGAAATCAATTTTTTCATATGACTTCTTTTATAGCATTGCTTTGTTGGTTCATTAATAACCAAGGAAGGTCACTTATATTAATCTGGTCTCCATGGCTATTTGATTGAATGACATTTTTTAATGCATGATTGGATTCCTAAATGCCACTATGAATTTTGACAATTTTTTCTTTGTCACGCCTTCCATCCAATATTTTCTATAATGTCTCTGTTATATTCTTTCCAATATGCATAGTATCAAACAAATGCACAATTTGTAACTGCTCATAGTAGGGCAATCTACTAAATTGTTGGGGATAAATTTTTAGTCCCTTAGGAAGGTGGTCATTAATGCCTTGATGACCTTCACGATCATCAATCACATCATTAGTAAACACAACACAATAGAAAAGATGTTTTATGACATAAATCATTAGATGGAATGGCATTACCTTGATGATTAATTCTATTATATTTCAACTTCCATAGGTGAGGTGTCATTCTTTGTGGCTTTGATGTATTCTCTTCTTTCCCATTGAAAAGATATTTTTCAGTAATTTGATACTTATGATTTTTGTGGAGAAAGTTTCTATACTCATCAAACACTTTCTTTCCTAAACTTTTTGAATGATGAGATTTCATCTTTGGACCACAAACTAGACATGCAAATTTTCCCTTTGTTTGAAGACCTACAAGATAATGTATAATTGGATTAAATATGTTAATTTTTTTAATTATAATTATCATGTGCAACTTGAACACTATAACATACCACAAAAATGTGTTAGTCCTGGGGCATCATGTATTGTCCATACAAGCATCACATGGAATTGAAATTGTCTTCATCCGATTGGTCTAGAGACATCATACATAGTGACACCATTTCATAACTAGAGAAACTCGTCGATAAGAGGCTCAATATATACATTCATATCTTTAACTTGGTAATTACCTAATCAAATGAACAAAAACATTACATAATTATTATGACCATTTTACTGCAATATTTATAATTAACTATAGATGACTATTAAATGATAAAATAACTGGAACAATCATTGCGAACATTATGTGTTCCCTCTTTATTGACATCCATGGAGGAATATTATTGTTGATAATAGAAATAGGCCACATTGAGTAAATAGATCTCAGCTCTCCAAATGGATTGACACTATCCACTGCCAGTCAAAGCCTAAGATTACGAGGTTCTTCTTTAAAGTGTGGCCACTTTTCCTCTACATCCATAAATGTTGAACCATCTACAGGCATTCGAATAATGTCATCTTGACTTCTATTGTGTGCATGGTACTTCATAAATTGTGCAAAGCTAGTGCACTTGAATAATCGTTGCATACATGGAATAATGGGAATCAAACAAAGAACCTTGCAAGTCACCCTTTTTGTTATTTGATCTGTTTGATATCTACTGATATGAAATTCAAGGAATTTAGTTTGAAATTGATGTTTTTTGTGATATATAATGTGATCATTGGGACAAGCATCTATTTCTTGATACTCCATTCCAATATCTTCCATAATGGCAGATAATTCTCGATATGAGAGAGGTAGAATATTTGATGGTGGTAACAAAAACTCACCTATCAATCTACAACAAAAAAAACTAATTTGTTAATATAAAGAATATTAATGGTACATGATTCACCATTTATTAACTATAATGACATATATGACATACGTTAACATACATGAGATTCTTATGTTGGATAAACCATTCATAACCTTCAAGTTCACCAACAACAATACAACGGATAGAAGAGTTGTCTAGGAGTCTTCGTAAAGGGCCTCAAATGCCTTCTCAAGTAGAGAAAAATCATGAACAACACAAGATCATCATCATCATCATCATCATCATCATCATCAGCTGCACCAGTAGTAAATGTATCATAGATCAATGTATTTTTACCATCATCTTCAATTGTGTTTTCTAGCTCATGATCGTCATCTTCCATGGGATCATTATCTTCAGCTTCGATATTCATACCTCCATGTTCCTCCACTTTGAAAACCATATTATTTGGGTTGTGTTGATCCATATCATGTGCTCTGGGGTGTTCGACCTATATAAAATTGATAAACATAAATAAACCATGATCATGATCTCATCATCAAGTGATTTCTTATGTATATAAATTGTTAAAATGATATAATGAAAAACTTACCAATGGATGATAATCATGTCCCCCTTCAATGTGACCATGTAGCCTATAATGTTTCTTAGTTGTTTTGATTAGAAGTCTTCTAGTCTTTAACCCCTTACAATTTTTTTAGGGACAATAACATTTTCCATCACCTTTTCTTTTCAAGTTAGACCATAATCTAGCAATTGTCTTCTTATTTTGTTGTTTGTTGATATTGTCTGACATGGTCTTTCTTCACAGGCAAAAAATCGGGCTATAGAACTAGTTATATAGAAGTTGAAATGTTAGTTATGAAATCACATTTCAATATAATATACCAAATTAAATTACTTGAACATAGAAATTATGCAAATTGAACCAAAACCATTTCTCTTCTTTTTCATCTCAAAACATATCTAATGGCTTTGTGGTGATTTAGAGTAGGTGATATGCTAATGGCTTTGTGGTATGCAATCCTTGTATCATATCTTAATTAGTTGACTAATGTCTAATTGGGATAATCTATGAGTGTCTAATGTGAATTCATTACCAATGTTGTGAAGTTATCGAGAGTATGGTGAAAGTCATCCTTATAGGATCCTCTCAATACTATCCAAATTAGTCTAAAAGGAAAGTAACTATCCATTCCCATGATCATGTATACTTACATGACTAATGTTGCCCTTGTGTATACCTTATTTGACTTTCCTAATCAATGTGATTATTGTCCTAATATGAAATATTGAGTTCTACCCTTTCCTTTGCATCAAACTTCTCACATCAGGTTTCTTCAACAAAACACACTATTATGATCCCAATATTCCTCAATACCCTCAATGGAGGGGCATGTATAATGGTTTCAACATACAAAGTCAATGACCATACAATCCATTCTTCTAGACACCCTTGGATACATTACTTGGTTTCTAGGCTTGGGAAAACTAATATGAATTGAGCCAACACCATGAGAATAGGGTCAAGTATCATGGAAACTAATCATAATATGTGAAGACGGGGTTCACACCTAAGTGTTGTCTCTCAACAATGCCACACTTCCAAAATTGTCAATTTCAAGACTTCTCCTATTGGGTCAACACGCATTGATGGCCACAAGGCCAAATCAATGTATCTAGGCTTCAAACTCCTTACCTAGGCTTGTATGACCCTACACAAGTTCTATGAACACTCACTTGGTATTACAATAGAAAGACCCTTCCTTTCGAACTTTGTTTGCAATGCACACATCATTGGTAAGCATTGTTATGATGGATGGTCTATTAGGATAGTAAATAAAATGCTTATTCTTTTTCCACCCTTTGAAACTACAACAAGGTATTTGACTTGGCAGGGTCCCCACACATCACTTCAACACCAAACATTAGACAATTCAACCTTTTGCTTTCTCAATGCATTTTTTCTCAATGGACTTCAAACTTTCACAATTAGGTCCCAATACATGAATATTTGAATAGTATGGCAGCTTCTAAAGAGGGTAAAGCTTGCACACAAATTGAACTGACATAAAGATTACAATAAAATATTTATTCAAATATGCAATTAACAATCTCCATGCACATCAATCCTCTTCACATTTAATTTCTCTCCCTAGCGTTTCAATTTTTTAGATAGTTATTTATTTGATCAAACATGCGGCAATTATATTTATGGTAGAGTTTCAAAAGCCTTTATGCTTTGATGGATATCATACCCTACTCTATGGCTCAACCTTGCATCTTTTCTATTCTTGTTTCTTGCGTAGCCTATCTCTATATTGTGCCATGCACCATCTTTGCAACCTTCCAAAGTAGTGTTATGTTTGTTCATTGCCCCTTTTACTAAACTCTATAAACTGCAATCTTGTAATTATTTTTAAATGATGCTTTCCTACATTGTTTGATCTACCATCTTGTTAGAAATCTCCTCTCTATTATGCTTTGATGGATGTCGCATCCTGTTACAAACCTCACATTTTGGCATTGGCAAAAAGGATATTAGCAAAGGTTGTGGAATATGGCTTTTTCATCTACAAATTGTCATTTCATCTTGTGCATATGGCTTTTACATGTAGAAGAAATAAATTTGATAAATAGGCCATATGGTGGATGATAAGTGGAGAAATGGTGGAAGTTGGATCTATGGTAGAGGTGGATTAGATGTTATTTATGCATGAAAATGTTAAGCTAATACTCATAAAATAGCTAGGAATCCAACTTAAGGCTTTCTATTTGTTAATAAATTTCTCTACCATTGAGCTACTACCCCCTTTCTTACCATTCCTTTGTTAGCTTGAGTGTAGATTATTTTCAACACCCATTATAAGACACATTAAAGATTCTTGGGGCTCCTAACCTAACCTAGCTTTGATAACATTTTGAGCTACTACTCATGGACTAGTTAGGTTACCAAGCTATGACCTTCTATTTGTTGTTAGAATGTGATCTATGACTAAGTATTAGATGATCTTACTATCTTGGGTATCATGCTTTTATGTGTCTCTGACATGACTCCTAGTAATTATAGAAGGATCTTACTAGTCCTAGATCTATGCCTTGTCCTTTTGATATGGTTCCTAGTGAGAATATATGAATCTTACTAGTACTAAATGTCATAACTTTGTGTTTTGCATGCTCCATGTGTGTTACCAATGTTATTCATATTACTCACTTTGTACTTCCCTTTTATCTCAATATTATTGATTGACAATATCATAAGTCTTGGGAGCTACCACCTTTCCAAGCTTGTAGTCATATTAACTCTTCAATATCTTGGTGAAAGAATATTTGGTTTCTCCATATTTTTCCAAGAGTACATGAGCATAATTTCATATTCTTTCTAAGTGGGGGCTAAATATTGCATCATAATTTGTATCTCTTTATAAATATACACTAGGTTTGGACTCACTTTAGTGGTTATGCCTTATTTATGCCTAATTGTACTTAGGTTTGAGAATGTTTCCATAAATTTGGTTCATTCCCTTATTCATGATGTTCCTCATGGCTCAATTTTCTAGGACTAGGGTCTTGGGAACCCTTATTCAGGGAAATTGGACCTAAAATTTGAAAGATGAATGTTGGATTCGCAAATAGTAGGAATTCCCTCTCCAAATTTGGACTTTTCCAAAAGTTCAATTTGAAAAGGTGTAAGTTTCATATAGATATAAGTCTATTTCTCATTTCAAACCCCTATCAACTCCAACCCACATCTACCAATTTTTCAATCAAGTAATTCAAATCAATTAAGCATAGATCTATAATCAAGGAACAAGGCATTCAAAGATACAACTTTGTTATATCAATTATGATCAAATACATGTTTTTTCATGATGAAAGCATACACTAACATGTTCTAGAAACATTAAGGCTTTTGTGGAACTTCATGCCAAGCATTTCAAAATTGAGGTATATTTGTGAATTTTTTATTTATATTAATGTTTGGAACATATTAACACAAACTCTAATGTTATGAAGCTTCCTCCGATAGATACCTCCCTAGAATTGGCTCAATATGACTCTCATGCATATTTGTAAATGTGCAAGGAAACACAATAGACAAAAAAATAGTAGAAAAGGAAGATGGTTTTCTAGCTAAAGACCTTAGCATAAAACATGAAAAACTCAAGTAACTATTTGGAACTACCTCACTATTAGAGGGGGTGTGGTTGATAACTACGAAAATACTTTGACAATGGCCTCCCCTATTGATACTCTATCTTCGAATGAGAACCGGAAACTCATCAATGCTACCCATGAAAGGTTGATCCTTTAACTGGTTAGCTCATTCTTCACTATGTATGTTGTCATATTTTCTATCTATACATACTTATTCTACCTACATTTTGTTTATTTTTTATCCAATCTATCATAATCTCAATATCATGCTACTTGTTTGTGCAACCACATTCCTCCCAACTACACAACACTAAAGGAAAAAATCAAGTGAGGAAGGATACTTCTAATTCCACTCAATCCGTGAGATGAGAAGGTAAAAGACAAGGTAAATTGTGTCTTTCATGTATTTGTCTATTTGTCTTTTATTCATTTATTTTATATTTTATAGGTTTCTCTAATTGTTGTATGTCCAAATCTTCATTGTCAAGGAGTTATTTCTCTTGGAGTGACTGATACAAAAAAATTGTTCATAAATAGTCAATTAAAAACTTGGGAACTACTTCAGGAAGAATTCAATTTGAGTATTATGAGTACAAGAAATTATTCTACATTGACCAAATATATTCAATTTATTAAACAACCTATCAAGAATGTTAATGAAAGTGACTTCATCCCTAAAATTAAGTGGGCTGATGAGATCCCTCTTCTCACGATTAAAGATAAAGGTTTGTATAATATCCTTACTCATACACAAATCATTTTTGAGAATGTTAGCAATATTGGATAAGAAAAATGTGGTCTAAGTCTATTACTAAATCTTGTTTGTCTAAAACTCTTTTGGGCGTTATTTCAGGTGTGGATAAGGTTTCTAATGTGTTTTGGCTTTTGTTGTCTACTAACATCCATTGGTTGCTATGGAAGAGAAGGAATGAGCATGTATACCAAAGGAAAGAGAGGGTTCTTACTTATTTTATATGTAGACTCACTTTGATCTTAATTGTGGAATAAATAGCTTTCACATTAAAGCTACTGGTTGAAAGGTTCATGAATGTGATTGAAGGAAGGACTCCAATTTATAAGGAAGATGTATAAGAAGCAAACTTTTGGCCATGGGATTTAAGATAGAATGACAAGAAATTCCAGAAAGAGTACAATTGATTTTCAAAACAAGTAGTGAAAGGAACATCAATATGAAAAGAGAAGGGATGTAGTAGTCAGGGACCTTGATATTATACATCAGAATTATGATACAACTAGCTGGGAAAGAATTTCCCCCTCATTTGGATAGCCATTTGACTCCTATCAGGATAGCTGAACAAAGCCAAAGAAGGTGGATAAAGAAAAGGACAAGAAGAAGGTTAATGGAGAAGGAGATGTTGAAGAGGAAGAACCAGAAAGATCAACAAGAAGAAAATGAAGAAGATTAAGATGTGTAACCCAGTTTGATGTTTTATCGATTTTTGGACTTGAAAATTATTTGTGCCTTGACAATATTTTATGTTTTATGGCTCATGGAAACCCACGATCTAGTCACTACAGTATATGAAACTCTCTCATGACAAATGAGAAGAACTAAGGAAGAAAGGCCTATCTTTTAATTGCAGGAAGAAATAGGAAAGAGGACACACTTGTAAACAAGATGAAACACAAGAGGGAAAGATGTGTTTTTATGTGCAAATATCCATGGGCACCCAGGCATAAATGTAATGCAAGGAATCTTTAATGAAAGAACTTGTGTTATAAATGCAAAGAAAAATAGGAACTAGGGCATATATGTGGAGGCCAACTAGGAAAAATAGAGGCAATATCCAATAAAGAAGCAAAAGGAAACCTAAGCAAAAAGGAAAGATATGGTGAAGGAGACCATAAGAGAATCCTATCAAAAGAAGAGGGGACAATTAATGAATGGAACTTTGTGGAGGAACCAATCTAATAATCACAGAAGGTCGAAATGATGAAAATGTCTTACATGGTAAGACTTCACAATTTCATGGAGGAAATCATTGATTTACTATAGTCAAGCTTATATGGATTAAAGACAATAAAGATCAACCCTCACCATTAATCTCTAGTGATGGTGAATATTTAAGATTGATAACATATTAAGGGTATGTAATAATATGAAGAGGCATGCCAGTTGTTAGGAGGAGACATCATGGTTTAGGAGGGGATGCCACCACTCCAATAGTCACCCCTTATTGAGTGGTCACCACTTCTGCACCCAATGAAGAGATATAAGTAGTGCATGCCCAACAGTTAGAAGATCATCAAACCAAGCACTTAATGCTTGATAATGATTATCCACTCACCTCAGAAAGAAATACCACTCCAATTTACTGCCTCTTATCCTTCTAATGGTATGGATCAAGAACCCGATCCCATTTCTCATAGTTGAGTGCTTGGGTCGACCCCAGTTGAGGGAATGATAGCTGAGCTATCTCCTCCCACCCACCAACTAGAATTCCCCATGAACACTCGCTGAACTATCAAGGAGAAACCCTACTAGTCTATGGTGCACTGAATATAAAACATATTGATTACTTTTTGAGTACTTCCAACCATGGTAGAAGGGAAGTTGGCTTGCAAGAGTGGTACGATGATGGTTGTGTGTGGGAAAAGGGTTACAAAGCATACTTCCCTTGGACCTAGAGGAGATAGCTTCTAGGGCAACCTATTGTAACCTATTTCCCCTATTATGGTAAAGATTCAAATCCAAAATTCCTCATCCAAATATTATCCAAATCCAAAATTCCTCATGCAAATATTATGCAAATCTGAAATTCCTCATTCAAATATTATGCAAATCCAAAGATTCAATGAATGAAGGTGAAGATTTAGTAATTTCTCATATTATGCAAATCCAAAATGAAGGTGAAGATTCTACCTCGAATGGTGAGTGTGCCAAAGTACCTCAAATGGTGAGTGTGTTGTTTGATCTTGCCAGGGGTTGAGGTCAACGCGGAAGCCTACACGGGATTGAATGCACAAATGACTTGCCCTCTTTTTTTTTCACTAATGCCCATTGCCATCGAAATTTTGACAAATGTAGGCACTTTTTTGAAAAAAAGCACAAATTTCATTGCTAATGCCTTCTCCATCAAAACCAAATGTGAAATTACCATTGCAATTCTGACAAATTCGAACATTTTTTCAAAACAAAATCAAATTTGGTCACAATATACCTTCTCCATCGGAAACCTTCATCGAAATTCTAGACCAAATGTATTAGTGTCCCCACTATGGTTTTTCCCATTTGGGTTTCCATGTCAAAAATCATTGCGTCAAGTGGTGAATGATTTTGTGTATGTTTTGATATGGTTAATATGTTTAACTAGTAAAACCACTAAGCCATGTTTAGATGATCGGAAGTGATATAAAATGAGCTATTACTAATGTTAGTAAAGTGTATTGATGTTTTGGATAAAAATGTATCTAAGTTACAGATTTGATTACACTATTATATTGATATTTTAGTCAACCGGTAAACTGGTCAGTGCAGTAACAGTTTTAGATACAGTGTTTAAACTAGTTAGTCTAAGAATTTGTTTATGAGTTGGGATTATTTTTGGTGAAATTTTATTTTGTTTTCTATCTATTGATTCACCCCCCCTCTCAGTAGTTGACTGGATCATTATTGATTCATCATATCATCAATTGGTACCAAAGAATTTCAGGTCCTCTTATGTTTAAGCCTAATAGTTTGAGGTAAAGATCTAGGAGAACATGATGAAGAAAGAAGGTTCAAAGTCCAATAGGGAAAACTATAGAATCTGGAGTGATATAATGAAGATCTATATCAAAAGCTTAGGAAGTCAATATTGGGAACATGTTGTTACTAAACATAACTTGCCTAGTGGGATTTTGTCAGATGATCAAAATAAGGAGAAACGAGAGAATAATCAAGAATTGGAGGCCATTATCAGTTCCTTGTCTAATTTAGAGTATGTTGATGTCCATGGATTGGAGACTACTTTTGAAGTATGGAAAAAACTTGAAGATATCTTTAGTAGTGATGAGCACGTGAAGATTGCCAAAAGAAGAGAGTCTAAGAGGTAAATTTGATGACATGCAGATGGCTAAAGGTTAGAACATTCAACAGTATGGTCAAAGGATCAAGGAGATAGTCAGTGAGATCAAAAGTGCTAGTGGTACAGTGGAGGATACCATAGTGGCTAGCAAGTTGTTGAGAACCCTTCTACTGGTCTACGTTATCTGAGTTGCAACCATTCAGGAACTCAAGTCTATTGATAAATCAAAGGTAACTCTTGGCTCCATCATTGGTAAATTAACTGCATTTGAATTAAATGGTTATGATGGAAGTATTTAAAAATATGAATCTACATTTAGAGCTTCAGTTTCTAACTCACCAGTAAGGAAAAGAAGAGAAGATAGTTATAGTCATGAGTCCAAATCTAGTAGAGAGTTTGATTATAAAGACATTCTGATTGAGCTTGAAGCATTGTTGGCCAAGTGGTTACCGAGAGGTACAGATAACTACAGAGGTAAATTACCATTGAAGTGTTTTGCATGTAATCAGATTGGACATATTATAGCTAACTGTCCTAATGGAGACAATAAGAAAAAATGTGAGAAGTATAAGAAGTACAAAGGTAAAGGTAAAAGTGATTGCCGCATTGTAGTGGATGGAGGAATTATAGATGATGAGTCTTAAGAAGATGCAAATGAGGTCATTGTCTTTGTTTCTATTAAAGAAGAGACATCAAATGAGAAGGTATTAGTCTCTCACATGGATAGTTCTGATAATTAGATTATAGACAGTGGTTGTTCACACAACATGACTTGTGACCAGAGTAAGTTTCTTACCTTGAAGGAATTTGATGGAGGTGTTGTGAGATTTGGAAATGATTCACCATGTATGGTAAAAGGAAAGGGAACCATCTCTTTGAATGGAAAGAGTAGTGCATATGATGTCTGCTAGGTTGAAGGATTGAAACACAATCTTTTGAGTGTTTCTCAACTCAATGACAGAGGTTATCCACTAGAATTCAAGAATGGGATGTGTAAAATCTATGGAATAAAAGGTGAAGTGATTGTAACTGGCAAGCAAACAAAAGGTAACTTGTTTCACCTAAATTCTAAAGTCAGTAGCTTCTTAATTGCAAAAGTAGATGATAGTTGGATTTGGCATAGGAGATTTTGTCATGTAAATTTTGATAACATTGTAAAAGTCAGTAAGTCCAAATCGGTAAGAGGTTTGCCATAGTTGGACAAACTGGTGAATTCTCTATGTAAAGAATGTCAGTTAGGAAAGATGACATCCTCAACTTTCAAAGTCAAATCTTTCTCAGCCAAACATTTGCTAGATTTGGTTCATACAGACCTCCGTGGACCAATAAGGACTAGGAGTATTCAAGGTGATTGGTATTTTATGATCTTCACTGATGATTGCTCAAGAATGATGTGGGTCACATTCTTGAAGGAAAAAATAGAAGCCTTTAGTAATTTTAAGGTATTCAGAGCCTTAGTTGAAAAAGAAAGTGGTAAGAAGATAAAGTGCTTAAGAACTGATCAAGGTGGTGAGTTTACTTAAGATGAATTCAATAGATACCTTGAAGACAATGGAATAAAGAGGCAACTTTCTACACCTAGGAGACCACAACAGAATGGTATTGTAGAGAGGAACAACCAGTCAATTGTTGAAGCTACTAGGACTATGCTAATACAAGGAGGTCTAGCTATGACATTCTGGAGAGAAGCTACCAGCATAGCTGTCTACACTATGAACCAGATACTGGTTAAAAAAGGTAAGGATAAAACTCCTTATGAATACTATCATGGTAGATCACTTAGTGTCAGTTACTTTAAGATTTTTGGCAGTAGATGTTTTATCAAGAGAGGTGACTATGTTGGTAACTTTGATGCTAAGAGTGATGAAGGCATATTTCTTAGTTACTCCACCAAGAGAAAAGCCTACAAATGTTATAACAACTGAACAAATAAGATCATTGAAAGTGCTAATGTCTAAGTGGATGAGTTTCCTGAAGATTCAGGAGAAATTAGTAAGGAGAAGGAGGAAGATTAACCTTACATTATGATTTTGGAACTGGAACTGGTGAAACCAGAAGTTGGTGAAATGAATACTGTAGCACCAGTTCAATCGAAAGAGGTAGATTCTACAAAGGATAAGAAAGTGAAAAAGAAGAAGAACCTAAAGACCATGATCATGCTATTCCAAGGTATGTTAGACTCAATCATAATCCTGATCAGATTATTGGAGATAAAGATGTTGGTGTGTTAACTAGAAGAAGAATAAGAGAGAATTCTTGTATGATCTCCACCATTGAGCCTAGAACAACAAAGGAAGATTTTGGAGCTGATCACTAGATCAAGGCCATGGAAGAAGAACTTGACCATATTGAGAAGAACAATACTTGGACACTTATACCCAAATTGGTGAACAAAAATGTAATAGGTACTAAATGGGTGTTTAGAAATAAACTTAATGAAGATGGAGTAGTAGTCAGAAATAAAGCTAGATTGGTATACAAAGATTATGCACAAGAAGAAGGTGAAGACTATGGCAAGACATGTGCACCAATTGCAAGATTGGAAGGTGTTAGGACTCTACTTGAATTTTCAGCATATAGAGGATTCAAATTATATCAGATGGATGTGAAGTCAACATTTATAAATAGAATATTGGAAGAGGAAGTATACATTGAATAGCCAGATGCTTATGCTTTGACTGAAGTAAAGGATATGGTGTGCAAACTACACAAGGTACTATATGGTTTAAAGAAAGCACCAAGGGTATGGTATGATAGACTACATTCTCACTTGGTGAAGATATACTTTCAGAGAACCAGTGAAGACAACAATATATATCTCAAGACTGAAGGAGATAAGATACTGGTTAGTGAGGTATTTGTGGATGATATTATTTTTGGAGGCAATGATGACACATGTGATGACTTTGCTAATTAGATGAAAAGTGAATTTAAATGTCTCTGGTAGGAGAGATAAAATTCTTTATAGGTTTGCAAATTCAATAGATGAAGAATGGTATTTTATCACATAATCCAAATATGTGAAAGAGGTATTAAAGAATTTTTGAATAGAAGACTATAAACCAGTTGAAACACCAATGGTTATAGGTTGTAATTTGTCTAAGGGGGATGATACTACATCAGTTGATGAAAAGGAGTACAGGTCAATGATAGGGAAACTACATTATGTTTTTCACAGCAGACCAGATCTTGCTCATGCAGTTGGATTAGTTGCTAGATTTCAAAAAATTCCTAAGGAGATACACATGGTAGAAACTAAAAGGATATTCAGATATTTAAAAGGTACAATTGATTATGGATTATGGTATCCATATGCTGGAGACTTTGATTTGAAAGTCTATACAGATGCAAACTGGGTAGGAAATGTTGATGATAGGAAGAGTACAAATGGAGGAGCTTTCTTTCTTGGAGGAAGGCTTGTATCTTGGAGTAGCAAGAAGCAGAGTTGAATATCACAATCAACCATTAAAGCTGATTATGTTGTAGCATACATGAATTGAACTCAGGCAACCTAGATGAAACACATTATGGAAGGTTTCAAGTTGAAGATTACAAAACCGGTAAGGATTTTCTATGATAACACTAATTCAATAAACATTTTAAACAACCTGACGTTGCATGCAAGAACCAAGTCTATTGAGTTGAAGTATCATTTCTTGAGAGAGAAAGTGTAGAGTAAAGATGTGTCACTGGAGCATGTTTCTTCTAAACAAAATCTTGCAAACATCTTTACTAAACCTCTACCTAAGGTGACATTTGAGTATCTTAGAGGTAAGCTAGGGGTTGTACCCCTACATGAAGTTCATTGACCAGATGTGGAAGACATCAATCACGGAGCTTATTGGAAATCTTGTAGAAGGATTGGTGTTGAGTGGAGCAACTCCACGAGGGGAGCAACTAGTTGTAGAAAAGTGAAGTATGACATTGTATGTTTTACTTTCACTTTGGCGTTGTTGTGAAAGGGGGAGAAGAATTGAATGATTGATGAGGAGAAGAACTGTAACCATTTACCAGCTGAATACATGAAGATACAGTTGAAGGAGAGTACATGGAAAAATGTAAACCAGGATTCCTATATATGTGCATTAGTCTCGCTCATCACAATCAGGTGGTATTGATATTCGTATTGCCATCAATGCTAAAGGGGGAGATTGTTGGCATTGCATGAAGATTCCATTATTGAAGTATAGTTTTATCATTGATGTCAATAGTAATTGGTAATGGAGTTTTATTACAACTGGTAGTGATGTAGTAATACAACTGGTAGTGAAGCAGTGTTTGTAACCGGTATTGGTATTTGAAGCAGGGTGATCAACCGGTAACCCTAACCTGTTGATAAGCAAAACCCTACCCGATGGAGCTTGGCGAATTGGTTATGATGATCGGAGATGATTATGCCACATATGTATGTTGCACGTGATGAGTTTCAAAGTGATTTTAGTGCGTGAAGATAACTATTTATCCCAGGAATGAGCAAGTGCATAGCATGAAGTGGAAACCATGTGATGAGTTATAAGATTCGATGAGTGGTGATCTAGGAGCTGTCGAGGTTGTCTAGAACAATGTGTAGATGATTACTATGTAATCTAATGGTCATGTTTGAACCGATATGTTTGTAATCTCTATGATTTCTTAGGTTTTGTGATGTGTTACCGACCTATTATATTTGCTTATAAGGTCGATGAATTGTTTTATAATAATGCTAGCAATTTTGGTAATGTGTGGTAGTCTGATTGTTATCAAACTAGAAGGAGTATCTACATAATGTTTTGAAGGAAAATAGGAGCTTAAAAGGATCTAATCATGCAGAGCAGTGCTATTACGAAATCAACAAGACCATGTTATTCTCTTTAACAATTACAATAGTTAAATCCCCTAACCGAGTAATCTTTAACAGGCTTGGTGCTATCTAAATCCTCTAACCAAGTGATCCATTAGCTTGGATTTCAAATCCTCTACTGAGGTTACTCCTAATAGGGTATTTCTCTTAATAGGGTATTGTATTCAATCCCTTAACTAGGTGGTCCTTAACCGGATCTGTTCTTAACATGACATTTTTGTAAAGCTTCTAACAAGGCTTGGCTCCTAACAAGGCGAACTTCTCAAGAAGTCAAAATACTTGTGGGTATTCATCCCCACTTTTCTTTTTCCATTTGGGTTTCCACATCAAAAATCATTGTGTCAAGTGGTGAATGATTTTGTGTATGTTTTGATATGGTTAATATGTTTAACTGGTAAAACCACTAAGTCATGTTTAGATGACCAAAAGTGATCTAAAATGGGCTATTACTAATGTTAGTAAATTTTATTGATGTTTTGGATAAAGGTATCTAAGTTACAGATCTGATTATGCTATTATATTAATATTTTAGTCAACCGGTAAACTTGTCAGTGTGGTAACAGTTTTAGATACAGTGTTTAAACCGACTAGTCTAAGAAGTTGTTTATGAGTTGGGATTAAGTTTGGTGAAATTTTATTTTGTTTTCTATCTACTGATTCACCCCCCCTCTCAGTAGTTGACCAGATCATTATTAATTCATCATATCATCAGAAGTCTCCTATAGTGATTTATATCTTCGTAGGTTCTTCCCTAAGAGTCTCATGGGAGACGCTCTTACATGGTTCTCGTCCTTGCCCCAAGGTTCTATCACCTCCTTCCCGGACTTAGCAGAAAAGTGTGTGGCCCACTATGCTTATAACATTGTCAATGATGTTTCCATGATGGACCTTTGTAACATGAAATAGAGGTCTGGAGAAACTTTCACTAACTTCTTGCAGAGGTGGCAAAACCTTATCAAGAAATTCCAGTGGGATATGCCAAAACAACACCAAATTGAATTATTTTAGAAAAACCTAGTGCTTGAACTATCAAAAACCTTGACATCTTAGTGCATAAAGTATTTTCAAAAGTTGACTGATAAGGGCCTAGCCCTTGAATGTGTCTTGTTAGAGGAAGGTACCCTAAAGAATTATAAAAAATCAAGTCATAATACCTCCTCTTATCACATTGACAAACCAAAATTTTGGTCTAAGAACAAGAATGTAGTCAACCATGGTGTCATTGATGCAAAGTAGGTTCAGACCATGGCTGCCCCTTCAAAATCTAGCACCACTAATCACCAATTCAACACTCATCAAAATAATCAAAATCAATCTCAAAGGCCTCCCAACAATCTCTCAGTGCAAGGGCTACCACCCCAATCTAACAATCAGGACCCAAGAGATTATAGTCCCCTTGCTGAGCCCATTAAGGTTGTGTTCCAAAATCTTGTCCAAGCGAGTGTGGTCATCTCTCCAATAACTCACGTGCTTGATCCTAACCAACCTAAACCTTGGTGGTACAATGAGAATGAGTATTGTGAATATCATGATATCAATGGGCATGATACATGTGTTAGGCCCAATATGGAAAGTTAATGTACTGAGAGAGGAGGGGTGAATCAGTACTTCAAAACTTTTCTTCAACAATAACTTTACTGTTAAGCGTAAATTGAATATTGTTGTAACATAACATAATGGTAAAACAAATAAATAACAATCATACATGATTCACTCCATAACACATATATTTTGGTTACGCAGAAACTCTTGGTTAAGAGAAAAACTGTGGTGGGGATGACACCAACAACTTTAGTACTGCAATAATAAAGGTTGCTCGGTTAGAGCTACATATTTAGCTATTTCTAATAGCTTACCCTGTTAGGAGTATCAAGATCTATTAGATCTAACTTTCTAAAGGATTTTACAACACTTATTCTAAATGCTACACCTCGTTAAAGGATTTACAATTTATAGACTTTGTTAGAGTCTTTTACCCTGTTAAAGGTTTCTTGTACAACTCAAAATATTTCAATCAATATTACAAATATCTGCAACTTTACATCTGGAATGTTATAGCAGATTATATGTGCTCAAAAATGATATTACCTTGCTTATAGCATACCTCAGTAATCCATATATTAACTCGGTAAACCCTTCTTGTTTACTTTGTTCCTTGACTGTTCTCTGAAATCCTTCTCGGTGACCTCTGTGTTTCTCTGTCAACTGTAACAGTTATAATACTCTGTAATTACTCATGATTTTCCTTTTTTGTACAAGCCTTGCTTCATACACACATGCACTCACATGTACATATTTTTTTAATCCTTGCTTCATGTTGTATACATAGATCTCTTATGTCGGTGATCTGGTTCATGCTTCAATCTTACAAACATGATTTCTCAAATGAATAACCATGCAAAATATTTCATTTGTTATATGACCTCAAAATCATACACAATCTTTAAGTGTGATTTCCAATGTGACAATAGTTACTTATTCCTCGATCTTTGTAACACATTTCCCATATATGTCCAGGTCCAATGAATCTGGTAACATGTTTCACTCGGTGTGTGTTCACTCGGTATATCATTCTTGCTACTCGGTAGACATAGAAAGTTACTCGGTAGAGTGTTCAATGTATACTATGCTCTATGACTATTTTCTTCTATAACCGACTACACTGTGCTTACCGACTACTCTATGCTTACCAACTACATGATTCAATAGTAGTAGCCGACTAGAATAACTTTGAACATAAGACTAATGGTAACTTAGTAAGTAGTAACAATCTGCCCTTTTGACATTAGTTGAGATGTTTGACAAAAACTACTTTCAAAGTTATGACTAAAAAATCCATATACTTGCAAAATTTTGACTAAACTAACAGTATATACATTTGTCAATGAAATAGTATATTCAGATATACTCCCCTTATCAATATACTATGCATAACTCTGATTTTGCATGCTCGGTGATCAATGTTCTATGTGTTGCTCTTCTTCTTTTCTCTTTGATTACTTGTTAGGTGATTACTGCTCTATTCACTACTTGGTTTACTGCTCCCCCTAACAAATTCAACTGTGTATTGGATACTCTACTCGGTATACTACACTCCCCCTGTATACTTTGATACTATACTCCCCCTTTTTGACAAACATCAAAATTTAGTTACCATTTGGTGGAGGCAACTAGTAAAAAATGGATTTATACTTTGTCCTTGCATCAGTGAGGGCGATAGAAAGAGCATCCTTGACACTGTCCATTAAAGAATTTTGCACTTGAATATCAGCTAATAGGGAAATTAAGCCATCTAATGTGCTTCCCTCTTGTGTAGTAGATAGGTAGGTAGCTAGATTGATCTGTTCTTGGATAGAGGACAAGTGTGGAATGAATAAGGTTTGAAGAGTCATAATGTCCATCTGTATTCAGTGCTCTTCATTCCTGAGTTCCAATTGTTCAACCATGAGCTTTTGTAACTTTGTATAAAAATTTTGAATGGAATTGGGCTTAGTGGTCAACTTATTTGAGAGACTGATGATCTCTTTCTCAATCACTTCTATTTTATTTTTGATATCTTTAATGAATAAAGAGAATGTACAGAGTTTCTGAAATAAATAAAGAATGTGCTTGAGTTGAGGGGACAACTCAACAATAAATTTGACAAGTTTAACTTTGCCAATAGCAATAGCTTTTTGTACCTCTTCAATCATTTTTGCAGTGAGCTCTTTGTCCTTTAACTTGGTCAAATATTCATATGCATCTACTCCAGATGTCTCTATCTGATTCAGGAGTTCATCCAATTGAATATGGATGGCTGCATCAGTTGACACTGTAGCTGTAGGTAGCATATCTGTTAATAATGTCTTTACCTTCTGAAGTACTTTATTTTTCTTTTGTATGGCCATTTGTTTTGCATAATTCACTGAATTCAATGAGTGCTTGCCCTTTTAATTTTGATATGTCTACATTTGGCAACACTATTGGTTTCGATAAATCTACCTTGAAACTATGCTTCTTCATTTTCTTTTCCTTAGATTTTGCCGATTGAACCAATACAATAGCTTGGGAGGATTGTGGATCCTCGGTGGGTTCCTTAGTGGAGGCAACACTTTTGTCAATTTCTTTAGCCTCTACTAAGTCCTTCGGTGGGTCAGTGTCCAGGGTCTTAGTTGTAACTTTTTCAATGTTAGAAGGATCCTGAGAGGTCTGTTCCCTGGTGGCCTGAGGAGTAGCTTCTCCTTCTATAGACTTGTGAACCTCTGCACCTTGTTCAGTATCTTGAGGGGCCTCAGTTGCAGTAGATTGAGTGACTAGAGGATAGGGCTGAACTTGTTGCAAAACAGACTCACTGGATACCAATTTTGCATATGCATTCCCTTCGTTCATTTCCTATTCAGGTGCCTTGGTGTCCATGATATCTTCATGAATTTGTATAGTGTCAACAGGGTCTTTCTCACTGATATTAGGATCTTGCTCGGTGACATCAATAATTTCAACTTCAACTTGTTCACCAGCATTCTTGATTCTAAAGATTTCCTGCCATTTTTCCTTTGTCTCATTCTCTACATCAATATACAAACCATTCATCAATTTTAAGGCTCTTTGTTTGATGAGGAAATTTGAGTGGTAGGTTTTCAAATTTTCATTTGTTTCAACTACCAACATGTCTGGAAAGAGATGTACCAGACTTCTTTCTCTAATCTATTTCTCTGAGTCCATTGCATATTTCCACTTGTTATCAATATGCAAATATAATTCTTTTGGAATAGAATTAGATATTTCTAATGGGACTAGTCAGAATTTCAAAAGTGTGTAGATGACAGCTTCTTCAATTTGTCTCTTTTCATCATTATTCTTGGATTCATACTTGACAAATTTGAATGATCCAAATCCACCATATTGCTTTAGACTGGCACAAAAATTTTCAACACTATGTACATTTTCTTTTGTACTCTTAACAATCTGAAATTTGTTAGCATCTTTAGACTCTTTATTTTAAATGAGTCTCCAAGTAGCATTCTTATAGGTTTTTGTTACCTTAGGAACAACAACAATCTTTGGTTTCTTACTCGGTGACACTGCATATGATCTTGTGTTTGGTCTTTTGACTATAGGAGTCGGTGATACCTGTGGTGTGTCCTTTTTCTTCCTCTTTAGAACTTTCCCTTTAGGCAACTCGGTGCTTAATGTAATAGAAGCCTCTTGGGCTTCAAATTCCTCTTCGGTGATTACAAGAGTGCCCTTGATAGGTGTGGAGGAAGATCCTTCTCCAAATTTCTCAGATAATGCCTTGATCATTTTTGTTGCCTTTCTTGTAGCTTTTCATACTACAATGCTCATCTTTACTTTTTCTTTCACTTCTTCATATGTTCCATATCTCAGGTTGGTAGCATGCCTTGGTAATGTAAGAAAAGCATCTATTTGCTATTGTGTGATGTCAAAGTCAATCTCATAACCCATAGGTGGAAAAGATTGAGTTCTTGGTTCCACAACATTCACATAGCAGTAGTCGATGTCTACTTCAAAACATATGTCATCCTTGTATTTTTCCACTAGCTGGGGTGGAATTCTATACCTGTTATGCATCTTCTCTTGAAACTTGCTAAAATAATCATCCATAATATCATTGAAGTTATCACCTAGCTTCTTGATAAAGTCATTGATTTAATGGGTGATTGGTCGGTGTAGCTCCCAAACTACTTTACCGACTGTTGGAAAGAATTTCTCAAAATAGAAAAACATGCATACTAACAGTGATCCAAACTTCAATGTATTGGTTGAGTTGTTCTTCTTTGGCTTCCTTATGGTGTTCAGATTTTCAAATAGGTTTTTCAACAATACTTCACAAAGATCAATTTTCATTCCCTTTTTCACAATTTTGTATGCCAAGTCTACTACTACACAAGGTACACTATTTTCCCTTGCTGATTGGAAGAAACAATAACCTATTACTCTAATAGCAAACTTTAGCTCTGCATTGGTTACATTTTTCAATTTTAATCCTCTGCAATTAGATTCCACTCCAGTTAGAGTGATTGATTCCTTTTTTGATATCATCTTCTGAGCTCGGGCATGATCATAAATAGGGTAACCGGTGATCAGATGAATTATTTCCTTTGTGATTTTGAATCGTTGTTCCTCTAACCACATGAAATCATTGTGAACTCTACTCAGAACAAACTTGACCCACTAAGGTTTGAAGACATGGGGATAGGTTAGGGCTTCAGTCAATCCCTTGATCTTAATGTGCTCATACTTGCTATCCAATATCCCATCGATACACAGTTCATCATCGGTGTCTTTGATTTCAACATGACCTAGTTCTTCAACTCAACATTTGGTGAAGAATCTGACATCCTCAACTAGTAAAACTCTATCCAAAATGAGTGAAAATATAGTTTTGTCATCCGGTTCTGATGCTACTTTGGGAGTTAGAGAGTATTTCAGTGAGGGCTTTTCAACATTCTTAACAATAGCAGGCTCTTGGATCTTAGGTGCCATTTGTATATTTTAGATAAAAATTAACAAAAGATCCTTAGGGTTTGAAGACTTTCAAATGGCAGATGCTTTTCCTCTTAGCAAATATGAAACATAAATTCTCAACTGATATGATCGGTAAACTAGCTTAACAATGCATTAAGATTGATGTAAATACCTTGAATTTTTCTTTGGAGGAGGTTGGATCACCGTGGAATCGCTTGCTCTGCTCTCTTGAAAACTTGGTAAGTGTAAAATGACCACGTAAATGCTTTAAGTACACAATATACCTTATCGAGCTCCATGCAGGTTAGGTCAAAAACATTAAATGCATTCGGTTTCACTAAACCAATTTACTCTCCTTTTTGCACTTTAACCCAGTAGTCAGATTTCCTTCATTTACCGACTAGACAGGCCTCCTGTATTTATCGACTTGACAAGCTTCCTGTATAGTGCTCCAAAAGACTTTGATAGAATTTCAAACTTAATACATCTTAACTATGTAGATTTTGAATTAAGTACATAATAATATAGGAACTATTAAGATTTAACCTTGAGAGAATGTAGTCCCTTCATACCTTTACCGATTAATTTGGAATAGATGCACCTAACTCGGTAGGTAAGGTGCTTTCTTCATTTGACACAATTTCCTTCTTTTTCCAAATCATTTGTAAGTTTTCTTTTATTTCTTCAGTGTCTCCTCTAGTTTGATCTCTGTAATCTCCAGCCAAGTGTCCAACTTTGTGACAATTAAAACATACCATACCGTATTTCTCCATGATCTTCGATTGTTCATTCCAAACCTTATAAAGTAGTTGGCACTTATATGTCCATATCTTCCACAACATTCACACCATATTCTTGTATTATAATCCCATGGTACTGCAACATATTATCGGTTAGGATCTCTATGAGTTCAGTAGCTTCCAGTATTTGTTCAATGTGCAGACCACATATAGTTCTTTTGCTTAAACCAACACTTCTCGGTACTGTGTCCATATCTATTGCAATTTTTACAAAACCCTTTGAATTTTGCCTTTTGATAATTGTTAACAGACTTTGTCCTACACTAGTTAAATGTGTGACCATGTTTATTGCAATTGTGACAATAACCATTGGACTTAGTAACATTCGGTTGCTTACCTTTTCTGATTTGGCACATGTCGGTAGTATGACCTTGATTTCCATAGTAGTTGCAAATAGGCTTCTTTCCTTTGATGATCTTCTTGTTTCCAGCTTGCTTTGATGATTCTCCTCTCTCAGTAGTATAGATTCCCTTTTTGGTAGAGTCTTTTCCTTTGTAACCGAGTCCTACATTTTTGTTGGGTCTTCTTGTATTCAGTTGCTCATCCAACATCTTTGATGCTTCATAACTCTTTTTCAATGTTTCTTTGGATTTCTTCTCTATTTAAAGTTCATCGATCAATCTTGATACTTCAAGTTTCAATGCTTGATTCCCATCATCTTTCAGATTTGCTTCATGATGTGCATAACCTAGTTGATTTGACATATTTTGTTGAATCCTAGTCAACCTTATGATTTCATCATTCTTTTTAGATACTAATGCTTCATGTTGTTGTTTCTCTTTCTAGATCTCTTACTTTATCCTCGGCTGTCCTCAATGCATCAAGATTTTCAGTCATTTGTGTGATGAAATGTTCATGTCCTCTTTTCATTGCTTTTAGTTGATCAGTCAGTGCTTTGTTCTTTTCTTTCAATTCTCCAATCATTTCTTTAGTCTCTTCAGACATACTATTCTCAGATGATGTCTCAATTTGTTCCACTAGCTCTTAAGAGTCCTACAAATCATCAGACAATCTTCTTCTAACTTTAAGAGACTTTTGCATTTGTCTTTGCATGTCTGCAATCACTTGATTAGCATGATCCAACTCTTCTTGTAGATATACAATTCTCCTAGATTGTTTATAGCCTTCCATTCATAAGATCTTTCTCTTTAGGCAGTTAAACCCTTTTCCAAGATTCAAGCTCTAATACCAATTGTTAGGCCCAATATGGAAAGCTAATGTACTGAGAGGGGAGGGGTGAATCAGTACTTCAAAACTTTTCTTCAACAATAACTTTACTGTTAAGCATAAACTGAATAATGTTGTAACATAACATAATGCTAAAACAAATAAATAACAATCATACATAATTCACTCCATAACACATATATTTTGGTTACGCAAAAACTCTTGGTTAGAGAAAAAAATTGCGGTGGGGATGACACCCACAACTTCAGTACTGCAATAATAAAGGTTGCTCGGTTAGAGCTACATGTTTAGCTATTTTTGATAGCTTACCCTTTTAGGAGTATCAAGATCTATTAGATCTACCTTGCTAAAGGATTTTACAACACTTATTCTAAATGTTGCACCTAGTTAAAGGATTTACAATTTATAGACTTTGTTAGAGTCTTTTACCCTGTTAAAGGTTTCTTGTACAACTCAAAATATTTCAATCAATATTATAAATATCTGCAACTTTACATCTGGAATGTTATAGCAGATTCTATGTGCTCAAAATGATATTACCTTGCTTATAACATACCTCGGTAATCCATATATTAACTAGGTAAACCCTTCTTGTTTACTCTGTTCCTTGATTGTTCTCTGAAATCCTTCTCGGTGACCTCTGTGTTTCTCTATCAACTGTAACAGTCATAATACTCCAAAATTACTCATGATTTTCCTTTTTCGTACAAGCCTTGCTTCATACACACATGCACTCACATCTACATACTTTTTTGATGCTTGCTTCATGCTGTATACATAGATCTCTTATGTCGGTGATCGGGTTCATGCTTGGATCTTACAAACATGATTTCTCGAATGATAACCATGCAAAATATTTCATTGGTTATATGACCTCAAAATCATACACAATCTTTAAGTGCAATTTCCAATGTGACAACGGTTACTTGTTCCTCGATCTTTGTAACACATTTCACATATATATCCAGGTTCAATGAATCTGGTAACACATTTCACTCGGTGTGTGTTCACTCGGTATATCATTCTTGCTGCTCGGTAGACATAGAAAGTTACTCGGTAGAGTGTGATAGTTCTGATACTTAATATAAGTACAGATCCAATAGCCAACAAGATGAGATGGGGGGGTGAATCATACAAACTTAATCATCCATAAAAACATCAGATTCAACCTCGGTAACATATATATCAATCATATAACCAAAAACTATCAAACATGCAAACTCAAAGGCATATTAATAATATAAACCTCATAACACCAGATTTAATGTGGAAACTCAAATAGGGAAAAACCACTGTGGGATTTCGGACCCACTAAGAAATATACTCTTCTAGAGTATGCTTGATTAAAAGCAAATCATGTTAAAGATTACAAACACATTGCTAGATGTGACCCGGTTGAGGGATTTCCCTCAGATCTGTTAGGATCTTCACTTTGTTAGAAATGACCTTGTCAAAGGATTTCAAGCACTCAATCAAAATGTCACCTTGCCAAAAGATTTACATATAAGACTGTTAAGTCCACTCGGTTAAGAGATTTCCTATCACTTTCACAAAATAATAGTAATAAAGATATATTTGCAACTTCACATCTAAAAATGCTAAAGCAGATTCCTATTTGTTCAATACAATTTAGACATAGAACTAATCTTGTCTATCTGCTGGGCATCTACACTCTGTTATTCTAACAGGTCTTCAAGCTTCTGTGCTCGGTAATCACTATGTAGCATCCTTGTGCATACACTTTCCCACATGCATTGTCTATCAACAGTTTCCTATTTATAAACAATCTTCTAACCGCTCAATCTCATTGATCACATTTCCCATGATCAATCATAGCCATCAAATCTTCAATCTTGTCCAGGTTCAATGTATCTTTCGATCTGAAAACATTTTACCCCACCTTGGAACTTGCATTGTCACCTTGGAACTTGTGTTAGGGTATTGCGGTTCAATCTAAGTTGTAGATCTTCATGCCGACTTTCCATTGCCTTAGATTTGTTAACAAACTTCTTCCATGGCTTACCAATCATTGATCCACTCCAGCTCATTAGTTTCTTTTATTAAATATCACATGTAAACATTTAATGCATTCTGTTATAGCTCGGTTGTAACTCGGTGAATACTAAACTTCACTCGGTAGACATTCTGCCTTCATTAACCGATAGCGATAACCTTAGGGTTTATAGACTAGGTTCCTTAGGGTTTACCAACTAGGTTCTTTGCCTGATAACATAGTATAGTATTAACATTTATATTTTACAACATATGTATGATGTTAAAACAATCTAAAACATCATGATCTCATCATTGTTTGACTCGGTAGTAGTTGCCCATTGAATAACTTATTCCCTTATTCATCATATTCTTTCTTGTGTCTTTTATCAACTTCTTTATAATCTTCATATCATACTTCTCAAGATATGGCAACATCATACTGAATTAGAAAATCAATTTCTTGACATCAATGACAAAATAATAATATCAAGATAGTAAAACATCTTTAATCAATTATGTCCATAATCATCAACAACCTTCTCAATATCCTTATTGAAATGTCAACAATCTTTCATTGTCTGTTATAATGTAATATTGCCAACAATCTCCCCCTTTGGCATTGATGGCAAAACCAATTGATTTGACCTTTAAAACATTCGGATTGCTGTGATTCTAAAATGCTTGAAATGCTCTCCCGAATACATTAGACTTCTCTTCTATTTTCTATCTATATTTCAATTTGTAGTCTTCTCTCAGTCTTCTCCCATATATTAGTCTTCTCCCCCTTTGGTAGGTCTTCTCCCCCTTTGACAACAATGCCAAAAAAGAAAAGAACTAAAACATAATTTCTTTCTGTAAGAAGTTATTTCTTGTTGTTGTGTATCAACTGAGTCTCGGTTAGAGCATTTGTGTTCAATTCCTGTTCCCTATATCATTCTCTGTATTAGTCCAGTATTAATTCTAGTACACTTTTAGAAAACAGTCTAAAGTGTATAACTCCAGCATCAACTCCCCAAAAGATATTCAATAGAGTCATCGAATTGATGCTTTCACCAAACTCGGTCAGTGAATGAAAGATAGGGGTAGGACCCCTAACTTACTTTTGAGATATTCAAAAGTGTCCTTTGGTAGTGGCTTGGTGAAGATATCTACTATTTGCTCCTTTGTGCTAACATATTCCAACACCACTTTCTTCTCTTGAGCTTCCTCTCTAAGATAATGATATTTGATAGAGATGTGCTTTGTCTTAGAGTGCATAATAGGATTCTTTGAAATATTAATGGCACTAGAATTGTCACAGAATATAGTTACTGACTCGGTAACTTTCTCATTTATACCTTCCAACAGTTGTCTGATCCATGCAATGTTGGTGCAATTCAGTGCTCCAGCAACGTATTCAGCTTCTGTTGTTGACTGAGAAACACATCCTTGTTTCTTGCTAAGCCAACTCACTAGTCTTTCTCCTAAGAAGAAAGCTCCTCTACTTGTTCTTTTCCTGTCATCGATGTTGCCTGCCCAATCAGCATCAGTATAAACTTTTAAATCAAAATCATTTCCTTTCTGATATACTAAGCCATAATCTTTAGTGCCTTTTAAGTATTTGAAAATTCTTTTGATTGCTGTCATGTGTGTTTCCTTAGGATCTGCAGAAAATCTTGCAACAATACCTATTGCATGCGCTATGTTTGGTCTATTGTGAACAACATATTGCAACTTTCCAATCATAGATCAGTAAAGTGTCTCATCAACAGATGCAGATTCATCATTCTTTGATAGTTTACAATTGGTAGTTGTATGCGGGAAAAGTGGGCTGATAAAACTAAATATGTGAAAATATTGTTAAATAACTTGTCCACACACATAGTCATAGGAGTACTTACTGGTTTTGAATCCTCCATTCCAAATTTCTTCAAGATTTCCTTTATGTACATGGATTGAGTAATAAAAATCTCATTTTTCATTTGCAGTATCTGTAAACCTATAAAATACTTTATCTCACTAATTAATGACATCTCAAATTTTTTGTTCATTTCATTTCCAAAGTTCTTGCATAAAGAGTCATTTCCACAAAATATAATATCATCAACAAATATGGCTAAGATCAGTATTCCATTTTCATCATTCTTCATGTACATATTGTTGTTCTCACTTGTCCTTATAAAACCAATCTTAATCAAATAAGAGTGCAATCTTTCATACCATGCTCTAGGTGCTTACTTCAGACCATATAAAGCTTTGTTCAATTTACATACCTAATCTTTATTATTGTCTTCAACAAATCCTTCAGGTTGTTCAATGAAAACTTCTTCTTCCAATATTCCATTCAAAAATGTAGATTTGACATCCATTTGATATACCTTGAAGTTCTTGAAGGCAGCATATGCCAACAATGTTCTTACTCCAAGTCTAGAAACAGGTGCAAAAGTCTCACCATAATCAATTCCTTCTTCTTGGGCATAACCTTTGCAAACTAGTCTTGCTTTGTTCTGAATTACCTCACCTTTTTCATTTAGCTTGTTTCGGAAGATCCACTTTGTACCGATTACATTTTTGTCCTTCGATCTTGGGACCAGTGTCCATGTGTCATTCTTCTTGATTTGATCAATCTCTTCAGTCATAGCATTTATCCAATCTTCACTGTTAAATGCCTCTTTCACTACTCTCGATTCAAATTCAGATATCAAACATGTGTTTTGTCTCAGTTTGTTCCTTGTCATCCCTGGATCATCCTTATCTCCTATAATCTGACTTGGTGCATGATGTCTTTTGACATACTTGGCTAATACAGGCTTAGTAGGCTCTGTATGATCTTCTTCATCACTCGGTAACTAGATATTTTCTTCATTTTCTTCAACAGTTTTCTTGGTAGGACTTCTCGGTTGCACATAGACAAATCCATCATAGTCTTCTAGTTCTTTGGAATTTCCTTCATCATTTCTCTCTGCAAATTCATCAATTTTCACATTTGCACTTTCTACTATTTTGTTAGATGATTTGATCAGACATTTAAATGCTTTGCTTCTAGAAGAATAACCTAGAAATGTTCCTTCTTCACTTTTCTGATCAAACTTGCCATTTCTATCACCTTTATGAACATAGCATTTACTTCCAAAGATTTTAAAATAACTTACATTAGGTTTCTTGCCATACCAGATTTCATAAGGTGTCTTCAAAGTACCTTTCTTCAATTGAACTCGGTTCAAGGTGTAAACAACTGTGCTTATTGCTTCTCTCCAAAATGTTTATGGAACCTTCTTCTCAATCATCAGCGTTCTAGCACAATCCACAATAGATCTATTTCTTCTTTCAGCTATTCCATTCTGTTGTGGAGTTCTTGGTGCAGAGACTTGTCTTTTTATACCATGATCATTGCAAAATAGGTTGAACTCATCAAATGTGAACTCTCCTCCTCTATCTGATCTAAGACATTTCAGTTGTCTTCTTGTTTCATTTTCAACTCTAGCCTTGTACCATTTAAACATTTGAAAGGCTTCTAATTTTTCTTTTAAAAATATTACTGACATCATCCTTGAATAATCATCCACAAATAATATGAAATACTTATCACCATAATAACTTTGAACTTTCATAGGACCACAAAGATCAGTGTGCACAAGATCTAAAATTCCCTTAGAAGTGTAGGACTTACTTGTAATGCTAGATCTTGTCATCTTACCCATCTGGCATCCTCAACACATAGCATTCTCAAGTTTTTCAAGACTCAGTAGACCTCTTACTCGGTGCTTCTTACTTATTTTGATCAGATTATCAAAATTAACATGACTAAATCTTTTATGCCATAACCAGGTATCATCAATCTTTGCATACAAACACTTATTGTAAGTTGAATCAAGGTGAAATGTATTACCTTTTTTTTGTGTCCCTGTAGCAGCTAACTTTCCATTCTTGTCATGAACTTTGACAATTCCTTTCTGAAATTCTATTTGGTAACTTGTGTTATTTAGTTGTGCTACACTCAACAAATTGTATTTCAAACCTTCAACCCAATAAACATCATTGCATCTTGCATTATCAAGAAATGTTATAGATCCTTTACCTCTTACTGGACATGGTGCATCATTACCAAATCTAACATAGCCTCCATCATAATCTTCTAACATAACAAACTTGTGTTTATCTCCTGTCATATGATGTGAGCATCCACTATCTATAATCCAAGAATCATTAGTGTTTATGTGAGATATTAGGGCTTTTTCTTCATACCTTTCTTCATTTGATCCATCCTTGATAGCCACATAAACAACTTCCTCTGTATCAGTCTCATCTGGTTTATCATCGTTAGATTCCTCATCAACTATTAAGCATGTCTTTCTATCTCTTCTTCTAAAGTCTCGGTGTCCTCTGTAATGATTATCTTTCTGTCTGTCATCTCGGTAATCTCTCTTTTTAGTAAAATCTTTGTCAGGATAGTTAGAAGCCATATGTCCAAACTTATCACAATTGAAACATTTCAAAGGTACTTTTGCTTTATACTTACCTTTGCCTCTCAGTAACCTTTTGGCCAATAGTGCTTCAAACTCTTCTTGCTTTCTAATTTCTTCATACAGTTTGTGTACTTCTTCCATGTTCTTTTGAAATATTTTAATTGCTCCACTATGATCTCCTTTAGAGTACTTATACTTTCTTTCATTGTAATCATTAGATTCATTTAGATGAAAAGAACTAAATGCAAATTCAACTTTGTTTACCAATGACCCACTGTTATCAAAATTACTTAACTCAAATGCATGTAGCTTACCAATAGTAGCATCCAAAGAAACTGGCATATTTGGTACAGACCTCAGTTCATTGATTGCAGAGACTCGGATTGCATAGGCAGGTAGAAGGGTTCTTAACAACTTACTTATTACATCCTTTTCTTCAATAGTTCCTCCTACTCCTTTGATTTGATTTACAATCTCCTTTAGTCTTGTACTATATTGGGTTATGTTCTCACCTTCATTCATCCTCATAGATTCAAGTCATCCTCTTAAACTATCTACTTTTTCTCTTTGAACATGTTCATCTCCTCCATATATAGATATGAGCTTAGTCCACATTGCCTTTGCATCAGTACATCCTTCTCAATCATTAAACTCTGAATCGGTCAATGTAGATGTTATTTCAATCATTGCTTGAATATGTTCTTTCTTTGCCTTTATCTCTTCCATTGTTAATGGATAGGTGCTCGGTGCATCAAAGTCATTCTCCAGATAGTATATAGCATATTCTCCAACTCTTGATAGATGTAGCTTCATCCTTTTCTGCCATGTAGAGAAACTTGACTTGTTCAGCTTCGGTGCATCCCTCTTATACATCTTTGGATCTTTAACTCAAGTGCCTTTAAACTTTCCTATCAGAGTCCAAAGCGCTGATACCAATTGATAGTTCTGATACTTAATATAAGTACAAATCCAATAGCCAACAAGATGAGAGGGGGGGTGAATCATACAAACTTAATCATCCATAAAAACATCGGATTCAACCTCGGTAACATATATATCAGTCATATAACCAAAAACTGTCAAACATGCAAACTCAAAAGCATATGAACAATATAAACCTCATAACACTAGATTTAATGTGGAAACCCAAATAGGGAAAAACCACTGTGGGATTTCAGACCCACTAAGAAATATACTCTTCTAGAGTATGCTCGGTTAAAAAAAAATCCTGTTAAAGATTACAAACACATTGCTAGATGTGACCTGGTTAAGGGATTTCCCTCAGATCTGTTAGGATCTTCACTTTGTTAGAAGTGACCTTGTTAAAGGATTTCAAACACTCAATCAAAATGTCACCTTGCTAGAGGATTTACATATAAGACTGTTAAGTCCACTCGGTTAAGAGATTTCTTGTCACTTTCACAAAATAACAGTAATAAAGATATGTCTGCAACTTCACATCTAAAAATGCTAAAGCAAATTCCTATTTATTCAATACAATTTAGACATAGAACTAATCCTGTCTATCTACTGGGAATCTACACTCTGTTATTCTAACAGGTCTTCAAGCTTCTGTGCTCGGTAATCACTATGTAGCATCCCTGTGCATACACTTGCCCACATGCATTGTTTATCAACAGTTTCCTATTTATAAACAATCTTCTAACCGCTCAATCTCATTGATCACATTTCCCATGATCAATCATAGCCATCATATCTTCAATCTTGTCCAGGTTCAATGTATCTTTCAATCTGAAAATGTTTTATCCCACCTTGGAACTTGCATTGTCACCTTGGAACTTGTGTTAGGGTATTGTGGTTCAATCTAAGTTGTAGATCTTCATGTCGACTTTCCATTGCATTAGATTCGTTAACAAACTTCTTCCACGGCTTAGAAATCATTGATCCACTCCAGCTCATCAACTTCTTTTATTAAATATCACATGTAAACATTTAATGCATTTTGTTATAGCTCAGTTGTAACTCGGTGAATACTAAACTTCACTCGATAGACATTCTGCCTTCATTAATCGATAGCGATAACCTTAGGGTTTACCGACTAGGTTCTTTGCCTGATAACATAGTATAGTATTAACCTTTACATTTTATAGCATATGTATGATGTTAAAACAATCTAAAACATCATGATCTCGTCATTGTCTGACTCGGTAGTAGTTGCCCATTGAATAACTTATCCCCTTATTCATCATATTTTTTCCTGTCTTTTACCGACTTCTTTATAATCTTCATATCATACTTCTCAAGATATGGCAACATCATACTGAATTAGAAAATAAATTTCTTGACATCAATGACAAAATAATAATATCAAGATAGTAAGACATCTTTAATTAGTTATGTCCATAATCATCAACAACCTTCTCAATATCCTTATTGAAATGTCAACAATCTTTCATTATCTGTTATAATGTAATATTGCCAACAGAGTGTTCGGTGTATACTATGCTCTATGACTATTTTCTTCTATAACCGACTGCACTGTGCTTACCGATTACTCTGTGCTTAGTGACTACATGATTCGGTAGTAGTAGCCGACTATAATAACTTTGAACATAGGACTAATGGCAAGTTAGTAAGTAGTAACAACATGAAAGTGTATGAAACTAAAGAACTACATACAAGATCTCATTGACAAGGGTGATATTGAAGTAGCAACAGCATAACCTGGTAACAATAATGACAAACTTGAGATGTACCAGGAACCTTTCCCCAAGCATGACAAAGGCAAGGGCTCATCATCTAATATAGTGAACTATGATTATACCAATCATATAACCAACTTTGACTTTTTGGTGGGTCGCATTGAGCCTGCAAATAAGCATGTCAATGTCATCATTGTCCAGGGAACTAATCCTCCCCCTTGCTAAATAAAACATAGGATCACTGTTCAAGGTGATCCAACCCCTCCTCAATTGGCAAGCAGACCTAACCCTTCTAAGATAGTCATTCAAGGCACCACACCTTTTGTTTCCCACTCTCAGCATGACTGCAATGTAACTACCTATTGTGGGAGGGTAATGGTCCAAGGAGAGTCTCCTCTACCAAACCCTCCCCCCATGTCATCCACCCATTGATATGACCTCCTTAACCATCTTGGGAAGACTCCCATACAGATCTCCATCCTAAAGATCCTCAAGACCTCCCCTGTCCACAAGGAGATTTTGGAATAATCCCTCCTCGAGTCACGTGTCCCCAACAATATCAGTGCTTCTCAATTCCAAACCCTCATTAGAAGCCTCGCTACCTAGAAACACCTTTTTTTCACCTCCAATGATGCCCCTATAGATGATGATCATAATAAACCATTGCATATCAAAGCACTTATCTAGAAACACAAGGTTAAACGCATTTTGATTGACGGTGGATCTGGACTCAACCTCTGTACATATAAGTTAATAAACCAATTGGGTCTTTCTGTGGACCTGGTTGATATGTTAGGTCAAATCACAATCAAAGCATATGATGATGAAAAAAGGGTTTCCAAAGGAATGATCACTTTGCCTCTTCAAATGGGCCCTGTTACCATTGAGACCCCTTGCCAAGTTATGGATCTTGATCCCCCCTATAACATTCTTCTTGGAGTCCCATGGATTCATTCCCTTCTAGTTGTTCCTTCCACTTATCATCAATGTATTAAATTTCCCTTCAATGGTCTAGAGATAACTATCAAAGGTGATCCACAACCTTTCTAGTATTGCAAGCTCATAGAGGGAAAACATCCATACCATTTCCTTCATCTGACACATCTAAATTCGCCTCCACCTCATCTCAAGAAGAGCCTAAGGTCAAGATTCTAGATATTGGTTGTGGAGAATACAAGCTTGAAGATGTCTTATTAATAGGTAATCCCCCCTTATCTCCTAGGTCATTTGGTAAGCCCAAAGAAATAAAAAAGATCACAAACTCATCATACAATACTAGGATACCACCTTCAAGCAATGAGACCCACTTGATGGGGAAAGTCTTGAGATAGATGTTTCTTCATGGTTGTACTGTGACTAAACTAAAGAACCAGCAAAGATTCCCAAGAAGATGTATCCAAAAGCATCAGCCATAGTGGATATGATGGGTTATAAAGGACACGGCCTCGGGCCAAAAGAGAAAGGAATCAAAGCACCAATAAATCTCATCTCATACAAATATAACAGGGGCTTGGGTTATACTCCAGTACCTAAGAACACTATCACTAGTATCCCTTCAAGTCTCTCCTTGGATGTCAAAGACTTTGATGAAGAGGAATTCCATGAAATGCCTTTTGAGTATGAAGATGACATCTTCTTTGACACCCATGTCAACACCATTACCCTCCTAACCCCTTCCACTCTGTATGAGCTATAACTTTTTCACCCCAAGCTTATACACTCTGACCAACGAGACAAGCCCATTTTAGACTTCTGTGTCAATGACAGTGCTCTCATGACTCTCTTGACTATGTGCAATTTAGAAGACTGTAACTAGAGTTAATGGGATTCAATTACATGAAAAAAGATACTTTGGTAGTTAGGTCAATGCCCTTAGTTGCAAAAAAGATGATAAAATGAAAAATCATGATTCCCTACGTGAAAACCTCTCTGAGGCACCTTTCGATGAGGAAAAAATAAAAACAAATGGTATATACAAAAGTGAAAATTTGGATTAGGCACTTGAGGGTGAGGGACTTAACCTCCCTACCATTGTTCCTCCTCAATAGGATAGGTCAACTTTACTGATAAAGGAAATAAACACTATCAATGTGGGCACTAAAGACACCCCAAAGAATGTGCTCATTGCGAATTCTTTGTCAAATCAAGAGAGACAACACTTTATCAATTTTCTCATAGAAACAAAGATCAATTTTTCCTGGTCATATGCTAACATGTCAGGCCTTCATCACGACTTGGTAGTTCACTATCTTGTTGTTCATCCAGGTGCAAAACCAGTGAAGTAGAAATTACGCAAGATGCATCTGCACATTTCACTCTTTGTCAAAGAAAAAATTCAAAAAATGTTGGACCTTGGATTCATAAAACCAATAGACTATCGGGTAAGTGCACAAAGATGGTGGTCAAAAAGGGGGGTATAAGTGGACACTATTTTTCTAAAATTAGGTGAACCTGAACTTAGAGGCAAAATTTGAAAGTCATCCACTCAAGATATGAAGATAATCAAACAACAAATATTGTGGTACTCTGAATCTAGTTTCCAAACTACTAAACTTTTTCAAAATTGGATAAGATTAAGGGGGTCAAATCCTTCGCGCACGAAAAACTGACCCTATTTTTTTTTAAAAAACATAACATAGTGTCTGACGTGTGCATCAAAAAAGTCATAGTTAGATTTAGTATTTTGAAAAATCCTTTGGCAGAAAGATATCTAAGAGTGAGCACTAGAAGATTTGTATTTTTTTGTAATTTTTTGTTGAAGTTTTTTTTTTAAATGATTTTTCCCATCGAGCACATCCTGAAAATTCGGTACCTATTCATGCACGAAGCATAAGTTGCACTAAACAAATCGAAAATACAATTTATTTTTTTAAAATTTTAAAGAATCAAGTGCACTACAATAATATATAAAGTATTTTAAATTTGGATACGTATATCAAAAGTTATTCAAAAAATGGTGCACCTATGTCTGTGAGAACTATGTAGACACTAGTAAAAGAAATTCAATAATAATATGTTATTGTTGTTCAAATTGAAAAAAAATTATATGGTTAGAAAGCTCAGAAGATGGGTGAAAATATGGTGGCAATTTTAGAAATACCCACTTTATGAAGTGTAAACCTGATGATGACAAAGTCGATAAACCAAGTTGATAAAATAAAACATGTCAAAAATGAGAGAAATGGAGGGAAATCAAACTTCCAATCCGTAGCTTTGTCATCCAGGCCTATTTCCAAGCCTAAAAAGTCAAAAGCACGTACGGGGTACATATGGTTTAAAAAGCGCATACAGGGTATATATAGTGTAAGAAGCACATACGTGTGTGTTTGACATTATAATATTCTATAATATGATATTCTATGTATAATATGTGTATATTCATATAATATATGTAATATATAATATGTGTATAATATGACATTGTATATATAATATGTTTATATACATATAATATATTAAACATATATATACACATGTAAGTGTATCGTCTCTCCCTCTCAAATGCATACAAGGTCTCTCTCTCTCTCTCACTCTCTCTCTCTCTCCCCTTCTCCCTTCATCCATACCCCATCCCTCTTTCTCTTCTTCTCTCCCTCCATACCCCACTGTAACTGTGCCTGCACTTCTATAGAAGTAAGTGAATTTTTTTCTTATCTACAACTTCCTCTTTGATTTTTATCATGTATTCTCTCCCTCCCTCTACCTCTCCCTTCTCCCCATGTTCTCTCCCTCTCTCCCTCTCCCCTCTCCTCTCCCCTCCCTCTCTCTCCCTCTCCCCTCTCCTCTCCCTCTCTCCCTCTCTCTCCTTCTCCCCTCCCTCTCTCTCCCTCTCCCACCCCCCTCCTCTCTCTCTCTCTCTCTCTCCCTCCTTCCCTCTCTCCCTCTCTCTACCTTCCCTCCCCCCTCTTCTCTCCCTCTCTCCCTCCCTCTACCTCTCCCTTCCCCCCATGTTCTCTCCCTCTCTCTCCCTCTCCCTCTCTCTCTCTCTCTCTCTCTCTCTCTCTCTCTCTCTCTCTCTCTCTCTCTCTCCCCTCTCCTCTCCCTCTCTCTCTCTCTCCTTCCCTATCCCCTCTCCTATCCCCCTCTCTCCCTCTCACCTCTCCACCCCTCTCCCCTCTCCTCTCCCTCTCCCCCTCTCCCCTCTCCTCTCCCTCCTCCCTCTCTCTCTCTCTCTATCTCTCTCTCTCCCTCTCCCCTCTCCTCTCTCTCTCTCTCTCTCTCTCTCTCTCTCTCTCTCTCTCTCCCCCCCTCTCTCTCTCCCTCTCCCTCCTTCCCTCTCTCCCTCTCCCTCCTTCCCTTTCTCCCTCTCTCTACCTTCCCTCCCTCTCTCTCTCTCTCTCTCTCTCTCTCTCTCTCTCTCTCTCTCTCTCTCTCTCTCCCTTCCCTCCCCCCTCTTCCCTCCCCCCTCTTCTCTCCCTCTCTCCCTCCCTCTACCTCTCCCTTCCCCCCATGTTCTCTCCCTCTCTCCCTCTCTCTCCCTCTCCCTTCTCCTCTCCCTCTCTCTCCCTCTCCCCTCTCCTCTCCCTCTCTCCCTCTCTCTCCTTCTCTCTCCCTCTCCCCTCTCCTCTCCTTCTCTCTTCCTTCCCCCCCTCTTCTCTCCCTCTTTCCCTCTCCCTTCCTCCATACCCCTTCAATAACTTTTTTAAGGCTTATTAGCACGTACATGCTACTTTTTACTCATAAACATGTATGCGGTACTTATTACTCATAAGCCAAGAATACCATTGGGCTTGCCAACATTTTATGGCCTAGCAGCGTGTATGCGGTTATCAATGTAGTGCGTACGTGGTTTATAGACATAGTTTTAGTTGCCTAAGAGCCTCAACGGCCTCAAAAGAAGTTTTTGAGGTCATTGAAGGCCCCACTGGAACTGTGTCTGCACTTCTATCACTGTTGTATACATAAAAGTAAGTGAATTTTTTGTTTTTTGCATGATTTAAAATGATTGAATTGTTGGTTTTATTAGTTTTTTGTTTTTGCATGGTTTCAAATGATTAAATTGTGATTGTTTAATAGTTTGATTCTAAAAAATAGTGATAAGATGCATACTTATGGTTATTTATTTATTTTTGAACTTTTCTTTACATATTTATGTAATATGATTCTATTTAGGTCAACCGATCTCAACCATGGGAAAGAACAAGCGAGGAACGATAGAACAACGAGAGGCTCAAAAGGAAAGACAAAGGCAGCGTATGAAGAAATTGTGTGACATAAGAACAATGGGAGAAGAAGGTATGTCAACCTCAACATCTCAATTTGATTTACCAAACAAATATAATGCACCTAATGCAATTGAATAAGAAACATTTGATAATTTACCATTTGAACCTAATGCAATTGAAGAAGAAACATTTGATAATTTACCATTTGAACCTAATGCAATTGAAGAAGATACCGCATTGAATAATCACTTAAATGATGAACATATTACACCTTCTCTACTTGATGAATTGAATGTACATAATGCACCGATGTTAACACCTCCTAGAATCATTCGTAGGAAACCAAAGTATCTAATTGACATTGATGAGAATATATTGAAGTCAATGCCCAATAAAATGAATGAATGAACTTGTAGGAGAATGGTTAAAAGAATATGGCAAAACAATTTTAAAAACTTAAATCCAACCGCAAGATGTCGATTAATTGTTCAAATGATTAAAAATTTGAATTTTAGAGAGACAATGAAAATTCTAGGCCTAAGATCATCTGAAAGTAATAGTGAAAGAACTATTGTCAGAAATCTATTTGACGCATATCAATCTATTGGTTCAAAATCACGTAGTAAAGATTTTAATGCTACATGATGTGTCATTACATCAACCATAATGAGCAAGAAAATAAAAAAAGATCATTTGATAAGCAAAATAAGTAAGTCATTGAACGTTAGTAGAACAACATTAAGTAAAGTATTAAAGAGGTGATGTTGGTTTGTGCACATGAGGAATAGAATCAATTCTAGCCAATCTTACAACTTTTCCTTGCAAGCAAGTGACAGTTTTTTTAGTAGGCAAAAAAATGCTACTAATTGAAAATGGCTTTGAGTCATCAAAAACTGAGATAGGCCATTGTAGAGGAGCCTCACGCGACCCCATGGGATCAAACAGATTGATCGTATGTATCGTGGATTGGAAGAAACAGTCCGTCAAATTTTGACAATTTTTTGGACTTAGGGCACTTGAGAGATCTCATCGGTAGGGTATGACTCTCGAAGTTCTGGTGATTTGGGATGCATGATAGGGGCATTTCTAGCATAAACATGCCCACTCGGATACGCTTGCGATGTCGATTTGTGCACACGAGGAACAAAATTAATTCTAGCCAATCTTGCAACTTTTCCTTGCAAGCAACTAACAGTCTTTTGAGTAGGCAAAAAAATGCTACTAATTGAAAATGCCTTCGAGTCGTTGAAAACTAAGATAGGCCACTGTAGAGGAGCCTCACATGACCCCATGGGATCAAACAGATTGACCGTATGAGTCATCAATTGGAAGAGACAGTCCGTCAATTTTTGACAATTTTTTGGACTCAAGGCACTTGAGAGATCTCACCGGTAGGGTATGACTCTCAACATTCTGGTGCTTTGGGATGCATGATAGGGGAATGCCTACCATAAACATGCCCACCTAGATGCACTCGCGACATTGGTTTGTGCACACGAGGAACATAATCAATTCTAGTCAATCTTGCAACTTTTCCTTGCAAGCCACTGACAATTTTTTGAGCGGGCGAAAAAATGCTACTAATTGAAAATGGCTTTGAGTCGTCAAAAAATGAGATAGGAAATTGTAGAGGAGCCTCACTTGACCTCATAAGATCAAACAGATCAATCGTATGTGTCATGGATTGGAAGAAACAGTCCGTCAAATTTTGATAATTTTTTGGACTCAAGGCACTTGAGAGATCTCACCGGTAGGGTATGACTCTCGATATTATTGTGCTTTGGGATGCATGACAGGGGCATGCCTAGCATAAACATGCCCACCTAGATGCGCTCACGATGTCAGTTTGTGCACACAAGGAACAGAATCAATTCTAGCCAATCTTGCAGCTTTTCCTTGCAAGCAACTAACGGTTTTTTGAGCAAGTGAAAAAATGCTACTAATTGAAAATGGCTTCAAGTCATCAAAAACCAAGATAAGACATTGTAGATGAGCCTCACATGACCCCATAAGATCAAAAAGATCGACCGTATGAGTCATGGATTGGAAGAAACAGTACGTCAAATTTTGACAATTTTTTGGACTCAGGGCACTTGAGAGATCTCACCAGTAGGGTATGACTCTCGATGTTCTGGTGCTTTGGGATGCATGACAGGGGCATTACTAGCATAAACATGCCCACCCAGATGCGCTCACGACATTGATTTATGCACACGAGGAATAAAATTTAACCATTGCAAGTGTGAGGGTGCTCTCACACCAAACACATTGTTGTTTAAATTCATATTGTCAATTTTTGTTGTTTATATTCATATTGATAATTACATATGCAAATATTCATTTAAATTTATAAAAGGGTAGCCACCAAATACAACAAATACACAATAATGAACTAGATACAAGGAGTTTTGTACGATTGATTCAACATTTTACAAATTTTATCAAATCATATTCCACGATTGCAATGTTTTATATCATATATTTTTGTTGTTTATATTCATATTGTTGATTACATATACAAATATTCATTTAAATTTATAAAAGGACAACCACAAAATACAACAAATACAAAATAATGAACTCATTACACATTTATTGGATCGAATATCAATATTTATATATAAAAAAAAGGCATGTCTACCTAGTCAATACAAGTATTACAAAAATGTGGCATATGCCATGTCCAAATCGATATACAATAAAAATGTAGAATATATCTATATGTATTGGTCATTCTATGACCAAAACTAACACTATATGATAATAAACTTCTGGTGGATCATCAAAATCAAGCCTCTTCGGCATAGTACGTGGCTCTGTAGATGGCTGCAAAACCACAATTCAAAAGCCAAGCTAGAATTCTTTTGTAGAAAATAGTTCACAATTGACATCATAACTATGCATTTAACTTTAATTCCTTTTCAATTGAAATGTAGATTGCCTCATCGGCTGATCCAAGAGCTAATGTCTTCGCTCTCCTCTGCTTGTCACTCTTAGGAGTTTTCTTGAAGACATACTTAAATGGATCCACATTATGGCTGTACTACGAAGGAGTCTATTGTAGATTAAATGTATAATTAATACAATGTACTAACATAAATATATCAAAAACACTTAAAAGCTATAATATAGAGAACAATGATGTACCTGTGCCTCAGATGCTTCTCCAATGGACTGAGGATGGCTCACCATCGATGTAGAAACGGTCACTATTACCTATACAAAAAATGTACAAAGATTAAATACAATTAATATAATGATAAGTATTGAAGGTTGAAAACAATTAATTTTACATATCAAACAAAAGTGTACCGGATCCTGATATGCTTTTCCAGTGCAAGGAGGAGGGTTTGCCATTGACAAAATAGGTATGGATATTTGCTATATGAAAAAAATATAAGACTATAATATATCACAAGTTCACATGTACGCGTGCATATAATCATGAAATCAAGAAAATAAAGTAGAGATACATACCTCCACCCTCTCTTGATTCGCGAGCGAATCAGGTGCATTCAACATATCCACAAAGCTCAATGGCTGCTATACATGTAAAATAGACAAAAAACACTAATGAATTTACAAACCCCAACTAATACTTGATTTCAACATTTTCAAACAATTGTACAACTAAAAATGTGTTCAATTACCTTCTTCACACGTTTTGGTGTCTTCGAGATATTCTTTTTCTTTGGACGAGCCCTAGATGCAAAGGGGGTGCCCTAAAAATAGAAAATTAACATGAGATATTAGTATAGATAATAAATTAAACATAATTTTAAAAATCTAAAATGAAATGACTTGCATATTCCATCAAAACAATGCATAAAAAGAGTTGTACAAAATATGATACCATATAGCCTTGTAGGCCAAAATCGATCGCCAATAATGTGATGTCATCAATCTAGGACATTTCGTCCCCTATCAACACCTACAAACCAGAAATTGGACCAAGCATTAAAGATAGTTAGTATATCTTGTATTTTTTTGAATTCAATGTGTACTATTCTATTTTAACATGTTACAAAATTTATACCTCAGGCATCGAAGTTGCAGCTATGGTAACTGGGGGAGGTGTATGGGATACCGCTACTGCATCCTGAAATGCATATTATTTCTCTCAATTTAAATCGATGTATAAATGAAAATTCATTTATGTAATTACAAAATTAAAGTGACTGATAAATAAAATGTTATGAATTCAAATCAACACACCTGTGTCTATGGCTCATGGGCAAACACCATGTCCATCAACTCATCTGTCAGTGCGACATCCTCAACCGTGTGTGCTTGACATCTACAACCGCAAATCATGCATAGATGATATGAGTATCCATCTGCACTGGCTGCATCATCTATCCCCAGGCATATCCCTGAGCAACTGACACACATATGCTCGATGGGCTCTCTGTCGCCCTCTAACGGCTCATCATCCAATACAATAGGGTGTGCTAATGATGTCCCATGCTGGATGATGGCACGAGTCAATGTTGTGGCTGCCTGAAGAGTCTGTATCTCCATCGACTCTTTCAGCTCTAATGGGACAGCCTGATGCATCTTGGGTTTGGGTGCTAGGGGAGGACGACTATCCGCAGCTAATCGCCTATGGGCTCTAGGTCTATCTTGAGTAGAGCCACCACCTCTACCATGAAACTCTCTCATGTCAAAATAGTTTGGGCGCACATTGAGCACAAACACACAATATATTTTTCTCAAAAAACATAATGGCACCTCATAATTATTACAAGGTGGATTGTCAAAGACCATCCACCACCTTTGCCAAAAAGGATTCTTCATCTGCACATTGGTACACCAATGTATGGTAAACCTCTTTGCATTAGGAGGTAATGACTGACCAGTTTTGGGGTCAACAAAAAGGGCACATATTTGTTGTTTAGAAATATTTTTGTTTTTAACTCCATCGTATGATAGCCCATTGGCATAGAATTGACAACACCTATCCCTAAAGATTCCCCATTTGGTAATTTCAGTGGAAACAGCTATGGAACCACTAGCTAATGTTTTTAGGCTAGTGGCAAGGGATTGATGATGGTCAAGTTTAGAAGTTTTCAATTTTACAATCAGTCTATTGAATTTGAATGTATTTTGCCCTAACTGATTAATTAATTCTTCCTGTGTTTCGGCTGTGCAGTCAAAAGGAGGAATTGGGGGTTGTTCTTGTGTGTTTTCAGGAGGTGCATTTGGTTGTTCTTGTGGGTTTTCAGAAGGTGCATTTGGTTGTTCTTATTCTGGATTAGAAGAATCTGGTTTTTGAAACAAAAAATGAAAAAACTTAATCAAAATTAATGAAATTAAATTCAAAATGTAAAACAGATTGCATAAACTAGAAAGAAAGACAAAAAAAACAAAAACTAACCTTAATCCATAGCCTGAGGACAAATTTCGCACCCCGTTCGTGGTTTAGCTTAAAAAATGGGAAAAAAGAAAGTAAAAAATGCGCTTTTTGGGTAAATGAGGACCCAGTTTTTTTTAAAAACTTTTTTCATCAGGCACCACGTACACAGTTTTACTAGGATTATTAGTGCATACATGCTCATTTTCCTATAAGCAGTGTGTACGCTTTAATTTTCCTAGGCGTAGCGTATACGCACTCAGTTTCCTAAGCTTAGCGCGTACACGCTACCTTTTCTAGGCTTGGGAAGAACAAACCTAAGCACATACGCGGGAATTTGAAATTTTAAAACCGCGTATGCGCTGCCTATTTTTCCAAGTTTTTTTTGGGTGGTGTCCACTTTTCTGACCACCATCTTTGTGCACATGCCCTATCTTGAGTGCGTATCCAATGCTGAACCTATCGGCAAACCTATTGGGGGCATCTGCATTTGCATGGATTTCTGACATTTGAATAAGGCCTACCTTAAGGATGATTATCTGCTTCCCAACATAGACATGATTATAAACCTCACAGCAGGACATGAATGTTATCACTTATGGATGGATTCTCTGGATATAATCAGATCAGGATCGCAGGGGAAGACCAACACAAAACAACATTCACAACACCATGGGGCACCTTTCGTTATCAAGTCATGCCTTTTGGTCTCAAGAATGTCAAAGCTACATACCAACAAGAAATGACAACAATTTTCCATGACCTATTGCACAAAATCATAGAGGATTACATGAATGATCTTCTAGGAAAATCCAAGACATGACATGATCACATCCCTATCCTAAGGAAAATTTTTGAGAGATTGGAAAAATACAAGTTGTGCCTAAATCCAATGAAATGCATCTTTGGTGTCACATCTAGGAACCTATTAGGTTTCATTGTTTCTTGCAGAGGTGTAGAGGTTGATCCAAAAAAGGTGAAAGCTATCATATAAATGCCTCCCCCAAAGACCCTCACACAGCTATGCAACCTCCAAGGAAAGATCCAATCCATCAGACGCTTCATCTCACTGCTTGCAAACAAATGTCCTCAATTTACACATTTATTATGTAGGGATACCAAATTCAAATTGGACTGCCTATGTCAGAAGGCTTTTGAGAAACTCAAGGAATATCTTGCATCGCCTCCGGTTCTTATGCCTCCCATTCAAGACAACTACTTCTTTTGTACATATCAGCTAGTGCAGTGGCATTGGGGGCATTATTGGCATAGACAGATGATCAGGGAAAATATCATGCTATATACTATGTCAGTCGTACATTAGTAGGGTATGAGCTCAATTATACCCCTATTGAAAGATCATTCTTATCACTTATCTTCAGCACACAAGAGCTCTGATACTACATGATTAATAATAAAAAAAAATTGATTTCTAAGATCGACGCTCTCAAGTACCTCTTATCAAAGGATACTCTCACTGGCAGAATTGCTAAATGGGTCATGTTATTAAGTGAATTCAACATCAAATACATGGATAGAAAATCAATCAAAGGATAAGTAATAGCAGACCAGTTGGTCGATGCTTTGCTTCCAGCGGATCACCTGATCCTCACAAAATTTTCAGATGGATTCATAATGACTGTCACTACATCCTCTATGTGTCAATTATACTTTGATTCTTATTGCACCCAAAATGGATCAGGTACAGGTATACTATTGATCACACCCCAAGGAGATTGCATCCCTAAATCATACAAGATAGCCTTTGCATGCACTAACAACATTGCAGAATATGAAGCACTAATCATCAGACTCTGTTGGATATCAAATGGAAGATATTAGAATTACATGTCTATTATGATTCCCAACTTGTCATTAAACAAGTCAATGATGAGTATCAAACAAAAGATGACAAGCTTCTTCCTTATTGCAATATGGTTGAGGACCTCAAGCAATAGTTTATATTAATCAAGTTTGATCAGATTCCACGTACCAACAACAGAGCTAGAGATGCAATGGCCACTATTGGTTCCCTCCTTCAAATGTCGGCACATAGTCAGAAATGTGAGTTTTTGGGCGAGCAACTCTTCATACTGGCATATGACCTAGCAGAGTCTAAAATGGTTTGCGTACTCATTGGTCCCGAATCCCCTTGGTATCAAGAGACCTTCACTTACCTAAGAGATAACACCATTCCTCCACACCTCACCAAAACCCAACAACAAACCTTTATTCATCAATGTGCCCATTATACTATCCTTTCAGACACCCTATTTAGAAGGCATTTTGATGGTTCCCTCCTAAGGTGCCTAGACAAATAAGAGGCTAAATGGGAACTATGTGAAGTGCATGAAGGTATCTGTGGGGCACACTCAAGTGGTCTCACTTTGGCTAAAAAACTCTTTTGAATTGGATACTCCTGGCCTATAGTGGAAGTAGATGCATATAATTATGTGAAGAAATATATCCCTTGTGAGAAACATGGCGACAAGATCCATGCTCCATCACAAGATTTGCAACCTTTTATCACACCCCAACCCTTATCACAATGGGGACTCAATCTCATTGGGAAAATCCACCCTACATCTTCGAATGGTCATAAATTCATCATTACCGCAACTGAATACGTCACTAAGTGGGTGGAGGCCATCCCTCTTACCTTCACCACTAGTAAAAAGATTTCTAAATTTATTTCAAACTATTTAATCTATCAATATGGAACCCCAATGTTATTATCATAGATAATGGTAGACCTTTCAAAAATCAAGATGTTAAAGAGCTCTGTCAGAAGTTTGATATCCAGCACCGCTTCTCCACTCCCTATTACTTGCAAGGTAACGGTCAAGCTGAAGCCTCTAACAAAACCTTAATCAAAATTCTTAAAAATACAGTCAATGAAGTTGGTCATGACTGGAACCTCCAACTCCATCCTCCTTTGTGGGCCTACCATACCTCCATCCGCGCACCCACAGGCGCCACTCCATATTCCAGTAACTCCATCCTACTCTATGGGTATATCAAAATCACTTATGCTTGAGTTACAACAAGAAAGTCACAACCCAGGAATTTGAAGTTGGTGATCTTTTCCTTATAAAAAATCAAAGAAACCTCCAAGAAAGAGAGAAGAAAAGCAAGTTCGAGCCCAATTGGCTTGGACCCTATGTAATCACAACAAAGTATGGATCAGAGGCATATCAGATGGCTACTTCTGAAGTAGATCCCTTATATGAGCCTATGAACATCATGCACCTGAAGACATTCTATTCCTAAGTCCTCAAAAGGTCGCCAATTGTCTTAAAATCTCAAAAATTTAAAAAATTTAAAAAATCAAGAAAAAAAAAAAGAAAAAAAAAAGGCAAAAGAAAGAAAATTTGTCCATCAGTGAAAACCATGTTTTGTTGCTATGGGAAAGTACCTTGGTGAAAACTTGCATGATGATGAGTCTGCACCACTCACCCATTAGATATCCATATTCGCCACAATATCCATCATCCCATATGTCTTTGGTTCCCCCCTTCATCCTAGCATGAATACTATCCCCTCGTCTACTCATCCACACCCAAAATAATGATCACCTGCATGATGATGATTCTTTGCTTGAATCATGAATAAGGATTAGCCTATTAAACTGAGCTTTTAGCCCATCAAATTGAGCTCTATCCCCTCACACTAAGATTTTCCCTACATCCTAAGCTTGTGCCTCCATAGGAGCTTCTTCAAGTCTTAGTGCCAGTCCTATGTCTATAGGTTAGTCCTCATGTTCATCTGGTCAATTGCATAGTCAATCTTGTCCATCTTATCCTCTACCCTTGGGATGAATCCTTCCCTCGCCTGGCAGTTTAATCTTTTATCCTAATCCTACTATTGGCAAGAGGCATCAGTTGGTCATGTGTGAGTGACTTGTTTTATTTTTCGGGTTTTCATTTTGACTTGCATCTTTTCTCCTACAACTATCCGGGTCCCCTAGATACCTTGATATGTTTGCGATGGGTGTATATTGTGGCATGTCTTCATTGTATGGCATGTTTGGGATCTCTCTTGTATGAACCTACAACTTGGTACTAGTGTTTGTCAATACTTACCTTGTCATGTACAAGGGATATCTGTGTGTTTGAGGGTTTCCTTGCACGTACCCACAACTTTGTATCAATGTTTCTCAACACTTGCATAGTTGTGTGTAGGGAACTCCCACTAGTCTGTGAGTCAGTCCATGCCTTGGGTTTCTCATGGCATCTTGGTTCCTATAATCAGTGGTGCAGGTTACACAGGGTAATATTAAACTAGTTTGGCTCTCCAAATCTTTTGTGCACAAACCCCCCATCATTCTCATCTTGCATTTCCATCGAGTCCTCAATTCTCCCATCTAGTATTCTTCTGGAGTCCTCAATTCCCCCCCTCTTCTTCTATCCTACCTAAGGTCATTGTATTATGATTGGCATATTCTCAAATAAATTTTGAATTATTCATATAGATACATTACCCATTTTTATCTGTTGCATTAATCTTTCATTGTTCATTTTTTTTACCCATCATTTAGGTTGCATCTCAAATTTTGTTAATTAGTCCATCATTTAGGTTACATTTCAAATTTTGTTGCATTATTGATTTTTATTTTGTATGGTGTGCCTATCACGTAGTTTGCATCCAAATTTTGTTGCACTTCTCATTTTATAGATTATTCGTTATAGTGTATGTGCTCATTTCATTATAGATTTTGTTGCATATCCATTATAGATTAATCCATTAAATCAGATTATGTATTCTCAAAATCATCAGAAAATCCAAAAATAATACATCCTCCAAAAATATATCCCAAAACATAAGCATCCACATAGATAACTATCCTGCATCCATCAAAGTGTTAGTAATATATAATAAAAACATACATATATAAGTATCCATCCTGCACCCACCAAAGTGTCATTAACACATCATAAGTATAGGCATGTTTAAGCATCCATCCTGCATTACAAATAAGTCAACACAAAACATCTGTAATCATCATCAATGCATCACATAAAAAAAAAATGAATAATATATAATCATGTCCATAATAAAGTACATGCATGCATAATTGCCACCAAAGTCATATATATATGCCTCTCAAAAAATGAATATAATAGTCATAGTAAAATGGATACCCCAAAGGGTCAAAAATAGTACATAATGTCATATGAGGCTAACTCTCCCCTCCTGTCTCTCTAGCCCCCTCCTCATCCCCTCCTCCTCTAGATCCCTCTGCCTCTCATGTCCTAGGTGATCTCATACCCACCAATCCTCTTGTCTGCTAGCTCTACGTTGCACGTTGGTTGTGGGTCCTTTGAGAACACACGCTCTTTGTGCATGATGTTGCTCTCTGCTCTGCTGGGACCACTCCAGGATATAATCCTCTATAATATGCAGCCTCTTGTGCTGCCCTCTCCGACCTCTCCTGTTGCTACATCATATCAGAGTACATATGTCCTAGCTCTGCAGGGACTAACATCTATCATGTTGAGTCCCTCTCCCCCCGCAGGCAAGTAAAATTTGCCTCTACTCTGTGTACCCTCACCCACAAACTCTCCAACTCATCATCCTACTATTGAAATATGCTCTATAGCTCCACAATGGTGGTCCCTATCCTCGCCTCCTCCAAAATCCTCTCCACCTCCTCTCCCTCCCTCCGCAAATCATCCACCTTTGTCATAGCCATCTGCAGGCTCTCTATCAAATCATCAACCTTCCATTGTAACCTCCCCACCTCTGCCTGCAGACTCTCCCCTCTCACCCTCTCCACCTGCAACTTGTCCTCCAGTGAGTGTACTCTCACTTTGGAAGAATCCCTCTCTTGCAGGATCCTGTCAAGATATGCCTGAGAAACTCTACCAACACCCTCCACTCTAGTGTCTTGTGCGTGTATATTAGGAATATCCATCATCACTGCCTCATCTCCTCCACCCTCCCCCTCCTCTATTTCCTGCCCTATCACTGCTACAGCCACCTATATCTATGCTAGAATGACCACCTGCAGCCCTCTCCCTCGTACTACCCCCTCCTCTTTCTCACAGCACCCCTGCCTCCTCCTGCCAAGGCTCTATCTCTAGGAACATCCTCCTCCCCTCCGACTATCTCATCCACAACTAAATGTACCTCATCATCCTCCAAAACCACTGGAATGGTCAACTGCACTAGTAGGTGCGCCTCCCACCATCTCCTGTATCCCCTTGTGGTGCCAGGATCCTCTCTTGTACACCTCTATTCATCCTAAACCAAGTAAGCTACAATCAAAAAACTAGTCCTCCCCGCCAATGGACTCACTGTCTACCCTCACAACCCCACCTCTCGTATAATCCTCAGATATAATAGTATATCTCCCACTATATCTTGTACCTCTTTGAACTGTTGCACTACCCTATATGGTGGGTAGTACTCCACAACATTTACTGACCTCCCAAAAATCCACATGTCCACACTTGCCCAATGCAGTTGCCAATCTCCCCTCCACTGCTCGCTGTCCCAAAATGGCCACCATGTAAACTAAATAAGCTCATAAAAAATGTGGCACCAAAGCCATATATTCCCTATCCGTGTGTAGTAAAGAATGCCCCTACATTGATCTATGTAAGGTCGTTGAGGTCGCCTGTCTTGTACCCCGAGCACCCGAGTCACTACAATGTGCTCCCATGCCCATGCATGCAGTAAAGTAACACTTGTTGATAGACTTACATTATCTTTGTATACAAAAAGATGCATATCGTGATATAATTGAGAAAGCATCACTGCTGCCTAGGCATACTCTATGCATTCATGTATCACATAATATACACACCTACTCCACCCAATAGTAAATCCATGCCCTCCCAGATCATGCATCACCTGTCCCCTTAGAAATCCAAACATCATAAGTACCAAGCGAGGAATATGGCGGATCTCCCTCGCTCTCCTTAAATGCATCTGTCTCCTATCCATCATAGGTAGTGCGTCCCACTCACAAACCTCTCAAAGATAGAAGTCTATCATGTTCAACCTGTACTTGGGAATCACACTATGAATGGGGATCTTCAAGATCCTCCATACATCTAATAGTGTCATAGTGGCCTCTCCTATAGGTAGATGGAAGGTACAGGTCCTACTATCTCACCTCTCTACCAATGCAATCATCATGGCAGTGTGCGCTCTGATCCTCGGGCATTGGCCGACAAAATCCAATCCTACGATGTTCAATATCTCCAACTCACCTACCCCCAACTTCCTATAAATCCTCATTGTCATCGACTAGTGCTCCCTCGATATCAATGGCCCTAAATCCGCCTGCATTCACGCAAACCACTTTATTATCCTTTGTCGTTCTTCTTAGCCCTCCCCTTATCCTATTCCCGAGGCATACATGGTAACCCCTAAGCCACTTGCTATAGCTTTGCTCATCAATTTCTTCATCGTTCAAACCTCCCTAGCGCTCTCATTGTTTCATCTTGTGCTCATGCCAAAGACATGGTGCTCGTGCTATGCACTAGTTGCACGCACCAAAAAAACCCTGACCTAGGACCTACCCCTAATCAGCGTGGGTGCTCACACCGTGCGCCCCTTTCCCCCCCCAAATCTAAACCCTAACCTAGACAAGCACGGGGCTCATGCCACGTGCATATGCCTACCCCAAAACCCTCTCAGACCCCTATTCCCCCACGTGCACTGGCGTTATTTGCCAACGCTCACGCTAACCTAGCGACGAGCCTAAAGAAACAACGATCAGCGCATTCGCCTTGCTTAACCTTAAGCCTAATTCTAGCCCTAAATTCTACCCTAAACCTATAAAATCATAAATAAGACTCAGGGTACGTATTGGTGGACCATACTACACGGGCCTCTCATGACAGCGAACCCTCTCTACACATTTTTTGTGTGTCAGAATGCAGTCCATCTCTCCTTTTGCTTTCTAAGCTCTGATTTTCTCCAATGCTTATGTTTGACAATGACCCTTCATTGAGCCTCGTGTGGCTTATATGGGCCCCCCTCGCAAGCCCACCCCTTCATCTTCTCCCTCCTTTTATCTCTTCTTGTATTTCCTCACTCATTCCTTCCTTTATTTCTCATTCAATCATTATTGTCCCTCCTTCCTTCTTCTTTTTGATATTTCTCCGCTAATTTTTCCAAAAAAAAATCTGAAAAAAATCTCGAGGGGCCATATGCCACCCGCGCTTTACGTCCGGGCATAGTCTTTCTTCTATCGTTTACACTTCCCCAAATTATGCAATGACAAAATTCAGACACTAATTAATTATTTTAATTAATTTAACTATCCCACATAATTAATTTATTTAATTATTTTAATCCTTATCCTTCTCAATATTAATTAAATTTAATCTAATTAATATTGTCACTATAGTCCAATGATTGATTTATTTAATAAATCAATTTTCCTTTCTTCTTCTAAGGCAATCAAAATTAATTCTTCATAATTCCCCCCTTTTTATTAATTAGCCTCAATTAATTAATTAATCCTTGTGATTCCTACAAATCACCTTTTTCTAATCAATCATTAGTCTAATTAATTCTTCTAGAAACTCTCTTAATCCTACTTAGCATTATTCCTCAATTTTTAATTACCTCCACTCATTCTCTCTCCTAGTAAAATCCTCCTACAAATCCCACTTGCTCAAATCCCACCTAATCGCTCTTCTAATTTCTTCTAATCTCTTTTCTAATGGGTTGCTAGTGCCTAATCCCCATAATTAGCCACAAAGTCAACCCCTAGCCCTTCTAGGCTAGATCTCCTTATCCTCTCATCCAACCACTTTCCTTAAATGCCCTTCTCACATTTCTCTATGCATCCCCCCATCAAACTACCTTCCTTAAATGCTCTTTTCCTAAGTGAATGTGAGATTTTCAAAAATCTCACATTCCTCTATGTATCCCTTCACCCAAGGAATTTTTAATTCCTTTTTATTCTTCAAATCCCCATGCTCCCTTTTTGGAGAATTTTTTAAATCCTTCTTCCCATCATCCAAGGAACTTTTTTTCAGTCCTTTTGTCTTTCCCGAGTGCATTAGGAAGCCTTCCCAATGAACCTTGAGGAGTATGGAGACAAGAAATGCCTTTATGGCATTTCTCTTGGATCCCACACTTGTCATATCAGCGTTTCTTGATCCATGTGTGGGCTCACATGCAATCTTGGCCCTCCATTTATCCTCACTTTTTTCTATAAATTGGGGACTCCACCCCTTCATTAAATATCTCCAAGTTTAGTAAATTTATGCTGCCATTTTGAGTCCAAAAGAATCCATCCAAGCAACTATAGAAAAATTTCCACCCATCCATCACTTAGTGATTTTAATGTCCATCTTGCATATCCATTCCATCTTCAACCTATTTATCTCATCATCCTTTTGATTAACCTTGTGCACATTTTGAGAGCCACCACATTCAATCAAGGAGGACATAAAATCAGGTTGGAAAAGGGGCACTATGTCAACCCCATCCCACTCAATCCGAAGAGGAAGGTAAAGGTGAAGGTATAACTTGGTTATTTGATTGATTGTGTGCTTTGTTATTCATCTCCTTGCATTTTAACTATGTTATTTCCTTCCATCCCTTTCACCTTGCTTCAAATAGAAACTATAGCCTTTGCATTATTCTCATGTTCCTTCACCTCATCCGAAGTGTAAGGACCATTTGTCGTTGTAGTGTACTCAATCAAAATAATTTCTCATGTTCCACTCAACAAAGATTCCAAATAATATTCCATCCTTTCCTTCCAATAAGATTAATTTATGCCATCAAACTTTGATGCTTTATAATTGACTTCCTACGCCATTTTGGATCTTCGTCAAGTATTTAAGATTCTCTAAGAGGAACCAAGTTTTGATACCAATTGTTGAACACACCACAAGACTGAGAGAGTGGGGTGAATTAGTCCAGACCTTAAAATATGTTATTTTTTATCTATCAAACTTTAATTCATAATTAACTTATTACTGCAATTAAGGAACATGAAATAATAAAGCACAATAAACACATGAACACCAAATTTATGTGTAAAAATCAAAATAGGAAAATACCACTATGATAATCACACTCACAATATGAATAAATGATTAAAATATTTTAGGCTCAAGGCTAAAGAGCTCACTGCACCTTATAGGACTTGCAAGACTAAGGCACGCAACCTTAGGGTAAGATACAAAGGTCTATACAAGCTACCAAAAGGAACACACCTCTTTTGATAGGTATAAATAAAAAATAACTTGAAATGAACAAGATCCCCTAATCATGAAATTATCCTTGAACCATTGTGTCAAGCAACCAATATCATGTCAAACACATCTAATATCAATCACTGTCTTAGAACACTATCACACTAAATATATCATCATCAATACTCTTCACAAAGTGACATTCACATCAAATCTACTTGCATATCATTCACATCTACTTCAAATAAATTCATGCATATTCCATACCTTAACTCATATATGTGCACATCTATATATACAAGATTATTTATGAAAAAGGTCAACTAGGTTAGCCATAGATAGAATAAACAACATTACATAAATTAAGCCACCCAGACCATTAATACCAAATGCAGTCCACTCCAAGAGATAAAGAGAACCCAAACACATCACAACACATCCTCCAAAGTTGATTCTAATGAACTACACATACTAGAACATCCACCAAAGTCATTATCAATTGTAATGTATAGAACAACAAAAAAACACATTAACCAATTGGCCCAAATACAATCTCTAATGGAAAATACACAATGCAGATCTACACACACCATGGTGAGAGCCATATCAACATACAAGCTCAACCTTTAATGCATATCTAGACCAAAAAGGCATGTTCCAAATAAGATAAACACCACCTCAACTAGATTGAATCCAAACTAGTTGCCAACACTAAACACTAAACAACATAACCTCACTTGTCGATCCATCTATCACTATAAAATTGAACAAGAACACTGCATAAACCAAATGAACGTGTCCTCCAAGCAAAAATGGTTGAATTCATACATCAGAGAACTGCAAAGAATTCTTCAAACCGATTCTGAAAGACATCTCACTTTCAAAAACAACAACAACTAACTCTACCATCTAACTAATAGAAGACCTGTAAACTTGATAGTGCAATATACATAGTTCATAAACATTATATCTAGAACCATAATCCATAATCTTATCTAAATAGAGGAATACACAGAATTCTTCCATTGGGGAATTAATTACTTTTTCTTGCATATAAATATTGTTTCCTACATATTGAAACTTCCACTACACTAACCTTCTTAAAACACCTCAACATTATCACTAGACCACTCAACAATATCCAAACACTCACTTCCAAACCATCTACAACACATAGTGACATTAATGACAAAACTAGATAGGTTGACATCAAAGACAACACAACTCATCAATAACTCAAGTTTCCAACATGGATCACCTACACAAGTGCAACTCTAATATATGTAAGTGAAAATTCTAGCAAAAAAATGAATAGTTTTCGAATTCAGCCACCATCATTTTTTATAACCAAAGATGCACAAAGATGATTTTTTTTCAGGAACACTTTTAGGAATTTTTTTTAGATTATGAAGATTTATTTCTCCTTGATCAAATCCTTCATAAACTAACTTTCTGCGTATGAGTGAAAGATGAAAGTTATTAAACAATCATGTGATGGCCCTAGTATGATGTTGCTAGTAGACAAATGTAGAATATATTATTGTTTAAGCTCTTAGACATATTTTTTCTTGAATTCTATCATGATTTGAATTGATTGAGTTAATTTCCTTAAATACGTCATTGAATCCATTTAAATTAATATACACATTGTTGGCTTTCAATGAGTAGCGAATTGCTTGGCAAGGTGAGAAATTATTTGGTATACAAATTATTGATCTTTTAAATTTATATATAAAAATTGAGGGATATCTATTCAAATAAGAAAAATTAGACTCTAACCTCATCACATATTAAATATCCATCCTTTCCCCATAACAAGAATATATATTAAATAGGATTTTTTATGAACTGAAACATATGATAGTTTAATCATTTATAAAATTAAAAAAATAATGAATAAAATAAAAATAATGATTACTCAAATTAAAAAGTCAAATATTTAACCAATTTTACTTTAAATATATACATATTGTTTGTAATACCAAGGCCATTTCCAATACATAACTATAAAAACTCGTCATTTTACATATTCAAACATTTTAAAACCATATTCAAAATGAGCAAGAGAAAGAGAGAAAGAGTATCATTGAAATGATATCTACACTGTCACGAACATGAAGCTTTCTAATTACAAAAGGTCTGGCAATATGTGACTAAGATGCATGATAGATTCAGTTTACTATGAGAATATTCAATGAGCTAGCATACCAGTATACTAATGCATGGTATATCTACTGTTCATATCAATCAGTTGATAAACATATTATAAATAAGGTAAATTAACTAAAGTAATACATTTACACATATTACCTGTCAATGACAATCAATGTTATTTATCTTGACATTTTACAAGATGGATGAAACACTAACTAGAAGAGAAGTCCATACATTAAATTGCACGGATTACTTTTGCAGCATACTATATTCAATTACAAATATATCTACTAATAACAACTTTAAAGAAGTTGAGGAATATCTGTAGTTAAAAATACACTAGAAATGTTTTGATATGCCTTCTGAGTAAGGTGGAGAGAATCAAAGAAGAGATATTTGGAAGCATCAGGACATGTAAAGGGAGTGAATTTGTTGCACAGCAATATAGTTTCTATGGTGCCCGTTCCACAGCAACCCCTTGCAACAACCTCTAAGCCTGACATGTAAAATAGCAATGCAAGATTAGACATTATTCTAGCTATATGTTAATATAGTAAAACTTATAGACATAAGTACATTTGGATTGTTATTGATCATGAGAATGCAAAATACCATATTTCTGAGGATTTGCAATGAACTCGGAAATCAGTTTGTTGTAATCGTAAGAAACAATTTGAAGCCCAGATAAAGAAGTTTTGAGTCCATCAATCACGGCATTTAATCCTGAATTGAATACAGATGCAGCCTCGTTTATCTCTTCGTCACATGCTCCCTTGTTCCAAAGGCTTGTAAGCGTTCTCTCTATTGGTAAACATCCCAATGGTGGAACGTTAATCAAAGCAATTCTAAAGGCACCCAGATTGTATAATTCCTGCAAAAATTAGACTCAGAATTCACTGCATCTATACTTGGAAACTACTAAATTCAAAAGAGTAGAAACAAGTTATAACCATACCTTGATATAAACTGCATATATATCCAAGAGGAAATCTGTATACTCTTGAACGGTGAACTGAAGTCGACGAATTGGGAATAGGAAGTAGTTGGCAGCGAAATCATTGGTGCCTATCGAAATGAAAAATATTGCCTCTTTAATTATGGTGGTGGCCTGTTCCTCACCCACCAATCCTGCTATTCTCTTTTTATACTCTTTAAAATACTCAATTTGTTTCCAAACTGGTATCACCTCCTGCATTATACAAATCCCTCTTATAAGAATGTGATAGGAAAAAGCTGAAAACATGCATAAATTAGCTGCACATCCATTGTCCTGTGAAACATTATAATATGTTTATGTCTGTTACCAATAAATGGGCAGTGAGATTGTCTAAGCCAGAACCAGAAGATGCAAAACAGACACCAGTTAGCAAGTCCTGGGCCTTGAGCTTAGGGTCCAAATATGGAGGCAAGAATTCCTTGACTCCAAGACCTTCAACTGAAATGAAATGGTAGAATCATAAGTATCATGAAATTTGAAAATGGACGATCAAAAATCAAATCAAAGTAAATAAACAACCACCTTCCAACTAATAATATCAATTTAAATTCACAAACAACAATAATTCTGACATGATAAGGTAAAGTTTTAAACTCTTGCAAGACCAAATTATTTCTCTTCTCAAAGGCAATATGTAATTCACATTTATGAGCTAATACTGACCACAAGCTCTGCAGTGCAACAAACATATAATAGCTAGGACTTTCAAATTTATTGTCAAGTTATAAGAACAACATGCAGTTACGGAATATAGTGGTTACCAAAGTAGTCAGACATGAGCTTTCCATTGGATAACCTTCCTGTGGCAATGTGATCTTTGAAATCTCTTCCATATGGAGGAAAATCACCAACGACAAGCGTACAAATAAAATCATTATTCCCTGTATCTCCATAGGAGTCTCCAAACATAAAAACAGCAGGCACTGTCTGTCCTCCAACCAACAAAAAGTAATCACATTTCTGAGCTATTGTGATGATCAAACTAAAAAGTACATAGCGCAAAACCAGAGATTCTGCCCTTAATTTCATTACTGGTTTATGTGACATTGAAGGCATGAAAGATTTAGCTTCCACAAGGTTTTCTTTTATATACTGTCTTTTATCTAACAGAAGGCAAATTCATGATAGAATGGGTGACAAATTTAAGCGAGCAAGGAAGAGGATGTGGATATGGATACTGTAGAATTTTGAACCTGACCTATCCTCTCTGAACCAACTGATTAGCAAACAATAACAGCAAAAAGAAGAAAACACCAATAACTTGACGATTCTCTTTATCAAGATTGGTAAAGCTTACAATTCAAGTGCCCAGCAAAAACACAAAACACTTTTGATAAGACTTGGGAGAGGCAAAAAGCTAAAACATTGCGAGGCACTCATTTAGATAAGATTTTGCAAGATAAATTATTGCACACCACACAAAATTAGCGAATGACATGCGGATAAGAGAGACTTTGGATATGCTAAAACAAACTTCATATTTCTCCTTACGTCTCTGATATCAATGTAATACAAGTGAAAATGAGGATGGAAAATGATGGGTGAATCGGTCCAAAGTCCACATAAAATTGTGTTCTTTTACACTCAAACAAGTTGTTAATATAAAAAAAAACCATTGTATGGAGAGCTTCCAAAAATAAATCGGAATCAGTATAAAGAGTTATCAAAAATAATTAAAGTCATTTGTAAAAATCCGAGGGCTTAAATCATACACACTAAATTTTAATTTCTATATTTAAAAGTGTTAAAACATTCAAAGTTGACTGACATTCTCTAGACTTGATATGTTGCTTAATGTGTGTGATTTAAGACTGACTATCAAAAAAAAATCTGATTTTGAATTTCTAAATTCCTAGACGTGCCTTTAATCTTAAGTCTCCTTTATGCTCATTGTGTATATATGGAGCTAAAACTGTTCATTCTGTAACTCCTTTGAAGGTCACCATTGTGAAGTTCACTTTTTGGAGCTCTTCTCAATCTCACTTTCCGAAGCTCTTCCTGATCTTACTTTTTGAATCTTCCAAGCTTACTTTTAAGAGCTTTTGAAAGATCCATAGCTACAGAAGCTGCAATTATATCCATGGTGCGCTGCTCAAAACTATCCTTTGTGAGTGGCTTCCTGAAAATGTGTACAAGCTGGTACTCAAATTTGCAATACGGAACTTTGATTTCTCCATGTTGGGTCAGCTCCTTTATGAAATGATACCTGATATCTATGTGGCTGCTTTGTCTATAGAGGATAGAATCAAAGCAGTATATAGAGGATAGAATCGTAGCAGTCAAAGTAATCTTAATCAGTAAACTGGTTTTGGATGTGATTATGTGTATCTTTTTTGCATTGATGTTTCATATCATGTTCTTTGATCCATCTTCAGAATGAAAGAGAGTGTCAAAAGATGTTAAAAAATATTTTCACATGACATTCTCTTTCATTCGGGTGATCGATCGCAGAGTGTGATCCAAAACATCGATTCCAAAAAGATGCACACAATCAAATCCAGAAACAGCTTACTGATTCAGTTATGAATTGTGGAAATTTGATCAAATCAAAGTAATCTTTCTAATGAATATAATATTGAATATATTTATAGTGGAGATAGATTTTTTAGTGATTTTGAAGCTCTCTATTCTACACAAATAAAAATATAATAAAATAGATATTAAAAATTAAAAATTAAAATCCTCGAGGCATTAATGAGTTTTAATTTTAACAAAAAACTTAATTGAGGAGTATAAAAAAAAGATATATATGATACCAAATACACCTATATTTGAATTATCACCAATTAATGGGGTTCGAAAGGTTAATATTCTTGTCAATTTGAGGATAGAGGTAATTTAGAGAGCACCTCAGCTCAAATGGGCAAAACTTAACTTGGATGGAGCCTCTAGAGGCAATCTAAATCTAGCACTCATCTTAGTACTTCCCATTCCTCTATGCATTATAGGACCTTTATTGTGGTTAATTAATATTGAGTTCAATATTATGAGTTTTATTCCTCTTTATTACATCATCACATTTTTGTTTAGGCCCTTATTTCTAGGTGTTCCCTTTATCTTTTTATCTTGATTTATCTTTTATTCTACCTCAATTTCAACTTCCAAAACATATTTTGCATATCTATACATCATATTTTGAGTCATCGAGTTGGAATTTGCATTAGAACCATATTATCTTGCATCCCTAAAAATTCAAGATAAAAATTTCAACACCAGGATGGTCATACCCACTTGGTCTCGCACATTTTGCTCCAAATTTTGGGAGGATAATAAGGTAGTCCTACCCTATCCAAATATAGCCCTGTGTGAAAATACACTAAATTTGTGTTAGCCTAAAGGTGGTTTTAATTAAATGAAATCGCTATACATGTCATCCTCCTCAATTCATTTCAGCATATAAATCATCTCATCTCATGCTAACTTTATCATCCAATTCATGAGCAATTCTTCTTCCTGAAGAGCAGATCTGGTTCAAGGAGCAGCAAACTACATCAAGGCATCTTCATGTTATAATTTAATTATGATTTCATTTGATTTATCAAGTAATTGCATCAATGCATGGAGAACTTATCCTAAGAGAATTGCATGAACTATTGAAGGTATAATCATCAAGCATTTTAATTTGAGATCTAGCCTTTCATTCAAAAGATGGGCCTTTCTAATTCAATTCAAGTTCAATTTCTATTTCAAATAAGGTTAATTCCAACTTGGGGTAGCTTGACCTAGGCAAACCACTATCCACAAAACCCTTTTTTTCCTCTTTTATGTAGCTATAGGTACCCAATGGAGCTATGAAGCCCAAAAAAACATTACGAAACTAATAAATGTATGTTCTCAAAATTTTGACCTAATTTCTTATGATCGGGGTGGTTGGGATGCCCCTGTCTAGGACTAAGCCATTCAAAGCACCCATGTCCCCAGAACTTTTTCACTAGATTTTGTAGACAAATTCTAAGAAAATCTCAAGGTGTAGAATTCCAAACAGACTCTTATACTCAGAAGACCAAGGTATTCTGGGTATCCTAGTCCCAGAGATCCATCTCTAGATTGTAGATACAAGTACACAGTCAAATTTCCTATCTATTTTTATGTCTATTACAGAATATCAGTATTTTTATCAATCAATTGAAGCATTCTAAGCTCTCATTTACATCATACTTTAATCTTAGTTTCACATTTCTTCAACATATCTTCATAGTTTCATTCACTTTTCAACTAAGCAAAAGGAATAGAAACCCTAGAAATATCATTTGACTCACTTCTACAAGAGTTAGTCAAATAGGATCACTCGTTTAGGTGATTTTGTATTCTAATGTTTGTATGAAAATGGATCTTTGCCTTAGTCCTGCTCGATTCTAATTTTATCCATTACAAGTACTTGATAGAAGGATTCTATCAAAAATATTTACATGGAAAGTACTTGAGTTATGATAGCACTCATGTTTAGATGTCTCCTACTAGTTTGGGCACAATTCTATGTTTGGTCTTTCCCACCCATATCTATTGATTATATCATGTTGAATTTGCAAGAATTATTAGTGGCCTAGGTTGATTATAAGATCCTTGATTGAATTCATAAACAAAGTCAAGTCTTTAGCTATCTAAGGTGTAATCTAAGTGTTTCTCATGGCTTAGGAAAAGATATTATAGCACTCAAATATATTTAAATAAAAAGTACTTGAGGAGATATGGTATAAAGATTGTATCAAATATATTCAGATGGAAATTTCTTGGTGAGATACAATAGTACTCATTTAGATATCTCCTACTAGTTTGGTAATGATACTTTTTTTGGTCGTGTCCCCATATCTATTCAGTATATCATGTTGAATTTGTTGGAGTTATTAGTGTCCTAGGTTGATTGTGATATCCTCGATTGGCTACATAAATGAAGTCTTCTTTAGCCATCTGGGGAATTAGCTCAGTACTTTTCGAGTCTAAGAAATAGATATACCTATGTTGTTAGACATACATGGTCACATATACTTCCTATATGGCTTGTTGGTAGCTATGAGTGAGCTATGTGATAATGGTGAAAATATGTCATTACAAACAAATTGATTTTTTTTTGTTAAGCGATTAACCTAGTCTTTCCTTCAAGAAATGAACCTATAATATTTTTTAAGATGTTCATGTTGAATTATAAAATAGTAATCCATTAATTTTTGAGTTTCTTTATTAATCAATAAACATTGTCATCTGCGGAATTGTTTTAGGATGGGTATTGCTAAATAATAATCTATTACATAGTATGACCTTAAACTCTTCTATGGTTTTCTATGGTTTTCTTTTCTTATTTCACCCATTTAAGTAATAGTACTTGATTGGTTATGAAATATTGGGTATGGGAACCCAAGTGTATGATCCTTTATAGAGAATATGTGAGGAAAACTTCATGTGAGTTCATTCCAGTTCGGTAGTGGGTATGTAGGTAGTCCTTGTGAGGTAGAGGGATCCCCTACTCTAGAACTCTCAAGGTTCAGTCACTCAAGGTGACACTCCAGAGGAACCTTCTACATGCTAGGTGAAAACAACTCATCAATATGACTAAGATTTCACTCTCAAGGTCTTAGTAACCTATGGAACACCTATGAAGCACCTATGAAGATCTATGGAGGCAAGGTGCACTAGGGTCACTGATAGGCCCTCATGGATAATAAATTAGAAATGAAGTCTAAAATTCCTTTAAGGTCTTAAAACAATGTAATAATGGCCATTAGAGCCAATAAATGCAATTAAATGTAATGAGAAGGTCAAAAAGTGTAAAATTGTCAAAATTGACAATTAGGCCTAGAAAGGGCTAAAATTGGGTTTAGAAGGGTAAAATAGGTTTATGAAGAATAAAACAAGTCTTGAATGTTTGTAAGGTTATTGTAAGACCATTTTTGTGTGTTGGTAAAGTTAGTGGTCAAGTTTGTTCATGTTGACAACTTTGTTTGTCAAATGACAACTTTTGAGCAACTTTTATTGTCAAAAATGAAAAAAATGACAAAAATAGGTGGTTAGAGGTAGTTGGGTGGTTATGGTTCAGTATTGAAGGCCAAAAGTGCTATAAAAGGTTGTAAAAAAATTATATTGAGAGATATTGTGGGTTTTTAGTTGAAGACAATCATTTGGAACAATAAAATCCATCTTTTTGTGTCCATTTTCTGAGTTTTCAACGTGACAGTCAGATCTTTTGTTAATTTGGATGTATTTGATGTTTATATTTTGAAATTTTCTTGGTTGGAGGTAATAGAGGAATGATTTAACCTTTCTTTGAAGGTGGTGGCATTTGGTTTTATTGTGTTTTAGCAAAGTTCTTGGCATTTTAGTGAAAATTGCCATAACCCTGAACTAGGGTATCCCGTGACCTTGCAAATGTGATATCCTTTGTTTTAATGATTGAACAAACCTCATTTTGAGAAGGGATGGGGCCAAGGATGTATTTTACCTATCCAATGTGTCTGCAGGGTTCCATGAAGGTTTTGGCACGTGCATGTAAGAGGTTTTTATGACTATTGCAGTCACAGGGGCAGATTGACTGTTACAGTCAAATGGTGGAGGCTTTGTTTGTTATGGTAGAGCATATTAAGGCCAGGAGGGCTTAGAAGGAAGGAGGTTGGTCATTCTACTACCTTTCAAAGGTGTTGGTGCAAGTGGAGTTCCCAAGGGAGGGCTTAAACCGGTGGTTTACTAAAGATAGCAGCAAATTGTCATAATAAGGATAGTATAAGGTTAAGTAAGTTGATTGCCAAATCAAGTTGGTTTTAAAAGATATCTTGGAGTGTGGATAGAGCCTATTTGCATTTTAAAGTGTCTTAGGTTATGGGAGTGCATGTAACCATTATTTTTAAGTGTTTATCTTGAGGGGTAATTGGTAACTGTCAAACAACCAGTGATAGGACAGTGATAAGCCATTTGTCTTAAGAACCTAGTTTGGAGTTTGGTTGGGTTTGTAATGCTTCCAAATGCAATGTGGAAGGGTATACCTTGTTTTAGGGTATGGAGAGGCTTAAGAGTCAAGTGTTTATCCTTGAGTAGGATCCAAAGGAGTGAGTAGGTTACTAAGACCTTCAGAGTGCAGTCTTAGTCATATTAATGAGATGATCAATCATGATCAATAGGAGTTGGAATGGGGATTTGGTTTCACCTAGCATGTAGAAGGATCCTCTGGAGTGTCACCTTGAGTGACTGAACCTTGAGAGTTCTAGAGTAGGGGATCCCTCTGCATCACCTTGGGTGAAGGATGTTCCTACGAACTCAGGTTCATAGGAGGAGTGGTTTAGGGGATAGCTCTAAGGTTGGGATTTTTCCTAAACCTATTTGACCTTCTCTCTTTTGTAGGATTTATTTTGAGGTTGAAATTAGTATTAGATAGTTATGGAATAGGCAATGAAACTTGATAATGTATGTCACATAATAATATAAAATTAGAACATGATAGGATTTAATGAGGTGAACAATGAATATTCTTATAGGGTATAGATAATTCTTTTTTTTTAGCTATATATTTTATTTGAGTTCAATTTTGGATGACATTTCTTTAGATCACCTATGTCATCTTTGAGAGAAAACCTAGAAGTATTATTAAGTAAGATTGGATATTTAGCGTCTAATATTTTTAATAGTTTTTTATAGTTTACACTTTGAAAAGGGAATGGATATGATTACTTTATTAAGCTATATTTATTTTGTGCATCTATTGAGTGGATGCCATCTCATGTTTCTTTAATGTGATTCTTGTATGTTTACAAAATTTTACTTCAAAGCTCTATATGACTATGTATAGGCTCTCAAATCACTTGATTATGATAGACATGTATCTAGAGCCATCTAAGAAATACTTGTGAACCTTTGTGATGTGTAAATTATGTGTACATAGCTGCTATAAGACCTTCATATATTCTAATTAGATTAATCAATAGAGGCCTGAAACTTTACATAACTGCTAAAGCAAATAAACCAAGGATTTCATGAGGAGTGAGAACAACAAAAAGAAAACCAGGTGAGGAATAAAAATCAATTGACAACTACATCCAAACACCAAAAAACTAGGTGAAGACTACTCAAGAAAACAAAAATAAAAATAGACACACCACCCATCAAAGACATGAACCAATGGTCTACTTGGTGGGGGTATTATCAATTTTCCAATCCTGGCTCGTCACTTTCACTTTGTTACATAAGGAGAGCCTCGTGTTTCAACCTTTTCCTAAAGAAACAACAAGGGACTCTAGCATAACTTTCACCCTTGACACTGATGACTCCATCACCGTAGCAGGAGATGAACCCATGTGTTGTTTTTTTTTAGCATGCCTTCTATCTATTTCCTTCTAAATGGACTAGAGAATCATAGAGACTTTGTTGGCATTTCAATAAGGATATTGAGAAGGTTGTTGATGATTATGGATATAACTGATTAAGGATGATTTACTGTCTTAATATTATTATTTTGTCATTGATGTCAAGAAATTGATTTTCTAATTCAGTATGATGTTGCCATATCTTGAGAAGTATGGTTTGATGAGTATAAAGATGTCGGTAAAAGACACAGAAAGAATATGATGAATAAGGGGATGAATAAGGCATTCAATGGGTAAATATTATCGAGTCAGACAATGATGAGATCATGATGTTTAGATTGTTTTAACATCATACATATGTTGTAAATTCTAAGGTTAATACTATACTATGTTACCAAGCAAAGAACCTAGTCGGTAAACCCTAAGGAACCTAGTCGGTAAACCCTAAGGTTATCGCTATCGGTTAATGAAGGCAGAATGTTTACCGAGTGAAGTTTAGCATTTACCGAGTTGTTACCAAGTTGTTACTGAGTTGTTACTGAGTTGTAACTGAGCTGTAACAAAATACATTAAATGGTTACATGCGTTATTTAATGAAGGAAGCTAATGAGCTGGAACTGATTAAATGATTGGTATGTCGTGCATGAAGTTTGTTAATGAATCTATGGCAAAGGAAAATTGGCATGAAGATCTACAGTGCAGATTGAACCGCATTACCCTGGCACAAGTTCCAAGAAATGTATGCAAGTTCCTAGGCAGGATAAAATGTTTTTCAAATCGAAGGATACATTGAACCTGGACAAGATTGAAGATCTGATGGCTATGATTGATCATGGGAAATGTGATCAAAGAGATTAAGCGGTTAGCTAATTGTTTATAAATAGGGAGTTGTTGATAAACAATGTATGCGGGCAAATGTATGCACAGGGATGCTACATAGTGATTACCGAGCACAGAAGCTTGAAGACCTGTTTGAATAACAGAGTATAGAAGCCCACCAGATGGACAAGATTATTTCTATGCCTAGATTGTATTGATCAAATAAGAATCTGCTTTAGCATTTTAGATGTGAAGTTGCAGATAGATTTTTATTACTGTTATTTTGTGAAAGTGACAGAAAATCTCTTAACCGAGTGGACTTAACAGTCTTATTTGTAAAACCCTCTAGCAAGGTGACATTCTGATTGAGTTTTTGAAATCCTTTAACAAGGTCACTTCTAACAAGGTGAAGATCCTAACATATCTAAGGGAAATCCCTTAACCGAGTCACATCTTGCAATGTGTTTGTAATGTTTAATAGGATTTTCTTTTAACTGAGCATACTCTAGAAGAGTATATTTCTTAGTGGGTCTGAAATCCCACAGTGGTTTTTCCCTACTTGGGTTTCCATGTTAAATCTGGTGTTATGAGGTTTATGATGTTTATATGCTTTTGAGTTTGCATGTTTAGTAGTTTTGGTTATATTACTGAAGTATATGTTATGGAGGTTGAATCTAATGTTGTTATGGAAGATTAAGTTTGTATGATTCACACCCTCCCCCCCCCCCCTCTCATGTTGTTGGCTATTGGATTTGTACTTACATTAAGTATCAGAACTATCAATTAGTATCAGAGCTTTGGACTCTAGAAGAAAATTTTAAAGGTACTTGAGGCAAAGATCCAAAGATGTATAAGAGGGATGTACCGAAGCTGAACAAGTCAAATTTCTCTACATGGCAGAAAAGGATGAAGCTGCACCTATTAGGAGTTAGAGAATATGTTGTATATTATCTGGAGAATGATTTCATCACACCGAGCACCTATCCATTGACTATGGAAGAAATAAAGGCAAAGCAAGAACATATCCAAGCAATGATTGAAATAACATCTGCATTGACCAACTCAGAGTTTAATGATCTAGAAGGCTACAATGATGCAAAGGCAATGTGGGACAAGCTCATATCTATATATGGCGGTGATGAACATATTCAAAGAGCAAAAGTAGATAGTCTAAGAGGACAACTTGAATCTATGAGGATGAATGAAGGTGAGAACATAACCCAATACAGTACAAGACTAGAGGAGATTTACAATCAAATCAAAGGAGCAAGTGGAACTATTGAAGAAAAGGATATAACAAGTAAGTTGTTAAGAACCCTTCTACCGGCTTATGCTATTCGAGTCTCTGCAATCAATGAATTGAGGTCTGTACATAATATGTCAGTTTCTTTAGATGCTACTATTGGTAAGCTACATGCATTTGAGTTAAGTAACTTTGATAACAGTGGATCTTTGGTTAATAAAGTTGAATCTGCATTTAGTTCTTTTCATCTTGATGAATCTAATTATTACAATGAAAGAAAGTATAAGTACTCTGAAGGAGATCACAATGGAGCAAGTGAAAGATTTCGTAAGAACATGGAAGAAGTACACAAACTATATGAGGAAATCAGAAAGTAGGAAGAGTTTGAAGCACTATTAGCCAGAAGGTTACTGAGAGGCAAAGGTAAGTATAAAGGAAAACTACCTTTGAAATGTTTCAATTGTGATAAAATAGGACATATGGCTTCTAACTATCCTGACAAAGATTCTAATGAAAAGAGAGATTACCAAGATGACAAACAGAAAGATAATCATTACAGAGGACACTAAGACTTCAGAAGAAGAGATAGAAAGACATGCTTAATCACCGATGAGGAATCCAACGATGATAAATCAGATGAAACTGATACAGAGGAAGTAGTTTATGTGGCTATCAAAGATGGATCAAATGAAGAAAGGTATGAAGAAAAAGCCCTAATATCTCACATAAATACTAATGATTCTTGGATCATAGATAGTGGATGTTCACATCATATGATAGGTGATAAACACAAGTTTGTTATGTTAGAAGATTATGATGGAGGCTATGTAAGATTTGGTAATGATGCACCATGTCCAGTAAGAGGTAAAGGATCTATAACACTTCTTAACAATGCAAGATGCAATGATGTTTATTATGTTGAAGGTTTGAAATACAATTTGTTGAGTGTAGCACAACTAAACAATACAGGTTACCGAATAGAATTTCATAAAGGAATTGTCAAAGTTCATGACAAGCATGGAAAGATAGTTGCTACCGGGACACAAACAAAAGGTAATACATTTCACCTTGACTCAACTTAGAACAAGTGTCTGTATGCAAAGATAGATGATACTTGGTTATGGCATAAAAGGTTTTGTCATGTAAATTTTGATAATCTGATCAAAATAAGTAAGAAGCACCAAGTAAGAGGTCTATCGAGTCTTGAAAAACCTGAGAATGCTATGTGTCGAGGATGCCAGATGGGTAAGATGACACGATCAATCTTTACAAGTAAGTCTTACACTTCTAAGGGAATTTTAGATCTTGTGCACACTGATCTTTGTGGTCCTATGAAAGTTCAAAGTTATTATGGTGATAAATATTTCATATCATTTGTGGATGACTATTCAAGGATGATGTCGGTAATGTTTTTAAAAGAAAAATCAGAAGCCTTTCAAATGTTTAAATGGTACAAGGCAAGAGTTGAAAATAAAATAGGAAGACAACTGAAATGTCTTAGATTAGATAAAGGAGGAGAGTTCACATTTGATGAGTTCAACTTATTCTGCAATGATCATGGTGTTAAAAGACAAGTCTCTACATCAAGAACTCCACAACAAAATGGAACAGCTGAGAGAAGAAACAAAACTATTGTGGATTGTGCCAGAACCCTAATGATTGAAAAGAAAGTGCCACATACATTTTGGAGAGAAGCAATAAGCACAGCAATTTACATCCTGAACCGAGTACAACTGAAGAAAGGTACTTTGAAGACACCATATGAAATCTGGTATGACAAGAAACCTAATGTAAGTTATTTTAAAATCTTTGGAAGTAGATGATATGTACACAAAGATGATAGAAATGGAAAGTTTGATCAGAAAAGTGAAGAAGGAACATTTCTAGGTTATTCTTCTAGAAGCAAAGCATTTAAATGTCTGATCAAATCATCTAGCAAAATAGTAGAAAGTGCAAATGTGAAAATTGATGAATTTGCAGAAAGAAATAATGAAGGAAATTCCAAAGAACTAGAAGATTATGATGAATCTGTTTATGTTCAACTGACAAGTCCTACCAAGAAAACTGTTGAAGAAAATGAAGAGAATATCCAGTTACTGAATGATGAAGAAGATCATACAGAGCCTACCAAGCTTGTATTAGCCAAGTATGTTAGAAGACATCATGCACCAAGTCAGATTATAGGAGATAAGGATGATCGAGTGATGAAAAGGAACAAACTGAGATAGAACACATGTCTGATATCTGAATTTGAACCGAGAATAGTGAAAGAGGCATTTAACAGTGAAGATTGGATAAATTCTATGACAGAAGAGATTGATCAAATCAAGAATAATGACACATGGACACTAATCCCAAGACCGAAGGACAAAAATGTAATTGGTACAAAGTGGATTTTCAAAAACAAGCTAAATGAAAAAGGTGAGGTCATTCGAAATAAAGAAGGACTAATATGCAAAGGTTATGCTCAAGAAGAAGGAATTGATTATGGTGAAACTTTTGCACCTGTGGCTAGACTTGAAGGAATAAGAACATTGTTAGCATATGTTGCTTTCAAAAACTTCAAGGTATATCAAATGGATGTCAAATCTACATTTCTGAATGGAATATTAGAAGAAGAAGTTTTTATTGAACAACCTGATGGATTTGTTGAAGACAAGAGTAAAGATCAGGTATGTAAATTGAACAAAGCATTATATGGTCTGAAACAAGCACCTAGAACATGGTATAAAAAATTGCACTCTTATTTGATTAAGATTGGTTTTATAAGGACAAGTGAGAACATCAATATGTACATGAAGAATGATGAAAATGGAATACTGATCTCAGCCATATTTGTTGATGATATTATATTTTGTGGAAATGACTCTTTATGCAAGAACTTTGGGAATGAAATGAGCAAAGAATTTGAGATGTCATTAATCGGTGAGATAATGTATTTTATAGGTTTACAGATACTGCAAATGAAAAATGAGATTTTCATTACTCAATCCAAGTACATAAAGGAAATCTTGAAGAAATTTGGAATGGAGGATTCAAAACTAGTAAGTACTCCTATGACTACCAACAATAAACTATCAAAGAATGATGAATCTGCATCTATTGATGAGACATTGTATTGATCCATGATTGGAAAGCTACAATATGTTGTTCACAATAGACTAGACATAGCACATGCAGTAGGTATAGTTGCAAGATTCTCTGCAGATCCTAAGGAAACACACATGACAGCAATCAAAATAATTTTTAGATACTTGAAAGGCACAGGGCATTATGGCTTAGTATATCAGAAAGGAAATGATTTTGATTTAAAAGTGTATACCGATGCTGATTGGGCAGGCAACATTGATGATAGAAAAAGCACAAGTGGAGGAGCTTTCTTTTTAGGAGAAAGACTAGTGAGTTGGCTTAGAAAGAAACAAGGATGTGTTTCATAGTCATCATCAGAAGATGAATACGTTGCTGCAGCATTGAATTATACCAACATAGCATGGATCAAACAACTGTTGGAAGGTATAAATGAGAAAGTTATCGAGCTAGTAACTATATTCTGTGACAATATTAGTGCCATTAACATTTCCAAGAATCCTATTATGCACTCTAAGACAAAGCACATCTCTATCAAATATCATTATCTTAGAGAAGAAGCTCAAGAGAAGAAAGTGGTGTTGGAGTATGTTAGCACAAAGGAACAAATAGCAGATATCTTCACCAAGCCACTACCAAGGGAAACTTTTGAGTATCTCAGAAGTAAGTTAGGGGTCCTACCCCTATCTTCTACTCACTGATCAAGTTCGGTGAAAGTGTCAATTCGATGACTCTACAAAATATCTTTTAGGAGTTGATGCTAATTTACACACTTTAGGATGTTTTCTAAAGGTGTGCAAGAAATAGTGCAGGATACAATACAGGAAAATTATGTTTTAGTTCTTTTTTTTTTTTTGGCATTGTTTTCAAAGGGGGAGAAGATTGGACAAAAGAGGAGAAGTCTAATTTATGGGGGAGAATTTTGATGATAGGAAGAGAGCATTTCAGAATCTCACAAACAACTCATAGCAATCTAAATCAATTGGTTTTGCCATCAATTCCAAAGGGGGAGATTGTTGGCATTTGGCATTATAACAGACAATGGGAGATTGTTGGCATTTCAATAAGGATATTCAGAAGGTTGTTGATGATTATGGATATAAATGATTAAGGATGATTTACTGTCTTAATATTATTATTTTGTCATTGATGTCAAGAAATTGATTTTCTAATTCAGTATGATGTTGCCATATCTTGAGAAGTATGATTTGATGAGTATAAAGATGTTGGTAAAAGACACAGAAAGAATATGATGAATAAGGGGTTGAATAAGGTATTCAATGGGCAACTATTACCAAGTCAGACAATGATGAGATCATGATGTTTAGATTGTTTTAACATTATACATATGTTGTAAATTGTAAGGTTAATACTATACTATGTTACCGAGCAAAGAACCTAGTCGGTAAACCCTAAGGAACCTAGTCGATAAACCCTAAGGTTATCGCTATCAGTTAATAAAGATGGAATGT